>NC_140136.1:4313500-4996500 GCF_964035555.1 Netta rufina | reverse complement strand
ATCTGTAGACTACCTTTTTCTTTCTTAGTTGTTCTTCCTCTGTTTTGGGGAAACTTCACCTTACTGTAACAAGCTTGCAGCTCTGTATCATATCCCTTTTCCCTTTGACTTTTAATGCTTATTTTTATTACAGTGATGTTTTATGAGGGCTGAGACCTAATAGTGCACTCTGGACTGACAAGCACTCAGCTTGGTGTGGCTGGTAGGATGTGAACTATGGATGAAATAGAATTAGCCGGGGGTGGGAAGATCAGGTAACAGTAATGCAGACGGTTTAATGGAAATGGTGATTTCTCCATGGTCATGCCAAATGAAAGTTTTTTACGTGCATCTTAAAGGAAAAAAGAGGCAGCAGCCTGGTGAATTTTGTTGGGAGCTTTTGTTTTTCCAGGGCTTTTTCGTGCCTGGCCATGTGGGTGGCCCTGGAAGAAGGTAGGAGCTCAAAAGGAAGAAGTTTACCACGTAAGGCTGCCGTCACTTAGAAGGGTGAATGCAGGGGAACGAGGGCTGACATCTTGGCTCATTTTCTGACCGGGTGCAGCAAAGCAGAGAAGAAATTTCAGGCTCTTCCTCCTCTTTTTGTACCTTCTGCTGATTTCCTTCCTATCTACTCGTCTGTTTATTTTAGTTGCCTCTTTGTTTCTGTTTGTCTGCTTCAGACTTAGACATGAGGTTATAGACTCGAGACTTCCTCTTTCCACTTAAATAAATTCCTTTACCACAGCAAGTCTGTTAATGCTGGTTCTGCTCAGACTTTTTACCTGCTTTGTTCAGAGCTCTGTCCTACTAATATCAGATCAGGTAAAAGCTAGACTGGAGTGCCGTTCAGATCAGCAGATGGCAGGCTCCTTCTAGCAATTGATACCACCAGCTTCATCCTACATACCCTTGTACCAGAGCATCTGATGATGACAGGCAGAAAAAAAGTATGATTTCTGCATCATGCACTCAAAAGTGTGCATTGTGTCAGTGAGGAATCAAAGACGTGTTTGTCATCAGCCTGTGCGGCATGCGGTTAGCCCCACCGTGTGATGTCCATCAGCTGGGAAAACAAGGACACAGAGACTGAGTGAACCCGAGAGGAGTCAAAATCTGAACGTCAGAGATGTCACATTCCCGGAGTCTGACTGTCCTCTTATGACTTCATCTGTAGAAGTGTCCTCCAATGTTAAGGTTAGCCTCAGAAGAAGTGGGTGGTGAGAGATTTGGCAAAAAGAGATGCTTCCAAATGCAATCTTAATTTTATGCATCTGTGGTCAATGGCATCCTAATCAAGCCCATCCTTCCCTTAGGGGCAACTGCAGAACTGCTCCTTGTGGGGTGGGTTCCTTTAATCTTTATCTAGTTAGGTTTTAAATGTCCATCAATCCTTTTGGGAAACAATTCTGTTTCTCAAAGTTTTATGACTCACCCGTATCTCCCTAATGCCACTGTGGTGATTAACTTAAACTTCAAATGCAGGACTTTTAGCGATATTGATACAGCATCTCTTTTATGTTTCATGTGTTTGCTTGGATTTGTTGTATTCCCCAGTTTCACTGAAGAATGGTTTTAAAGTATTTTTTTAACAATACAGCATTGTTATGAAAATGAGCTGACTAGTGAGTCTGATAGCAGGAATTTGCTCTGAGTCAACAGTGGCAATTTGCAAGCATTGACTAAAGAATTCCATAATCCACACAGCACCTCTGTGACTAAGGGCAGAAAGCTGCATTACCTCTAATATGCATCAAGGGTTCAAATGTAAGAGGGACAGCTACTGCCTAAGAGTCTAAACGGACATTGAACACAAGTTGGGAATTCCTGGTCCTTGCTTCTCTGCTTGGAGAAACTCTTCCATCTCTGTGCAGACAACACTCAGGAACATGTTGAGCAGACAATAGCAACTTTTTTTTTTTTATTGTTGTATTGTGTGTGTTTTTTTGTTTTTTAACAGAAATTATGAATGTGGCAGGCCCTTCCAGCCTCTAACAAAAAAATTCAGTGAGACAATAAAAGCAGATTTTTTCTTCTTCCCTCTTTGGTTGGACTGGGGAAAGAGCTTGCCAAAACATCTGTTAATACCATAATCTGTGAAATAAATTAGGAATAATGCAAAGGTGGAGCACAGGCTTATTTTATTCCTTTTTCTTGTTTTCCCTTTGAAAGCGTACTACAAATCCAGCTAATCCTCTCTGGGGAGAGTGCTCTCTCCCCTCTTAAGTGCATCCCCTGCTAAAGCATCTCAGTATTTATATCTGGCCCTTGCCACAGTTGCTCCTTTACTCCCCTCATTTAGCTTGTCATGCAATGCCACTGCATGGATTTACTCTCATAGAAGGTCCCTTTGGGCAATAGTTTTTTCCCTGCCTATGTTTTGGCACCTCAAGTGGTTTTCTCGTGGGTTTTCCAAGCCCCCCACTGTTGCACAACCTGCCTTATTGGCACTGAGCAGTACTCACAAATTGCCCGTCGTCTTTTCCTTCAGAATATCACAGTTTCTGTTCTAGCACATGAGTATGGACGGGTGTTACCAAGCTTAAGAAGGTAAGTCAGGCCAGTGCTTCTGTTTTGGCACCCACATGGGACCTCAGCAGAACACCTGATGGGCTGGAGACAGGCAAGAGACCAAATACTGGAAATGCATGAAAAGTTCTTTTTTAGGACTGGAGACACAGCTGAAACTTGCAAACGGGCGTTCCTGGTTTTACAAGCGTACAGCTGAGGAGATGAATTCTGAATAGTACAGATCACAACTGAATTAATTTTGAGAATGGAAAAAAAAAGAGTCCAATTCTATTCCTCTGTTGCTGATCCAGAAGTCTGCCTGCCTTAAACTGTGTGACAGCTAGTGAGGCTGATTAGCACCGAGATGAAGTATTTCAAAGAAAAACTCACAAACTTTTGAATTATTCAAAACTGATAGCATGCCCATAAACACCTGTAGAGGTACACTTCTACTGATACACTATTATGAATGACGTGCTCAGTGTTTATTACATGAATGAAAGATGTCCCACATTCACAGTAAACTTCGGACTGGATTTGCTCATAAAACATGGATTGTTGGGAGAAATACAAAAAATACAGTGACCCCCAAACTTCACTTTGCAATACTGCTGTACGTGTATACCTGAGATGTCTGTGGGGCTGCATGGAGCCAGAAGAGGGAATTTGGAAAGGCACAAAGCTGGAGCACAATCCATCCAGCTTTGGCTTGATACAGTTTATAAGGGAAATGAGAAGTGGTGTTAGTTTTAACATGTTCAGCCTTGGGTCTCATCGCAACCCTTGGCTGCAGCTTGGATGGCTAACGTGTGTTGCAGCAAGCTGCGCAGCGAGCAGCGTGTTTTGATTTCACTTGTCCAGACAGGGATTTTGGTTGCCCCATTCTGGCAGACAATGTGAGATTTCATACCTTGATCTTATCGCCCTGTGCTGAGTTTCCTCCAGAGAGAACACCTGCAGCCTGACAGCGTGGATTCAGTGCGAGCTGCAAACGCGCAGCACTGCTGAGGATTCAGACCTCTGTCCTTGACTCGCTAGCGGTGGTGCCGTGCTTTTGCAATACCCCAGTGGATTTCAACACTTCTGAACTGTGGATCTCCAGTGGGGGCTTGGATCCTTCCAGGCTGGCTGCTGTCGACCACCCTTGCTTTATTTGTTAGCTTCTGTGGAACACAAGTTGAAAACATCTGCTCTAATCTACCAGGAAATTCACTTTAAAACACCAGACTCTTTACATATCATCTTCCCGTTGGCACACAGCTGTCAGAGACGACAGCTATGGTAGATTTAAAGCAGTGGTTTGAGCAGGTGGCTAGCTTGCATGAACTTTCACCAAAATAGCCACATTGGTTGCAGTTCTGGCTGATCGACGTGTTGGTGCAGGTGAGTGTGTGCGAATAGTCCTGCTGTTGACACTATTATTGTTTGTACCAGAACAGTGCCTCGGGTCAAACAAGAAGAGGTCTCCCTTGTACCGGGCATTCAAGGAACTCCAAGAAACAGACAGTGCCTGCTGTAAAAAGCTTACACTTAAGCAAAGCTGTCCTTTCAAAATTTAGATTTTTTAAATTACTATTGCAGATCCAGACATATTGCCACGTATGAGTAGGTCTGATTTGATTTCATTGTAAAAGCGTGTGTCGTTCACCCCCCCCCCCCGGGTATATGGAAACGGAGCTCTGTGGGAACTGCTCACAGTGTTTGGTGCAGGAGGTAATTACCAGGGCTCTTAGATACTGACAAAGTGAATCTCTATAAAAGAGATGTTTGTCTTCCTGTTGGTTGTATCGTTCATGTCATTAAATGAGTGCCTTTCTTCTAACCTTAGCCAAATTGTGTAATTCTGTACATCCTTCTATAAACTGGTACTTAAGAGTACTCTGGCGACTTCCTAGCTTTTTATAAATAATTTTGATAGTAACGTTCAACAAAAGTATCCCTAGAGTTTGTGAGTAATTGATAGATTACAACCCTCTTCCCTCCTGAAAGTGTTTAACCAGCAGTTCTGCTGTCAAATGCCAACCTATTTAACACAATAGCTTTATAACAACATGTGCGATGCTCGCAGGAATTGCAGTCCATCCAGTCAGGTGTCGTCTTTGACAGCAGCCAGTACAAAAGGCTTTATGGCAAAAAGCTTCCGAACCCTTCCAGTTGCAGCTCGCCTCTCCAGCGATTTGTGTGACTCGCAGTGTGAACGTGAGTTTCAGATGAAAGAGTTTGGGGCGGGCTCCGGGCTCCGCTGCTGGCACCTCGCTTGGCATCGTGACCTCTCCTTTGAGGAGTGCTCTGGGAGCTGCTGCCAGAAGCCCAGCGGCAGGTACATGCCGTGTTATCATCTGCTCGCCACCCAGCACTCCTTCCCTTTCCCAACCTCCCTACACTGGGGATGAGTTTAAACCTCCCAGCACGAAGGTTTATACTTGCTCCAAATGTTTTGCTAGCATCGCGTAAAACAGCCCAGTAAATTCCTCCCCAATTCGTGACCCCGGCAATACCCAGCGCAGTGTGTTCCGCAGTTTAATAACATGTGTATGGATTGCATAAAACGTAATTTGTTTTTTTATTGATCCTAATGTGTCGGTTCCAACTGGGAAACTGCAAACAAGATCCGAGTTCTGTGAGTACCTAGGAGATAAAAACTGAGTGTAAGTGATAGGATTTCTCTTGATAGGGCATCCATGTTGCACACAGCATCACTGAGCCGCTAAGCCGTTCGGAAGTCCAAGAAGGGAGTTATTTTTCCCCCCATTTATTTATTTTTGGGGGAATGCCGCTGCTGTGATGCCGGGTTACCGGAGGACAACGCCTGCTACGGACACCGTTGACCCCGGCCCCGCCGGGCTGCCTGAGGGGAGCGGCGCTGCGGGGCTCTGCCGCCCCTTTTCTGAGGTGATCGCCCCGGAGCGAAGCCACCGGACCCCCCCTGAGGTCCACGGCCCCGTCCCTGGGCTGCTGCCAGCGCGGGGGCTGCGAGAAAACGGAGTACCGGGAGAGAAAAAAAGAGAGAAAACGCGTTTATTCCCCAACGCGCTCCTCACAGCCCGCGCCGCGCGGGGCTTCCCCTCATGGCGGAGGGCGGGCGGCCGCGGTGAGGCGCGCAGGTGTGTGGCCAGGCACCTCCGCCCTTCCCGGGCGGCTCCCCCCGGCCTCTTCCTTCTCCTCCTCCTCCTCCTCCTCCTCCTCCTCCTCCTCCTCCTCCTCCTCCTCCTCCTCCTCCTCCTCCTCTTCGTCCCTGTCCCCGATCGGGGTCGGCGGCCACGGCGCGGCCCCTCTGAAGCGAAGCAGGGAGGGGCGGGGGCAGCAGCAGCGCGCGCCGCCTCCCGCGCACCTCGCGCGGCCACCGCCGCTTCTGCTCCTGCTGCTGCTGCTGCTGCCGCTGCCCTCGGCGGCTCCGCGGCCATTGACGTCAGCGCGGGCCGCACGTGACCCCCCCCGCAGCCAATGGGCTGAGCCCGGAGCCTCTCCGGCGAGCGGGGCGAGCGCTGCCGGCAGCCTCCCGCCGCCTCCTCCTCCTCCTCCTCCTCCCGCGGCGGCGGCGGCGCGCGGGGCCAGCACACACAGACACACACACACCGCACACACACACACACACACACACATCCACACCCCTCTCTCACACACACACACGCACAGGCAGAGACCTCCCCGCGCGCCCCAGCCCGCCCCGCACCGCCCGGCCACGCGCGGGCACCCACGCACCCACCTACATGCACGCGCGCGCCCGCCCCGGGGGGAAGGAAGGAGCCGCGGCCGGACGCCCCGCAGCCCCCGCCGCCAGCACCGCCACCGCCACCAGCAGCAGCAGCAGCAGCAGCAGCACTACCACCACCACTACCAGCAGCAGCAGCAGCCCCCGCCGGGACCACCGCCGCCCCCGCCCCGCTCTCTCCCGGCCGGCAGCGTGGATGTGGCGCCGTGCGAGCCGCCGGGGGACCCGCCGGGGGGCGGACCGCCGACTCTGAGGCCGGGGCTCGGCCGCTGCCCTTCTCCCTTTAACCCTCCCGGTGTGTGCGGATCCCTTCCCCCACGGCGATTTTTTTTCCTCTTTTTTTTTTTTTTTTTCCCTCTTTTTTTTGCCTCCTTTTTTTCCCCTTTTCCCTTTTTTTCCCCTCTTTTCCCCATCCTTTTCTCCCCTTTTCCCACCCTCCCCCTATTTTCCCCCAATTTTTTTTTTTTCAAATTTCCCCTTTTCCTTTTTTCTTTCTTTCATTTTTTCCCCTTTTCTCCCCTCTCCCCCCCATTTTTTCCCTATTTTTTTTTCCTTTTTTATTTAATTCCCTGACCTCGCCGCCTCCTCGGATCTCTCTCCTTCTCCCCCCACCCCCCCGCCTCCGCGGGGCCGGGCGCCGCCACCCCGCGCTGCCCATGGATCGCAGCGGCGGCCCCGGCGGGGGCAGCGGCGACCGCGGGCAGCAGCAGCAGCAGCAGCAGGAGGAGGGCAAGGGGCCGCCTCCCCCCGACGTACCCGGGCCCGAGGGGGGCCCCAAAATGGGCGCCGCTCCCTGCCGCCGGCCCCCGCTGCACTGCAACGGCATGAGGTACAAGCTGCTGCAGGAGGGGGACATCCAGGTGTGCGCCATCCGGCACCCCCGGACGTTTCTCAGCAAGATCCTCACCTCCAAGTTCCTGCGCCGCTGGGAGCCGCACCACTTGACCCTGGCGGACACCGGCGTCGCCTCGGCCACGGTGAGTTAGGGAAGGGAATAAGGCTTTGGGGTGAGAACGGGCGGGTTTGGGTCTGGGTTGCGCAGCTGGGACCGGCTGCGCCCAGGCTCTGCGCCCTGGCAGCGCACGGAGCGCGCCGCACGCTGGTTCCTGTAACCGGGCTGCCATCGGCCCTTCGGGGATTTACGGGTAAATGCCTCGGGTTTCTCAATGGTTTCATTCCGGCCTTGCTACGGGACATCGCACGGTTGTGCCTTTACCCTCCTCGTTTAGCTTGTCGTGCAGTGACATGTAGGGCACGCGTGGCACCGGAGCGTGGGCTGGCTTTTGTGGGGTTTTCTGTTAATGGGGTGGCTGAATGGGTCTCGGCCAGCACACAGAGCTGGGTTTCATCATGCCCAGTGGCTGTGTCCCCCGGCATCGTGTCATGGGGTGCTATGGCAGTGTCCCCCGACACCACACCATGCCATGTCCATGTCCCCCGACACCACACCATGCTGTGTCTGTGTCCCCTGACCCCACACCGTGCCATGGCCGTGTCCCCCGACACCATGCAGTGCCATGGGGTGCCCATGCAGGCCAGCAGCAGCAGCCCCTTCATCCTGCAGGTAGGCCAGCTGCCCATCCTCACGCAGCTCCTTCAGTGCCACAATGACATCCCCACGTCCCGCTTCCCCCCGGGCTGCTGAGGGTGTTTCCGAGGGAATATTTTCCCTTCCCTGCTGGAGCTGCTGTGCGAAGGCAGGAGGGAGCCCTGCAAAGGCACGAGCGCTGGTCGTTCTCGCAGCGCTTCATTTTATCGAGGTGCCATCGGCGCGGAGGGGAAGTTGAATATTGGTGGGGATGAGGCGTTTTCCCGGCAGTATCCGTGGCTGATGATTTCTGAGCAGAGAAGGATACCGGCAGAGCGAGGCGTGATTGTGCTTCAGACATTAATCTCTGCAGTGTGGCAATACTTAGGCATGAAGTTGTATTCGTGCAGGAGACGCCAAACTCTGCTCTCTGGTGGAGCTGTCACCCGAGAAATCGCCCCTGAAAACATTTCCCAAGTCCCATAGGGTGGTGCTTTTAATTAACGCGATGTCATTCCTAATTATTTTAGGCACATAAGTAGCAAGTAGATACCAAAACACTGTGTGCACCAGTGCAGGCTCCATTTTGTTGAGCAGGGCTCTTCGTGCTTGGTCTTGCGCCTTATCAATTTTTTTTCCAGCGCTAACTCACCACACAGATAGCGTTGTTCACAGAAATACCCGTGCTTTGTTATGCTTTATTATGTGGCACGCAGTCTTTGGTTTCCAGGCAGTAATTAGGGGACGAGGGTACGATCCGTGTTCACTTGTTGCCTGAACGTATGCGCGGGTGTGCGTAGCAGGTATCTCCTGGCTCCGCGATCCCTAGATCTTCTTTTTTCTGGAGGTGAAAAGGTGCGACTTACGCAAAATATGCGGTCCCCCCTAAGGAAGTGGGGGACAGGCAGAATGCCAAAACCTCTCGAAGCCAAAGGCAGGTATTTAAATGTAACTCATTTGGTTTTCAAGGGCTGTAGGAAAATATCCCTACCTTCCATTGACAGTGAGCACTGGGCGCACTCAGCAACTTTGATAACAAGGTCATTTTTACACGTAGGGCTTTCCACAGTCAGGGTGCTTTATGAGCAGCTGCTAATTAATCTTCACATCATCTCTTCGCAAATCCCCTGGCATGACGAGTTTTACTGCATTCTATATAACATGAATAAAATTGAACAGGAAAATAGCATCACTTTGTTTTGCATTTGAAAGCAAAAGTTGTAATGACAGCTAAATCCAGATCTGGGAAATCATCTCTGTGAGTACAGTGGATAGGTGATTTGGTGATTCTAGGCATTTTCTTTCCTTTTTAACGTCACTTGAAACGTGCCTTTGACATGAAGTCTTCTCCATGCAAGCTCCTACATGTCCATGCCTGGGCTGCGAGGTAGGAGCTAGCATTACTTTGTGTATGGATTATTCCTCTGCAGTGTTTTCCACTGGTAGACACGGTATGTGCCCACATAAAAATGTGAATAATGAGACCCTACCTACAGGTTATTTTTGCAAGATGTAACTACTTTCCATGTTCGATTAGGTAGGTACATGTTTTGTACCTGACAAAACAGCTTTCTGTAGAGGAAGCACCACCACATAAGAACGCAATGGAACAAGTGCTCAGGCCATCATATTTTAGTAAACTTTAGGGAGGAAAAAAATCTTTACAAAATGCTTTTTTTTCCATGATCACAAGTGACTTTCAATTAAAACAAGCCCAAGCTCATCAAAAAAGAATAGTAACAGTTGTGTTGCAGATTGGTGTATGTGCTGAGCTTACAAATGGGAGCATGTTAGCTTGTGGAGTCCCATACTGTAGGTGTTGGGTCTTTATCTCATTTACATCTTGTTTCCATCGTTTTCTTCATGTTTCTCATTTCTCAAGGAGCTGGTTACTTAAAAATACTACAGTTTCACCACTATGGTTTTACCAGTAGACTCACCCTTAACCAGCACCAAAATAAAAGCCTAGTGAAGATGTATTTTTTAGTGCAAGTAAATACAGATATGTGTTTTTTTTCTTTTTTTTTTAATTTAAATGCCAAAGTCCCAGTAGGAAATTTTGATACTTACAAACTTTGTTTGCCAGAAAACAGCTTGCTTGGGGATGTATCTGACTTTCTTCCCCATGGGAAGAATAATGTTTATTTTACAAACACTTACCAAACCCAAATGTATTGCCCTTGCTATTTTTTTTTTTTTTACTTTTTTTTTTTTTTTTACTAAGATCTGTCCTTGCACAGCTTGAAGGGCAGTGATAATAAAAACAAAGTAATAAAATCCAATTTCATATTTCTTTTATGATTTTTTTCCCTTTTTCTTTTGTTGTTGTTGTTGTGAAGAATAAGGTATGGCTATCTTCAGAAATTTTCAGTAGTTTAAAGCTGGCAGGCGAAACTGAACCGATATCTTTCTGTCTTGTCCATTTCATGTCTCTGCACTGCTTTTCTCTTCCATTCTTTCTCTTGCCCCAGCTGGGAGCTGATGTTTAGGATAAGGGGTTTTAAAGTACTGGCTTACTAGAAAGACTTATGATACGTACGTATCAGCAGCGGACAAGGAAGGAAAAAATAAGCGATTCATTTTTGCTGGCTAGGGATGACCTCTCTAATTCCCGTCCGGGAAGATAAGACGTAATTGAAACCATGAAGTTACTCATTAATATCCCTCAAGGAGGTGTAACTTTGACTTTTCAGGCCCATTCCACGTTTCTTGGTTTCCCCTTGACAGGTACGTTGAATGTAATGTGGCGTTGTGTTCACGCTAGTGACAATCCTGAAAAGATTTGAGTGCCTTTATACTTCTCTTCTGTGCAAAGATGATGCATGAGGACAGCAGCGTATTGACAAGGTAGCTAATGAGAAACGTACTTGACACAAGAACATAAGTGGGTTAGGGGACTGCAGTTATGTTTTCTTCTAGAGACACAATCAATATTAAATGAGGCAGGGCAGGCTGATGTGTTTCAAATAGGAGAAGTGGAGTAGAAAATTGTCTTCTAATTGTTTTTTAAAATTCAACAATTTTGCTACTTGCATGTGTTTCAGCATGCTATTACATGTCTTTCCTTCCTTCTTGTTGTAAAGATAGAGCAAAAATTCCTATCAAGCCAGACTCATTGTTTACTTTAGCGCAGGTTCCCATTAGTTGGAAAAACACACTTTTAAAAATTAAATTTCCCTTGAAAAACAATTAGCTCAAGTGGGAAGTATTATGCAGAACTCTGAAGTTTCAAAACAATCTTATAAGGAGATTTTTTTTTTAAAGCTTTCCTGGAAAAGGAATATTGTTGTGTTATCCAGATTCAAAATAGAATTATAATGAATTAGCTAGAATAGTAACAAAAAAAGAGTAAACAGCCTGTTCAGTCAGTCAACCAAGTGCTGACTTCAAGCCTTGTGCTATTGATGGGACTTCAGGAATGTGAGTTGAAACTAGCTTGATGGGCCTACCATCATTATCCATGTAAATAAATGTGAATGCATAAAAAACAAAGCAATTTAAGATATTTTTTTTCGATCCATTGTAACAGCAGAATGCTAACGTACTGTTTTAAGATAATATTTCTCCTTGTTTTGTACTACACATGGTTGTTTTCATTTGACAGGAAGTGTTACAGGTTTGGGTGTACGTGCTTTTCCCTGTTCAGGTTTACCTTGTTGCTATCCATCAGGTATTTTCTTCAGGCATACCAGAAAAGGCATCAAATCCTGCCGTTTGCATACAACCCATGGTAATTTAAAATTTGCTGCAAATTGCTGCATGTTATCTGTGCTGCTGAAGTTGAGAACCTGTTTCCGTGGTAAAGCCAGGCATGTGTCTGCACTACCAAAACCCAGATTTTTCTGAGGACTTGGTGATTTAATGGAATAATACTCCACTGTAAGAAACTTGCTTTATTGCTGTCTTAGACTGTAGCTAGGCATAAGAAAACCTAAAATGGTATTTCTTTGAAGTTGTTTAATGCCTATCAAATGTACTTTTGAGTATATAGTTCCTACAGTGGTTAAAAAGCATATTTCTTAGTCAGTAGTGTTAAGGTACGTGTTTATATGTCACGGAGCTTACATAAAATATGAAAACAGAAGCTATATTCATTGATAGAGCAAGAGCTCTTAAGGCTATTAGTGTTAACACCCAGCCAGTAAATTTTACATGTTTAGGAGCATAAACAAAGAGGACACTCAGAAATACTTCTGCCACACTTTTCTTTTTGGCTGGGGACTAACGATGTGGTGCTCGCCACTACACGGTGGTAATAGTGCCCTGGGGGAATCGCCTCTGGTACCCGATGGGGACCTCATCCCGCATCAGCAGGGACCGGAGGAGCTCAGCATCCCTCGCAGGGCTGGGTCTTGGTGGAGCTGTGAGATCATCTTTGTTTGTTTTGTAGTGGAGCATCATAGCTAGAGACAGAGAGAGTCTGCTGGGTCGTCGAAGCCCAGGGATTCTTGTAGGAAAGGATGTGTGGACCATGCTAAGGATGTGTAGCTTGCCAGAGGAGACTCCAATCCACATTGATGTTCCAGTTTGCAGGCTCAGGTTTGCGTTGTTACCAGTTGGAAAACAGAGGCTGAAGCCTTGGTCCCACCCAGATCATTGGTAGAATTGTGTATGTCGAAGAACATTTTTGGAGGGGGAAAAAAAAAAAAGGGAGGCTTATCACATAGGGAGGAGTGATTTTTGGAGCTGTTTAATTTATTGCGGGTAATTTGTTTATACATGTGAAGTTCCTAAATAACAGGCGAGTTTTAACATGATACAGTAAAATGGCTTCTCTCATTTCCTTGTGTCTTCTGCATTAGTAAGCACAACTGGATTAATAGGGTTTGTTCCACTCCCCACATAGGATTTATGAAAGAAGAGATCTACCTCAAGTAGTTCAAGCATTTTGGAGTCTTTAGAAGTAATTAGATTGTGGGTTGCATGGGTAGATTGTGGCTTGTTTATTAGTGTTTTGAGCACAGCTAGTTGATTCAGTTTTGTTCTGTGTCTGCAAGTGTTTGCAGATATGTAGTGCTTAACTCTGTAAACAATTGCATGGCAGAAGATGATCAATACCTTAGCATGTATAATCCCCACAGAGCATCGTGCACGGATCACGGATGTGCCCTCAGTAACATAACCTTTCCTCAGGATCACATTGAGAAACACTGTGTCAACTGGATGGGGGAGCACTTGAATTTTTTGCAGATTTGAGTTTTTTGCAGATTTGTTGTCTTCCTTATACAGGGTTGGAGAACTGATCTGTTTCAGTGCATAGTTCCACCAAACCGTTGAGGAAGAAGAGAGAGGGAAACATGGTAGGCTGGAATTGCTGCCAAAAACAATGTATTATTAAATCATTGCGTAAAATTTTCCTGTTTTGCACAATATTTAAGAATGCAGGGGCAATACCAGGAAAGGGAAAAGACAATTGAAAAGCATACATTATAACCGAGCACGTCAGTGGTGAGTGAAGTTTAGCTCTTGTGGTTGCAGAGAAAAACATGAAGTCAGAACCAGATGCTGAACTAAAGGGCCTTCACTTCCCAGGCTTGAAAATTAGGAGAATTTAAAAATACTCTCCAGGTTTGGGAGGAGGGGGTCCTGTGTCAGGGTCTATGGACTCTCAAAGTTACCAGTACTGGTGTTTCAGTGCTTGCAGTCATTTCTTGACTTCCCCTCTTGGGCTGTCCCATGACTGATGGGACAGGGCCAGCGGAGTGGGGAAAGCAGGAGCAGGTGAGGTGCCAGGTGGCAGGGTCTAGGGCATGAGCTCATGGCAAACACCATTTCCTTCCAATTCAATGTGAGATTTCAGTGTATTTGTACATAATTTTCAGTCTTTTTCCCTTTTTTGGAGTAACTTGGGGAAAAAAAGGCATCTGTTTTTCTGGATTTAAGTGTGCCTGTTACTAATTGAGCCTAAGAAGCCCGTCAAATCGCAGTGACTAAAACACGAACTGGAAGTACGCTCGGTCACGTCCATTCTTGGTCTCGCTCTGTCAACTTCAGCGGGGTAATCTGAGGAGGGGGATTACCACTCCTTGCTGGTACGGGATGTCACGCTTGGGGAGCTGGGGGCTCGCTGCAGCTCCCCGGGTGGCTCAGGCAGGGGACCGCGGACTACTCAACCCCAGGCTCGCACAGCTCGCTGCAAAATGAGGCCCGGTTTTTTTTTCCGTGGCCGAAGGATCCCTGGATGTCAAGCAGCCTGCATTTGGGTGATTGGTGCTTTTACAGGACAGCCTTGCTGGAAATCCCCCCGTGAGACAGGGCTGCGGTTGTATTTCACCCGTTCGATGCCAATGTGCGGACAGTGGCGTCCTGGTGGGAAGTTATTCTGCCACGACTCTCTTCTACCGTGAAAACTGTGTCTGAGGACAAAGAAATTGCAGCTGAGGGCTGCTCTGCATAGTCTGATAGCCCTGGAGGACAGCAGCGTTTTAGGCTGGGATGGACCACCTGCTGCTTCTGGACCTTCGTGCCCTCCAGAGCTGGGGACAAGCATGCACTTTGCTGCAGCGGGTTAACATTTAATTAGCCAGCAGGGTCATGATGGATCAGCAGATGTAATTACTGGCAGAGTCAGGTTTGTTTCACCATTTAAGCAGCAGGCCCCCAGACAGAAAGTCCATCTCAGTTCCCTTCTTAGGCAGCAGTGGTGCCTGGTCCTGGCTCAAGCTTGCATGTGGGTGACTGCCCGGCTCCTTGCAGGCCTAGGAGGATGCTGCTGGCTTGATGCTCACTTCTCTGGACATTTTCACTTCGGAGGCAACACAAAGTGGGGATGTCAGTTGGATAAGCCTTGTATGGGCCCTTGAAGTGTGTTTTTTTTTTCCTCTTCTGTTGCCTGCTTGGAGTTATTGCTTAGTTCTGCGGAAAGGGCTTTTGCACTTCTCAGCATATGCTGCAGTGTCCCTCAAGTTCTTGTTCCTGTAACGGAGAGATTGCGTGGCTTTCTCATTGCATGAAAAATTTAACAGGGAAGAATTGCTTTCACTCTCATTGACGAGAAAAGTAATAACCAGGGCTTAAAAAGGACAAATAAAAAATGTATCCAATGCTTCTCATATGCCTGACTGCTGAGCTAGTTGCACGGTACTAGGAATGGGGATGTTGGATGCTTGAAGCTATCACTAACGGGCTTCTGCTTCTTGGATTTCCAGTGCTGAATAAAACAAAATCTTTTTCTCCTTTTGAAAAATTCTAAACTCAGGTTTTAAATCACACAGGAATGGCTTTAGGTTTTGAAAGATTTTGTTTACAAGTGTATCACATGTGGCTCAGTAAGCCTTGCCTGAAGAAAGCTGAGGAGAAGCAGAATTTGAGATTAATTTTTTTTAGAATACATGGTTGTATGTATTTTTCTTGGGCCTGAAGAGAAACTGTGTCTGCAGTGGATAATAAGAAATATTTTTTTCTCTTATAAATCAGTTTTACTTATTTTTGAAGAATGCATGTCTACAAACATGTATGCATATTTTCTGGATCAGATTTCTGGTGATATCAACCCAAATATAAGGCAAGTATTCCTGTAAACAAAAAAGTAATCATATTCCTTATTTGTTTATAGATAATTAACATCTAAATGAGCATGTAAATTAGGGAAATGCATATGCAGGTAGACATTTTTGATGATTTTTAAAATAAAACTCTTTCTAAATTTCTCGAAGATGCCCATGGTGTGTTCCTAGCAGTACACTTCAAATGACACAGGGTGGAATTTTCTCAGCCCTGAAGTTGTGATGCTGTTCTTTTAGATGGCAGTGCTCCTTTCCTCCTAATCTGTGTCTGTTTTGGCTTTTCGAATATTACTTTGGAGATTGGCAGGTGTCTCTTACCAGCCTGGTTCCTGTTGCAGTGGGGTTCTCTTGTACCATGGAGATTTTATTTGCAATTGTAATACAGTTAGTGAGTATTGTCAGCAGGCTGTGTTTTTGCTTTACCCATGCAAGCAGCTAAAATAAAACTAGAATGACTTCGCTATCCATTTTCAGGCATGGACATTATTAATAGTAAAGTAGAAACTGCTTTGAAAAAAAACAGCACAACAAACCCCAAAACACTTCTGGAACTTGCCCAGTGGAATCTAAATTTTTAATGAAAATACTAAGGGTGTATATGTTTCCTTCCAAAAATATGAATGTCTGTTTGACCTTCTGTGAACAACAGCAACAAAAAAAAAAAAAGGAAGGATTATTTTTGGCCTTTAAGACAATCAGAAAATACGATTTGGGGATGTGGTGTAATTGTTTCATTCTGTGAGTCTTTGGATTTTGCCTTAGCTGTGGTTCAGCCGTCTCAGAGGGCTTTCTGGTCCAGGTCTTCATGCGTGGGGAAAGCAGAGACAGAGGAGCACGGATTGCACTGTCCGACATGCCTGCCCTCGAGGTTCACGCTCAACCTGCAGCTCCTCAACCTGCAGCTCCTCAACCTGCAGCTCCTCGCGAGGAGCGTGCCCGTGGTTCCCCGGGGTGTCTCCAGTCGGACAGCAGGCATCGGGCGCATCTCCTGGTTGTGTTGACTCAAGCACCTTGTTGTAGTGCTCATAAATTGGGCAGGGCTGGAGCTGAGTGACGTGTCTCTGGCCACCAGGACACACTGTCTCCTCTGACGTTGATAGCTGCTCATTTGCTTAATGGTTGTAAATGCCATTAAAAACCAGGGGAGGTGTGGGAGAGTGACAGCAGGATGTGGCCCGGTGTCTCTCCCCGTGCTACCTTGCAGCCTTCCTGCAAAGTGAGTGTCTGCTGGGAGCCCATCACAGCCGGTTCAGGTCTCCTTTCTGCCGTCTGCATGTTTGTGTGTTCTCCCAGTGGTCCCTGCTGGCAGTTCCAGTTTTGCTCTTGCTTTAGGGGCAATTAAGTTTGATTGCAGAAGTAAGGAGTAAGTCTGGAAATGTTGACTGAACTGAAGCTTTCAGTACGAGAGTGGTCTTGTGAAGTTAACTGTAGAATCACGGTGATGTGATCTGTTTTGGAAAAAAGATCTGCAGTTCTCCCTCCCTTCCACGCCGTGCATTTGGTAGTCAAACGTTCTGAGGTTGAGCACTTAGATTTGGGAGCCACTGGAGAAGGAGGTGATTGCAGGGGCATCACAAAACATCATGTTTCTCTCTGCTACAATGTAAACCATAAGAAGGTAGGAAACTGAAAGTAGAAAGTTACAGGGGCACTTACACAGTGCATCAGGCCCCAATGGCATACACTGGTGCAGCGCTGCAGGTTTTTCTGCTGTAGCTATGGGGTTATTCTGGTTGGGGATCTGAGTGTAGTGTTGTTGCTGGCGGCTTGAAGAGACAGCTGGATGAGGAGAGGTTCCTCTGTGCTGCTTCTTCTGATGCTGGACTGGGCAGTACTGGAGAGCTGAGCACAAAGCTCAGAGGATGCTCTGGCGCCAGGGTGCCCGGCTGTGGTTACGGGTCTGTCACCTGCACAGCTCCTTCCTGCCTTGGTCAGAGAGGTGGGGGCACTCCAGCTGCGTAAGGCCCGGTGTTGCTTTCAGGAGCAGCAGCATTTCCTTCTGCAGCGTAGGAGGTTTCCATCTGCTCTGACGGACTTTACTGAGCGAGGTCCACCCATGTCCTTGCCCTGCTGCTCGGTAGCCAAGTGGCCACAGCTGGGACACGGGCTGCCTGGTGCTTCCGTGTGGAAGATGCATCAAGCTCAGTGAAACAATTGTGTGCCTTATCTGAGAGTAACACAGAACAGGGAGGGTCGTTTGTACATCTGGGGAGAGAGAAAAAAGCCATCGTGTTACAGACATCATTCTGTCATTGTTTAAACCAGGGGAAAAAGCATGGAACTGGTGTAAACTGCTACCTGTAGTAAGGAGGTTGTGGTGGCATGATTACAGGGTTGGAAAGGGAGCTCCAGCTTACTCCTTCAGTGCAGGAGGATTGATGTTTCTTCACATATCTCTTCCAGAAGAAATAGCAACTCCAGCTGTGTAGTAAGGGCTCAAAGTAGTGTTCCCAGCCCGGTCTGTTTCGAAACAGACGGTTTTCTTTCCTGGTGTATGGAATTGAGGAGCATTGGTGAAAGATGTTCCAGAAGCGCCAATTATTAGTCATTACTTTGTTTAGTTTTTCTTTCAACTCTCTGCGGTTCTTTTAGATCCATCATTTTTTAGTCACTGCTATTACAATTGCTTTTGAGGAAAATTTTCAAATCTGTAACTAAAGAGTAGCCTGACATCCAGGGGTGCAGAAGAGGCTCTTTCTGCTCTCCTCAGGAGCAAGTGGCTCGAGCGGAGTCCTGGCACCGAAAATCACATCTACTTTGTAACCAAGTAATGTGGACGTTGAAGAAAACATAAAAGTTCTCCTGGCACAGAACTTTGTTACCGAAGGTGAAAGTACGGACACAGTCAGCATGTCTCGTCTGCCTGAAAACACATTTTCTAAGGTTAGATAATTCATCTTTTGTGATTGCTGTGAATGAATCAGGAAACAAAGCTGGAAAAGCTTGAAATGAAATGAAGTGAGCAGGACCAGACATGCACTTTGGTATTAAATATTGACATACCCCTTCTGGGCAACCGCTCTGCCTTTGGATCCCGGTGTATGCGTGAAGACTGCAGTGCCTCCATGCTCACTGGCATTGAGAAATATTCCTCATGGCTTCTCTTCTAACGCTAGCTCCATGCTTCTTGCAGTGCTACGTCACTGCCTCCCTTGAAATTAATCTTGTCTGATTTATTGCAAGTTATTTCAAATGTCCCCGGTGACTCGGATTGACTAATGTACTTTAAATCTGGTGAAATCAAATCTGCCGTGGGAGTTGACCGTGTATGAAGCTGCTCCCTTGTGGAGATGGAAGACATGGGAAAGTACCGAGCCCTGCCTGGTGCTCGCCCGAGTCCAGGACACATCCTCTGTTGATCTGAACCCAAGGTGTTTCTTTTGGGTTTGTTAAACCTGGGACAGGACTTACAGCCCTTACACATCACCCATATGTTGTGCAGGCTGTGTGCATTTACCGGTGCTACTGAGTGGCTTGAAAGGAGCAGGGGAAGCAAGGCTGGGTCACTGCAGGACGTTCGTTCAGTGGAGCAGCTTCAGGTGGGGATGGGCTCTGTGCCCTGCAGCTGCAGGGGGAAGTCACCGTGTTGGTGCCGGCTGCCACTGGACCTTGTTGACTCATGGTGCCGGGGTGAAGTCCACAGCGTAGCTGCTTCCTACGCTGCAGGGATGGCCTCCCAGGGCAGGCGAGGCCCCTGCCACCCGTCTTCCCTTTTCAGTGCAGTTCAGAAAATAATGGGAGCATTTAAGTGTGGTGGAGCGCGCGTTTCCTAGTGCCTGCTCACTTATCACACCCGCTCGAGCCGAGATAAAGATGCAATGTTGTGTTACATTATCTAGCTTTAACGTCAAGCGTTTGGGAGGTTGTGTCTCTCTACTTGTCAGACTTTCTTAGCAGAAATGGGAAAAATAAAGTACCCTGTGCATCTCCCTGCCTGTACAGTCTGTACCTGTAGATCTTCTGAGAGCTGCTGTCTTGAGACCCTTGCGTCTGATCTGAGGCTCTTGCTGTGCTCAGATTGCACGTTACCAGATTTTTATTTTTATTTTTTGCATTTGTAAGAAAAGCCTGTACAAACAGTGTTCTGCTGTTTCCAAACACTGCAAAGTTTTCCCCTTTGCTTCCTGTTTTTGTAGCACGCTTGTGAAAAGACCTTGTCTTCCTCGCGCCGGAGTTAGCCTTAATGTAAATGCATTCAGCATTAGCTCCTGTGTGTTCCAGCACGTAGGGGCCCGAGCTTCTCTTCGGCAAATGTTATTACTCTTTATTTATGGTAAGGCTAGATTCAGAAAGACTTGTGCATGTAAAAGTGAAAGCACGGGCAGCGTTAAATTATGCAGTCATGAGCTTGTTATTTCCCCTCCCCCCGAGCACGCAAGCCAGCTAGTAACCCAGTGATCTATACGTGAGGCCTTAATTGGATATATGCCCAGAGTGCAGATTAATATGGAAAAGCTATAAAGGCCTGGGTTCACAAACTTTATTTGACCACGGGAGGACCGTCTGCGTGATCCCATGAGGGGTTCTCAGAGCAAAGGAGCCTTAGGGCAGGCCTGGGTGCAGGCCATGGGGCGCAGGCTCAGTGTGGAAGCGGGCAGGCTGCTGGTCGAGCAGCCCTTTATCAGTGCCCTATTTCTCAGGAACGCTGTCAGTGGGGCAGAGGAGCCCCGGGGCCTCTCTGTCACTTACCTGCCACCTTCAGTCTCATTTTGTAAATTGATGAAGTTTTTTTTTTATGCCTTGGCCTCCTTTGAAGGTGTGGGGGGAGAATCTCCCCGTAGCGAAATGAAAGCAAGCAGATGTCTTGACTGCAGCTGGCCAGAGATGAATCATTTTGTATAAACTTGCCTGGAGAACATGATCTTTTTCCTCTATAAACCTATACTCCAGAGGGAAAGGAGAATCCCCATTAGTCAATGACACCCTCCTGGCCTAAAATTCCGGTGTTCCTGGTGTGCAGATCACGTGAAGCACGCACAGGCTGCAAGCTGTATTCACCAAAGGCTTTCTCAAGTTTAAATGGTGTTGTAACACAGGGGTTGTTCCTCTTCTGGCAAAAATACTTCTAGCTGTAAATTACAGTGACCCTAGGTGTGTGAGATCAGCCTCACTCACACCCCTGTGGCCCCCAGACCAGTTCATTAAGGGTGAAATCTGTCCTAAACTGGCTTAAAATGGCAAGAAAGAGACTGGCAGTGCAGGAGGGCCCCATGGCATAAGCAGCCGACCTTCCTGCCCTCTCATATGACTGAGAGCACTAAGATGCATATCGCATATCTCAAAACTCTTCCTCCCCTTTCCACTTCCCCTTGACTTTCTAGAAAAGGCTTGTGTGGAAATGGCAGCGGTGCCCTGGGGTCTTGCTGCCGAATGGTGCTGTGCTTGGCCATGCGTCTGGGTCCCGGGATGAACTCCTGAAGTCCTCTTCTTCCTTGCTGGCCTGTTTCCTCCCTCAGCGTAGGATTCATGGCAGTGCTGGGCCAGGATGGCTTTGCTGCTGGTTGCAGACATAGCTCAGTGCTGGGGACGTGCTGCTTGCAGGCCTCCTGCAGCTCAGGAGCCACAGGTTATCTTGGCACTGTTTGTTATTCTCTCGGCTGTACTCCCATGTGGAGGACGGCACTCTCTTTAGTTGCTCCCTGACGAAGGTGGGATGGAAATGTTATCTCCTCCAGCATGAGCCCTAATCATCGTGGAGAGCGGAGAGCTGAAGATAACAATGCTCAAACAGTTGCAGGAAGTAAAGTAACCTTACTTTATTCAAGTTTTGCGCAGGTAGCTCCGGCATTTGATTCTAAACCTTGCCTGACTAACGAAGGCTGAGAACAGTCCTTAGCTCTCTGCCTGCAGCAAGAGGATGGGAATGGAAGTGAGTCATGCTCAGGGCCACGGTGGTGGGAATGAGGCACTGCTGTGGTTGCAGATAATTCCCTGGAAGTCTCCATTGTGCATAATGCACTAATTGAAGAGATTCACGAGCTGCTTCATGTCACATCACCTCATTTCCTCGTCAGGGAGCTGGAAGTCTCATCTCTATAGGTAAAAGCAGGAGCTCCCTGCCTTTGTGTAAGTCTTAACCTTTGTAAAAAGAGCTTACATAGATGGCGTGGCGTGTTCTCCATGCCAAACCTGTTACAGTGCAGCCTCAACTTTTTCTTGCTGCCCTGTCAGCTGCAGGGGTGGAGGCAGCAGTGTAAAGATGTGTTTCTGAGTGTACAGAAGTGAGCAGTGGAGACGAGGAGGGGACTGTTTGCTGCTGGTTGCTTCAGTGACGAGCTGCAGAAGGATGGATGCTTCCTGTTTATAACTGATAACCATCTGCGATGATTGCATTGGTCTCAGAAGAAGTGGCATATCTCTGTATTCACGAGAGACCGCGTGGCATAGGATACCCCTGCAGAGAGCTGGAAATGCAACATGATACTGTGTGGTCTTCGCCTGTTCCGGAGCGGGTGGCAGCATATGTGTGGCTGGGAAACACGCTCCTGCAGATAGTAACGTGTTCCTAGCAGGCAGATCCAACGCGTTGTGTAGGCAGCAGAAAACAAACAGTGCAGCCCAGCGCTTGCAGATTCATGCTGGAGAAGGGGATGTGCTGCCCTTAGGGAAACATCCTTACCTTGGGTGGTATCTCAGACCTCAGATCAGAGGTACCCTAACTGTGGTGTTCCCTAAGTGCCCGTGTTTCTGACTGTGTTGCCCGTTCCAGGTAAAGCTAGCACATAATGAGTCCCATGGCATTTGCTGTAGTTTATCACGTGGCTTCCTAAGACGCTGCTTCAGCCTGAGTTTTTAATCCCTGTATTAGTTTTATGACATGGGAAACATTGCACAGGAACACACAGTTTAACACTGTAATAGCTGCTTGTCAAAAAAAACTTGCACTTTTTTTTTTTTTTTGGTTAGAAAATGAGTCAAAGATCGAGTTTCCCACATCTTGATTGAATTTCTGAATGTATCATTCTGAAGCTGATTGCATCTTTGGGCTGCTGATCTGATCCATGACCAAGAAGAGCTGGCTTAGGAGAGATGCCCTTTTCAGCAGCTCCGTGTTTTGAGAGCTCTGGGAGAAGCACTGGGACCTTAGGGCTGGACTCCAGCACCTGGTGGCTTGCTCGCACCCAATCCCACCTGGAGGTCACAGTGACTTCGTGTGCCTGACTCAACATCATGTTTACCATGAACAGCCATAACGCTCTAGGTATGTTCTTTGTCTGTGGCAGGCTGGTTAAGTAATGAGAAGTACCTTTAAATCCACTAATAACTGAGTTTTCCCTCATCTGTGCCTTTGGGAACATTTCAGTGCTTTGCCTGGCGGTGTATCACTGCTCTGAGTCGTGTGCGGAGAAATGTCTGAAGCAAATTAAACAAAATGACTTGTGAGTAAAAGATCAAGTCAAAACACTGTCAAGATGAAAATCGTTGAGTTGATGGGTACAGTCTCTGTTTGACTGGGAAACCTTTAATGATGCCAAGAGAAAAAACTGACCATAGTAGACAAAGTTGCGCTTGAGGTTTCTGTGAGTTTAAAAAAAACTCTTTATTCCTGTGATTTATTAGTTCTGCGGTCATATGGCACGTGGTGAACACAACGAGGCTTAGCAGCTGACCCAACCAGTTACCAATTTCAGCAAAGCTTAGGTTAAAACTAAATCCGAAAAAAATGTAGGTAGAGAGAATGGGATTTGAAAAAAAAATACAGATATTTTTCTGGCATGATTTGTGACTTGGCACATCTCGATCCTGGGAGTCCATTCCATTGTTTTTACTCATAGCATCTTTCTCTTTTGTTGGGAATCACTAGGAGTGATTTGGCATCTGTACCCTACTAGTAAAAACAATCTTAACTACTTATAATTAGGGAATTGTGTAAGCTGGCAGGCCCTGATTTGAGAGGATGCAATAACAAACATAAGTACAATGTGAATTCGGCATTGACTGGCAGGGTATGTCAGAGAAAGAGCTGCTTTATTTATCTGGTGCTGAATTGCTTCAGTGTGTGAACTTGCAAATAAGCAGTGCTTTTAGAAAGCGTACCGGTTGTCTGAGCTGAAGCCTGCATCTTGGCTGCACAGAGAGGCACAATTGTCTATATTTGTGTATATCATGGTACGAAACCCTTCCGAAGGGAAGATGCTCTTATTTTTTCCCTGCTGATTTTTATCTGGTCTTACTAGATGGGAAGAGAAACAGCTGAGCGCAACTGGCATATGCTGAAGTAACCTCCATGTGCCCCGATAAAGCCTGATTGAGATCCAGCAAATGAAGGAGTGATGGTTTTTGAAAGAAGACGTTTGTTTTGGTGTTTGTCTTGTTCTTGGTGGTGAGAAAACAGAACTTCTGCTATTTCTTATCAAGAGTTAATCCAAAGCTTTTAAAAACAAACAAAAAGCCTCTTTCCCTATGGATAGAGGGCTGTTTCATGGAGAGCTGATGTTCCGGGCACTACATTGGAGATGACTATAGATGCTAGAGGAGGAGAAAGCAGCCTCAAGAACAATGGGGAGGCTTTAAAAAGCTGTTTAATTTGTGCCGAGCTGCTACTTTTTTTTTTTTTTTTTGGTTGTCATAGAAATGTGCCAGTCCGTGTCTCTCACAGATGAGCTCACTAAATGAATGGCTGTGCAGGATGAGTCTGGTTTCAATGAAGATGTTTATACTTGAAGAACACAGATGGACTTAAACCACAGCCCAGAATCTAAACACCCCTGAGCTCCTGGGGGAGGGGAACGATAGGAAATGAAATCTGGATTTTATAGCTGAGGCCTGCATCAGTCCTCCTCGATTTGGCTTTTCCACTTTTCCCGTGATAACTCAGACAGGAATATTATCTGCAGCGAGGACGGCTTGCTTGCTGTTGGACTGGGGGGCTGGTTTTCTGTTTGGCCCAGCTCCGTTAGGTTAGGAGAACTTCCCTCCCTAGATTTGTTTGCAGGGCAGTCACAGCTGAGGTTAATTGCTTGCAGAGATGTTCCTCTAACAGGCAGTCCTTAGCAGGTAATTTCTGGTCATTTCTGTACTCCTGTTACTCTTTGTCTGTTGAAATAAAATATTTGAATGAGAGTCGACAATTTTATCTCCTGCACAGCACCTGAAATGTTGTGATACAGGTTTGGTAGAAGTCACACTTTAATGTTGCAGTTGCAAATTACTGCAGATGGGAGAAGAGGCATCACACCTACAAAATAAAAAATACTAAGGAATTTTTGAGCAACACAACTAAAGATCTTCAGTGAGGTGTGTCATCAAGCTTTGAACAAGTGGAGTACAGGCAGCAAGCCTTGGTGCAGGCACAAATGGCCTTTGCAGGATTTAGTCACCGGATTGCTTGCTCGTGAGCATAATTCAGTGCATTATTCTTACTTCCAAGAAGCCCCTGAATTCCTTTCTTTTAATCTACTTTGAATATTGCCTGAATGCCTCAGAGGAGGTGAGGTGTAAATGACAATAGCTAGAGTATCTCCAGGGTTTTCAGGTATTCAACCCATTTGTTTATCTGGCTGCCTCGCTTCCCTTGGTTTTCTATTCCTGGAGCTGGGCTGCCGGAAATGATGCATGTTGCTGAAGGCAGAACAGTCCTCGCTGTGCCAAGGCATGTACTTGGAAGAATGGGATACTCTGTCCTATTAATTGGTAAAAATAATCAAGGGTATGGAGCAAGTGAAATACTGGCTGCCTAAAAAAACACATATCCCCAACAAGTGGAAGGTAGCACCTTGTTTAAATGGAACCACCCTTAGCAGCTTTCACTGTGGGAGATTGAGGACTTCACGCTCAAACCTGTTTGAATTTTTTTTTTTGAGCCTTGACTTTGGTCATAGCGTAAAATACGGCTGTGCAGACTCTTCTGATGTTCCGTGCTTGCTTGTTATTCTCTCCGAAGCATCCTGATTGAGCTTGAATTGGAGGGCAGGTTGGGGCAGGGCTGCCTTTTAGTGAAAGGTACTTACTTTAAGGTAAGATAAATTCTTTCTCACATACAATGAGCTTTGGGAAGCACAATTTCCATGCAGAATTCCTCTCCTGCTAGCCAGATGTGTGCTTCGCACAGGCGTGTGCATTGCCCACGTGGGGCCTGGCGAGCATCTTGGTGCTCTGCACCTCGGCGCTTCGCTGGCCTGCAGGTACACGTGGGAGCAGCAGTGTGGCAAACCAGAACAGCTGAGTGACCTGAGGCAGGTAAAATGACAAAACTCAGCCATTTCCACAGGGACAGCATCTCGGCAGTGGCAGTGGAGCCAGGAGCTCCAGCTCTGCCACTGGCGCGGGAACTCCCGTGGGACAGGCGGTGCCTTCTCCCTGCATGGGTTTGTTCCGGGGGTTAATTAGTTAGGCAACATCCACTGGAGGGGTTTGAGATGAGTTTATTTTTCTGATGGAGCTCTCTATGGATAGTTTGTCCTGCGTTTCTTATCGTTTTGTGTTAAATACCAAGAATTTGCAACATCTTTTCCCAAATCCTTCTCCTTTGTTGATTTTTGTAAGGGCCTTCCCTAAATACAGCAGCTGCACTGTATGCAAGTAGCTCCAAAGTGATCTGCTGCCGAACACATGGAATTAAGCTGGAAACAATTAAATGACCATTTTAAAAGGTGTTTTTTCACTTATATCCTAGAACTGAGGCCATGACATCTTAGACAGGAGGAAGCCTTTCAGGTAGTGCTACTATTTTCAGCATATGCTGGATAGGTTGCACCTCTGGGTAATGCTAAATGTACTATTAAACGGTAGGAGGCCACGTTTTGTAGGATATGTTTGCTGACCTCCTTGCTGGAGAAGTTTGCATTGGTGCAATATTATTGGAAATTCCCACTTTCACTGTAGGATTTTATCTGAGATCATTAAAACCTTGTTTTTACTTTTGTAATTGGCTTAGGTCACCCGTCTTGGGGGAGGGAGAATTTGGGGGTGTTGTTGATTTTATTTTTTAACTTTTAATTTGAAACACGGTTTTAACATTTGGATTGCTCGAAACAAAAACAAGAGAAGTCCCAACATGAACAGAATATTTTTAAAGGACTTTATGGCTCTAAGTTCCTAACACAGTCCAGATGTCTCCTATCTCTGCTCTTTCTGTAGCATTTTCTGGCGCAGTGTCGTTGCATTTTGAACGTGCTCCAATCTGTGTGCCAAGTCCTGAAATAAAGTAAATCAGTGAGTTGTTCTTGGACGTTTCTCCTTAATCCAAACCAACCCAAATCAAACTTTAGCTCTGACCTCAGGACTGCACATTCAAATATTTTCCTTTGCCTCCTCAGTTTCAAAGTAGCAAAAGCAGGAGATTACCACTTTGCAATATTTAAACAGACGGCTTGTGCGACATCCGTGCAGCTGAAGCAACTGCGTTACTTGGGACGCGGTGCCTCTTCAAGCAGCCGTGATGTTTGCCAGCACCGCGATCCTCTGCCGCGATTCCTATTGTTGGGCCAGGATGTGCGCTACGGCCACGCTGGGAAGGAGTTTCTTTGGAGGCGTGCATCGTGTCAACACTTAGATAGCAACCAGAGGAAATATTTTGTAGTGCTCTTCTGCAATTGTTTCTGCCCAGATGTCTTAGAAGTTATCAATAGGAAAAGAAACAGCAACCCCCAAATCATCAGAAGTAAGCTCTAGGATAAACTAATCCTCATGTGTCTTCCCTTGTGCAAGCACGTGTCTCCATTGCATTTAAGCACGCCACAGAAGTTGGCCTGTCCTGCAAATAAAGCGTGACTGAGCGGGCCACCTCGTGTTGTTTAAGGTTGTAGTGACAGCAGGGCAGCTTACATGGAAAAAAAGTGTCGGGAGAGTGATGTTATCCTAACAGCAGTGCGGTTGCTGGGCACAAGGAGATGAAAAGTATTAGACCCATTTGTGGCAGAACATGGGCAGGTCTGAGACTTGCTGTTTTAATTCTTGGCTTTTGTCTTCTGCTCGGCCAGGTTCAGGTAAGTTAAATTAAACCATGTCTGTCGTCCAGCCCTTTGCTAAACTCAACTCCCATTGAAACTGACGTGAAGCTTTCCTTTGACTTAGGCTTTGCACTGTGTCCTCGGATGTGCGTGATCTTCTTGGTCTCCTGTTGTGGCTGATCCTCCTTAGCACAGGCAGTGGTCACAGGCGGTTGCAGGAGTCTGGAGGCGATGCAGACACTGCTGGCTTGGGGTGGGGAAGGAGAGTTTCCAGCACACCCTGTGCTGGCCTCTTGTTTCCCACTCTGTTTTTTCCTGGAGAGGATGCTTTAGAAAATCTTACCTGGGCTGAGCAATCAGCCTCACAAGAGTTGACCACCAAAATGTGTTTAAATCATCACAAATACTTTAATCACTCTTACCACACCAAGCCCACCCTAAAACATTAGGGGGCAGAGCTGATGGTGTGGGTACAGAATTCACGTTCTTGGCCTTCCCGCTGCCATTGTGTATGGCTATGTGACTGCTCAGGAAAAAAAGCTCTTTTCAACAAGGGAGTAGCAATGACTGTATCTGATAGAAATACAGTTGGGAATGTGTACTTGCCTGATTGTACTGCTCAGTATCTGGACCAGTGTGATTACTTCCTTTGTTTTTATTAATCACTTTTGTTCCCTCTGGTCTTTGAGCCAGTTTGTGTCTTTCTGGCTGGATTCTGCACGAACATGACACGGGTAAGTAACAGATTCTGCCTTGGGGCCAGAGAGCACACAATTTACCTTTCAGGAGTAGCCAGAACAGCCATGTGCACAGAGCTGATGCATGGTTTTCCTGGTGAACCCTCTAACCCGAGGTAAATGTTCACTGCCGCTTTCGCTGGCTCTGTGGCAGTAATTGTACATGCAATTAAGAACTTATTATGCAACAGTGAATACCAGGGACGACACTAAATGAGATCTTTTGCAGAGAAATGCCCTAAAAAAGACCGATTTCAGCCCTAGCATGTCTCATCACTCAGCAGAGCTTTTGTATACACACAGCTTTATGTTTCCTGCGCGATGCCATGTTTGGTGCTCATCCCTTGGATGTGCAGGGCTGTTTTGCTTTCTCTCTGGAACATCAGGCCTGGACTGGCCGCTCACCCTGAGTTTCCCTTGTTTGTGCACTGTGCAACGAGTATTTCCCCCGAGTGTGGACCTCATCTGAACTCCATGTCAGAGCCTCTGTACTCTGTTTATTGGCTCCCCGCACAGGGCTGGACCTGGTTGTTTTGAAGAGTGACCTTTCTGGAAGGGCTGACCAGGCGAGCTCGCTGGCTCGGGACCAGGAATCTGGTTCCTGACTCAGTCCGGTCCTGTGCTGCTGTTAACTTCTTGTAGCACCCTCAACCTGAGCTCTGAGAGCTTCGTCACTTACCCTACGTAAGGGATGCGTGAGCCTGGGTCCCTGCCTTTGTTCTGCCAGGAAGAACGTGCAGGTGGGTTTTGTGCTCTGCCCTGGAGGCTGGGGAACTAGGGAGCAGTCTGCCGGAGCCAGAGCTGTGTGCCAGGGTCATGGGGAGTTTTCCTTCCTTGCTTGGAGCTTCTTGCTGGAGCCAGCTTAGCAGAGATGCAAGGAGAGAGGCTGCAGCGGGTGCACCCTTCATACGTGTGTTTGCAGACAGATAAAAACTGCTTGGGAGATGTTAGGGGCTTGGAAAAAGGGGCGGTTGGAGATAAAGCTCTGTCAGGGGACAATGATAAAAGAACTGAGACTGAAAATGAAAGAGCTGCTGGGTGATAAGAGGAAGCTCCTGTGTTTTGAGAGCTGGGCTTCAGCCAGATAAAAATCTTAAAAGCCCCGTGCAGATCAGCAGAATAATACTCTTGCCTAGGTTTTGCTTAATTTTCCTTCTGCCACCCAGGCTGTAGGAAGCAGTTTTCATGCTTCCCTGGCAGCGAGATTTTTGAATGTGGGAAACCTGATAGTGTGTCTGCTTAACTACCAGACTTTGGCCTGGTGCCCTCGCTGGTTTCCTTATGGAGTAAGCGCAGTGATGGGAAGAATGCGCTTCTTACACATGCAGTCATCTCGGTGATAGTAAACTGTAACACTGATACCCTGCTTAGCCGGCCTCTGCCTGCAGAGCCACCACCACGCAGCGTGGGGGTCACGGACGGGATAACGAGGAGGCTGCTCTAGGCTTTGAATGCAAAAGAGAAACCAAAAGGGAAATGAAAACTTTTTTTTTTTTTCTCTGATTTTTTTGAGAAGCTGGAGGTGTTTGTCCTAACCTGTCAACCCAAATGCATGCTAATCGAATTCACTCTGCTGAGAGTTTTGCAGTGACTGTAAGCAGTTTGCTTGCTTTGATTCAGCATAAACAAGTGAACGTCTTGCTGGTTGTAGAGGTACCAACAGAAAGCTTCACCATGCTCTAGCAGGAGTACTCCCAAGTCAGTCCATTTTAACGTGCCCAGTTCGTCTGCAGAACATAACGAGAATGTGCTTGGATGTTTAAAAAGCTGTGCTACCACCATATGAATTACTTGTAGTAGACAAAAAAACAAACAAACAAAAAAAACCAACAAACAATGCAGGCATTTTGGAGAGTTTCACTTATAGTTTTACTAAAGCAATATTGTTTTAATATCATTTTGCATGGTGTTCAGGTCAAATAGAAAGTAATTTAAGTAATACAAGTAAGAACAGCAACCCGCTAGGAAGCCCCAGTCTGTGTATGTGACTGATGGCATACCAAATTGCATTTGTAAAGCCTGCCAAACAAAAGCAACATGTTTCAAATTATAGAAATATAAACTGAAAATATGAAGGCGATGAGTTTATAGGGGAGACAAAAGACTCTTCTGAAATGATGAGAAAATGGTTTCATTTTATTGGAGTTTTAATGTTTATATTTTGTTTTTATTTTTATTTGGGATATGTGTTTAGAAAATCAGCTTGCTGTAGATGTGTTCTAATTTCAGAACACATCTACAGCTGTGCTTTCCAGCAGTCCCAAGTGGGAAGGAAACAGCAGGTATCAAGCATTCTAAAAATGAGTTTAAGATCCAGAGGAATCAACAGCTAGCGCACATAGGTCTTGGTAATGCAAAATACTGCATACTCTGAAATCCTATTGGAAACTAAGAGCTCTGCAATGTGCAGAATTGGAGCCAAGAAGCTCTCAAGCCAGGTAGATGTGCACTAGGAAGTGATTTGGCAAACACTCTTTTCATCATGACAGAGCTATTTGTGATGGTAAATGCTTACGGGATCCTTCTGCCTTCATCCTGAGCTACAGCCATGCACAATTGCAGTGTAGAAGTCTGATGCAAAGCCTAATTAAATTGGGGGAGGTTTGAATTGGCTATGCTGGCCTTTGGATTAAATCTTGAGACTTCAGTTCTAAAGAAGACTTTTACTTAGTGTCTGAGCAGTGTATACACTGAAGGGCATGATTTCTAACAGTTGTAATTATTGGAGAGTGCTTTGGTTTTCTGTTGGGAAGTATAATTTTCAAGGAGGAATATTGCTGAAATGTTTCCAAAAGTTTTGCATACGGTACATATCAAGTGACAAACTGCTTGCTGGTGTGGTGTCGAACAAAGGAACATTTATTAGTACTCATTAAGATTGTCAGATGTAGTTCTGCCACTTGTTAAGATAGCCACCGCGGGCTGCTACCCCAGTGGATCTGATAAATCACAGCATGGTTAACTTCTCTTAATGACCTGGAGAGCCTTCGCTAGTGTGGTACGTGAGGCTTGGCTCCACCTCTGCTGACTGGAGGTGGTGGAGGTGAGAAGCACTGTGTGGGTCTGATCCTGCCAGGGAACTGTCTCTGAAAGTGCTGGGCTCCTTCCTTACCTGTAGGAGTCTATTTTCCTTCAAAATTCCGTCCTCCAACAAAATGCCTCAAATAAGATGATGCAAATCAGTGGTGTAGTGCTTCAAAAATATTCTATTTTTCTCAAAACAAAACAAAAACCATCCAACAACACATTCATTATGATCGGGCAGTGTTGCTGGTATATCTTTGATGGGGAAGTTAAACCACGTGTTTGTGTCCAAAACCAAATCCAAAATCAGTGGCAAAGCAGTATGTGGAGGAAGAACTTCTGGAGTACAAATTAAACAACCTGAGTGAATACTGGGGGCAAAAAAAAAAAAAAAAAAAAAGTTAAACCCGTCTTTTTTAACGTAGCAAGCCAGTTGTCTTTAGTACAGACACCTTTGGCGATCAAGATTTTTCAGGTCAAGGTATGTTTTAGTTGTACAAAGATTTAAAAGAAAAAAAAAAAACGATGGACTGTTCTTAAAAGGATATTCCCGTCTGGAAATGCTCAAGGAATTTTTCTGAATTGTTCCAAACCTTCCCCACCAGTACTGAAGTTTTTTTGAGAAATGATGTTTCTAATACTTGGTGACAGGTTTATATCTTCAAATCCTTGTACAAACATGAAGTAAAGTGTTTAACTACATGCTACTGCAAAATAAGGGTTAGTGTTTAACTGTAGTGTGTCATTCAGCCTTCTCTCTTTTTAGTTTCATTGACCAAAAAACTATAATAAAAACATATTTCTTAGTTGTGGGTGGCTTTTCTTCTACAGAGTTGAAGGTGTTCTGTGATCCTCTGTTTGTACCTTACGGACATTATTGTTTTCCCACTCAGTATGTAAGAATATGTAATAAAGGCCAGGAAAATAGGTCAGCGTCAGTCAGCATCCCTGTCTCTGATTCTGAAGACTGCTAGAACACCTCCCTTGTCAGTTGCTAAGTCATATAACTTTCTTGTTGCTGCTTGTTCATTGTTCCTTTATCCTTAGAGGTCAGAGATAAATTGCAGAAAGCAGGTTTTCAGCCTGCTCGACGAATATGTTAGTGCTAGTTTCCGTGTGGTACCAGACAAGCGTCGCTTACATTTCATTAGTGTTGTCGTTGACTATTTCCTAAAGAGTTGTACTGGTAAGTCTGCATTTATGTCCCTCAGGGAATGAATTGAACCACCCCTGGTTACAGCTAAGGGGAAATTAATAACATACCTTCCCCATGTTGAAGGGAGAGTAAGAAAAGCCAGTGTGGCGTGTACCTGAAATTACCCAGCTAGGAGGAACCACTACAAGGGATGCAAGCGGTTGGAGCAGTTCTTCGTCTAGTTGGAGAAGTTGCTCGAACTCGCAGGATAAACATCATGTCAGTTGTGACGTTTTCTCCGTTTCAGTGAGTCAGATTTTTGCTCTGTTTGTCTGGGTCTTTCAAACAGCAGCAGAGGAATGATAAACATTGAGACTGGGACCTTCTGAAAATGAAGCCATTTTTTCCTCGGGAAGAATTTTCCTGCACGTGGGAAACTTGCTGTGACCAGAATTGCAGGCACCCAGTGGCACTGCATTATTTAAAGAATCGAGGGCATTCATTCTCTCTCCCTCTGAACAGGGTTTTGCTGTACTTGTGGTCATCCTGAGCAAATCCTTGTGTCTTTATTTGTGTTGTGTGTGTGTGTGTGTGTGTGTGTTTTTCTTTTTTATTCCATTAGGCCAGTAGCATTCAATAAACAATGTTAACTTTATGTAGCTGTTAAATACACTGACCTTTAGTATTGGTTTGCACAAGCCATACACAATGTGAGTAGCACTGAAATATCAAGACTGATTTAAGCAAGTCGTTGTGCTGCAATCAAAACGGGACATTTTTATTACCGAACATATACTGCATCAGCTAGGGCTTTAATATTTCCCAGAACTAGTTCTGTCTTTCTGTCTTTTGATGCTTCAGTGTGGTACCCTTTTCCTTTCTGTCTCAGTTTCCTCACCTGAAAAAGAGAAATAAAAATTCTGCGTCCTCGGGAATAACCAGGTTAATATTTGCTGAGTGCTTTGAAGCTGTATGGTCCCATGATACGCTGTACGGGGTCAACGTGACTATTGCTAAATCACACTCTAGTCAGAATTACAGTCATTAATAGCCCTGAGTCTGGGGAAAGAGTCACTGCAAATACTGTAACAGCTACTTTAACTGTTTCCTTTTAAGCAAACAAAACCTCTTGACGTTTCTGCTGAGCAAGTTATAATGGCTTAACTTATTAAAATGCTGCAGAGTGTTGCTCTTTACTGGCCACAGCAAGCTTTTTTTCTTTTCATGGAACCAACCGATTAGTGAAATCCCAACAGAAATGATGGCAGTTCTTCAGCTCAGTGGATTTGGAGAAGGTCTTTCATGCTGTAGCTCAAGTTTTTGCCCTGAAAGCATGCAAGCTGCAGTAATTCAACAACAGGAGAAAAGGGGAACCTAAACTCAGTGACGCACATTCGGTAATTCCACTTCCCGTTCCTAGTGTCTTGGCTTTGGGTTTTCAGCACATTAATCAGCTTTGCGGAGGGGAATGTCCTGTTTTAACTGAATTTAACTCTGTAATTCCCGGTAGGTTGATGCTACTGGACCAGCAGTTCTCTGAGGGAGCAGGATGGTGAGGTGCTGCCAGGCGAGGGCTTCCCTGGGGGACACACTGAGAGCTGTGCTAGGGGCTCACAGTTGCACAGTGATAGATACGGTAAGGAGAGGTATTTTTGGCTTCGGGGCCTCCCTCAGATGTGTGCTGAGCCTCCTGGAGATGAGAAAGGTGAGAAAAATGGGAGACGGAGCAGCCTGGCAGCTGCAAGGTTCAAGTTCTTGGCTATAAAAATGGCTTCACATAAACGTTCAGTATCTTGGTTTCACCATCTGTAAAATGTAGGCAAGTTCTCCACATATAATCACTTAATAGCTAATGTTGGAAAAAGGAAAGCAAATCAAAACCAAAAAACAAACAAACAAGAAAACAACAACAACACTAAAGAGTAACCCACCCCCAAAACAAACATAGGAAAGTGAGGTTGGGGAGCTGTTAAGCTTTTTCTCAGGTACGAGCCAGTTCAAAGTTCTTCACTCAGGCTTCTTCTTTGTTTTTCGCAAAACAGAAAGCGTTTCCATAGGGTCATCAACACAGACGTTACAAACAAAAACACGGCACTGCAAGAGAGAACTGAAATTTTCAAACCCAGTCAAAAACACGGTGTAGAAGTGTGGGATTATGGTCTGAGCGGACAGCTTGAAAAAAAAAAAACAAGAGCGGTGACAGGCCGAGGGTGGGTTTGGCAAGCGCGTTTTGCAAGTGGGAGATGCGGGGTGGGGGGAAGTGGGTTCGTCCTGGCGGCCAGTTCTTGTTTCGTAGGCCTCAGCTGTCTGCTTCGTGAACTCTTGTGGGAGACGTGCAAGGTGAAAGGTTTATTGGTCAAGAGAGCCGGGAAGTGGATTCAAACCAAGAGCCTAACGCCGGTCTTAGTTGCAGCCTTCTCCTCGACACAACTCTGGGTGCTCCCTGGGCCGAGCCACAGACAGCTCTGTTCTGCTTTGCCTTGCACCTCAGCTGGAGGCTTGGCGGTGCTCAGGACCTTCATTAGGAGGGCTTAATTAGGAGGACTTCTGCAAATTGACGCTGAGGCTACAGTGAGCTTGGAGACAGAGGGCTGCATTTTATCTCATTACTCATTCCGCTGGCTGATCAGAACCAGGCCCAAACACTCCCTCTTTTGCCCTGTTGTGGTGATTCTGAGACAACAGAAGAATAAAAACCTTTCACGTCTTTGGTTCCTGCTGGGTTTTTGCCACAGAGTGTCCGGGCTGGAGACTGGTAGAAGCTCCTGAGAAGCTCCTCTGTCCATGCTGGGAGCAGCAGGGCTGTCAGCCCGGGGCTGCCCTGCGTTCCCCTCTCCCGTGCACCTGCTTGGCTTGTGCAGCCACATAGTTGCCTTAAGGATGTGGCTGATCTGAGGAATTCTTATTATTTCGCTTCCTATAGGGTTAATTCCTAGCCAGACCTGTTCTTGGTTTAAACTGCAAAATTTAAGTCTCTCAAATTCCTCTGTGAGTGGGTGGGAGTTGAGGGTACCCGGCCCTTACGAGAAGCCCTCTGTGTTTTGCAGGAGGAGACCACAAAGCGCTGTGGTGATTTGCACAGTGTTCATTTTTAGATCAGTCTGAGATATTTTGGGTAGAAGATTATTTGGGGAAAAGTGGGGGAGTTCTTGCTTTTCTGGTACAGAAAAAAATTCAAATCATTTCTCATAACTTCAGGCTGTGAAGGTTTTGTTTTAGCAGCGTGCATGTGATGGGCGTACCCTGCAAGGAAAGAAATGGTGTTTATCTAAGATGCACGGCAGTGAATGACAGGACAAAGGTTAGGTGTGCGTTGAGAAGGCTGGGCATCGATTTCCTAAAGGTGTTTTTTTGAAAGCTACAGCTATCTGGGAGCATGAGATCTCAGTCTACACAGTTAGGCATGTTTTGATGAAAAATCACTGAAAAAGATGCGTCAGTCTCACTCTTCTCTTGTGCAGAGATGACAGTACTGTCAGCTTCCTGATACTTCTCTGAAACAGCGCTGTGTTCAAATCTGGCTCAGTGATTTTGCATGGACTTCACCCCATGTTTAAGATAATTGCTGCAATACATTTCTTCCCGAGACTAAATTGATTTCTGAATGGCATAATTATTTCTTCACCGCTTATCAGGCCGGTCTCTCCAGGCAGTTTGTTTAAAGATCAGATCCTTTATGCTCATGGGGGCACTGCGGGAAGCTTTGTTGATGGACTGGTAAACAATTAAAAAATCCAAGATCAGAAAACACCAGGCTTCTTGAAGTAGAGCCTGGTAGGTATTTATTTTGACTGTCAGGTTTAATTAAGCTTCGAGTTCCTTCAATTTTTGAGAGTCATGTGTTGTTAAGTGGTAACTTCAGAGCATTTAACATACCTTTAGCAGTCCTGTCTGCAACACCTGGGTGAGCTAGTCACAGCAAAAAAACGCTGCTTAGTTCCTGCAGAAAGGCCCCTGCATCCCTCTGCTTTGTCCGTGCATGTTTCATTCCAGGCTTACTGAGCTGCCTTTGAGAAAAACAAAAGCAAGAGAGAAGCAAGACGTGGATCTGTTGACAGCTATGACAGATCAAATTCCAAGCCAGGCCATGGGATTCCTGCAAAGGGGCTACTTAAACAGGACTCTCCTTTGATTAATTGGAGATAGGGTGACACCTTGGACGTCAGAACTGTATTTGAGCTTGGAATCAGACACAGAGGGTCAATGAGATGAGATGCTTAAGGGCTGAAATGTGATCGCCGCGCTTCCCTCCCTCCCTCTCTCCTTTCTGGCTGTTGTACAGACCTGCAGGTCCTGTGCATGTGGCTTCGGTTTACGTTCAATGCTAGCGCTGCTAATCATGGGTTCAGAAGCCTGCAGCAGAGTTGATTGCTTTTCTCCATTACCCAATGTTTTCTAGCATTACTAGGCTAGAAATCAAACCTCCTTGCAGCCCTCTTGGTTCAGGCTTTGGAAACTTCTGCCTGTTGCCCAACTACCCAATGAAGACTGGCTTATTTTGCCCTAAGCAGGTCTGTCATCAAAAAATGTTTTTTTGTGCAATTAATGACTTCTGCTTATCTGCCCTGATAGAACTCTTCTACATGTTTCTTTTTTCAAGTCGTGATTGCCAGTATAATAAAAAAAAAAGAGGTAAGGAAAGTCTATGGAAATCAGGATTTACTGCCTTCAGTGCCTTGTTAGTGGATACTGCAGGGCAGTGCAAGGAAACAGCTTACAGCATAAATGTAAATCTCTGAGTGCATTCTTGATATCTCTGCGAGAAGAATATTTGGTCTTCTCTTCTTCCCATCATTCTTTCCTTGGGCTGTGGACTTCAGCCAAACTGTTGGTACAAGATGAAAGACTTGGGATAGAGTTCAGCTTGCTAGAACAGTTTAAAGCTAGCTGTCTAATTAAACTAGTCTGTGAAAATGCTGTTACTGTCAGCTGACTTCGGTGGCTGCTGAGAGTAATTCCTCCTCCACAGGTTTAATTGGTTAGTGTCCAAAGGGCGGCCATTTAGTAGGGCCTCAAATTAGGCCTTTATAGAGCATTGATGCTCTCCGGGGACTCTGGTTACACTGAGACTACCTCTCTACCTACGTATTTAAAGAGTCAGTTCGAAACTGTGTGAACACTTGGAGAAATGAGGAAATTAGTAACTAACAGAACTTTTGAACTGTGTCCCACTTCGAGTCCAACCTGCTTTGGTAGCGACCAGAAGCTTTCAGTACTCAGCAGCTTCCCAGCTGTTACTGACAGCGTTGTTTGGGAGTGCTTGTCCCATTTTTATATATGGGTTATAGAGATGCCACCAAAAGGGGTGTCTTTCAGTGATTGCTGCTACAGGCTGGTAACATGCACGGTGATTTTTCTCCTGGGCAGATCTGAGGAATGTTAACAGGGACACTGAGCGGTGACATTAGTGCTCTGCCAGGTGTTTCTCCCCATATCTATTGGTCGGACTCCTTTTTGAGAGTTGCTTTTCTGAGTTGAAATAAAAAATACCTAAGACATGCTATTTCTCTTAACTAAACACTTGAAGGCTAGCTGCTGGGGAGCAGAAATTATTCCATGTTCCCAGGGCTACTTTGGAGCAGTGTCGTACAAGTCTTGGCCTTATTTTTTTAATGGAAGAATTATAAATCCAGTTCTACACTAAACTTCAGTCAAAAAGCTGAGAAGTGATTTAGTGTAGCGAACAGCGCTGTTGGTGTCAGTGAATGATGGACTGCTCTCAATAAATTCGCCTGACCTTGCTTTTAAAGCACGCTTCTTAATTGAGGTGATCCTGGTGGATGACCTGCGTTGAAAACTGTCAAAGACAAAAACCCTCGTTTGGAAAAAACAGGCAAGCAGCATTTATGTTACAGCCAGAAGGGCTCCGTGGGGTAGCGTACTCTTTACAAAAGAATTAATTATGCAAAAACACATGCCAAGAACAACGTGGTTTGGGAATTTGATTCATTACCTGAGTATAATGACCAAAGTTTGAACCCAACGTGCAACCAAGAGGCCATTTAAAACAATTAAGTATTTCAAATGGGGAGACATAAACAGCAGCAGAAGCGTAACTCCTTTTGTAGTTTACCTGTGCCCAAGGCCATTTCACCTCCCTGCATGCCGTAAACGAAGTATCGTGGAAACTGTGCTGGGTTCACCCAGGTGCTGCCTGTCCTGAAAAGCCCATTGCGTGACCCCAGACTAAGAGCCTTTGGTACACGAGGATTCAGACCGGAGGGGCGAAAGGATGAAGTCCTGCGCGTTGCGTGGTGCCCTGTCCTGCTGCTGCTGTGCTGCTACGTGCGGCAGGTGACCGAGGACCTTAGCAGCAGGCTGTATTCCTCTGTATTGACAAGCAGAAGAGAAGAGATAATTAACTCCATGAGCTGTTTTGCTGTTGTTTTGTTTTGAAGGAGCATTACGGTTTTAACTGATAATGCTGTACAATATAAAGACCAATATTAAGTTGTCTGGTTCTGGGTTTTAGCTTTTAATTTTTTTTTAATCCCCCCATTGCTTTTGAGACTGGCCTTAGACTAAGCTTCGAGTGGCTGCTCTTTTTGTGGCTGGATCATTATATGTAGAAATGAGCAGTGCTGCAGAGTTACCATGGAAGCCATGCAGATGGGATTTCGAGCGCGCAAGTTGCAATGACAGGGAGACAGGACTTTTTAAAATAAAACCCTCTTTTTAGCTGCTTGTGAATGACACGGTTTTGTTTACACAGACGCTCTACGTACACAATGCATTTAGGTATGTTCTGTACATTGGACAACCTCCTTTTACAGACAGTTAAAAATCTAACTTGTTTGTTAAATGGTTTTGGGGCTGTTGGGAAGATCTCAAAACTGGAATTGTTTCATAATCCCTCAGCCTCCCACAAAATCATTCTGCTAAGACTTTGGCTTTCCGTAGTGTGTGTTTTTCAGATTTGGCAGCTCTGGCGTGCTTTTGTTGTTCAACTAATGCAACAACAGATTAATGCGAGGCAGACCTGCATGCTAGAAATAACTTATTTGGTCGTCTCTGAAGCCCTTGAGATTTTCATATGCTTCTGAGATAGGGCTACTTGATTTCAGTACAGAACTGTCAGTGGGAATGTTTCATAGGGTTGTGTTTGTGTTCCCTAAGCCATGATGTGTTGGTGAGCCCTGTCTTGGAGTAGGTCTCCTATGCACTGTTGGCTGTTGATGCACAAGGGTGGCTTCTGTCAGATGCTTTGAGGTCAAAGCAATCAGTGATCTCTTGGTCAGTGTACGCAACGGGTCACATGAAGCATTTTTTCTTAGCCCTGTGTGATGGATCAGTCTGATACAATGGCCTCGTGTAGTATTTCCCTTTTATTTTCATCTGCGTTCTCCTCCACAGTATGCTTTTTTGATGCCATCAAATACAGCTTTTCTTTCACGTTCACTTCCAGGCTCTAGTCTGAGTGCTTGCCATTTGCTTTTGTGCTATTTTTACGTCATGAAAAAGCCATCAAGATGGTAGCAGTGTTGGCCAAATATGCTTGCCCTTTTCTTTCCTTCATCTTGGAACAGCAATAGACCTTGGGTGGGCGTCTTCCCATTTTTAGGCGAGGTACTGTGGTAATTACACAATTTAGGTGTATCCTAGATGAAAATAGTGTATTACCTAATATAGAACAGTTCAGGAAACAATATGATGTTGACATTGCATTTTTCCAGTCATGTTTTGAGGTTGGTTGTTTCCTCGTAGAAGAATATGTGTCCTTGGATAAGAATGTTTGTGCCAAATAAATAAGCAAGCGTTTCAACTTCTAGGATGATTCTCTGATGAGAACGGAAGATACTCCCAGTTATCCCTGTTTTTACTGGAAAAGCCAACACCGTCTTGTGCCACTGTAGGATACGGTTATAGTTAGTAAACCAACCTTTGAAATAAAAACAGAGCAACTTTTTTTGTGATGAGGAGTAAACACAAGACTGCTAAATCCTTCTCAGGGGTACCGTATCCCTGTGTGGTATTGATTTCTGAGCAGGTTTTTGTGACATCTCAGAATGTGATGCATAGGTATTGACCTGCACGGTAACTTGGTGGGCGACTGAAAACCAAACAGCTTTGCCCTGCAGTCCTGGATTTGTCCATCCACCATCCAAATCCTGACTTCTTTCAGCTGGAGCTTCCTGGGCAGCGTGGTCTCCTCCTAACCAAACCTTTTGTCCGGGCAATGCTCAGGCGGAGGGAATCTGGTCCCGACAAGCTCCAGCCTTGCTGATTGTGTTTAACTCCTGCTCGTACCCCTCAGGCGCTGAAGGGTCTATAACAGACACACATGTACATTATTTCCTATTTGATTTAATTTTAGATGAAGCAGAAATTGGGTATGATTCCAATGAAGAACAGTGCCAGAGGGGTAAAGAAGGAATTGTTGAAATGCATGAGGAAAAATAACTTCGTATCAAACCCTCAGTACATGAGAAGAATTAATCACAGTTCCTCAAAAATAGGCAGCGCTCTGTTCACCTTTCTAATTAATCAATTTCAAGTTAATCAGTTATCAGTTCTGCTTGAGCATGAAACCTTTGAGTGTTTACTTTTGGTCATTTGCAGTAGATCTCCGGCGACATGAGTAATGTTCAGATGTCGGATGATAACAAGTTTCTCTTTTGCTGAGTGATAAATGAGAAATTTTTGCTTCGTAGCTGACCCCATGAGCAGTCTTCAGAAATGCATTTATTTTCTCTTTCTACCTGAGTTTTTCCTTGTAAAACGCCATCAGCTCTTTGCACAAGAGGTTATGAGAGTATTAATCATCCGCTGCCTCTTTGGGCTTGTCGTCGGTGTGGTCGTCACGTCGGTGCTGCTGCCGTAGTGCTGGAGCGGAGCAAGGAGTGACTGCAGCGTGAAACATCGGGCGCCGGGCCGGGAACTGGCCGAGCAGAGAGGCTGGCTCAGCAGGAAGTGGTTGATGAGTTACCAGCCGTACGGGCTTCAGACGAAACTTGAGTTACGTCTTGAGCTCACGAGTATTACAGAGTCGGTGCAGGTGGAACTGTAGCTTCATTTCTGTTTGCTTTACAGACCTTGGCGTGTTCCTGCCTTCAGAAACAGTCCGAGCCTAAATGTAATAATGAAGTCAGCTGTTCCCAAGCTAATTTCAGGGAGGAAAAGGCAATTAAAAAAAAAAAAAAAAAAGCAGCAGTTAATAATTTGTATTAAAAACAGCTTCTCTTGGTCAACATTGCCATATTCGCTTGAAACCTGCCACTCCAAACTACAAGCTCCATGCTGGGAATAGAAACATAAAAGCAAAATGATAAATTTTCATTTGCTGTTTAAATTCTTTCATTAAGTTTGGACTGCTCCTTTGCCTCTGTGCTGCACAGTTACCAGGTTATGGCAGGGGAATTGTAATGCTGGCCTTGAAGATGGTTTTGCTGCTAAAGATGGAATAAGCACCTTACAACTGGAGTGGGATAAAAGTCTATTTGGACCTGAAAACTTATTTTTTTGGACCTTGATTTCTGTTGCCACCTTTCTTATTATTTTTTTTCCCTTTAGTTGGGTAGGGCTTTCTTATGTTCCCCTTCAGCCAGTGAGTAATGGGGAGCAGTCCTAGCAGTTGGTAGTGGGAAAGATGTCCTCTAAAATAAGAGGCTATAGTTTGGGCAGGGTAATTTGCTGATTGAAGGAGCCTGGGTTTTGATCCTCTGTTCTGAGGACATTTCTACATAGGTAAGTGACTGCAGGGTGAGCGGCAGTGGGAAAGTACAGTTAATTAGCTCCTCCTGCATGATCTCATTTGTGCACTAATAAGACCTTTATAAAAGACAGGAAATTGGACAGAACAAAGCTTGAACCTGAATCTCCATGTTTTCACCTGAAAGCCCTGGCTTTAAAGCCGTATGGGGCTTGCTTCTGCTTTTTTGTCAGGGTCTGAGAGAGCAAAGCCTAGATCTCATGTTTATTTGCTTTTATTTTTATCTTCTTATATTTCTTGTGAATACAAAAAGGCTGCCATAGGATAGTTCAGAACTGAAAAGTGGCATTGTTTGTGCTAAAAATACTACTGCTTGTACCTCTGAATTAAAATTTCTTGGGTGAATCAGAATTCTCCTGCTGCATGAGAATGTGAAACCAAAAAAACACCCTTACACTGGGGCTGTGGTTGTACGGGAAGGAGAAAGGAGAATTTCAGGGAGGCACTGGCTCATAGCTCAAAATTCAGTTTCAACTTGGGGATTCTTCTGCTAGTAAAACAGTCGCCAAACTTCAGATCCAGATGGAGTCCTGACAGTAATTACTTGTACGTATGGTACAGTCGTTGCTACTGCTCGCACAGCTATTCTTGAAGGGTTGGGTGTTTTTGTGTTAGATATCTATTACTGCTCCCTCTGCTTTCTAGGCACAGCATAACACTATTTTGTGGGAGTATTGATCTCTACTGGCATTGATACTGTCTGTCTGGCTTCTAGTGTGTCTCAGGATCCTGGGAAGTTGGTGTTTTATTTAAGACTGAATTACATGTTTGGGATTTTTTTTTCTTTTTCTTTTTTTTTTTTTTTTTTTTTTTTTCTTAAGCTTTCTTCTTGCAACTACCCAAAAGATGTTAAAGCATCACGGGTGCAAGTGAATTAACTGATTTCACAGCAGGGATATCATTGTGGTTTTGTGTCTGCGCGTCTCAGGTCTCACCTGATGCAGGGTTTGTTCTCTCCAGGGATGCCTTTTCTGCACACAGGCACTTTTGGGCAGAGCTGGAAGCTAGGTGCCGCACACACCCCAGCTCTGACTCTTTGTGCACCTGTCCCCAGGTATTTGTGCTGTCTAAAAATTCAAACAAAATGCCAGATAACCGTGGTTTCACTGCAACTATCGATATTCTCATCGGAGGACTTAGCTCAGAGGCCAAAGAACAACATATCCTTGGATGCAAGACTTGGTCCAGCCGTGACCGAAGGACGTGAGCTGCATTGTTACTTTGTTGGGCCCGGTGTGTGGTGCAATAGGGTGGTGACATCACCGTGACGCCTTTCACCTGCTCGTATCTGCTGTTCAAGTTCACCTTTGAAACCCAGTTGCTAGTCTGAATGCTGTTGTGACAACCGGGCTGCAATCGGGCTTTGTTATTAAGCAGTGTTCAGCACAATGCCGGATGGCTTCTTCATGTTCAAAGTGGTTGTTCAACGGCTTCTCTCTTGCTTTTTTCAAAGTGTGGCACAACAAAGTTCATAAGCAGCTCAGCAGCTGCAGGGGACAGAGGAAGAGCCTACGTGACAAGTGCTTTGGGCGCCTTCCCAGCCTGCTGGTGCCAGCAGAGCCTGTCCCATGTTGAGATTTCCAACATTTTGCCTTGGGCCACTTGGGCCAAGAGCTGATACAGCTCAGGGACCGTGGCTACAAAGTGGGGAAGTAGCGCTGTAAGCCAAAGAAAGTGAATGAAAGGCGGCAGCCTGGGAAAAAAGTGTTCCAGAAACAGGCAAGATGGGAGATCTCGCCTTTCCTCCACCTGCCCTGCCCTCCCAGCAGAAAAGTGAAAGAAGGATTTTATACAAACTCCAGGCAAAATAATTACTTGAATTGCAATTAAAAAAAAAAGCCCTGTCAGTAATTTAAATGTGTTTAATTAAATGCTGTGCTGCCTCGTGTGCTAAATTTGAGCCATTTTGAGCAGAAACCTAGAATACCAGTATCATACGTGGACCTATTAAGAGCTGGTTGTGTTGTAGCTATTCAGGTGATGCCAGAGCCTGGCAGTCTATCACTTGTGCTGCTGTGGAAATTGAGTGTGCCTTTAGATTTCAATGAACATCCCGATAGAGAAAGTTTTATGAGGGTTTGGCTGTCCAAACTGCTGCACTTCATGCTGTTACCCACGTTCTGCTTGCTATTCTCTGCCTCCTCACTACCTTCTCTTGCAGCCTGTGGGCTATAAGGTCTTTTACCACCTTGAACCCGAAACCTTATAATCCAGCTAAGTTTACAGCTGGGGCCAGAATACACAGAACTCTAAATCCGTTGCCAGTTTATCTCGATCATCATAAACAGTAAAATGCATCTGCCCTCTGACAGCCCTTTATACGTTCGGCCAAAGTTTATGCATGGAAGTGCTGCCACTGAAGTCAGCAAGAATATCCATCTGGGGCCTTTTTAATAACTTGGGCCCTTGTTTCTTGGAGTAGATTTGTTTAGGTTTTCTCTAATGATCCTTTTTCTTTCTTTCTTTCTTTTTTTTTTTTTTTTCTTTCCCCTACATGACCACTGGAAAATTTTGTTCTTTAGTTTCTTTACATTGTAGGCTTGAGGTGCATATCAGATTTCTAGTGTTTGGTTATCTTTGTTGAGATACAGTTTTCTTCTGTCGCTACATTTATAATCTTTTGCTGATGGATATAAAAATTCAAAACTGATAAATGCAGCAGCAATTGATCTTGCAGTTGAGATTTAAAATAACAGATCATAAAATATTTTAATCTTTTTATTCCCTCTATCTCCCAGCTTATCTTTGGATAAGGAAAATGTCAATACCTGATTTATGCAATGGAGAGGTTACTTTTTAAAAATCCAAACACTAGAACGAGTTTGTAAAGTTATATGCCAGCAGAAATTGAAACACTGGCTTGCTGCTGGTGTGGTATTTGCAACTAATTGAAATGTGGATACTAAGAAATGAGTAGCTCAGTTTGACTTCCTGGCACTTGAGAATTTATACCCTGGTTAGTAATTTTGAAGACTCGCTTGCAAACAATGGTTCAGTGGGCACACTCACAAAATTGTGTGGGTAGTGATGTCAGAAAAATTTACCAGCTGCATGTTACCCAGAAGCCTAAATCTTCTGCCTCAAATGTAGGGAGAATGGGAATGAGAACTTAAGTGATCTATGGGCTTTGTAAGATGCCAGTTAGGAAAAACGGAAGGAGATAGTAATTTGATTTTTTTTTGCTAACACAAAGCTAATGGTGGAAAATGGAGCGATTGGTTGTATTTTTAATAGTTCTCTAAATCTTGACCAGTACATTATATTCAATGAAAGCTACATTCAAAATGATTTGGCTTGCCATTACGTTCTCTAAATGTAAGTACACTAGCATTTAGCTAACCCAAATAAAATTGATAATACAGGAGTATAGGCTACTAAAAACATTAGTAAATGTATTGATTATCAATAAATAAAATTATATAAAATTACTGTGAGTAAATAAATTGGTTTACTAGTAAAAGTAAAGAACCAACAGGAAAAACAGAAGGAAAAAGGTAGAACTTACAAGTAAGTATATTTAAAGGGGAACCAGGAGCTATTATTGTCTACCCTTATTAACTGCTTTCCTTTTCCCCCTATTTGGAAGTGTTTTACCTCAGAGGTAATTTGTTTCATGCTCATCCAGCATTAATAGTATTCATTTTTAATTAATTTAACAGTAGCATTGTCCATCTGTCAGTGCAAACCTAATCTGTTAACCAGATAAAATCAACATGTCTGCGAGTTCATTGCAGGTCAGCAGGCAACAGTTGCGTGTATGCATTCAGGGTTCTCTACTTAATAATGCAAAGGCTTCTATACAAATACACAAGTGCAGTGACTTTTGAAACCAAGCGTGTCTCAATATGCTAATATAGGATGGCAGATAAAGTGTCCTAGGTCATGGTTTGAGTGTCCCTAAAGCTGGTTAATCTTTGCCAAAAGCTGAAGTTAGTTTTGTACAGATGTCCTTTTTTTTTTCAGTAGCGCGGAGCCCGATGGAGATGCTGGTGAGGAACACTACAGATTGCTCAGTGTTTCTGAAATTTGGCCTCCAGATCAGCATCCTTATTTGGAAACCCCATCTCTTCCATCCTCCCTCCCCCCTTTTGGATCACAAAAGGCATTCTGAATGGAAACAATTGCTGGATGTGCTCTTCTTTTTGCACTTTTTAAACTTGGCTGTCTAGCTGTGAACAGAGAGGCATGTATGTGCATCTCAGCTATTCATGAAACTGTAATTCATGCTGCTAAAGTTTGAGAGCTGCTCTCGGCTAAAATAGTTTGATGTAAGACAAGTGTTTTAAAACTGTTCCGATTGTTGGATGCTAAAACGAGCCTTTGAACAACAGTTATATTTAATGCTGTGTTTTTGGTTTGGACAGAGATAAGCATCGGCAGCGTGAGGAGAGTGGTTTCCTTTGCTACGCTTGAAACTGTGTGCGAGCAGTCCTCATGAAATACCAGCAAGTAATATGTGCAGGTACCTGGCTGCAGGGAGCCAGGGCAGGTCTGTCTTATAACATGGACAGATATGGGCTGAGGTTCCTCCACAATTCTTGTTTTCACAAGTACCTGCTCCAACAGCCATGAAACGGGGCCTTGTACCTCGCCGTGCTGCTTGGGGTTTGAACTGTGTTGACTAACGCAGAGATACTTGGGCAGAGTTTGTACTTGTCTTTATCACTGGAGTAGCACAGGTCCTGTGTACTTGGCTTTTGTTGGGCTTAGAAAGGATAAAATTCAGAAACAGATTGTGGCTGCTTGAAATTCTTCCACAGCCAGGGCTGGCCATGGAGCAAAACAACCGCTTTTCCACGTGGTTTCCACAGCCTCCTGACAAAGATCATTTTGTACAGACTCAAGGATCTGGTCGTGGCTTTGATTTGCTTTTCATCATTTACCTAAGCAAAGCTCACCAGGGCTGTGAGCAGCAGCAGGCTGCAGGCACGGAGTGGCATGGGGTGCCCCGATGCTGCTTCCTGCCCAGGCCTCTGCACACAGCTGGGCTTGGTGCCTTTGTATTTCTTCTCTATTTTTCAATTGATCTTCTTTAAAAGAGACTAAATGAAAGGAGGAGAGGGAGTTTTCAGAATTGGGGAATTATTCCATATTTTGGATAGTGTGAAAGCGCAGCTGAAATTATTCATCGACTGTATTGTGTCGGATTGGTCAGCTCGAGTAAGTGGTGAAATCCTTAGTTAACTTTCAACCAACTTTCAATGGAAGCTTTAAAATATGAAGTTGTTTGTAACAAAGGTTGCCCCATAGTGCTTGTTTTAATTTGTGTCTGTTCATGGCAGCTGAGCCATTTGTGGGAACCAGTGTCTGTAATGCTGCCATTGGGAGCTGGGAGCTGCTCAGCAGTTTTGCATAGCTGGGCTTGCTCCTATAGAAATCCAGTGCGTATGTATTTGGCAATACATTCTCTGAATCTGCTCAGGGGAAAATACCCCTGGCCATTCTCAACGCAGTGCAAGGATGGATGATGCAGGTCACAGCCCTTCTGCTCTTTCTTGGCTAACCAGCTGAGCATGTCTTGTGAAGCCAAATGAAATGCTTGAAAATAACGTGCTTGGTAAAAGAATACTGGACTATAAATAGGAACAAATCTCTAGTGTAAGTGTGTGCAAAGAAATGAGATTGGGATTAAAAGTAAAACGGAATAAGCTTTTAGAAGAGGATGTGTGTGAGTCTGGGGGGTTTCGTCCTTGCTAGAGGAGGGCAGTGTGGTAGGAGCAGGGTGTTTCTGAGCTGGTGCAGAGCTGTTCCAGCACGGCACTGGCAAAAGCTAACACGTTGTCCCTGTGAGCGCCGGCTTGAGCTCTTTGGTCCTCGTGTCCGGTCATTCCCACCCCCACGCTGTCCTTTGCTTGGGTGGTCCAGCTGTTTACAGGCAGCCTGGCGAGCAAGATGAAGAAATTCATCAGAGCTGAGAAAAAAGAAGGGGGATTATTTTTGGCCTGGCTCTCTTCCCTAATCCCATTTACCTTCCAGGCTTGCAAAGGATTGAACTAGCCCGGCTGAGGGGGCAGTGGTAAAGCAGAAATGGGGTGGAGGAGGAGGGAAGGTGTTAGGTCACAACTCTGCCTGGGAGAAATAGCCCATCTTCACTGATTGTAGGTTAAATAAAGAACTTCAAGGTTGGCTTCTCAGCCAGGGCTTTATTTTATGTTGTGCTGGCTCATGTAATCTGGAGAAGCAGCTCTATCATGTTCGTTTTCCAAGCACCGAATTCTCTTTCAAAATAAAACCAATTTAATCAGCCCAGTGAATTCCAGCCCTAAGCCTTTCAGCAGGGACAGGGCTTTGATTACCCTCGCAGTCATCCTGTTCTGGCTGTGTTTGGACAAATTCAACCTTATGAACTTCAGTATAGGTGTATGTTCTTGCCACACTGTTCCTGTAAAGATTATAGATTAACTAGTGTGCTGTGATAACTACAGCTTTATTACTGGGGATTTGGGGAACGAAAACTTGAATTCTCCCAATTAAAAAAAAAAAAAGTCATCTAAGCAGGGATGACTGAAAACTGAAGTGGGGAATTTCTACTCGCTGCTCTCTCACTTCAGCCATTTGCCATTGAGACACATGGCAAGGAGGGCTGTGGAGCTGGCAAGCCACCTACCAGTCTGCTGCAGAAAGGCATGCCTCTTCAACTGCATGCTGAAATTCCAAGTACATTAAAATGTACATCTCCTCCCCAAACCCTGCTGCTGGGAAAGGCGTGGTGCAACCTGTGTGCGTGTGAGAAGTTTTTTTTTTTTTTATTCCTTCATCAGGTAATATACTAATTTTGGAGGCAACGCTGCAATTACAGAAGATTAACTTGTTGATGTTAGTTCGGCTTTATGGGTTGGAATTTTGCCAGGTCTTGAGTTATGAAAGTAAAATGTAAAGGTGGGTCAGTGACCTTGTATCCTTGTATCCTTTCTGCCTGCTAAGGCTGAGCTCATATCAGGCCAAGAACTGAGGACTGCAGAGGAGAAAATCAGATTCTGCCTGCATCTGTAGTTATGAATCACAGCACCAGTCATAGATTTATCCTAAAATACCCTATGTAATGCCTGCGAACTGACATATTGTACTAGCCTTTCGTACAAAAAGCTAAAATTTTAGTATTAAAATCTCAAATTTCCTTAACAAGTGTATTGACAGACACTGCTAACCAGCTCTATTTCTTTTTAAAAGAGGAATGTGCTTCCAATTTCTACAGTGGCAGTAACCATTACAGAACCAGGAGACAGTACTTTATCAAGAGGTATTGCTTTCCACCATGCATCATTCGGTAACCAATTGCTCGTCATCATGAATTCCACTGAGAGTACTTAGACTGGGACCAGCAAAGTTTCATTAACACGGAAGTCTAACACAAACACGATGATGTTTGAGCTCATTGATTTGCCAACACAGATACTCTATTACCTTTCTAAGCCTAGGGTCATGAACTGCAAAGGGTTAGGGAGTTTTTACCATAAGTAGGTAGACGGCTGGCCAGTAAGCGCAAGTTGAGAAGGAAGATTTTCCTTCTGGTCACATTTCCCCAAATCGTTGTTCAGTGCTAGGCAGATAGGATCTGCAGATATTTTGAGCTGAGGCCCCAAACTAACCTATTTTCTTCATCAATCAGTATCAATTACTGCAAGTCGCATGGAATCGTGGAATGATTTGGACTGGAAGGGAACTTGAAGATCATCTAGCTCCAACCACCCGCCTTAGGCAGGGATACCACCCTCTAGATCACTCTCTGAATGTAATATATTATTAAATAAGAAATAAGAATATAAGAAATACTTATCATTATATATAATCTAAATGTCCCCTCTTTTAGTTTAAAACTGTTCCCCCTTGTCCTATAACTATCTGCCTGTGTAAAAAGTTGTTCTCCATCTTTTTTATAAGCCCCCTTCAGTTACTGGAAGGCCACTGTAAGGTCTCCCCAGAGCCTTCTCTTCTCCAGGCTGAAGATTCACAGCTCTCAAAGCCTTTCTTCATAGGAGAGGTGATCCTGTCCCTTCTGATCAGGGCCACCAGACTGCTCAGGCATGATTTGTCCTTGGTGAAGCCATGCTGGCTGTCTCTGATCACCTCCTTGTTTTGCATGTGCCTTGCATGCAGCTTTCCCAGCAGACATCCATGTGGTTGAAGTCCCCCAGCAGGGATTTCAGCTTGCAGCTGAAGCAAGAAGGCCTCGTCAACAGGCTCCCCTTGATCAGGTGGCCTGTCGTAGGCCCCAACCACAAGGTGTCCTTTGCTGGTCCACATAAAAAGGGAATTAAATTCTAAAAGGGAATATTGCCCCTTATCAGGAGGCAATATTGTAAGTTTGGTCCATGACGAAATGACTTTACTTATTTTCTACAAGTACTTTGCTAAGGTTTGCTTGGTGGCAATACACCCATGGTGGGAAGAGACCTCACACTGGAACGTTCAGAGAGAGACAGCTCAATTTATTTGGCTTTACTCATACAGTCTTTCACTGAGTTGAGAAATTGGCATCTGTATTTTTGCTTTCAGTGCCAGTATCTGCTGCCAGGAACAGCTGCCTCACTGGGTAGGGCTCTCTGATGAGTGGAAAACCAAAGATGCAGACTATAACTGTTAATTGCTGCAGATAGACAAATCAGCTTCTGAAGGACCACCCATGGCCTAAGCACACTGGTAAAGATAGGCTCAGGCAGGGAATGTTTTACTGTGTCTTTGACCCTATCTAAGCAAGTGAACAAACTTCTCAGGCTTCTTTGATGCACTGCTGCGTATGGCTGATTCATCTCCTGGGAACTCTGAGGAACCTTTCCATTGAAATATAAGGAGAAAATTAGTTTTTCATATTTGAGTATCTGCTGGACTGTAGAAGTATTCACAGTCTTGGAATTACAGAATATCCCAAGTTGGAAGGGACCCACGAAGATCGAGTCCAACTCCATTGAGTCTTTTCAGCACTGTATGAAGTTTTCTAATTTTTTTTGTGAGAGAAGGAAAGAGAAACGATGTGAATGCTGCAATGTGGTATGGCATTCTGACATTCTCATAAAATGGATTTTGATAAAAGTCTGGGCTGATGAAGGTCACAAGCTGTGTAATTGATCTGCCAGCAAACTCATGTGCTGGGACTATTAAACTCCTCCATCAGTTACATTCAAAATACCACTCTGCATCACTTCCTATGAAGTTAATTCCTCCTGCTCTGCTTTCTTCATGTCACATGCCATCAGTGAGTTCATAGCAGGGGAGATGAATTTGGCCGCTGCAGCGTGTGGCTGCCCATGTATACGCAGGGCTCTTTGATTCTCATAGAGGCTGTTTATGGACAGTGAACCATGGCTTTTTCAGGGATGGTACTTCTCTTTTAGCATATGGACTGTGTTCTACTCCAGCCCAACACTAACGTGAACTCCCCTACTTTTAAGTGGAAGGAATGGGAAAGGTTGGATGTGCACCCAAGGTGAGAAGGCCTCTGGTTGTGCTATATGCGCTAAGTACAGCTATTCACATTATCTGCCCGATACTTTGTTCCAGCAGCAGCTTCTGTTTCAAAAGAAACTCTCTTTAATGATGACTTTGCATGTGGGTTACCCATGGAAAGGAAAAAAAAATAATCTTGGAGAATTTGGAGGGAGAGACAGCGTTCTGTGCCTTTGTGGTAGGAGCTACTCAATGACCAAACGTGTTGTCTGTTCTCTACAGAATGCCCTTGGACGTATTGCGGGGACCTATCTTATTTTTCTTGATCATCGCTGTATTTCTCCTATAGTGTGCTATTAGGTCTGCCAGCTCCTTGACGTGTGGTCTTTGTTCAGACAGCTGTATTTAATGGAGAGCATTTACCAAGTGTGACAGTGTGGTGTGAGTAAGTTGCTGGAGCTAGAGGGGGGAAAAAAGAGCGTTTGCCAGGACTGTCAGCCCTTTGGAGCAGTTTGCCATCTTGTACAGGCTGCGTGTTCAGAGCCCAACAACCTGCAAAGCAGCAAGTAAAGAGAGTGAGCAGAAATAATCTGTGATTGCTGGAAACATCATTTGCTTGAGTCTGTCAGTCTGTGACTGTAATTTTTGCCAGTTGTTAAAAGGTTTGTGTTTTAGGAGCATTTTAAGTGTTACAGGCATGTTTTCGAGCAAGTAGGGTGGTACAATATATCGTAAGGTAAAATACACTTATTACAGTGCACTTGTGATTCCAACAAATGTTTATACCGTTTCCTCTGACTTATCAGGGTCAGAACGTTGACTCTGGGCAAAGTGCATTAGAAATAACTTTTGGAAGAATTACTCAGTATTTTGCGCTCACACGGGGTGTGTGGCCTCCATTATCACGTGCTACTGGTACGGGAGTTGGGTGGAGCCTATCATCATTTTACTATTTGGTGTATAAATAGTAATTACAAGCTGAACTTGAACATCTAGTCATTTCTAATAATACTTGACTGAGAGTGATCTGTGCTTTTATGACTGTAAGGATGGAAATTATGCTGAAGATCCTCTCTTCCTTCAGAATCGTTGAGCATGTATGTGTATATAAGCACGAATACTTAGCCTGTAAAAGTAAGAGGGAAAATTGCTTGCTGAGATCTGATCTTACGTTCATGGTGTAAATATTCTTGTACTCTAGTTTCCTTCATTGTTTTGCTAACAGCTGCCGTCCTCTGTAAAGGGAGCGGTGGAGCATGAAGGGAGGTAGGAGGGGGAATCTCCCCGGCTACGTGCAAATGTACCCTGATTGTTTACTTTGGGTTGTGAGTGCAACTCTTGTAACTCCTCACATCTGCTTTGGGCATTTTCATCCAAGGATGTGACAAAACTTTAATGAATAGCTCCTTTCACAGTTTAGTTTTAATAGCCTGGCCTAATTGAGGGGAAACTGATATGTGGAAAGATAAGCTCTGGAAGTGGCGGGTTGGTTGGGTGCTTCCAGTTTTGGGTGACTGGGTTAAGATAACTCACGAGCCTTTTTCAGACAAGCCATGTATCTGCTGCTAAATTGATTGTGATGGGGACTGCAGGCATCTGGTTCCTACATGGCTACTCCTTTAGGCTGAAATGAGCACAGATGTCACTGAGAATTAATGGGAAATTCCAGAAATGTTTGATTGTAAGAAACTTGGTCATATCTTAAGTATTTGATAGATCAGAGAGTGGAACACAGCTCTGTGCACGAAATACAAATGAGTCTTTCAGCTTTCTGTTTGAGTTTTTCGTCTTTGTTTTAGAAGACTGAATGAACAAAGTAGCTGGCTGTTTACCCTGTTTTCTAGTTTCTTCTTCATATGCACACACACTCTACGCCCTTTTTTTTTTTTTTTTTTTTTATACTTTGTCGTCTTTTTCTTCTTAACAGGCTAAAGATAGTTTCTCTTACTGAAGTTAATTCTATGAGTTGAGATGAGGTTTTGGTTAACTGCAGGCCTAGAAAGCTGATGTCCCGAGTTGTGTAATCTCTCTCTCCGTCACACTTGTTGCTCATTTGATTGTTCTTTGTCCATGCCATGCAGTTCCTACTGGGATTTTTAACATATGGAATTTGTACCCGTTTATCTTTCGCACAGAAAACTTAGTTAACATTTTGCTAGAGGTTGACAGCAAGGACAACAACAAAAATAATCTCCAATCAACAACTTTTACGACGAGTAGAGCAGGAAGCAACACCCATGCTGTGCATTTACCAACTAGCCCTCAGACCAGCGACACAGCCATTTCCCATCAAGCAGCAATCGATTTTTGTTAGAGGCAGCAGCTGCGTGCAAGCGGGAACCCTCATACGTGTCTGTGCCTCCCGGTGCGGGTCTCTCTTCCGTTGTTTACTTATGGGCAGCGCTGACCTTCAGATAATTTCTCCCCTCTTGACGTTGAACTCTTAGGACGGCAGCGGTTCATGATAGAAGCATCCCAAAAATGTTGAGCTAGACATAAATGTGTATCACTGGTGTTTCAGGCACAAACCTTTGCAGGAAGTGGGGTCATTTCTCAGGACGGATGGGTGGGATTTGGCACATGGTTTAGACCTGTAGACCCCGGCTCTGCTTGTTCTGCAGGTCTGTTTTCCTCCGTTAGGTGGGGAAGACCTGTTCTTCACAAGCTTTGCTTGGGGTTTCTATTTATTTATTTAATCTTCACTGTAGTGCTCCTACCTATGGGTACTTTGTCCTTTTAAAAACCGAGGCAAACATGCCGTGTTAACTACAGTAGATAAAGCAACTGTGTAAATATACAGTGGCCACACTTTTGAGGCCCTTTATTGGAACAGCCGCGTTTATGAATGATGCCTGTGTTCCTCAGCAACCATCTCGGGATGTCTGCCTTCAGGCCTGCTCGCAGGCCAGCCTCTGCCTCGGCTTCCTAGCAATGAGTAGAGGATGACAGGTTTCTGCCCTCGTTTATTCTTCCCTTATTTTTCTCTTTTTTTAAACCATTTTGGTCTTCTCTTTCCTCAGAGGCGTGTCTGGGACAGTCTGCTGGTGGCTGGTCTTTGTAGGCCTGAGTGGGATGGTGGGACTGTGCCCTGTCCTTGTGGGGTACATCATTGAATCCACCAGCTCAGATGTGCATGGAGATGATTGTGTTCAGTTCCTCACTGCACCTCTGGGCTTGGTGGGTGCTGGTCCTTCCCAGTTTTGCTTCTGAGACTGGTCTTTTTGGTACAGGTGTAAAGCTCTAGCAGAAGCTGGAGTCCTGGGTGTAGGCACTGCTGTGATGATTTCCTTCAGCACAAGAAGTCCTTTCTGATCTATCCTTTTCCTTGAATTAAAATCAATGTTTATGGCTTTGGGTAGCTTTCTGAGTAACTCGCCAGGGCGTGACAGCAGCGTTCCTGCAAACTTCCCCGATAAGGCCTACTGATGCCGTGCCTCTGCCTTGGCCAGCCAGCCACTGGCGTAAGCGGCAGGAGACCAATGTTGCCGTGCCTGCCCTGAGCCAGCAGGAGATGTTCAGAGAGCACTTTCTGGGCTGTGTGAGCAGAGGATCACCTTTATTGCCTGCTGACTGGGCTGGGCCACACAGGGAAGCTGCTGAGCTCCCCTGAGACGGTGGAGACGTGGTGACGTTGGAGCAGCTGGTCTCGCATGGTGCTTTCGGGTTGTTGCCTGCTGCCTTTTCATCTGCTCCGCAAGGAATGCATCAGCTCACCACAGTCACACACATGATAATGTGTTGGTTACCCATGTTTGCAAGAGCTGCAAATTTTTTGTTGTTGTTTCTTGTCTAAACACTAACAGATGTAACCAGTGGTCTCCATGAAAGATCAACATGAGTAAGGGAGCATTTGCGTTTAAAACCCATCTAAATTTATCAATGCAAATAAACATTTAAACAAGAGGCACTCCATAAACAGTATTGGGAGAGTGCTCTGCCTTCTGAAGAGACTGCTTTTCTATTTGCCCTATTTTGTTCTCTGACAGAAGCCAAATGCACAAAGAGGATTGCAGAGATGGTTTGTGCAGTCAGTGGATACGAATGCATCTCTAACAGGTTATTTTTCCTTTCCCCTGTGCCAGACCTTTGAGGAAAGCCTTGTTCTGTCAACTTCACTTTGGTTTAATGTTAGAGTTTAGTGGAGTTCAGATAGGGAAGAGAGAAGAGGGGACAGAAGTCTTACAGAGCTGTATAACTTCTTGTGGAACAGTAGTCAGTGGATGTGGTTCAGTTACCTGCATAGTGCAGGGCCATTTATATACGTTATAAAAGTCCATTTGTATAAAGCTTAGAGGCAGAAATCACAGCATCTTGGGCACCTCTGGGTGAAGCATCCTTTAAGCCTTTTTCATGGTTTGCTGTGTAAGAACAGAGGTGACAGTTCTGTGCCTTAGTTCCCCTGTCAAAAAGGCAGGGATTGTAGTGTAACTCATCAGTTGCTACCAGGAAAGTTCATGTAGATCAGAAGCCAGACCTTTTTCCGTTTGTTATGAATTTATATACTCTCTGTCCTTGCAGTGAAGGGAAATTAGGTTTGCTCTGATTGTTTAAAGTGGTTGCCAGGATTTGCACCTCGTTGCAAATCATAAAATAAATTCCCTTGTGGTTATGTTGCTCCTTTTTACTTAAATGGTCTTCTGCTGCCATTTAACCAATAAATTCCAGTAACAGCTGACATAGTTGAGATAGAGGAGGAAAAAACGCTTAGCATTGAGGGCTCCGACAGCGACTTTTGCGTAGCCTTAACATTTTGAGTGTATCATGTTGATGCAGTTGGAGATCAGCCAGACCAGCATTAACCCTGGTACTAGTAGATTGGGCAGTTATCTGTGTCCACTTTCCCATATTTTCAGCATATAACTAGCCTTAAAATGTCCTTGCCTTAGCTTTTGCCTATAGAACAGACAAGAAAAAGAGGTTTGGGTGAATATTATTTTTTTTTATTATTATTATTATTATTATTTTTTTTTCTGGTAAATTCAGCCAACTGAAATGAATAACTTCTGGGAGAATTCAGTGAGATTTCCTTATTTCTTTTTTCCCTGTTGTCTAGAAACATGCTTTGTACCATGCTGCCACTGCTAAAATGAGATTAAAAAAAAAAGAGGATGGTGACATCAGTCTTTGAGCCATTTGTTGTGTTTTGTCCTTCTGCAATTTGGGGAGCAGGGGATTAGGAGCAGCCAGAGGGGACCCCGTCCACAGCGGCACAGGCAAAGTGACATCTGCTCTGAGGGCATCTGCATTTCTCGGTCACTTCCTGAGAAGAAGCTGCCAGTCTCCATCCATCATACCTCCAGTGAGCAACCAGAGCCCTTTGCAAACATACCAGCACTCCCCCAGATCCGTCCTGTGCTAAGGTATGCGAGGAGGAGAGACCAAGTGCTGAGACGACTCAGATGTCAGCCGCGTATTGCTTCCCTCGCTGCTTTCCCCTCTTCCAGGAGCCGAGGTTGCCTGTGTTTATCTGCACTATACTTACACAGCGAAAGAGCCCTGGGCTTCAGTTTCCACTTCAAAGGCAGTGTTGGCTGCCGTGTTGGAGATGGAGCCCGATAATTTTGGTTACGAGTGGCTGGTACGTTCCTGAGGCAGAAATTAGGGCTGGGGAAGGAGCTGCATGGCCAGCCTCGCAGACTGATGTCATCTGTGCCCAGCGAGGGCAGAGGGGTGGAAAGCTGAGTTTCCCCACAGTGGCAGGACCACCTCGAAGAGGTCCCGTGCCGCTCGTTTCTGAGCTTCTCCACTGATGCTCTCTGAAAGGGTGCCAGATGCTGCCAAACGGGATGGTGTTTTTTTGCGCTGTGTTGACTGGTAATTGAAATCGGGGGTGGAGAAAACGTGGGATTCGGTTCCATGAGAAGAGAAAGACAGAAATGTGTGCGCTGCATTATCGCTGCATTCCGCTGCAAAGCCAGCAGGCTTGCTTACGTTTTTCAAGGGAAACCGTTGGGAGCAGCCCGCCTGGTACGTGCAGCCGTATTTTTAGATTTATGGTGAGGCAGCTCTGAAGGAAACCGGCAGCTTGGGACTCGGTTTTTAGGTGTTGTATGCAGTGGCTTGTGCAATAGTACAGCTACTTAGAGGATCTCTTGAAGTGTAACCGTGCTTGCTCATTCAGTGGTTAGAGTACAGGAAGTTTGTGTCGGTGTTGGTTGGTTTTTTTTTGTTGTTGTTTTTTTTTTTTTCTTTAAAGAGTTTTGGTAAAGTAATAGATAGGTCATAGGAAATGACGCAACTGCTAGCTAATCCCTAGATTTGTTCTCTGCTTTCTTCTAAACTGCAGCATTTACTTTAAACGTTGTGTGACTGTGAATCAAAGTGTAAGTGTACATCTTAGGTTTTGGAATTAAAACCACGCTGCCTGATTCTGAACAGAATCTTTGAGAAAAGCAAGCTAGATTTTTAATTACACTTTCCAGCCATGTAAATTGCAGAGATAATTGTACACATCATAATTGTCTGACCTAGTTCTGCTGTCATGCCTTTCATCTGTGGATCTCAAAGTGCCTCACAAAGAAAATTCCTTCGTATTTGAAGATGGGGAACCTGGGGCGTAAAGCAGCAAGCAACTCAAGCAACATCCAACCTGATGGGGACTGAGCCTTGAGGGGAAGCGAGGTCTCCTGATTTTCTGTAGGAATTTGCTTCCTCTGCTGCCTGTAACATTTCCATCTCAAGCTGGCAGTAGGGTAGTTGAGGGAGCAAAGGCGGTCACGTTGCAGTTTCTGCAGCAGCGGCTTCTTTCTTACACCTTTTTTCAGAATGTGGCTGGCGAAATAGTGGCTTCTCTGACCTACAGCTATGTGACGTAGGTAGATAATCCCACATATGGTGAGGCAAGGCTTTGCTTGTCTAAGTGGAGAGTGGTTTTTAGCTGCAACACAGTTTTGCAGTGAGTAAGCTGATCTTTTTCTGAAATTGAAATCAAAAGGGGGTTTTGGGTGGGGATCAGTGCCGTTTGCACGTTGCTCTGAAATGTGTCTGGTGTAGTTTGTTCATCCGCTCCCAGGAGCAAATCTTTGCTTATCTGCGGAACTGGATATCAACAGTGAGGTGTCCCACCGCAGCGTATCCCGTCCCTTGCTCGCTGGAGGCAGCAGGCAAGGTCAGAGGAGCTTTAACACTCCTGACCCAATTTTTTTTGGCCTTCATTCTACCTTTGCTAGTAACCGACAGCCCATGCCAGCTGCAGTTGTGCTGGAGAGTAGCTATTACCAGTCTCTTTCCTACAAAGGCAAATATGTGGTGGCTTTGTATTTGCCATGTTCCAGGACTTTAGCACAAAGAAATGAAGTGGGATAGACAAGGAGAGTGAGACTGGGTGATACAGCTTTCCTTCTGCTCGCTGATGGCCAGCTGTCAGTTTGCAAAGCTGCGCTGGTGTGTTTGCAACAGGAGCTTCCAGGGTAAGAGCAGGAGCAGTGCCTCCATCCCAGGGGATGTGTTTCCCCCTTATTCCTCCAGCACACAGTGCTCTTGCTGCGTGCCGGGGCGGTTTTATTCAAGAAGCTCAGGTTAGCCGTGCCTGTTAGCTTGGGGAGCTTGCAGGCTGGCTGCTTTCTAAAAATGACAGATAGTGTAACCCCGCGCCGTACCGCGTAGGAGTGGTGCTGGCCTTACTTCTACCGAGTTAATAGAGCAGTTCTAGAAAACAAACTAAACTCAGCTGTTGCCTGCTACTTTGTGATAGAGCATCTGATGGGTGAAATGATTTTGTTTTCACCGATTCTTTGAGTTTCCGGCTGTGCTCTTTTTGCTATTTGATACAAAACAAGGGCAGAGCAGGTGTCTGTGTGACAGCAAATGGGTTTGGGCCGTCTGCTTTTATTTTTTATATTTGACGTATTTGGTTTCCTTTGGCCAAGATTAAAAGAAACTCTGAAGAGAGAAGGCAGATTCTGCGTCGGAGACATTTCCAAACGAGCTAAGCAAGAAAGCCTGTGGGTAGCCGGTGGTATAGGCTATGGCACAGCCTAACGGAAGGCGTATGAAACCTAGAAACCATCCAGAGCCTCAAAGGTCAAAGCAACCTGTTAAAATCAGCAGGACAGCTTGCTGGAAGCTGGGGCAAAGCTGCCAAAAAGGCAGAACCGTGCTGGTCCGGTGTAGCAGCTGATCAGCTCCTCTGCATTGCCGTGCAGTTAGAGAGCTGCTGATTTTTCAGGTTTGGTGTTTTTAAAGGTCTGTCTCTCCTTGGCATCAGATAGGTGTTTATGAGGTTGCGGTAGTGCCCAAATACATTCCTTGTGTTTGCTGGAGTAGCCCTGGCTGGGACATTGCATCCTCCCCACATTGCCTGCATGGGGAGGATGGATTGCAGCTGTATCAAGTACCGGGCTTCTTCTATGTAAAAATTTTGCAGTGGTGTCTCTGTGCGATCACGTATTCTTTATTTAAACTCATTTCTTTGCAGTTTGGGGGTCTCCAAAGCAAAATATATCTGGCATCAAAGCTGACTGTCCCAAAGTGAAATCCTGTTCTCTGCTCTCATGGCTTCTGGTGAGCACAGCACAGAAAGGTGAGGAAGAGCACAAGTGAGGGTTGGTGAATCAAAGGGGCAAAGACAAAATGCTACTTCTAAAGATGAGGGGTGTCAGTTTAAAAAATTTAGAGAAATTGATGTCAGAATTCAGAAAAAAAAATCTTTTATTTAACAAAAATAAAGCTACTGTTAAAGTGTTAGTTTTAAATGGGAAGCAAAGCATGAAACCACAGGCCATTTGTGTGTGTGCAGTGTTGCAAAAGACACAAAAGGCACTGCCAAGCACAGCAAACCCGAGCCTAAGAAGTGAGTGTTCAGAAAGACCGTCCAAAAAAGTACAGTGAAATCTGAAAAGCACGCGGCACTTCTTTTCCTATTCTTTTTAAGCATGTGGAGAGTGGATGTTAAACTCCTCTCCTTTGTGTTTAAGGTCGCTGTCTCAGGCTCTCGCCCCTGTGAACAGGCACGTTTTGGTTAGAGGCAGGATTATTTTCTGGCATGTAATTCAGAGAACCGAGATCCTGCCTGGGTGTTGCTGGAGTTCTCCCTGCTGATTTTAAGGAGTTGCTTGGCTGCACAAATTAAGTTCTGCAGTTACTTGTCTTCTGACATTGTGGACATGCAGCTTCAAAAGCTTGCCTGACTGCCGGATGAAGTAGTGGCGTCCTTTTATTCCTAATAGTGCCTAAAATGAAAGAGTGTTAAAGGCTCTGAGCTGGAAGGGGTAAGTTTTGGTCGTGTTGGAGTACAACTGGAATGAGAAATCTCATTTGCTCTTTGAGAATAATTTATAAAGAAGTTGAGTAGAGCTGGAAAAGTGACTCGGTTTTCTGCTTTGCAGTATTGAAATAATTAGCTCCTAATTGAACAGGGAGCCTGATTCTGCAGACACAGAAGTCGTTATTGAACGTAATACAAACGCACTTTTAACAGAAGAGGATTCAAGCAGTAAGCAGGGGGCTATTTTCTGGGCTGTTCCTCTACACCGTGCAGTGATTTTTCAGTTTCTGCAGATATGAGTGAGCAGCATTGTAGAGTGAGAGCACAAAAGACCTGCTGTTACGTTTGCCAGATCAGTGATTTCAGTTTTTTAGTGTTCTTGCCCTGTTCAGGAATTTAAGGCTTGTATTTGAACAGCGGCAGTAGAAAGTTGTCCTAGATTACCTTCTTCTGATAGAGGACAGATTGTTATAACTTTCTGATGAATTCCTGCCAGCGTCTGAGAAGGTGTAATTTCTGATCAGTCCCACTGGATTTTTAAATTTACTCTTCCATTTACTGGCAATGTATGTTGCTAGGAGAAAAAAAAAAAAAAAAAGCAGAGAGATTTTTTAATTTGCTTTTTTGGTTTGGTTGGTTGGGTGTTTTGCTTTACCGTTTCTGTTGGGTGGTGCCGGACTCATCTCTTGCTATCGTTTGACATAAGTATAGTGAGAGAAGAAACTTGTAAAAACTGACAGGTTCACTTGGCGAGGTTTTGTGCTTTGTGAACTGCAGAACCTCGGTGAGAGCAGCCGAGCGAGTGCATGTCCTCAGCTGTGATTACTATGAGCTTTGAGTCTCCAGTGCATTAGACAGCACTAATTAATATTTTATAAAAAGAAAAGGCTGTAACATTTCACAGTGAATTTTAGGAGTTTTATAAGGCATGGGGTTGGAGTTTTGTGTAAGGCTTTGCAGTGTGTCTGGGCACTAGGGAGAAGGTAGGACGCCTGTTTGTGCTGTGCGGGCTGACTTCTGCTGCTGCTGTTTGCTCGTTCTGCAAAACCCCGCTTAAATTTTGCTAGAAGCCCCTTGATCCGAAAGCTCAGAGCTCCTGCAATCTGCCAGATTTTTCTGTGAGGCTCAAAGCGTGGGCACAGCAGGATCTGCGCTTGGGTAGCACCGACTGTCAGCAGGGTGTGCGCGAGCCTGGCCAGCTGAGCCAGTTCGGTCAGAAGGGCTTTTCCCACCGGAAAGTCATTTTTTTGGGCAGTCAGCTGGCTGGGCTTGGTTCCTGGGCAGCAGGGTGAGACACAAGGACTGGAACATTGTACAGAAACCGGGGCACCTGATTTCGGGTCTCGGCGTCTGATTGACTGTAGGCTGGATTTTCCTAGGCTTGATTGGATTGCTCATGGGAATTGTGGAAATGGGGACTCAGTTCAGCACACTGAACTCTCAGGTTTTAAGTACAGTTTAAATGACATCCCTTGAGCATTTTGGGGCCGTTCAGGAGAAAAAGAGGATGCAGATTGTGTGCTTGTTTTCCATAATGCAGTTGCATGCAACTCTACTTTTTTATTTACATAACTCAGAGGGACGTCTTTTAGCCTCTTGAATCCCGTCTGTACTCTGAATTCACACGTTTGATGCTCTGCTTTGTAGAGAGCATTAGGCCTGGTAACAGCTCAAGGCAACAGTGTCAGCCTCAGATTAGTCACATACGGCACCACCAGAGACATCTCCTTCCCGGCCTGGTTCAGTCTGTGCCGTCTTAAAGATGTGTTGGTGACTGGGCTGCGGATTTCTGTCCCCAAATGATGTCAGTGCATATTAAGCAGAGTCATAAATTGATTAAAATGGTTCAGGAGACGACTAAGATCTTGAGGAAGGAGGCACAACCTCGACTAATGGCTGGGAAACTGCTGATCTTCTGTGTCTGACTTGGGTAGCAGCTGGAGTCGTCCCTGGCTGGGAAAGGTCCGATAAGGCATCAGAGATTGCTGCAGAATTGTCATCTCCAAGGCCTCCTAATGAGGTGCTGCAGAGAGCAGTTGTGTGATGCAGAGTGTCAAGGAAAAATAAATTCCAGAAAGTTTAAGTCATTGTGGGGTTTACATGTATTTATTTATTTTTTACCCTAGACCCTCAGCAAACGTGAACTGGACCAGAATATTCCAACAGGTTTCAGCCTGCAGCTCTTAGTCCTTAGGAAGCTGCCATTCTCTTTTGCTCTAGTGTGATTTTTTTTTTTTCCTTCTAGAACAGAATGGGTGCGGCATTTAGTCAAAGACCACAATTTTTAACGCCTGAGAAGAAACGTTGTGATTGTCTAGTCTGAGGTCTTCAGACCTCATCCAGTGAGTTTTGCATTGACTCATAACTCGCAGCTCGCTAGCTCTTCATTCTGCTCCAGAAAGTGTGAGGGACCAGATGACAAGAGCAGGGGCCGAATCTCAGCTCCGTACTCATACGACGAAGGCTGTTGCAACCACGGGCTGCTTGACTCAAAACACATGTGCAGGACCTGGCCTTCTAAAGGAGGTGCTCCCACAGTTTTCCTGATGACTTGCTCGGGCTATTGAAGGGCAGAGTTAAGTCTGCCTTCGCTGACATGAGTGAAGCCTCGCGTGGCCTCCAAAATAACCCACTTGGTGCTTCATGATGCAGCCTTTGTTGTTGAAAGCACCCGGGCTCCTATTCATCCTGAAGACAGTACTCTGTGTGCAATGCTATTTAATATTGTGTGCATATCCAGCTGTATATTTAGAGGCCCGTAATACTTCTCATCTGACAACAATGCATTTAATCTAATGCTAGATTACTGCCAGGATTACCCGGGCAGGCTGCGTTTCAAGGAGTGCTGTTAGAATTCAGTGACATCTACAGTACAGCTGCTGCCACTGAGGCATTACTGCTGCATCGCTGGCTCCTGCAGAGGTCACGGCAGCAGGCTGGAACATTGTGTTTTCAGCTCCCCGTAATAACCTCCCGAATGAATGATATGCTGGAAAGGAACTGAAAATATTGATGAAAAGACTAATGCAAATAAAAGAACCGAGGGGTTGATGACTAGGTATGTCTTCCTCGTAACTGGGCATGTAGAGGCAGCGTGTTCAGAGAGATGAGATAAAAAAAAAAAAGGGAGACAGGACAAGAATTTAGAGGTGTGGCGTGTCTGGCACTGGCTTGTGTGGCTGTGCTCCTAGTGCTCTGATATGCACGAGATACGCTTATAGGCAGTTGCGCCTTTGAAAATATGACGCTCTCTTTCTTCATGCCTAATCCTTGCATCACGGGAGTGACTCTGGATGTACAGTAAAGCCTTTGATCTGCGCTTTGAGAGACGTATTGGCAGCAGCTTTTAGGACTGGCTGCAGAGGTGTAGGGATACAGGTCACACTGAAACTTTATATCGGCACCCCAGAGGAGAGTCTGAACTTTTTGTTGTGCAATGAGCAGAACTGGAGGTTTGGGTTCTGGACTTAGCTCTGCACCAGAGAGGCACATTCCCTTGGTTGTTCTCTGAGTTTTTGATTTGGATTCGGAGATCCAAAATCTTGCAAAATCTTGGAGTATTTGGAAATATTGTGCTGCAGAATTTATTTTCCAAATGTTGAATTTGATTTTGGTGTCTGCTTTATTCATTTCCAGGAAGAGGTGGTCTGTTTTTTTTTTTGTGTGTGTGTTTTTGTTTTTGTTTTTTCCAGGGAAACAAGGAAAGTGTTAGTTTTGGAATTCAAAGTTATTCATTTTAAGAACTTTTAAAAACAAAAAGAAAAAAGATTTTTCTCAGTAGGATGAAGGCCAGAGAAAAAGGGAGAGGTTTCTTTATTATGCAAGCTTTATGTTTTCTTTCCAGTAGTACTACTTCCTAAAATGCCTTGATAACCTCTAGTTGGAGCTTGCTGGTCACTTGGGCCTTTTTCAAAGGGTAACATTGGTGCTGTACCTTATTTTAAGATGCTTTATATTTAACCTGTTCCTTTATCTCTGAGGAAACAATTGATAAACAATCTCTATATTAAGCATTCTTCTGTAAATGTTACCCGGGAAGGTGTAGGTAGGAAAATGAAGTTAATGCAGTTTCAGTGGTCAGCCCTTCCTACTAATTCTGCTCTGGTGTTTTTTCTGATAAGCCAGATTTTTCTCCATAGTTGCAAACAAAATAGGTGCCGTGACATTGTGTTAGTGCTGCAGTACCAGGTAGCCAAAGCAATTAGAGGGAAGAAAGCCGATATCAACAGTAAGTTCACAAAGGGTTTTGTTCAGCCACATTTAGTTACAGTTGAGTTTTATCAAAGAAAATGTTAAGAAAGTGAAAACTGAGAAACAAACCCCTGCCGGTGGCTGGTTTTAGGGCCAGTCTGTTGTGTCCTCAGCCCTCTACTTGCAGAGGGAACAAAGTGTGCAGCCCAGAGCTGCTCTGAGCCGGGGAGGACCCGACGGGGGTTCCCGGCAGCAGGATTTTTCCTCCGTCACCGTTATGCCCGTGGCTGTGCAGCGGTGATGCCATCCAGCGACGCGGCGTATTTGTGGATTTTAATTACAGAGGGGCGGGCAGGAATGGTTATCCTTTTTTCCATCCTTGCCTTGGGTAAAGCTGATGCAAGCAGAAGTGGTCAGCAGCCTTGATGTGTGTTCAGGTACAGAGTTCAAATGCACCTCTAATTTGGAAGCTTTTGTGTTCCGCTGAAACCAAAATGCCAGAGAGAAGCAGCAAGTCATACTGTCATCAGGGGTTGGAGCCCAAATCGTAATGCTCAGCGGTGGCTGCAAGTCCGTGGTGGTTTGGATTCAGATTCACCAACACACGTTCAAGTACTTTGGTAGCGTTGGCTTTCTGCTGGAAAATCTGCAGCTCGTTTAACTTTGGGCAGACGGTTCACTGAGGGCCATTCAGATTTCCTTGGTTGAAGTTTCTTGGACTAATAATAACAACTGGTTGGTTGCTGAGGTCAAAGCTCGGCAATGGCATGCTTCTCTTGCCTGATCCTCCCTGGGTGGAAAACTCAATCTCAAAAGCTGTGGTCGCAATATTTAAGGCTTTATAAAAATGAGCTATTTCCTTTAGAGACAGCAAATAAATTAATAAAGTAATTTTGACAGAGGGCAAGGATGTTGCTGCAGAGCTGGGTACAGGAAGGCTGACTTGACAGTGTATTTGAACTTGAAAACCAAAAATTAATTGCCAAGGGTGGGAGTGAAATCTGCAGCCATTAGGCCAACACAACCTGGTGATTTAGCTTGTTTCAAAGGGTGGAATTATTTTAAAGCAAATTTTGATTTGAAATGAGAAGGGGGGGAATCAGCCTAGTCCAGTACCCAAGCTGTCCCTGGGCTCCTGAAGCAGGGGCAGGGAGGACACAGTCCTGTTTCGTTGCCCACATGTGAGTCCCTTATAAAGGGATGCAGAGGAAATACGTGAGTGCATCATGTTCAGGGCTGAACTGTTTAATTTGGGCAGAAAATGCTATTGGAGGACTTAAGGCAGTTTAGTCTTCCCAAAAAACAGCATAGGAGAGAACAGCGCATGATGAATTAGTTTCTAATAAACAAGGCTTCTCTGGAAATGTGTCTCTTTGGAGCCGTGCTCATCACGATCCCTTGGGAGACTGTTGCAGTTCCTTGGAATTCTCCAGCCTGCAAAGAGCTGCCTGGATGAGTGGCTTTGCTGTTTCATGGAGCGTGATGGTAGTGTTGCTCTTTGTTTTTCCCCTCAAAGTCTGTCTGCTGAGATGCTGATAACAGGTACTCGTGCTTCCCTTTAGGCTCTCTTCCTTAATTACCTTGAGAAACAACGAGCTAGGCTAATAAATGTTGTATTGAAACAAAACATTTGCCAGCTGGATATGCCAGTTTCATACCGCTGCATCCTTTGTGAGCACAACATCTTTATTATTTTAGCTAAATATTTAATTTATTTAGTTATTTTTAAAATAAAGAGAAAGTGTCACTAAATACTTCAGTGTACCCTTTTGCATTGCGAAGGAGCTCAGGGAGGTGATTTAGGTTCTCTACATTGCATGTTTACCAGCCAACCAACGCTTTCCTCAAATATTTGCTCTGATATTTCCCTGCAGTCGCCCTCTCCCTCTCTGTTCCCTCACCATCTCCCTTCCACGGCGGTGCCGCACATGCTTCAGGCAGCTCTGTTTGAACAGCAGCACTCCCTTGCAGTGCAAACAGCCGGCCACTCGTTAAACAATGAGGAAGATGAAGGTGGAGGAGGCTGCGGGTGGGGCACAGCTTTGCAAGAGGCTTCCTGCAGAGGAGCAGCTCTTTGCTTTCTCTTCATGCCCGGGCGTCATTCTGGGAGAGACCCAAAACCCAGAGGAAATCACCACCGCAGACATGAGAGCTGGGTATTGCTTAAAATTACGTAGAGGTGTCCGAATTACTGTTAACAATGAGACATGAAGCAAAGCACTGGAAGTTTTGCTGTGTTTCCTTACCTCCTCCTGGAGCAAGGGGAGGAGAAGGCGATTTCAAGTGGCCATTGCCTGTCCTCAGGAGGTCCCCATTTTTTTCCCCCTAGCAGCAGAGGGTTTAGTGAGACTAGCCATGACAGAGTATTTGTCTCTCTCCATTGTGTGCTTTCTCATATCTAACACAGAGCAAGCAGCTGTGCTATTATTTTGCTGGGAACCCTAGGCCTGCCCATCCTTTTTCTGCATCAGGCATCCCCTGCTGGGAATTCAGAAGCGTAGCTGGGCTACTGCAATCCCCGTCTTACCCTTGTCTATCAGGTTGAGATTGGCTGTGGTGTCCTGGGGGCTACAGGGTTAAAGGTGTGTTAAAAAGAAAAGGAAAAAAATGTTACTGGAAAGCCTTCAGCTCTGGTGTCTGGGTAAAAGGCATGGATGTGATAAGTGGCGTTGGTGAATGCTTGTTGAAGTGAAGAACAAGAACTTAATACATGGCACATTTATGCTATGTTTAGTTTTGCAAAGGTTTAATTTCTAGGTCTTGTAAATAAAGTTTAGTAAGAAATGAGCTAGGACGTGCACTAGGAAGGTGGTGAGGGCTTTCAGGATGGCAGAGCCCAGGAGTCAAATCCTACATTTCTGATGGGACGTGGGATCCTGGTAACTCAGCTTCTCCACCAGTTGAGCATTTCACACTGGGAACACCTTCCAGGTTGGACCTTGTACTTGCAGGCAATATAGACGAATGCCTTGCTTCCCTTGCAGCTGCCCGAGGCCTTTCGAGTTTTCAGCTAAAATTTTCCATGGGGGGTGCAGATCCTTGCACAGCGGACGTGACCCTAGTGATAACAGATGTGGTTTCCTTCTTCACCTTTTGTTGACCTACTAGAGATAATGAACAACAGGCCCTTGGAGATCTGCAAACCAAGAGCAAAAACCACTGTGTGTGCAAGCACAATATGTGACAAACGTGTGACTGCTGTTACCTAGACCAGTGGTTTCTCATCAGTGAGGCCAGTTCTAAAAAACACAACCGAGCAGAGATTTTCTGTTCGTAGTATGGGTCAGTGTGGCCACGTTTCCAGTTACTTAACAGACTGTTATTTTTTTCCCAGGGACCAGCTTTGTGTTTGAAATCAGCTGATGAACTTTCATTTCCAGTTCTCAGGGCTGTCCCTGGTTAAAATAGTCATCAAAAGCTGGCGTTTTTGCTTAGCGCCGATCATGGCTGGCTTGGCCTGAAATCCTTACACCCGGTGCTTTTCCTCTCTCTGGTTTGTCAGCGTTTGAAACGTTTCATAGCGTGTGACAAGGTTAACTTACTGAAAGAGAATTGAGAACAGGGAGCAGCCTTGACTTGAGAGCGGTTTGTGGATGCAGTTTTGTTTTCTGTCACATCATAGTTGCTATGGTGACTTAGCAAAGATCTGCTTAGCAGTCACTAGATGCTTCATGTTCTGGGCAAAAATTAGGGATTTTCCCATATTTCTCTAACATTTGTTCTGCAGAAGAATGTGTGCATACAGTCTTCTGCAATAAGTCCATGCAACTCTGGAAAGGTACGTCCCTGCTGCGTGGTGGCTGGTCCTGTCCCCTCCTCCCTGAAGTAATTTCAAGGAAGGTAGAAAAAGAGCCCATCCATCTTGTCAAAATTGCTGAGTGCTTCCTCCTTGGGAGGGTGAAATAGCTGTGATTAATGCTGAGGGATAGCAAATGTGATCCTGTTAAAGAACAGCGCTTCTCACGGGTCGGTTGTGCAATTTTGGAGGAGGAGGAGGAGGAGGAGGAGGAGGAGGATGGCTTCAGAGCCGGTTCACATGGTCAGACTCAGGAAGTCAGAGCTCTTTTCCCACATCACAGAGTTCTCATGTCACCTAGGGCATGATCAAGAACATGGTGCAGCTGCAACCTTAGCCGAGATTTTCTTCCAGGTTGGTAAGCGGGGGATGATGATTCCTCTTTTCAATTTTCCTAAGTTCACCACGAGGCTAATATCTGGAGTTATTAGTGCTTTGCTTTCCTTTGATTGGGGATACTATGTAACTGCAAAGCATTTCAGAAATGCAGTCCAGGCAGCCTGTGCAATATAGGAAGACATTCCTAGGTGATGAGCAATCCCTTTTTGTCACTGTGCCCTCTCTGAGCTGCAAACTGCTCTGCCCCCCCTGAAGCCAGCGGGGCTTTGAAGGCTGCTGCACATGCCTGAAGAGGAGAGGTGGTCCACGTGGCCAGTGAGTCCTGCTCACGACTGTCAAACTCCTGCTGAGCCCAGGAGGGTGCACCAAACACAGCTTGGCTCACTGGCCTGGGGCAGCCGTGCCAGGATCTGGCCATCCCGGTGATAAGCTGTGGTCAGCCTCCAGCCCCGCAGTGGGTCAGGTGCAGCTTACAGCAGGCTCTCATCCCTCTTTGCAAGACACCGAGAGCTTTTCAGACTCCAGCACTGAGAATAATAAGCATTCAATATTGCTAGAAGTGCCAGTGGTGTTCCCTTTGCCATGCTGAGCTTGCCACAAAGACAAATGGTTGATTTTTTTTTATGGACTCTTTGATAGGGCCATCGTGATGATAGGCGTCTTCAGAAAGTCTTCAAGATACACGTCTTATTTTCCTCCCGGAAACTCAAATAGTTCTGTTGGTAAAATAAACTGAGCACTTAAAAGTGGTTCTTCAGCTGGCTTTGACAGTAAAAGAGAAGAATCTTCTCATTAAAAAAATTCTATATGCATTTCAGTTAACATAATTAATGCTTTTTTCCCCGCTTGTTTGACTCACCTGTCATGGTACATATCCCATAATATGACCTTATTTTCCCTTCTTAATGATGAACTTCTGTTCTGTACTTTAAACTTGCTTCAGATCTGAATTAATTTGAAGTTCTTCCCTTTGCCAGCTGCTCTGATTTCTGTGATTTTCTTGATCATGTATCTTAGCATGGGCAACACCATTTTTTTTCTTCTCAGCTCTAAAATGAACAGTTCTGTCGTGTCCGTTTTCTGTAGCTACATAGGATGGAAACTTCAGACCCACTGCAGATTGGAATTTATATTTTTTCTGCACAGCCTGGGCTAATCTGTTTCTTCCTGGCAGCTCTTACATTTTTATCAGTTTTGTAAGGTTAATTAATGCAACAGCCTTCAGTCCCGGTTGTCTTAAATATTTAGAGGAAAGAAGCTGCAAAAATCTAGCTGCAAAGCTCGATTTGGTTGAATTTCTGTTGAATTTATGAGTTAGATTCCCAGCTGGTATCAATCCGTGAAGTTCCACTGAAGTCTTTGGGGTGATGGCTCAGTTGAGGATCTGGCCTCTCTCAGTTAAATGTTATCACTAACATTGAGCTGGTTTGCACTGGCCATATGACAATTGCTGCTGTATTATTGTTTAGAGAAACAGGGATAGGATGTGTTTTTACTGTGTTTTATTATCTCTGTGTAGCTATACAGAAAGACAGGTGTATGTGTGTACATTTACACACACACATACATGCATGGGTGTTTATACACAGAGTCACCCACACAAAAATAAACGTGGTAGGAAGATCCCTTCCTCTTTTTCCTGTAGTTAGTGTTGTGCAAGTGTACCCTTGGCTTCAGCTGACGGAGATGGGTAGAGGATTTGACCACTGTGCCCTGAGGATTTGGACCACCATGTTCACGTGGGTTTCCATTTATGAAAAAGCTCCAAAACCAACCAAAACCCTAACAGGCATCCCTACTGCACTTTTAGACAGGTAGGAAAAAAAGGACTGCAAGCAGAAAGAATAGAGATCGACCCCAAAGAGAGGCCCCTTCCACAGGGGTCCCTGGATTGGCCACCCTTGTCCCCATTGTGTTCCTGCTCCCAATGCATGGAACAAGTGAGGTCTCTTTTTATGGGGTAACGCACAAAACCTTCAACTTGTCAGTGAGGTTGGGAGGGGAATGGTGATGATGGAGGCAGGTCAGGGGTCTGGGAAGTACAGTAGGTGAGAACGTTGTTCCAAGGAAGCTCCAAAATTCCTTTGTGCAGCTTTAGGACAGAGCTGGGTGTCTCACCACTGGTAGCCTTTCTGTCTGTTTTTCTATTACATTCATCTCCATGAGGTTATCATTGACTTTAAGTTCTTTCAAGTCATTCTGACAAGTGTACATGGCAGTAAATTCTTCCAAATCAAGAGTGAGACAAATCGTACTGTGCTGCGTATTATGGCATAGTACTACTAATTGCCTAACTTGATAAATGTCTTCTGATAGGTTATATAGTTAATGAACAAAGATGTTAATTGCTCTTATCTGAAATAGCTACATTTGCAGGGGTGTTCTCTGGAGCTGTGGATGTCTCCTAACAGAGATTTATTTCAAATCATCCATTGTTTTCAGCATTTTAGAGAGTCCATTATCCTTCAGTGTGCAGACTGAAGAGTCTCCACTCCCATCAAAGTTTTGAGAGCAATCAACTCTTCCTACATGTTGTTCAAGTCTTGTTTGGGTATGGCAAACTTATATGCAGTAGTGCACTCATCATCCTGGGACACAGCAGCATACTTCTTCTTAAAAGCAGCCAAGAGAGAAATAAGCACCTGAGAGTGGAAGAGCAAGGGGCTGGAACAGCCCCATTTCCTCCCACCAGCTGGAGTATTTAATTGGGAAAATCATTCTTTATTGTTGTTATGTCGGTGGGAGTTGTCAGTCCAAATATGTTTTAATGCAAATAACCATCTATATTTGTAGAACTCATCTTTTCTAGATGCTTTCTTTGGAAAATATGCAGCTGAAGGTTTAGTACATTATTATATGAGTAAGTGCCTACAAGCCTCATATTAACAATGGACGTCATGTTTATTCTTTCCCTTTTAGAATTTCCCATGGAAACAAGTGGGCAGATTTTTGCATTATTGAGTAGTCTGCTGCTGCTGACTTTTCCCAGAAATGCTAAGAGAAAACTAGCCTTATGCGTGAGCCGAAATGTTCTTCCAGTTTTGGGAGTGCTGGATTCCCCCAAGGTTTGATTTATAGTAGGTTTTGGTGTGTGGCTATTCTGGACCCAAGTTGTTTCAAAGCTGTATGATTAATAAATCTTTGCAGAATTGAAAAAAAAGGCAAAGTTCTCACTGAGTTTAAAACATACCTGATTTCCCAATGGAAAAGTTGCATATTTCGCTAGCAGGCTAAAGGCTAATGTGAAGAGAAAATGTTTCCTTAACTTAGGGTTTTTGTTTGTTGTAATACATTTCTTTTTCATTTATGAGTCTCTTACAGTTTTCCAGAGCATTTTCAACAGCAAATAGTTAGCCAGAAGTTAAAGCTGTGACTGTAAATCTGTAAACTGACACACGTAGATTCTCAGGCCAAAGTTTCCGAAGTCAGGATTAATTTTGTAGAGTGAATGAGAAGAATGCATTATCTTGCCTCATTTGATAGATTTCAGGCTTTGCCAAGAAATATAAATCTCCCTTCAAAAATGGCAGCTATAAAATTAAGAATTATTATTTTCTTGAATAAAGGCATTTTCAGCTGAACATGATATATTACTTCTCAAAGATGCTGTGGTTTTGGGCTGTGAAATGTCTCATGCCGATAATTAGACTGCAATACTCTGGTCCTCACTGCTCACTCCCTGCCCCATGATATGCTGCCCCCTACATTGTGTTAACATAGCAGTTTCTGTTTCATGTTAGAAATCGGCATGAACCAGACAAAAGGTATTTTGGCAAAAGCAGGATCAGTGCCCTGATCAGCCTGACACTACAGCCAAACAAGTATTTGTACGGGCAGAGGCAAAACGGGTGTGCGGAGGTGAGGATGTTGCATAAAACCAGGACTGATGCCAGATGCTTTGTGCTGACCCACCAAGGGTCGGTCTCACTTCTTTTTTAGATATTCTCAAATGTGTGAATACGCATTTCTGGTCTTGCATGTATGATTTGAATTCCCCATGGAGCAAGCTGTGGGTGAGGATGCAGCTTCTGGGGGGTTGTGCAAGCAAGACCTACTGGAAAAATGAGAGGCTTTGAGGCTTGCAGTGCTTATTTATCAACCACAATGATTCACGGTGATTGACATTCACATACCTGAATGTCAAAATCGCCTGTGTCTTAAGAGGAACCAGTGACTCAGGCTGTGGTTTTACCTCAGGCCATTTCCTGATAAACGGCTGAACCGTGCTTGGTCTTGTGAAAACACAATGAGGGAACACCACTGTCCTGCATCTGTGTGTGCCCAGGGATTAGGGAAAGGACACCGACATTGGGGGTGGCCTCCACGGAGCCGCTGCACTGGTCTCTGCACCGAGCATCTCAGGAGCCCCTTGCAGTGCTAGGAAGCCTCCCGTCCCGTTTTGGCGTCTCTTCACCGCATTTCTGCACAGCCCTAATGTATGAGCATGATCCTCTGTGTTCAACAGTATCTACAAGCATCATTTCAGGAGCTCTGTGCAGTAACAAATCACTAGCTCTAGACTTTCTATTGCAAAGCAGAGGTGAAACCGTCTGCAGTGTGTTTGAACTCTGAAATCACCAGCTCTGAAAATACCTCACTTTCCAGAGCATGGTGTTTGAAAGGTAAACAGAAACAATGCATATGGCAGTGCTTATGGGGATTAAAGGAGGTTTGGGCTTTTAGGTTTTTGAATAGGATGGGCAACAATTGTAGTGAGGCTTTGTGTGAGGTGTGGGTGGGTAGAAAGTTTGGAGGTGGGATCATAAGAGTGCTGTGTAAACCACCCCAATGGTCTAATGCTTTCATCTGGAGGAGTTAGCCACCTCTGTAATTCACCTTATAGGTTAGGCAGTCTTCTCATCCTTTGCAGACTGCAGAGCTCAGTGTTATTCCCTTCTCCTTAAAGAAAAGTTTATGCAGGATTTATGTCTGGGATGAAGTCATTTGTAAGAGCTGCAGTTGAACGGGATCGGTCGTCTTCCCTGTTTGAATGGACACTTCAAGGTACAGAGGAGGCTTCTCTTGGGAACAGATCCTGTGAGAGTTCTTCACGTCCTCTTTGAAGTTAATGGAGGGTATTAAGGGCAGTCAGCACCTTCTTGAGAGAGACATTTAAATTGCTTTGATTCACTTAATTTTATATTTGCATTTACTAGTCCTGGATTTCTCCCCTCTCCAGTCTTTCAGAGCATGTTTTTGATAACTCTGCCTCCCGAGTATACTAGATTTTGTGCTGGCTGTTTTCATATTTTTCCCTGAGTGTTGTAATGCTGATTACTGAAGGATCCTGGGCCTTCGGCTTCCTGTGAGAACAAGATAATTACTCTCCAGTAGGCAACGCGTGACGTACAGTATCAGCATTAAGCCACTGGGATTCCAGTCACTAGTGTAGAACAATATTGTGGGTAAATGAATAAGCAGAAGTTTATCATACTTCCTGCATAACAAGGGTTTCGTTAAGGAGACACTGAAATTCGTTTTCAGCGAGGCCTCGTGGAAAATAAACCTTCCTGTAGTTCCTAGGCTTGCTGAATATTCTGGCTGAAAGGGCGACCGGCTCTTTGAAGCATGGAGGCCGCATGACAGGGCCCCGTTGCGTTTAGGCCGATGCTGCTGATGGCCTTATGGCCACGTACGAAGTGTGTAGCATAAAGGTAGGACTTCCAGATGCACCACCCACTTAACTTATGGAAGAAAGCTGTACCAAGAGAAAGCAGAGACCTTCCAAATGCCATTTGCTTATTTCACACTCGCCCCCAGGAATCCCGTGTTGTGATGTTCGGAGGTGGCCCTGTTTGCCCCGAAGTAGACGTGGTTCCTCCCTTGCTTTCTTTATTTCAAGACTGGCAGCTAAAAATAACTTATGTACTGGGCACAGTGGGAGTAAGTTTGAGAAGTTTCAGTTAGATGCAAACCAGTAATGGTAAGAAAATTATTCACAAGCGTAACGAGCTCCATTCTCTCTCAAGATGTGGCCAACGCGAGGGCTTATCCACATGGTGGGATTAATCAGCGCTTGTAGGGAAAAATAGTTACTCTGCCACAGCGAGACTGATCGGTTGGCTTACACGACAGCACAGCAAAATAAGTGACTTCTGTTAAATGCTGCAGCTACTTCAACTACGTGAAGACTTGCATAATGTGCAGTGTATTTATGCATTCTCAATAGGTACACACATGGATCTGTGTATTTGCTCATGTTTAGGACATAATTTTATGTTTGCTCGTGTATATGCATTATTTCAGCTTATCTCCACTTCAGATATAATTGTACTTCTGTAATGCCTGCAAGTTACGGGGTTGCTAATGAGGAGTTTCGTGTTTAACTTGGTTTCCTGCTACTATCAATTTACCTTGTACATGTAATTGCAATGCGCAGTTACTTATTTATGTTTTAATTGTAACTTTCGCTTGAAACTGGCCATCAGCAGTCTCTGCAGGAGAGTGGTACTTGTGTATGGGCTGTGATGAGTAGGTCTGGTTGCTCTGCTTCTGCTTACGAGTTTAAGAGATGAGGGCAGCCAGAGAGAAGAAGGAGAATGTGGAATAAAACCAGCTAAGTACAATATACTTCTTTCTGTCTGTAGGATTGAGATGCTTCTTTTCACATTGATTTCAAGTGTATGACCAGGCACCTTCGTAGCTCAGCTCAACTTGAAATTAGGTTCCATTGATTTTGGATCCAAAACCAATTCAGTTTGGCGTTTTGGTGTTTCATGCACCTGAGTCTGGCCTGGGTTTGTTTTTATGTGGGTGTTCTTAATACACGAACAAGTTGGATGACAGTGGCTGGACTGATCTCTCTGCTGAATTGTCAGTGTGGGTATTTTGTTTTACAATTAGATTATTGCAGATATTTTCAGCATCAGGAGTAATTCTGATAGTGCTGTTCTTTGAAATTGTGAAACTTCTGGTGACTAAGTAAACATTTTTTTCCTCTCTCTTTTGTTTTTCTGCAGCCAACTGGGTACATGGAAAACTCCATTTCCTACAGTGCTATTGAAGATGTTCAACTGCTGTCCTGGGAGAACGCCCCTAAGTACTGTTTACAGCTCACAATCCCGGGGGGTACTGTCTTACTGCAGGTACGGTAAACACAGGACTACAGATCTCATTTTCTAACTATGAATCTCCTTGAATTTTTATTTGCCATTCAGGATATCTAGTCCTAATTGACTGGACTCAGAAAAGGCAGAGAACTTAGTGCTGTCAAGTTATCTACCTGCCTGCAAATTTGCTCAGAGTGATACCTCTAAAACTGTCCAGGTAGCTTGACAGTCAGAACAAGAATTGTAGGGCACAATGATTTAATCTTCTTGATGGTTTTATGCATCAAAATAGTGCTCTGTGGAAAGGTGCATTAATTTGGGCCTTGAACAAGTCTATTTATACATTTATTCCTGCATGAAACAAGTCAAAAAGATCATCCTCCAATTTGTATAGGAAAGCCATAGCCGGCACTGGAACTAACAGGTATCTTTTAAAAAAGATATCTGGCCTTCACTGAAAGGTTTCAACTGAGGGTGTGCATTTGTATGGGTATCTACATCTGGTAGTTCTCTAAGTGCTGTTTTCCAACAGAAGACACTGCGTTTACGCTATTCCAGATTTCGTTATCCACTTGTGAGGCTTTGTAGGACTTCGTAGGTCATTAGTGACAGAAGTGCACTCCACAGCCCCAACCTCTGAAGCTAGTTTGGAGTAGGAAAAGAAAAATAACTGAAAACCCAGCTGATTGCCCCCAGACAGATTATAAGCATTCATAAGTTGAAAAAAACTAAATTGACTCCAGCTCAGCTCATACAGTGGTTCTCAGCATTACTACAAAGACAAACTGATCGCTGTTATCCTTTGGGAATTTGTTTTTTGTCAGTTGAATACAGTTATGGTTGTGTATATGCACTTTTTATAGCCAGGATTGTGAATAGGCTGTGTGAGCGATTCCTGCAGAAAATGTGAAGGAAAGATCAGTTTAAACTGTGGATAACTCATGAAAAGTTGCATAGGATATTTTTCATGGAAAGCTCTGGACAACTCCAAAAGATTGATCATAATGGATCTTGCATGTTTGGGTGTGCACACTTTCACTGTGTTGGTTTTGCAGGAAATGTAGTTCAATGGGTTAGAAAATGGGACTGTAGTGAATGACACGTGATAGCATAGTCAATGACTGTGATGACCAAGTCTGCTGGATGGTTTGTCTGGGAGAACCATGGTACAGAGTCCAGCATTTCATTATTTCTCATCAGTGAATGGGTGGCTGGAGGCCCCGTAGGGCCACAGAGCACATGGTACCATCTGTATGCAGGGAGGGCTTCAACAAAGCTCTTCTGAACTGGTTGGATCTGCAGTTAATGAGGAAATAATCCGAGTGGCATCATTTAGCAGCCTGGGGCTAGGTGCTGAGCTGACCTGTGTTCTGCATAGCACAGATGTCTGTAGGAGCATGAAACAAAGTTGACTCTGAGTTGGGAAAGCAATACGAGTAAGACTGGGTTGTGCTATTATTACTCCAGCTCTCCTTTGCCTTCATTTCAGACAGGCTGATGGGCCCATATGTGTGCAGTGCTGTTTACCAGTGGCTCAGAGAGCACAGAACCTGACTTCAGCCCTTCACGTGGTTCCTGTGCTTGGGGTTTGGAACAGCTTTGGAATGTCATAAAAATATCATGAGGTTTTGATGATTTTCAACATAGCAAATACACCGTCACTCAGGAATGGGTAGAGGTGTACGTGGAAATATTCATGGCCACATCCTTTGTGGAGTATATTTCTGGAGCTCCTTTTCATTTACCTCCCTGATGTAATCTGGCGTTTTGCAGCCCTGCAAATGGAGGCTGCAGCCATTCTCCCACTGCAGCTCAAGTAAGTTTGGGATGACCTGAGCACATGTAACCTCATGGGCATGGGCTCTGCTGCTGCATAGGTAGCATTTGTGCATCTTTTCACGTATCCTTGGAGCACAGACATGTGGCCTGTTGCACACAATGCATGTGTACATGCCTCTGCTTGGCGCCTAGCACATTTCTGTGGCTCAAAATGTCTTACTGATTTTAGGCGTTTCCAGGGAGCGTAGGGAGTCTGAATGTCAGACAGGCTGCTGCAAGTCCACCAGAGTCCTGGTTCTGTGGTTTGAAAAGCCTCTCCAGTGCGTGACACCGAGGAAGGCAGGCAGACAAACCACGGTTTCCCAACAGCTAGATTAGGGTCTTCATTACTGATGAAATCTTCCTTGCCTAATCCATTAATTGAATTAATTAGAGAGAAACTCATTTGTCAAGGTGGATGATTGTGATTTTTTCTTGAGATAATTTTGACTCTGCTTTTCCACAAATTCGCTTAGCGGTGCTAGCGATTGTGTTTCTGTCTGTTTCAACAGCTAGCATAGTTGCATCTGACTTTCAAAATTCGGTTTTTAAGTCTTATGCCATAGCTTCTGGTGGCTGCCTTTACTGGCCTCCTTCATAGGAAAGAAGATAACAGGAACCCACAGCTCCCTGCTGAGTTTAAAGGGAATTTGGGTAGGGCATGCAGAACTGAATCTGGAGCAGCCTGCCACGTGTTTCTTTAAAACAAACAAACAGACAAAAGCCACAAATAATTGCATTTGTAAGAAATTAGCATCTTATTGTGGATGTTTTGGTATTTTCTTCAAAAAGTTTGGTCTTTGTGTAACCTCCTAGGAACTGATAAATGGAATGAGCTGTTCTTCTGTTTACCGTTGACTGTCTGCACAGACTGGATCGCATTACAGTATAACTCTATGGGTATTTCAACATAATTGAAAATACAAACATTGAAAATGTCTTTAGTATGATTTAGTCCCTAGTAGTGTCTGGATTCATCAAATGTGGCCAGATCAGAGGAAGTATAAAAATAGATTCCCCATATATGGCTGAAAAGCGTACTCACAAATCCAAAACTTTACCGAAAGTTATGTTAAGTATACTTAAGAAATCAAGATGCAAGAAATGGATTTATGTAGTAACTGAGTTCAGCAGAAATTCTCTGTTATATGTGGCAAATAGTCTTAAGTATCCAAAAGATTTATTCACCGAGGTGCTGGGAAACGGAGATGCTGAGAAATTAGCCCTTGCATGCTTTAGTTATTTTCAGATTTCCAAGAGACTTCAATAAATTTATGAGAAATTGGGTCTTCAAATCTACTATAAAATCATTCTGCCCTGCTAGTCTAAGCAGCAGCACTCTCTGGTGTAATGTCAGACCCTGCTATCAGGAAGCGTGTGATAGTGGAACAAGTAAAACACGTTCCCAATAATGTTTCTTCTGAAGTGCACTTGTGGTGAAATCTGTTTGTGGTTTTGTTCTCCTCCCCCATTCCTGAAGAGTCGATCTAAATGAGTTTTAAATACAAGAAAAGGTTTAAATGAACTCTTTTGACTCCCCCCCCCCCCCAATTTATATTTCTGATTATTTTCCATTTTATATGTTTTGTATGTGCTATTTTTCTGAATTCTTTAAAACCATGGGATACTATTGACACGGTTTGACATAAAATGAAGCATTGTAGTAGTTAATGAATTACAGGTTTTCCAGATTTTTCATTTTGCAGAGAAGTTTAAAATTTCATCTTCTATTTCACTGATTTGAAGCAGAAGAAAACTTTGGACAACGGGAATTTCCCTCAGAATGGAAATTCGCTCCCAATGGTCCCGTAAGAGGATATCTGTCAGCCTGTCGTGTTAGGACATCCTCCGTGTGTTTGTCTGTGCCATGTGTGATAAATGCCATGAGAGAGTTCAAGTCCATGTTCGAGCTCTCATCCCCCCGTCTGCTGTCACCAGGGTCTATTTCTGGCTTGTTACTGCACAGCGATGAGTCAGAAGGAAGAGTGCCATTACCTTTTCTTACATCATCCTAATGTCCTCCCATAGCAGCACTGACCCATCCCAGCCTATTTTAACACATGAGAACTGACAAACAGTGCCGGAGGTGATGCAGCTCCTCTTAGGAAATCCGATCATGATAACAGGATGCATCTACCTGGGTTTCAGAGGAGGATTATTTGGTTCTCAGGCAGCAAAGGGCTTCATCTGGGCTGGGATCGTGTTGAGAAGCCATCTCTGTGTGCGATGCAGCGTGATGTTCTCCTGCCAGCTGATTCAGTCCCTGATCCCTTCCGACGTGAAGCACTCAGCTCTTGTGGATTTTTTCTTCTTCCTTTCCTGCAGTTAGGCTAGCAGGTGCAAGAGGGGGTGTTGCTGGATCTGGTTCACTGGACACAAGCTCTGTAGGCCAGGGAAATATAAACTGAATTTAGCCTTTGAAGAAGTGCGAGCTCCTCAGTATCAATAATAGACCAGCCTCTTCGTGCTGTTGTCTTCCTGCTTTGTGTTAGTAAAGCACGATGAGCGTTTAGGGTGCTGTGTGCATGTTGTTGAAGGGGATTCTACTACTCATGGTAAAATAGCTGGAATAACCTATTGAAGGTAATTGTGAAAAATCAGAGTGTAATTTTGCAAGCAGCAAATGTGGGAAGGGGTCCCCGTAATGGGTATCAGCTGGAGGAAAGCAAAACAAAATCCCATTCTGCTGACCAGAGAGCAAGCAAGGGAAAGAGAGAGAAACACAGAGTAAACCCTGGAAGAGTTAAAAGCAGAATTTGGATCTTTAAATCCACTTATTGCAACATCTTTTCAGATGGCAGAATCCCATGTGTGAAAGATGCTGGTGTAAGGAGAAATCTGGGAATTTTTTTCCACGTGGACAAGCCTGTTCTTGTGCTCTTCTGAGTGACGTACATGGCAGTAACGAGGGATGCTGAGCTGCTAGCTTACTGTTAGGGAAACTTGGTGGCATGGCACGTGTGGTGTGATGGGAATGACAAGTTTTCTGTAGTTGCTGGTTGCTGTAGGCATGTTGGTATCAGTGGAGCTGTGAGTATTTATATTAGCTGCGATAATGGCATGCAACAAGTGTTGGATTTCCTATTTTTGCTAGAAAAAAACACACTAGGTTTTAGAAATTCACTGTTTTTAATGATAAACTGTCTTTCTACTCTTGGCTAAGAAATGAAGTAGTTTGGGTGCAGAAAAAAATAATTCCCTTGCTGTGCATTTGTACATTACATTGCACTGACGTTGACCAAAGCTGTGTATATGCAGGCATTTAATCTCTTGTACAATTATCCTCCTGTGAGCAGTCCTTTTGAAACTGTTGAAATGAATCCTGTGAGTAAAGTTGGTACTGTAGATGATCCTGGTTGGCTTTTCCCTTCTGAGTGCATATTTGCATGCCCAAATTGGAATATAACATCCCTCAGAACACAGTACCAGGGTCAAAGCATCTTTAAAAGCAAAAACAAAGCCAAACCCCGAACCACACAGAAGTACCACTTAGAGCAGGCATTCTTCAAGCAGGTTTTCTTCCTGCTCCTTGGAATAATAAAGAAATAAGCTGCAAGTAGTTGTAATCTTCCTGCATCTTCTGCAGATGTTAGTGCCATGCATTCCTGTTTTCTAAAGTGCTTTTCTCCTGTCTGGTCTGAAAACAACGGGAGGCCCTGATTGTGCAAAAAGCCCCAAACCTTGTGCCATCCCTGCTAAAGCCCTTCTGTCTGGGAACAAAATCTGTAGCCTCGCTGGGGTGAACACACCGAACCCCCAGGGGACACAAAGTGATGGTTTTGCAGATAGATTGGGGTGAAATACGTTGGACATCTCCTGGCTGCATCATTGACTGCTGGGGGCAGCAGCAGGTGGAGAACTGGCAGGGTTTTGGAGCTGTCGGAGGTAGTGGTGGAGAACCTGATGTGCTCTGCGGGCAAGGCTGAGAGTAAGAAAAACATCATTAAATGGGAAAAACCCATTGAAGGTCTTTTGTGTCTCATTCTCTCCTTTTTGTTGTACTGGCTAAGCCCTCAGCTGCAGTACGCAGAAGCAGGTGGTGTTGTGGAGGTGCTGGGCTCCAGGAGCACACATCAGACCAGACCATAAATGTGTGGGCAGCTCCTGTGGGTGAATTGCAGTTCCCTCCACAGCCTTACACTTCAGTGCTCGTTGCCCCAAACCCCAGAAATGTGCAGTGCCCTGAGTACATCGGTGTGACGGTGGGCAGCTGGGCACCCTAGCGAGCCTGGTGGTCATCTGTCACCCCAGCTGCAAAACTCCCCCTTCCTCCCATAAGAAAGAAATGTTTCTGAGGGCTGCCCTTCTCCGTGCAAGCCTGGACGAGAGGGAGGAACATGGGATGATGCTTGGCCTCTGCCAAGGGCCGGTGCTTCCTGCGGATGGCTGTGGTTTTGCAGCTCGCCAGGGTTAGCGGGCGGAAGGGTGCGCTGGCACGATTAGCCTCTGCTGCCGGCCAGGGGGAGAGCTGCTGGCAGGCAGCTCCCCTGAGATAACCATGCCCTGGTTACGTGAATCCAGCCTATCTGTGCTGAACACTGTGTGGGGAGCTGCTGAAATGACCACGGGCTTTCTACGTTCTTCTTACCGTTGGCTCCTGATCGCTACTAGAAGCGTGGGGATTCCCTAAAGGTTTGTTTTTCCCAGTTTTGTGTTCACTTGGTCTTCTTTGTCCTTGTTTTCCTTGGAAGTGATCTTGAAAGAAAGCTCAAATTCAGTTTTAGAGCAATTCAAGCTCACAACCTAGATCCAGGTGCAAGCTTTCTTGATTCCTTCTCCCTTCCAGTAGCCAATGTGTAGCCTGTGCGTAGACAATGCTTGGTCCTCTGCTTGGAGCAGCCTCACTTTGCTAACTTTATTCTTAAATGCTTTTTGTAGACCACTGCTTTCAAGTGAAACAAGTCTTTGCTGGTTTGTTTTTGCCTTTTATATCATTCTTTCTTTGTTTTCTCCTCCAGTATTTGCAGTCACCTGATGTCTCTACCTCTGCCTGACGCTGTTGTCCTCATTAATAGTTTCTGTCATCCAATTTATGTAAGGCTCCAGTTGGTTGCAAGATCTATCTACACGTAGTATTTTCTATATATTTGTAGTGTTCTTACAGCCTGTAGTTGCTGACATCACAAAAATAGGACAGTTACTAATGGTTCTCAGCAGTTCCCACGTAGTGCTGTAGTGCTTGCTCTTTTTTAGCTTCATGTGGATGTTGGCTCAAGCCACGTTATGATCGGACCAGAGATTAAGTCAGGTTGGTGTTTTGCCTGTTTGAGAGAAGTACTTCATATCCTTAGAATATTTTGCGTTTTATCAACTTAAATATCAGTGTCTTAGTAAGTAAGCATAGCTCCTGTAAGCTCAATCTGCTTATGATTTTTTTTTCTAAGAAAGTAATGGATGTGTAGCTTGTTAATGGCGCTGTTGCATAATATATGGGCTCAAGCCTACAAATATTTTCAGCCCTTCTTTAAAGGCAAGTGGCTGGATGTTCAGGCTTGTGGGCTTAGGGCCTCACTTTGGTTACTGTGATTAAAAATATCTACCTATATTCTTCTGACAAAGTTGTTAATGGACTTGAAGTTCCTGATAGAGTGCTCCAAATATCAGCTGCTGCAGTTTTTGAGTTTTACTGGCACTGACAATTGTTCCTATTGACAGTCTTGTCCTTCAGCAGCAGCCACTTCTGCTTCTGGTCTTTTCCCTGTGTGCTGGCAGAGGTTTTTCCCATGAGTAACAAGATCTGAAACTCCAGCTAGAGTCATCGTGAGCACTCACTTCTACAGGGATATTTATCCAAAAAACACTGTGAGAGTTTTTGTTCCTCTCCATGAAATGTTTTTGAGAGAGAGAGGAAGGGAGGGGAAGGGAGGGGAAGCAGGAAGAGAGAGAGATGGAGAAAGAAAGTGCCTAAGCATATTTACTTTCTGCCTTTTTAATTATGGCAAAAATGTTCTTCATGTCCTATTGTGTCAACTTCTTTTTGACCTTCTTATTATAATAAAATACAGTATAAACAATATTAAATGAAATTCAGTTCTTTAGCATACGTGGGTAAAAGGTCTGCCTTACATATTTTAACATACATGTGTATACAGAACACTGGGTAAATAGCAGAAAGAAAATTGTTAAATATTGGCAAACCAAATATCCCAAGGAACCCCTCTCTAAGTGTTTAATGTTTTCAAAATTTTCCATTGCATAAAAAAAGGAAGGAAATTATGTTTTTTGTTTCAGTTTGTAGCAAATTCATGTTCTGATAAGTCAGCATACTTTTTGAGATGGAAAGTTTGTTTTTGATAAGCGTTGTGGTCAGTCAAGACTTTGTGATAGATTTATTCAGCTTTATTGCCTAGAGATCTGCTACAGGAGCAATTGAATCTCATCTCTGTATAAAACCAAATATCATGTAATGCATATGCAAAAGAGCATTTACTCCATTTAGTTCAGAGAAATCAGTCCAAATTTGTTCCTCTGTGAGATCAGTATCTGACCTTGAGATTAAACGCAGTTTTGGTAAGCGTGCAATATTTGTACTTCGAGTATTCTTGACGTTATCAGTGAACTTTGCCAGGAAGTGAAATTCATTCTGCAGTGCATATTTGTCTAAAAAGGTGTTGGAGAGTAAAAATTCTTGAAGGGATGCTTTAATTTGCAGGAAATGAGTGTTTTTTTTTCTCTAGTGAAGAAACCTCACCGTTTTTTAATGTGGCTAGACGGGCTATCCTATAATTTTCACTGATTGTGTAAAACATTTTGCATCGTGAGTAAAACTGGCAGGGACGAGATAGAGCTGGAAAAGCCAAAGGGCATCTCTACCCACTCAAATATTTCAAACTTATGTCACCTTGTTAAGGCATGCGTATTTACGTCACTGTGGATACTTTTATATTTTTTGATACCGAGCCTTTTGACCTTTGGGAGCGCTGAACTATTCCTTCATTGGCTACGAACCTGGCTCCACACTGAGAATTTCTGGCAGCTCTGCTTAATACGGACAAAAAGGGGAGATCCCTGGGAGCAGTTATTGCAACATTTATGCAGTTGCTGCAGTCCGTGCATGTGTGTGCACGTCTGTGTTGTGCTTTTCCCTCTGTTTTAATATCGCTGACAGAGCTGTGGCGTTATTTGGATCGCCTTGTGGCCAGCTGAGGAACAGGACAAGAGGGGAGGCTGGCACATGGAAAAAAAAACACCCCTGAGTGAAATGTCAGCCCATCTTCTTGCCCTGCTTGCTGCAATTAATGGGAAAAGCAAATGCCCTACAGCCATCAGAGATCTGATTGAAATCAGTGAGGATTTTTCACAGTCTTTGGGCTGGACACCATTTCCTAGGAGGTTCATGTTTTGCAGGGTTTTGGTTCAGTGTTTTGCATCTGCAGCAAGGTCTCTGTGCCATTGCTTTCCATGAAAATAAAGTGGTTGTAATGTCAAACTGTAGCTCTGAGTGAGGAGTTGCCCTCACTCTGGTGAGGCTGGGGTTGAAGTTAGCCAAGGTCATAAAGTTCGAAGAATACAGTGAGCGCAGCCTTGGTGCTTTTATGGCACACATGGGTGACTTGCTTAGTTTTGGCTCAGTGATCTGAAACGCTGATAGAAACTAATGATTCTATTTGCAATTTTTTTTATTACAGGCTGCAAACAGTTACCTGAGGGATCAGTGGTTCCATTCTTTGCAGTGGAAGGTAAGTCCTGCACCTTTCAGTCTTCCTTCCATGTCTCTAAGACTGCTTTTTTACGTTCCCTGTTCCTCTATTGTGAGAGCCATGAATGGCATTTCACTTCCACAAACCCTAAATGAGAATGTCTCTGCAGCTCCAACATGTTCATATAGTGAATGAAGTGGATTGGACTCATTCACTTGTTACGTAGCCTATTGTTATTAACATCTGATGGTTTCAAAATAGGAGATAGCACGTAAATTCACATGGAAGCAGTGTAGAGATGGGATGGTTTGGGTTCTGTACTGTGAAGTTAATACATTATGGAATGACTGCAGCCCATCTTGGGATACTTGGGTTGCTTTTTGATTTCTTTTTTTTTTTATTATTATTTTGCAAAACTATGGAGAGTGTCTTTCAGAGTCGCTTATTGTAAGTATCATCAGTCTGCATCCATGCTTTAAATGATTTGGATTTAAAGGCAGTTTCCATTTCAAAGATCTCAAGCCCTTTCTTGCATTCAGTGGGAACAATGGACCACTTGCTCTGGGCAGGGGAAGCAGATCACAGTGACAACATTGTGTCTCCAAAGCAGAACATTCCTCATCACACACTGTAGCTGCTGACCTTTGGATGGAATCCGTATGGATCCAAGATGCAGTTTGGAAATAAGTTGGGGCCAGATGCTGAGTGCGGTTGTCCTCTGCCTGGCAGTGTGAAACAAAACGGCGGCTTTGCAGCTCCGGATTTCTCTGCGGCAGGGTTTCAGTAAAGCCAGCCAGGTTGGCTGCGTAGCTTATCAAGATTTCAGCCTGCTGACAGCAACCACATGTGAAAATATAAGGAAGTCCCTCCCACCAAACTGGTTTGGCTGTAGGTGTTTCTGATAGCACCACTGTTGGAAAATAGTCGTGTGACAAAACTGCAGGGTTTGTGGGCTTTGTATAGCCACCAGCGGCTGGCAGCATGGTGTGCCGAGTGGGTCCAGGTTCTTATCAGTAGGAGCCAAGTGTCGACATCTCCTTTTCCAGACCACTGGCATATTCTCCAGCCTGTTCCCCCGGCTGCCCAAATCAGCGTGGGATAGTGGTGCTGATAGCAGAAGGCTGGGCCCTGGTGTGGCACTTTATTTTGGCCTCTTGACAGTCTCATTAACACAATGCCTAGCTGGCCTTGATTTCTTCACAACTCCTGAGGATAACAAAGAGGCATTGAAGCTTAAAGCATGCAGACACTATCTCTGTCTGGCTGTTAATTCTCTCCTGTGCTGGCAGGCGAGGACGATCAGAGAAAGGCAGAACCTAGTCCCCGGGCAGGATGTTTGAGGCACCGCCGTGCCGGTGGCATGTGCCCACTTCCCTCCTGCAGCGAGGCCAAGATCGGGGCTGGAAACACAGCTCTGAAAAATGTGAAGAGCGTATAAAGATGCAACCTGGTCCCACCCCCTCCCACCCCATCAATTTAACGATGATGAAAAAGCCTGGACAGAGTGACCTGGCTTGCTCACATGCCTTTCGGTCATGGAGAGGGAGCTTTGCTCTGTGGGAGTTGTTTTTAAAGGAGTATTTCTTAAACTTTCCAACGCTTCTGACCAAGCCTCTCATTTTGGGAAACTCTGAGTAATTTAGTTTGTTGCAAAGTAGATTTTATTTTTGCTTCCTTGCTTCCCTCCCCACCCCCATTAAGTTGACTTTTGAAAAACAAGTGAAACATTATCTTGATTCGAAAGACCTTCCCTTTACCAAGAATAGCAAGTAGCTTTTTCCCATAAGAACAGCGGCAGGGTTTAGTCACTGCCCAGGTACTTTACACTAACAAATTCCTCTTTGCTAACACGGAGGTAGTTTTGATGGGTTTTATTGCTTAGCAGAGAGGAAGAACACCTGGCAACTTTCTGCTCTTTGCTTTGGAGGATATTTGGCAGGTTTAAGTGAAACCATGCCAGATCTAAGAGGCAGGACAAGCAGTGCATCTCTAGAGACCGGAGGAGCACGGTGTACCCTGCTGAAGCTTTTACCACTTCCCTAGCACTGCAGCCTGTGACTTTAAGAGCCAGGTGCCGATGTTCATCTCGCTCCAAAATTTGCATGGTTTGATGATTAAGCAGTTAGTGAGGGAACCCACAAAACCCCACGAAGTCTATTCTTCTGGACTGGGTCATTTACACAAAGCACCAGCTGGCAGCGCGATCGCCGCAGCTGTATTATAATTGGGTGGTTGTGCTGATGAATGATATATTTGTCCAGTGGTCTTGCAAATAATAGGGCAAAACATTTCTGCGGGGATGCAGAGCACAGATGCAAAGTGGTGCAGATAGCTGAAGTAGTTACTCGGGGGAGAACAGCTACTCCACAGAGATGAGCTTGCTGTTGTTTGTGTGCTGGGGTGGAAGCATCTGAGGGTCCAGCTGAACCCAGAGGTTCAGGCATACCCTCTTGGTCTTAAAACAGGAATACATACGGTAGAGTTGTGGGAGCAGATCTGGGCTCTGTTTATACCTTTCTGCCTCCTTTTCCTGTGCTTCAAACTGTTGGACTCGGTTGTGGCCTGCCTGTAGTCTCAGCTACCAGGAAAATGGCTGGCTCTAGTGAATTGTTGTATTGTTAAACATCTGGGGAAGCTCCTTAGGTTCGGGCACTTACCAGGGATCCTTTGGCCTTGTACGAAGGTGCTGAGGTCTGTGAGAGCTTTTATGTGGCGTAGTTTTAAGGATTAACACACTGTGGGAATTCCATTTGCCAGCCAGCACCCTGGAAATAATTTTTGTTCCAAGAGACAAACATTGAAATAAAAATCAAAAATAATTTCTTTCTGCAGCTCAGAGAATAATAAAAGAGATGCTGCAGATAAACAGAACTGAGAGAAAACCCAACATGTAATTATCCATGTTTTAGATCCAGTTCCAAGAGGTTTTATGTGTCATCCAGCTAACTAGCTGTCAAGATGCTTACACAGCTTTTTAGGTGTGACTTTCTCCTTGAATGCTGTGCTTATTGAAGGCAGTCTGGATGTCGGGGCAGTCTGTTCCTTATGTGCTCATTTTCTCTTGGGGTTTTCCATTTGAAACCCTCCCACTAAGGGCTATGCGTAATTTCTTGTTTAATCTGGCTATCAGCAACTCCTAAAAGATTATTGGCCACCTCAGCCTATTTTTAGAGATCCCGATTTCCTTTGGGTTATAGCTAAGCCAAACTGTCGTTGTCCAGAGAATAAACAGAACATGTAAACGACCGTCCAAATCCTCATACATAAACAAATCATTAATCCGTCGGGTAGGAAGCATTCCTTTCAACCAGGGAGGTTGGTTTGGAACCATGATACATAATCTTTGGTACTTGGAAGCTGATAAGTCATAGCAGCGTATCAATAAAGATAACAACACTTTCTGGGGATACACAAAAGATGATAACACGTGCAGTTCATTGCCCGTTGTGGATCTAGGCTAGATAGGGTGATAACCAGCCATTTGTGTAGGGGATGACTACAGCCAAGCTTGGCTTTGATGGGTGCTGGACCTTGTAATTTTGGGACACATACAAATACCCATCCATGTACCCCTGACAGTATCCGTCTGCTTCGTTGCCCATTTATATGTCAATGTTTTTTGGGTAAGGCCTGTTCCTGTGTGCTTGTATGACATGTGGCACACAGAAGTACCATCCCCTTTAGACAACATTGAGCCCTACTACAGTGTGGTCATAGAAAGACCTCTTGACTAGGTTAGTACCACCCTGCTAGGGAATTCAACCTCCTTGAGGTCTTCCCAGGAGGTGTTGAGGTCTTCTCCTGTGATGGGCCCTACAAGTACAGATTTGCATTTGCCTGGGGGAAACACAAACCTTTTGCCTGTAACCTAAAGGTTACACGGGGCGTTTTTAGCATGCTTAATAGTAAACCCTGAACACCGCCTGCGTTAGGAGATGTGGATTGCTTGTGTTTTCTGGTTAGCTGAATGATGCAGCAATGAAACATGGCAGCTGAAGGCTTTGGGGGAATGTCCTGAATCGACCCAGTGCAGGGAGAATAGACCTAGGGCTGCAGTAAAGCGTGAAGTATGACTCAGGCTGGGAGCTTTGTGTGCCTATGACCTGGATCTTCTCGAAAGGCTTGCCTATATCTTGTCTTTCCTACTGATGCTATTAACCACTTCTCGGTTGTCCTCTCATGAGTAATGCTGCTTGATCAGGGATTTTACCCATCTGCTAGCAGGGACAGGGAAAACGTGTTAATTGTAGAGTAGATCAGCTTGGAAAGGACCACTGAACATCATCTGGTCCTCTCACCACCCACATCCCCTTCCTTCCCGCTCATTGCAGGGCGTACTTTGGAGTTGAATGAGGTTGCTCAGAGCGTGGACAGCCCAGCTGAGAGGCCCCAGACTGACCACAGAGCTCACGTGTGGTCTCCCAAGTGCTGAGCGGAGGGGAACAGCCACCTCCCTCCACCGCCTGCTTCTGCCCTCACTCGTACAGCCCCGTGTGCGTACGCATTCGCCACCAACAAACACATTACCCTTGTTTTAAATTCATTTTCTACACAGACTCCGTGTTTTGATTCCCATGAATTGGGAACTGGAACAATGCTGTCATTTGGGATTTGCAAACATTTTGCAGTGAATGCTAAAACAAGAATTGTTGGCCCTCGCTCAATAACTTTAATTTTGAATTAATATTTCTCTGGTTCCCTGAGGGATTGCTTGATCTGTGTCTTCGGGAAATAGATACTTCAATGCACAAGCGGCCCTGTTAATTGCAAAGGGATTGCTTGTCATATAAAGTCACACTTGACCTGAATAATTAGGCCCTTTCTGGTTTTTACCATGTCCAGGTTATGAATTCCCTGTCCATTAACAGAGAGTATTTTTTTTACAGTAGGTGATTTGCCCAGCTATGTGTGAGTGTCTGTATCTAACAGGGAAAGTTCAGAGGGGGGTATTCTGTGCTTTAAAAGTACATAAGATTAAGAGAAACTGTTCTCAAAAGTGTGGCAAAGCCCTCCTTGTGTAAAAGCACCTTTACGGTTTTGTCACCATGGTAATGATTAAAAATAGTGCTGATACAGGAGTGGGGCTTATATAGAATCTAAATGATGGCATTAAAATTTAGAGACTTAAATGTCAGTAAATCATGCCTTAAAACTATGAGATCGGGAAAAGGATCACATCAGTTATGGCTGAAAATGCCCACGTCTGTCGTTTGTGTTTAATCACCTGATTTACAATCTGAGAGAAGAAGCTTTGATACCCTGTGACAACTCAGGAACCCTGTGCTGTGCTTCATAGCGAAAATAATGCTCGTCGACACACTCAGCAGCTCTTTGGGGTAGTGTCTGCTGGACTTCAGACCCTGTCTTTGGCTTTTAGGGAGCACACACAACTGTAATTGTCTTGGCTGTTTCTTTGCTTTCTTTAGCCGAAAACCTCAGGTATTTTAGCAGAACACAGAACTTCACATTTTCTGTTATTTGGAGGTGAAGCAACAAATAATTCATATACAATTAGGCTGATGACTGCTTTTTTTTTTTTCTTTTCTTTTCCCTTTTGTGTCTGTGTATGAGTCAATGATATATTGATGGGAACCTAAGCTGTGGAATTAAGGTTTGCCTTTCAAAGCCTCGGGGCTTTAAAAGCATTGTGGGCTTGACTACTCGTGAGCTTTAAAGGAGCGAGCTTCTGGCTCTGACAAACAAAAGGCAGGCCACAAGTGCTTGGCTGTTGCCTTTACACTTCCGTGGAAAGGCGAGGTGAGGTGTAGCTGTGATGTGATGCCTGCATGGGGCTCTCCAGTGCCATCCCCTCACCCTTTGGGGAGTGGTTGGTCTGTGGTCTGAACAACCCTGCTGCCAGTCAGGAGCTACCTATGGGAATCTCATCATACACACAGCCCTTTAGTTAAATCACGTTGATTTTTTGCTGTTAACTCTTCTCCCCCACTACTTTTGGCTTAGGACATTTCCATGAGCACATGAAGTCTGTTGGCTCCCTCGTTTTCCCGTGCACATTTGATCAGCCTCAGGCCATGTGTTACCAGGCGTCACTTGAAAAACTCTTGGCCTTGCCTCTTGTTTCTGGGACCGCGGTCTGCTGGAGGTAACCCTGCTGTCAGCAGCAGAAGGGCACGGCTCTCGCTTGGGGAAGGGAAAACAGAGATGAAGAACAGACACGATGCTGACAGAATTGGAAGTAGACATTTCTTCTCGTTATAAATCATCAGCGGTGTTTTAAGCAGGTAGAGCAGTTTATTGTTTTGAGCATTTTGAACACGGCACGGCACTTCATCTGGCCGAAAGAGGCTCTTGGCACCGTGCTGAGATGCTAGCCTGGATCCGAGCTGCTGCTCTGCCCTCGCCCAGCCCTACGCACCCACTTGTGTACCCCCAGCTGCCTCCTGCACTGCCAAAAGAGGCTTTTTTAGGGAGGCAGGACTTCGGCCAATTAATCGGCCAGTGGTGAAATCTGAGTAGAAACTAGATATTTTCTTGCCTTAGCTAAGTCAGGACCAGCTCTAAATTTTCCCTGCTAGACTTGGATGCTATCCTATTCAAACTAATATTAGGCCTGAAGATAGAGGGGTGTCAAAAACAGCTGAATAAACAGGTCAGGTTGTTATTGTGTGCCTAGGTCTCGGCTCTGAGGAGGAGTAACTACAATTGCTGGAGTATGTTGCTACTCAGGAATGCTGCACTACTGGCCAAGAGGAATCCTCATTTTTCGTCCTGACAAATTGCTTTTCAGCATTATTCCAGGGCTGACCATATGACTAATTTTTTGCAATTCGAGACTTCCGGGTCACGGTGACCACTGATTTCACCAAATTACAACTCCTCTGTAGCTGCCCTAATATAGGGCTGCACCAAAATGAATCTCTCAGTAAGGTTCGTAGCTGCAGAGGCAAGGTAAAAATCTGGTGTTCCGGAGATCTCGTATGAGCACAGCGCTCGTAGTCTTTCCCAGGAGTGTAATTATCCTTCTTGCACGACGCATTGGGTGTGAAAGCCTAACTCGGGGAGTTGGCACGTACTAAGTGCCTTGTTAAGCTGCTGCGCTGGGACCCAGTTCTGCATTATTGATGTTATGAGGACTCTTGCCAATTACTTCATGGGTGTCTGGAGAAGACTTACAGGAGCCTGAAGGAGCAAAGGGGATGGAGGTGTTGTTTTAGATTTCTCTTTCCTGCCTTGTATGGCTTTTTTTCTTACTTGTTTATTTATTCCAGTATAATTACTGTGCATCCAGAGCATCAGAATATGCGTAATACATTCTCTTAGAGGGTTATAAAATTGCTGCTAATATCCACAAAACCTCTGAACGTTGCGAGTGTCACAGCCTGTATCATCTGCTACGAGTCAAATGCCCAGTGTGTCTGTCACACTGCCGTATTTTTCCCCCACCCTAGAAATAGCGATTGTTTCAAAATTAGAAAAAAGCAGCAGAAAACAATGCTAGTACAAGTACTCCTTTCGTTCCCGTCTTCATTCAGAAACCTTTGCCTCACCGCTCTCTGCTGTAGGATTTGAGATGGGAATACTCCATCAGGCAAGATGCACCGAGGGCTGCAGGGTGGTTGTCAGCACCTTGCGTGCATCAGCCCGTCCCCAAAGCACGGAGGTGCTGGTGGCACCCCAGCAATGCGGGATGCTCTGCGAGGATGTCAGCGTGGGGTCAGAGAGCTGAACGCTGCGGGTCTTGGTTGGATTTGCACATCGTGCAGCGTTTGTATGAGTGGGAAAGAAGAGCAAATAGCAGGGATTTGGTGGTGTTTCACTAGGCTAAAAAGCTGCAGTGGCTTTGGCGTTGTGTGCTGATTTGGTGCAGTGAGATGGGACGTAAAGATGTGGAACAGAGCGATGGCACTGTCTGAGGTGCGGATGCTGCTCTGAAATCTGGCATCTCCCTGTGAGAAACTGGGAAATTCAGAGCTCCAAAGCCCTGCGATCTGCAGGCAGAAACACCCTGCTTTCCCAAAGTCCCTTTTAAGATGCTTGCAAGCCTCACATCAGTACCCAGTGCCTGTGCTCTCCCCAAGGCTCTGCAGCAGCTCTCTGACACAAACACGCTCCTTGAGCCCTGCACATCTCTCTTGCTGACGACATTGATGATGCAGGTGCACATGAGAGAGAAGTCAATCTCAAAGCCATTTATGGCTCTGAAGTGCTGGAAACTCAGCAAAATAATGCATTTGCCAAGGAGGAGAGAGTGAAGCAGGTGGGTAAACGTCCATTTAGAAGGTTTTGCTGACTGGCGAGCGGGGAGGAGGGCAGGAGAAGGCGAGGGTGCCCACTGCTAGCAGCAGAGTACTAAGGAAAAGGGATGACGTGGCTTTTTAATCTGGTTTGCATATCTGGTAAGAAATAATTGCTCTGTACGCCACTCGGTGCTACCTAAGCTGACTGGCATTTCCCAGAAAACAGAATTGGACTAGATTCTCTTTCAGAGGTTATCTTTTGTTAACAGCTCCTACCATTAGCCAGCTGCTTAATCCTAATTCGGGGTGGTTTCTCGGGTGGCAAGTCCTTCCCATCAGAGTCCCTCCGTGCCTGAAAGCACTGGCGGACATTCCGCAGCCTTGCAGATGAGGCAGTGTCCCCTTTTACTGCCGATGAACAGCTCTCATGCCCGAGTGGGATCAGAAGGGTGCACTGTCGGCAGGATGGCTTTCTGCACAGCAGGTACGCTGCCTGGCCGTTCTCCACGGTGGCCTTGTGCACGGCTTTTTCTCTGGCAGACCTGGTCAAAGTGCAGTGACGATAAGATTGTGCATGTTCTTTTTTTTCCTTTTTTTTTTCTTTTTTTTTTTTTTTTCCCCTACTCACTATCTCATCTCTGCGGTGGCAAAGTCATTTATTCCTGCTGCAGCCTGAGAGCCAGTGGATGTCAGGGACCGGGCTCCACAGCCACAGCCGTCATATGTGGGGTATAAAGCGCACAGATATGTAGGTACGGGAAACCCGGAGCACTTCGGCTTGGTGTCAGGTGCATCCTGTAACGCAGTCACTAACGCTAGGTCTGTACAAAGCCAGGACTGCACCTACGTAGCAGTTCATGTCACGGTGCTTTGTGGCTTCTGCTTTCTCTGATTCAATGCTGAACTCCACAGTCATACAGTTTCTGCTAGAGTTTAATGCTGTTTTTTCCCCGTGCACTGCAATGCAGTTAGTCCATTAAGGGTTTTGGAGAGTGTGGAATTGAACGGTGCACACATATTCCTGCTTTTCATCCAGCAATATTTATTTATTTATTTATATAATGGAACGTGATTTTGCTGACTCCAGCTCATGCATGTCAGGCTTGCACCCCTTTGGAAACCGCGGGTTGTGCCAGCAGCGCCCAGAGGTGCCGATGCCCAGGCAGTGTCCACGCTAAGCAGTTGTTGCGCTGGCAAAAAGGGCCAAAAGTGCTGCAGCAGGCGGCGGCGAGGCCCTACAGGAGGAGGAGGAGAGAGTTGTGCCTGAGCATGTCTGAAACCTTCTCTGACGGTGACTCAGAGGCTGTCAGAGCTCTGTAAATGAAGCAGGGTGTCTGGCTCCTGCCCTGATTCTGCAACTCCAGCAACCTCTCAGTGGAGGTTTTCTCACTCATTCTGCAGAATGGTTTAAAACAGCCCCGGAGGGGTTTGTAACCCCACCAGCATGCACCCAGGGCAGAGCTTTCCAGTTTCTGTGGTCATCAGCTGCAACAAAGATTTTCCCCCTGCCCAACAACAGGAGAAAAAAGTGTTGTGCGACTTAAGCTTAAAACCAAAAGAAACAACATCCCAAACCCCACATGGTCAACGTATCTTAAAACGTTTCTTCTTCTGGGGAGACGTTGCATGGGATTTGCAACCCAAGACCGCAGCTGTGTCTCTACCAGTGTTTTTCACGAGCAAGGTGTGGCTTGTGCTTCTGCTCGAAGTGTATCTGCAGTCATAGTGAAATTCCGCATAGCCAAAGCAACATTAAAAACAAACCCCAGCTTGGCTCTGATATGGAAAATACGGAACAGCAGTTGCTGTGTGCAGGATGAGAGCTGATGTTTTGCCAACCTGAAGTGTAAAGCTGATGCTGGAACCGGGGCCTGAAGAATGGGAGCGTTTGCCAAAAGGAAATGGAAGCAGGGATGGAGGGTTTCGGGGAATGCATCGGAGTCAGCCCTGCCAAAAAACGTCTCCCCTGTGGACAGGTCTGATTACGAGAGTAACCGCATTAGCCCATGCTCTGTGCAGCTGGGGCCGCAGTTGGCCTTTTGCGTTTTCTAGCTGGCAAACGGCATCTTGAATGCACAGCTAGGGGAGATCTGGGTTTGGATCCGCCAGCTGCGCTCCTGGATCTTGGTGACCAAAGGGCAGGGACTAGAGAAAAAAGCAAGAGACAGGCAAAAGCAAAGCCTGGTCTCTCTGCTTGGCAGCGGGTCCACCAGAGAACCCCTTCCTTCCCCACTTAGGGGGCTAGAAGGAAGCCACAATTTTTGAGTTGCCATCAATTTTTGGAAGTAGATACACTGTGTTTGCATGCAGGTTTGTCTTCAGCGGAGTCTATAAATTTACAACCTGCTTGCCAGGTGTTTTTATTTTATTTTATTTTATTTTATTTTATTTTATTTTATTTTATTTTATTTTATTTTATTTTATTTTTATTTTTATTTTTATTTTTTCTCCTCCCTTGCATAGAATATCCTCTCCTTCTTCTCCTTTCCACCCACCTTTGTTGAAGGGTGTCATTGCAGTGGTCTAGAACACACCATAGAGCACAAGCCCAGGAGTACGGCCAGCCAGGGGACAGATTTGGGCAAAGAAGGTGAATGTATATGTAATATAGCATTATATTATAGCATTTGGGAGCAAGTTCTCTAGTGCATTACTGTCTCAGGTGCCTGGTGTTGTGCAGGTGGGTGAGTGAGGGGCTGCCCTGCGAGCCCCCAGGTCCCCCGGCCTCATTGCGTCTCTCTGGGCCCAAGCAGAAACTCAACCTGTGCTGCGTCCTTTTCAACTTTTGTTTATTTCAGCATTCTTTCAATCCTCCAGCGGTGTTTTCCCAGTGGTATCTGAGCAAAGGACAAGCTTCGTGCTGGTGGGAAGTGCCTGTTCAGTGGTTCCAGCCTGTGTATTAGTAACAGCTCAGCCCACGTCACTGCTCCTGAACCCGCTGAACTCTGGCGGCTTCGACACGGCGCCGGTTTGGGTGGCCGGGTTAACCGATACCTGGAGCGAGGTGCTAGACACCAATGCAAAATAAAGAGGTTAATGAATGTAGGCTGAAAAAAGGCTTGTGGGGAGATGATGGGAAACACAGCGATGGGATCTCAGTGTTCGGCCTGCTTGCCCTGTGCACGTTGGTGGTGCTGTTAGTTAAATGTGCCCTCAGCTAGCAATTGAGCTGAGGCCTGAGAGTCAGGAGGCTCAGTCCTGCTCTGGTCCTGAGCTGCCAAGTACCACAAGGAAATCATCTCGGCTTTCTTGCTCTGCTTCTCCTTCCTGCCTGTAGTCATCAAGACCATGAGCTGCTCGGGGCAGAGTCTGTCACTTGGTGTGGTCAGGGCCAAGATTCATGGGTGCTGATCTCAGTGCCATAAATATTGGTGATTTCTTTGGAATTTTTTAATATGGATTGACAGGAAATGAAGTGTTATGTAGACCTCCACTGAGGGAGGATCAGGGATTTGCCTAGCAAAACCTTCTGAAGGTCAGGAGGAGTTGGCTGCAGCATGAGCACGTCCCCACTTTGCCAGCATTTATATGCACCGGTCCTGGCCCCAGCCCTTTGCCTGGAATGGCACTTCTTGTAGACTTAGTCAAGTTGCCTTTTATCTTCCTACTGGTAAACACTGAAAGGCTTTCCATGGATCCACCTGGTGATGCCAGCCTATCCCTGGCTAACAGGGAAGCATCTGTTAGCAGCAAGTTATTCTCACCCATTTTTCAGAATACCTTGAGCACTGCCTGTGTTAGAACAGGGACCTAGCTGAGTCCTGGGGATGCCATCTTTGTTGTCACGAAGGCAATGATTTAATAGACAAGATGCCAGCAGGTGGTGCTCAAGAATACATGGTACAGCTCCTGACTTGTGTAGGACATGCCAGACGTGCACGGGACATTGCAAGCGACTTTCCTGTTTCTTGGTACATAGCATTTTAACAAAAAGTTTTGCAGTGGTGGAGAAAACAGTTCCAGTGGCTGCTCGGTGTTTTTTTTTTTTTTCCCCCGCTGTCTACTTATGTCTAGCAAGAGCTACCTCCTTTTTACTGAAGCTCCATCAAAACCAAACTGTAGCACCAGCTTGGCTCAGGCATCCCCTCGCGGAGCTGGGGAGGACCGCTGGGCGGGAGGGCAACCTTGCCCTTCTGCTGGAGCTGCCCTCAGTGCTCGGTGAGGAATAAACAGCTGCTGGCACGTGCAGCCCTCCAAGTCATGCATGTTCCTGCAGTAGCTCAAGCTTGACCACAAAAGAAGCGATATTGGGACGAGAAGGACCAAAGAGCAGAGAACCAGAATTTAACTGGCTGCTCTGGGTTCGGGCTGGCAATTTATTTTAGTGTAACGATGGCAGTTGTAGCTGAGGGGAAGGCTGGTTCTCAAGAATACAGAATGTTTGCTGGCCACTGGTGGCAAAGCAGAGTGAAATTTGGTCAGGGAGAAGGCCAACTTCATCTCACTGTTTTTGGATCAAGTACTCAGGCTGCTCAAAGATGTTCTTTGAGCAAGGTCTTGTTAAGGTCCAGAAAGGCGCAGTCGTGCCGTGCCTTCCATTTTGGTGCATTAGAGACCACTTTTTTAGATGTCAGCTCTATCAGTATTTCCATTCTTGTCCAGAGAGGTGCTGAATGAGCAAGAGCTACCAGATGAAGCCATTATGGGGTAGGGTAATGTACAGAGATGTCATTTAAAAAAAGCTGAAAGTTTCCTCTACCGTAGACCTGTCTGAACTTTCTGTTCACAGCAATGTTCACGAGCTTCTGAGCACTGATGGCAAAAGCCACTGCCTACAGATTCTTGTCACATGCTTGCTTAATAACACTGCAAAAGTAATTTTTCTCATTTTATCTTCAATTCCTCCTCCTCTGAAAGAGGACTAAGACTTAGATCTTTGGGTTTCTGCAAGACTTAATTAATGAGAGTGTCTTGAGAACGAAGGATGCCCTGTCAGTCTCGCTTATTCCCCTTGCTGCTTCTTGGTACTTACTAACCTTACCGGTTTTAAGAGTCAGCACAGCGAGATTTTTGGGATGACGTTAGCTGCATGGTTCTGGCTGGTCAGTAACTAGAAGGGTCAAACTCCACGCTGGCACGTGGTGTTGTCACTCGCAGGAATGGCTCTCGGGAGCCACTGCTGTTAGCGAAATCTGCGTGAGGCTGGATTCCCAGCCCAGCATTTTTCTTGTGCAGAACTGAAGGCATCTTTTACAGCCATGTTCGGGGGAACAAGGTCCTTGCACATGTCCACGTGCTGATCCTCCAGCATGGGTCATTACCCGGCAGCTTTGTTTTAGGCTCCCGAGGGATCGTTTCTGCTTGCTCCGGAGCCGGCGCAGGTAGAATGGAGCAGATGGCTCGGTGCTGGCCAAGTGCTTGCTGATACAAAGCAAATTGCTTCTGTATCCGACTGATAGGGTTCAGGCTTTAATTGAGGCTTTCAGCAAGGCGCTCAACGGTGAAAAACGTTCTGCCGAGAAAAACAGCACAGTAACCATGGGCAAAGGTTCAGGACAGCAGAGTTCAGCCCTCCCGGGGACGGCGTCCCGACTTATTTATTTATTTCCAGCTGCTTTCCCACCATCACTCGAAACTCGGGCAACTTCCCTGGAAGGCTGCAGCTTGGTGCACCAGCACAGCACACCCCGTTGTGCTGAAAGGTGGAAGCAGGGACTGCTAAGTCTGCTTTTTTTTTTTTTGGCAGCGACAGGCACAGTGCGTGCGAAGGTGGCTTCCCTGGGTGCTGCCTTTGAGCCGCTGACTGCTGCTCTGAGCTTTTGGAGGTCTCCCTGGCGCAGCACAGCTCCTTCTGGCTTCCCTCTTACGTGCGTCAGCATCAACGGAGCTTTAATTTTTCATGGTGATCTCTAAAAGGGAAAGGAGGCCCCCCTCGCTCCTCCCACCCCCAAGCAAGGGGGGATTTGGCGGCGGAGGGAAGAGATTTGTGCTCAGGTCCTGCTGTGGGGCCGGCAGCTTGCTTTCAGCAGCTGTCCTCTTGGCTGCAGGAGCTGCTGTCCCCAGCCACGCTGTCACACCCGGGAGCGGGGCAGCCCACAGCAGGCGATGCACAGTAACCACTGCCCCCCTGCCCCACTTATCTAGCTTTGAATTCTGCTTCGAGCTTGATTTCTTCCTAGTACAGGACCAAGGAGGACATTTCTGCATGGAAAACAGATCTGTGGAGCTGGCTTTGTGTAGTGGCCTCAGTCAGAGAGGAGGTGCTTCAGGTGACAAAGCGGGCTGCTTGGCTTTGCACCATGGACTTTGCTTCATGCTGGAGTGGGTCTAAGAAAAAGACCCTAAAAAGAGGCATGGCATGAACAAACAAAAATTAAACTCTCTATGATTCAAGCTCCTCTGTGATTCAAGGCTCCAAGAAATCTGTGATGGTAATGGAAGTAGTGCTGGTAGCTTAAAACCGCCTATGTGCTTGCCCTGCCCCAAGGAGCTTCAATGGACAAAGGTTTCTGCTCTGTTCTGAAATCAAAAACACACCTGGTAGTGTCTGCAGCCTGTGCTGCTGTTCCTCTACCTTGTCAGTGGCTTAAAATGCAGTGAAAGTGTGAACTACTGCCAGTGTGCTTTTGTACTTTCTTGGATTTAATTTAAAAGATAATTGCATTGCTTTATCAGCCTTTACACGTCAGCCCAGTGCTACCCTCTTCTCCCCTCCCCAGCAGCACAGAAAAACCCAGAGCATCTAGAATATGTGTTTTTATGAACTGTTCACAATATTTCAGACAGGGTACGGAGGTGACTGTGTTTTTTGTTGAGCATGAGATCTGCTGGGGAAGCAGTGAGCCAGCCTGCCTGGTGGCAGCTGCCCTGCGCGAGTGAAAGGGGAAGTGCGTGGAGCAGCAAAGCTCCAAAACAGAATTAAACAAAGCGAAAAAACCCACACCAAAACAAAGCAGACCAACCCTTTGCAAAGTCCCCTGCCTTTATTGCACTGATGGCATTCAGCTCAGATGGCGCAGCTGAATCTGCAAGCTGTGTGAAATGGGCAGTTTCTGGGATTTCTCAAGAAAGGCAAATCCATATGTAGTGCCCAGCTGGTGTCGTTCAATAAACCCGAGATGTACCCAGACTTCCCGTTCATCGCGGGGTGAGTTGGGCAGGCAGAGATGAGTGAAGGGACCCATCGGCTAGCCAAAACCCTGCAGCTCCCTCCCGGCATGGTGCCTGGAGGACGGGGCTTTGGCAAGCTGCTCTCAGCGTTTTGTGTTGGTTCTGTAACTCCCCTCATCGCTTCCTTGGACTTCTAGAGTTTCAACAGGCCACCTCTGGGAATTTGGGGGGGGTGGCTTTCCTCTAGGGACTGCTATTTATACTGGCGAGCAGCCTGTGCCAGCCGTTTGGCGACGTGGCTGCCGAGGAGGTAAGAGGTGCCTTCTGCTCCCCAGCTGCTGCGGGCAGCGCCGGTGGGGGAAGCAGCAGGGGTGAGGGTGGTGGTGTTGGGCAGCAAGCAGTGCTCATCCGAGCACTGAAACACTACTACAAGGGAGATTTAGAGACTCGGCAGGCGTGTTTCTGTTGCAGCTGGGGAGTCACGACACAACTTCTTAGCATCCTTCAAGAACAGGGGGGGAAAAGCCCAAACCGCCTGTGGAGCAGTTCGATTTTTTTTTTTTTTTACTCTTAATTGTAATTCATTCTGAATGTGAATTCACCAATCGGCATTGTGGAGTGAAACATCTGTGGAATGATGTTTTGATCCCTCCGACCCCTCTGACTAACTCTCTTTAAAAGGTCCTACAGCTTTGGAAACAGCGCGATAGCGAGTGTCTGTTATTAGCCTGAGGAGTTGGGTGTTTGCAGGACGAGGTGATGGAAAGAAAGGTGCTCTGGAGTTTAAAAACTTCTTTTTAAGATAAAAAGGAGCTATGTTTTTTCATTGCATTTGTAGTTACAGATACGAGGTTTTCTTTTCCATTTCAATGTGTTACGTACAGCTTTTTAGCAAACAGAAAAGACAAAACCCAAAGTACAAAGCAACCCACTTGCTAGTTGTGTGTAGGAGGCACGTGTCCAAGGCAGTTTTTCAAGGGGCTTACAGTGCTGTCAACGTGACCCTTCCGTTTTCCTTGCAGAAAAAGATTTACAAGTACAAGAAGGTGCTCAGTAACCCCAGCCGCTGGGAGGTGGTGTTGAAGGAGATCAGGACGCTGGTGGACATGGCGCTGACGTCTCCGCTTCAGGACGATTCCATTCACCAAGCCCCACTGGAGATCGTCTCTAAACTGCTCTCAGAGGTATGATCCCAGCCGTGCTCCTGCAAGACACTGTCACCTTTAGACGAGAGACAAATGGTTAAAAGTTTGTGGGTGGGTTTTATTTTAACTTGGCTTTCAAAATTTTTTCTTTAAATCTGCTCGTGACTTCTGCTGACTTGAGTGGAATTTGTACTTTTTAGGGAAGAGAAGAATTTGACCCATGTTAGGTAGATGTCTGGAAACAAAACAAAAAAACATTTCTCTTGAGGCTATGGGGTTTTGTTCGGTTATTCGTGGTAAATTTGTTATGGGTCTGACTCAAGTCTTATTTCGAGTCAGTAGTAAAACTTCCCTTGACTTCTGTTCTACTGGCTTTGTTTGCAAGACTGATCATCCTTGTACAAGGCCAACAAATGTATCTATCAATAAATTCATAGTGCAGCTTTCTGTTATTACCAGCTCTGTCAAAGAAAAATATTTTCCTTCTTCAGAGATATCTATTCTTTTTTTTTTACATCTATTTCAGATAGTTAACTTTTTTGTGGACAGGAAATTGAATGCTAAACAGGTTTTTGATGTCCAGATTATGAAGTGCAAAGATTTGGGATAAGCAATGAAGTTGCCAGCTGTCTGTCTTGCAGTAGGCTCTGTAACCTCAGGATGGATCGGGCTGCTGAGAAAGCCAAAAGCACTTTACTAGTGAAAACCAGTGACTTCCAGTAGGCTTTTACTGATTCCATTTTAGAAGAAGGAACTTAAGGAAAACTGCAGCAGTTGTTTTACTACCAAAAATGGTATACAGCAATGCAACCGTTCTTTTATTAATTTTCTTAGAAACATACAGCCTGGCTACAGAAAACAATTTTAAGAACTCTATCGCTAGCTTTAGTTTTCCAGTTAATTGAATCCTGCTCTGGCATCCTGGTGTTTGTGTGCTTAGCTTTCGTGGCTGGGGTGGCTTGAATCTGACGGTATTGAGGAAGAAATTGAAGCTTCCACAACCCCTCATAGCAGATCGTGTAAGACCTTCTTTAAGAGAATGATTTTAATTTGATTAATTTTATTCTAAAAATAAATAAAGGCAGTCTTGAGCCTTTCTATGAGTGTCTGTGGTAGCTGAGAGTACAGTGTATGCTGCTGTGCCAGCTCAGAACTGTTTGCTCATCCATTTCTTCTGTTTGACTCTTGCAGAACAACAACTTAACCACTCAAGACCATGAGAGCATTATTGTGGTGAGTAACTTTCTGTCAGAATCTGGGAACAAATCCGTATGGTTCAGTAACACTCCTCTCAGTGCTTAAGCCTGTGCCCTACTGAAGTTGGGCAGATATGAAAGCACTTGTACCAATGCTGATGAATTTGGGCTGGATCAAACCAGTTTGGCCTATTGGTTTTTGCATGGTTTATTGTTCCTCTTCCCTTGCTTCCTAGAAGTATTATGATAGTTTCCTCACCAAGTTACATGAAACAGTACAGCATATGTAGGGTTAATCTGCTTCCAAAATGGCCTCCTTACTGGGCTACACAGTGCAATGTTATATATGTACTTTAAATAGTCAAAAAACATCATTTCCAGATGTGCCCTATAAAACCCTTAGGCTTAGTAGTTTCCTGAGGGGCTAATGCTGCCATATACAGAATGTCTCCATCTCTGATGGTATGTGAGCAAGGGATTGTTTTTGTAAGTGCGGATATGTGTATGTGTCACTGCAGTTTAACCCCCTGCTGACTTGGTTTGTAGAAATACCCTCTCAACATTTTTTTATCTTCTGTAGGTTGTGTTTATTTAGACATAGAAGTGTGTCAATAGCTACCTTCTTCCTTGTGCAAGAAAACACAAAATCTCAACAATTTATCAGAGAGGTGGAAATTGCTACCCCATCACTATAATTTAATTTAAGTCGCTGGCAATTTCCAGGAGCTTTTCCCAGCAGTCAGATCTAGAACTTCCCCACCACCTGATCGTATCACGTCCCTATGAATCCTTCTGCAACACAAGGCAGCGTGTAGCTGCCCGTAGGTGTGAACTATGTGTAGCTGCTTCTTAAGATACCCTTTTAGCTGGAGATAAGTTTCTGAAATGGCCTTTACTTTTCTTTGAGATCTGCTGTAGCTTTCATTTTTCTCTAGTGCCAAGGAAAGTTCAGGCTTCCAGTGAAAGCTGGTTGTTTTGGGGAAGGATTTTTTTAATAAAAGATATCAGGTAGCCCTGCTGTGAGCAGGAAGGTTGGACCAGGTGGCCTCCAAAGGTCCCTTCAGCCTAAATAATTCAGTGATCCTGAGTGAAGGCTGCTTCGGGTCAGTCCTGCCCTTCTGCAGGTTGTGCCCCAGCCGTTAAGGAATCAGAGGTTTCTGGGCATCAAAGCTCACTGCCATTGTACAGCCAACCTGTGCTACTAGGAGGTACTGCTGTTGCTGTGTGCTTGTGTTGTGTTGCAGAGGCACACAGTGATTTGCTGTGCAGACCACACCACCTTCCCTATCTAGATGTCACTGGAACAGATCAATATTACAACTCGTCCCTTCCTGGTAGGGGATCAGTCGCCCGTCACTGGGCGATGCGAGACAGCAGGTTCCACAGAAGGCAAACACAGGCTGCTTCATGCTGCCACTTCTCCATCCTGACTGTACAGGCAGAGCCTTCACCCCCTTGACAGTGTCTGCTGTGGCTATTCCCTGCATTTAGCAGGGTCGGGGCTGAACAAAAAAGCCCATTTTTTGTAGGCTGGCAGCCTGGGTTTCATTGGTAAAATTCACATTAACATTAACCTGCTCGTGTGTGAAAGCAGCTGTTGTGAAACATGCTTATTTTGGGCAGACTGACTGGGGCTGAAGGCCTTAAGGAGATGAGAGGGAGAGCAAAAATCAGAAGAGGCTGCCTTAGTAAAGCTCCAGATGCCATCCAGATAAAATATCTGGTGTTCAGTTGCTTAATACAAAATGTCCTAGCTGCTGCTTAGGGCCTTACTTTTAAATGGGTACTGGGAATCCCTTTAGCTCGAGATTGGAAAAGCCCGAGGCACCATCATGTAGAGAGAATACATTGTTCTAGTACCATTTCCTAAATTACAAAGGAAGTAACAACAACATAAGTTCATTACACTGTCAGTGGCAGGTATGACCTCTAATGCATTTACTGAGCATAAACCACATCGGTTGGCGTAGTAGCAAAGAAGGAATTGTCGATCTCAACTTCCAAAAAGTTACATTCTTGATTTTGATAAATAGAGGCCTTCCAGGTAAAAACAGTGCTGTATTTCTTTTCATGAGTTATCAGCTGTATGTGAGCTTGAACTCTTATATAAAAGACATGTATTTGTTTGGTGGTTTTCTATTTTTTTTTTTTTTCCCTTTAGAGAGATGTTATTACCAAAGCAGTGAAGCAGATTTGTCCTTGCTATATTACATACCGAATAACTGTTCTACTGCTCCTGTTTTCATTGAAACCATTATAAAAATTTTACTCCTTTGCTGTGTTTTATGAATTTACACTGATATAGTTAAAAGCAAAACTTTTCAGAGGATTCACAGCAAGGGTATGCTTAAGCTTCTGTGTAAAACGCACAGCCCACCTCTAATTTCTATCCTGATGCTTTTGTCCCTTTTTAAAAGTAGTGACCTTTCTTTTTGCAAGAAAAATGTTTCCCTGCAGAACTCTTACTCTAGTTGCAACCTTCTAATTATTATTTTTTTCTCTTTATTTTATTTCATTTTTTTAAAGGCAATTGCACCTTTGCTGGAAAACAACCATCCTCCTCCTGACCTCTGTGAATTCTTCTGCAAGGTATCAAAGCAGCTTTCTAAAATCTAATCGCTGTATATGACTGTAGTTCTTTGAGGGGATTGTTGCTTTTTTTCTTTAACTCCTTGCCTCGTGCCCAAATTGATCTCCTCTTTTGGTCAACAGCTGGTGATAATGGAATAGTTGACAGCACCATTATGATAAATAGATACATACTCTTCACACACCAGACTGCACAGTATTGATAATCCATGACAGTTAAGATCTTCAGACAACCCCACCCCAGCCTGGGTACATGAAATGCCCTACTGTATGTTCTATTTAGCTAATGCAAAAATCGTTGGAGTCACTGGGTTCAGATGTGTTGGTAATGTGATGCATAACTCAGCTGTAATGGTTTTATGTCATGGGGTAATGGTAGTGGAAAGATCGTAAGGACCCATCCTCTTTCCTGGAAAATCCAGGCTTCTGCTGCATTGTGCATCTTTTCTGTACAGTTTCAAGTGCTTTGGAGTGCAAAGTTTCTGGATTTGAAAGTACTACTTTTTCTCTAGGTCTCTTTGCATTTCAGTTTCAAGGCTGCTTTAAGCTGCTTGCTGAAGACTGGATGTACATTTATAAAACAGCCTGGATGTTGCTTAAAATTCCCACCCGGAGTTACCTGTCAGCAGTTACTCCTGCAGAAATTGTCAGACTTCAAGAAAGAATTCTGACTTTATTTCACTTTGATAAGCCAGCCTTAGGGCCATTCCTAGTCTCAGATTCCAATACCTCCAAGACTCCGTGTTGCTCACCAGCCTCTCATTCTCCAAGCTATATGGGCACTTACTTTTTTTTTTTCCTTTTGGTCTCCATCAGAGATAGCTACTTATTTACCTCTAAAGGTGTGGGATGGGCTGTGTATAGTAGCAGCATGCAAATTTGTTTTTATAGGTTATGAACTCTCCCTCCTCAGAGATTACAGAACTTGAGTGGGCAAGGCTAATGAGTAGACTATGGTGTCTTCACAATTGGCCCTGCCTTGAGCAAGGGTTGGGACAGATGAGCTCCTAAAGTCCTTTCCTGCTTGAATTACTCTGACTGATATATTGGGATATATCCCAAAAACTATTAAATTCCAGTGAGTTTCCTGAAGAATAAGCAGTAGGGAAAGCAATTTGCACAGTTCATGAGCTTCCATTATAATTTTTTATTAGACACCAGCAAATTTGTAGGACAGAACAGTGTTACAAGTATCCTATTCCCAGGAAAGATAAATTAGCCCTTGGATTTTATTACTCTAGGGGTAATCTGTGCACAGGGTGTGAAGCCAGGGGAGACCCATTCTGATAATTCCTGCAGCTCACAAAATGACCTGTTGCTCCTTACAGCACTGCCGAGAGCGCCCGCGGTCGATGGTTGTGATAGAAGTGTTCACGCCAGTGGTACAGAGGATTCTCAAACACAACATGGTGAGTGAAAGAAACTTTTTACATCACAAAGCTGTGGCAAAGAGTAGCAAATAAATAGAATAAAATATTTAAGGCAGTTGACTTAACTGTGATCTCAAGGATGAGTCTCATCCCTCTGTAGCAAGACAAGCAACTTCTTTTCACCAACTGGTATAATGTTAGAAACCATCCGCTGTCCTCCTGTATCCAGCATGAATCCAGTAGAAAACAGTTCTTATTTCTTATTTTTATAACATTATTATTATTTAACTCCTCGAGTTTACAGAACTAGCTAGAAAGCCTAAGATGGCGAAAAGGTCGTATTCCTGGCTCCGTGCCTGTGCTCTCCAGACATGTAAACATTTTTGAATATTCTGTAGTGTTCAATGAAATATTCTGTAAATGTTATTCTTGGAGTTCAGGGTAATTTTTTTTTAAAGAATCCAGAGCTCTTGAGGGGTCTCAAGTAAAATCTAAATGCATAGTGTAATGCTTGTATTTGGTTAGCTTCAGAGAATTGGGTATATTTACTGTACTTAACATTTGCAGATTGAAAATCAACATGTCTGTACCGCAGTGTGTAGTCAGAGAATTTACGGTGTCATATATTAATTGGAGTGGATTTGGGCACTTTACTGCTCTCCGGGGATTTTTGTACTGAATAGTCTTTTAGAGAATGTGTGTGTGTGCATGTAAATAAAGTAATCCTTCAGGGGGACAGTGCTGTTGGCAGTAAACTTCATAACCTTAGGAGGCCACGTGCAATTTAGTGTGCTTAGAGCAGGAAACCTAGCTGTCTGTTCCAACCTCTGCCACTAATTTCCTCTGGGGTCTTTGATAAGTTCATGGCCAGTTCTGTTCCACAGTTTCCAACTTACCAAACGGAGAAAGAGTGCTTCATTTATCTGTCATTTTGAAGTTTCAAATGATCGAGGATAGCTCATTGTGTTGCTGATAGCACCGAGTACGTGCAGGACTGGAGCTTATCACGTGCTGAGTTGTGCTGGGAGCACTCGGCAGCCTCTCCCTGCCTTTTGATCACAGCTGGTTGTGGGCTCAGCCCAAATGTTTGAGTACAAGCACTACTGCTTTATCCTTTAGGAGTAAACAATATTGATAGCGTGCCTTGTTTTGTACGTGTTACAGTGACAGGTCATTCTATTATTTTTGGAGGTATTTTATTTTAAAGCTGTCAGCAGTGACGTGCTCTTTATGATCTCTTGGGCTTTTGTTCTAATTTCAGTTAGGACACTTACACAGGTTGAAAAAAATGAATTGTAACTGCACGAGCTATTTTGCAAGGAGTTTCCATGAAGTTAAATGGCACCAGGGGATATACGAAGCATGTGCGGTCTCATGCTGTTGAACCAAGTGCATTTGCACCTGCTAGAAGGAGCTGTTGGATGTTCGGTGGTGTGAATTGTAATGGAATTGCCGACAGTCTTTTTCCTGGGTCATATTGGCAAAGAGTGACTCTAGGCTTGAAGGGAACATGGTTCTGTCTAGGGCTGTATTCACATTTTTGGTGATTTTTCCTAGTTGTACAGCTGATGAGATGTTAATATAGGTTGTGCGATAGCAGTGCCTGAAATCAAAACAAGGAAGGAAGAATTCAGCACTTTGAGAGCGTGTCTTCCCTTTCACAGTGCCCTCATTCGTTACCACTTGCAGCATTTCTTTAAGATTTTGGTTGCCATTAATTTCTTCAGGATGACTTCCTCTTCCTTGAGGGATAACAGGGAGGGATTGCTGTACTCACAGGCCTTGTTCACCACTTGGAAGTGTAGTTTTGTAGCTCTGTAACACCTGCATAATAAGAATCACAGAATCACAGAATTTCTAGGTTGGAAGAGACCTCAAGATCATCGAGTCCAACCTCTGAAAGGTTACACCTGTGTAAATTAGCAGGAATGTGCTGTGGAATAGCATTCACCAGACAGCAGATTGTATTCCTTCCACATCTCAAAATAGCAGGTAAGGCGAGGAGATGCTGGATTTCAGAGAGCAGGTGCCTTCCTCTGGAAGCAAGCAACTGTGGAGCTTACCAGTCAAATTCATGTTGTACCTGGAGTACAACAGAGAAAGAACTGACCTGTGGTTTTATAACTGATCATTTAATCATCACATGTCAAAAAAGATTTTCTCTAAAAGCAGAGTAGGTACAATGTCAAATATTGAAGTAAAAATTCAGGTTTGAGTCGCTCTTCTAAGAAACTGCAGTTATGAGTGGAAGCAAAAACGTACAATAATAAAAAATGCATTTCAAAGTAAAGGTACAAAATTAAACATATGAAAGAAAAATAACTGCAGGTAGGAACACTGAACATGCCTTTTGTTTTGAAATGGGTCTGGGGGGAAAGAGGAGATTGTAAATCATGCCATTATTAGCGAGTAGCACATTACTTCAGCATGCAGTGGTATTGTGCTCCTGAAGCTGTCAGCATAACAAGAGAGTGAATTCAGCTGTGTTTGAATTGATTTCTTTTGAAAACCCACAGTTTCAATGTACATTGCAGGCATGTTTCACCGTCTTCACTGAGTCTCTCCTTTTTGGACAGGATTTTGGGAAATGCCCTCGGTTGCGTCTGTTTACTCAGGAGTACATTCTGGCTTTGAATGAGCTGAATGCTGGAATGGAGGTGGTGAAGAAGTTTATCCACAGGTTGGTTACATTCAGTTTTACAGTGTGTTTTCCAGTCCTGTGTGCACACTTCCTTACATTACTTCTCCCAGCCCTGCTCACGTCTGTAGTTAGCTGGTAGAGTAGCTGGTGCTTTTTGGTACTGGCAAACAGCAAATAAGTGAGAGGTGGCCATGAGGAGATGTTGCTGAAGGGTTTTTTTAGCTTATTCTTAAATATGGCTGGGGATTTCTGTGTTTCATCCTGGAGGTGAATGGACACATCTGTGTGTACATGCCTTTTATGCACTGAGACTCAGAGCCTCTACAGAGAGATTCCCATCAACTTCAGACCCTGCAATGATCACATGTGAGCTTTCAGGGGTACTACGTCATGTAAACTGAGGACACAGCTCAGCCTTCTTCTGAAGTAGGACTATTTGGAAGGGATTTACAGGGTTAAAATGTTCTGTTACGGCCTGTCTGAAGATTCCCTGAGGCTGTCTATCCAGTTCTGGCACCCTGTTCTGTCTGACTGTTTTTGCCCACAGAAATCTTCATTGCAGTGACGTTGTCTTGGCTTTTGTTTTTCAGCATGCATGGTCCGACTGGACAATGTCCCCATCCCAGAGTCCTGCCAAATCTCGTGGCTGTCTGCTTAGCAGCCATTTATTCATGTTATGAGGAATTTATCAACAGGTCAGTATGAATTCTTAGTTCACCACATGTTACTCCCAAACTCGTGGCGTCAAAGAGTTTTCATTCAGGCTGTAAACAAGATCGGCATGAGCATGGGTGTGGGTATGCAAGAGCATGTCTTCATTCTTGCTCCACCCATTGCTAGCGTTACATGTGGGTGTTCTGTACGGTCACATGCGTGTTTTTGTAGGTATGTGACTGAATTTGTTACGCTTTGCATGTTTGGAAATCTGAGGACAAGAAGATGCCGAATCCCCATTCACTTGGACTCACTGTGGCATGCTCCATGGCAGTGAGGCTGGCATGTCATCACTGCACAGCTTTAGCTCCTGTGCTTGAACAATAGCAGTGCAGGTGCCACAGGAGCTCAGCACTTCCAGAACTGAAGTGCTGCAAGATGCAGGAACTTTGGGGATGCAGCGCAGCAGCCAGCTGTGTGCAGACCTTGGCCACTATTGAGATGTTCCTCTGAGGCAGGCTGCAGCTGTAGCTGGCCTTTTAGAATAGCAGAAGATGAGAGTTTTGCTCTTTAGAACAGCAAAAGGTGAGAGTGCTCCACAGCAGCCTCTGGGAACTGAGCACTACCCAGAGCAGCCTCAGTTTTACTCTCTTTCTGGCACATGAAGTGGGTGTTACACCTAAATCAAATGGAATGGTAAGATCCTGAAGAAGGGGGTTGTGTGGAGATCCCCGTGTATCTATAGCTTTGAACCTGAGCTGGTTTCATGATGCTGTCTCCATTATCATGGAAAATCTGATTCCCGACCTACCACAAAATAGATGCTGCAGTTCCTGACACACGAGCCAGTTTCCAGTAGACACCGAGGGTTCCCTTCTGTTATGTTTCCTGTTTGTTTATGGCTATCTGACTTTCCTCATGGTAGAGCACGGACGGGGGCTGCTTAGTGTCCAACAGAAATTCCAGACGCGAGGGCTGCAGACAAATGTCTGGGCATGTACTGTAGCCAGATACATACTTGGGCATGGATCCTGTTACAGCTTTGCACAACTTGGATGGGAAAGTTCACCTTTGTACTAAACTGGCGTGTCAATTAGACTAATGAAAAGCTGAAATGTTTGCAGAGTAGGGGCTGCAGAACAGTCCTGTCGGTGCCTTTTAATATTTTTAATTGATTTCAATAATCTGATTACCCGGGAGAAAGCAATCGGTGGGCTGGGGTGAAACATGGTGGGAAATTGCAAAAGATGTTGGTTTCTCAGTGTTGCCCTCTCCCTCCTGCTTTCTGCTGTTAAGTCTGGTTATCAAAATTGTTTGTTTATTTTTAAAATTCAGCCGAGACAATTCGCCAAGCCTGAAGGAAATTCGGAATGGCTGCCAGCAGCAGTGCGACCGAAAGCCTAATCTCCCCCTCCGCCTTCTTCACACGAGTCCTGACCTGGTCTCTCAAGAGGCCACCTTGACTGAATCGCGGCTCAAACCAGTCATCGTCACTTCGAACGAGATCCACGTGGAAGTGGAGCGCAACAACACGGCTAACCAGAAGATGACAGCCAACGTGGGCAATGACAGCGAGCCCAACCTGATCGACTGCTTGATGGTCAGTCCCACCTGCAGCACCATGAGCATCGAGCTCAGCGCCCAGGCAGACAGGATCCTCGGCTGCTATGTCGAAATACTCAAGATGCTGTGAGTAACTGTGTTAAACAGCTCTTTGAACAATGTCATCCTAATGATGGGGGGGGGCTTTTCCCACAGGCCTGGTGTCATCAAACATCTGTGACCAGCAAGCACACGGTTATAAATCCATCTCCAGCACTGGAGGCCAGCCTCTGAAAGAGACATCTGGCACTGCCAATACATACTATAAATAGCTTTAGGAAGATGAAAAGGGAAAGCTGATTTGTACAGTGAGCCTCGGGCATATTACAGAAGACAGGATATTGTTGCCAGTGGTTTCTCTTTTGTTCTTAGCCACCGGAAAAAAAATAAAAAATCTATTTGTCTCCCAAGAGCTCTTGGGATTGCCTGAGACAAAGCTAGAAAAGACAGGTCTGTTGCTGGTGCAGTGGTAGGCAGCACTGCTCCCCTGGCTTCAGCAGGAGGTAGATGAGGCCAGTGCCTTTCACTTAAGTGTTCTCCCTGCAAATGTCTGTAGAAGTTCTAGGACTTGCTCAGATTTACTTCAGTTACAATGGATCCTCTGTTGACTGATTGCTTTCATACAGCAAACCTGGATTAATGAACCAGTGCTCAGATAACCTTTAGCATATGATGTCTCCACGGTTTCCTGGGAAGCAGATCCTCTGAATATCTCCAAGAGGAATGTAGAATAAGAAATTCTTTAGGGAAAGCTTCTTTGTCTCCTGGATAAATAAATGAAGTGAAGGGGTAACACAAAAGGTAGACTGCAGGATAGAAGCTTGTAATAGAACCGTGTGTTAATGAAGTGTAGTAAACCAACCCGAAACAGTTTTGTGGCCTTTGACAGCTAGCTCTGTTACTGGGTTGCATATGTCTGTGGGCAATTAATGGACTATTAAACAATGTAACGCTTAATGAAGTGATAGTTGATATTTTTTAGATTACACGATAGTGGGTTAAATTTGGCCTCCTCTGTCAACTGTGAGCATTTGCCATGCTGAAGTCAAATGCCAGCTTGAGTATTCACTCTCTAGGAACTGCTTGAAGTGCCATGATGGAGGATTTTGTGAAAGTTTTTCCCCATGTTTTCAGTGTTTTCAGAGTATATAATGCCAATTTCAACATAATTCCTTTACTCACTCCTGTGCTGTCTTGCAAATACATTCATACACACCCAGAATTGGAGGCAGTGTAAGTGAATCCAAGATACTGTTCCTATTACATTCTTGAGTGGGAAGTTGCTGAAGGATGATTTTTTTCCCCTTGCCTAGCCTCCTCTCCCCTTAAAAAAATGTTTGCATTAGAATAGCACAGTATCTGGCTTTGCTTTATCTGATGGCTTCTAAGTCTTCATGCACCCAGGTGCTGCATTAAACATGTGGTGTATTTATTCCTGTCCCCTTGACTCTAGATGTTTTCCATAAACACTATGAACTCTCTCAGTCCTGATGCTGGCTTGGGTGCTGACTCATTAAGCATTGACGGTTTTGGTTTCATCATGCAGCTGACACACACTTATAAACAAATTCACAAACGGGCATGTTCTTCCTCACGGTCTCCCTAAACTTTGTAAGTTTGATATGCCAGGTCTCCATTTCCATATTAGTTCTTGCACAAAGAAATTATTTCTTAGTTCACTCCATACTTTAAAATAACTTTTTTTGATGTTTGCTTTCTTTTTTTAAATTTTTAATCAAGTTCTTCAACAGCAAAAGTGAATATAGGAATCTGTTATTGCTATTGCACGGGTTGTAGGGCAGAACAGCTTTGTGCCCTTTTTCAGATTGTACACTGGTAATTCTGAAGGGCAAAGCCCACAAGACTCATACAGTGCAGGAGCAGTGATACTACACAATTGGTGCAACTTCCCTTGGATTGCCTTGCCAAAGTCCACACCCAGCTTTAGAAATCACAACTTATGAAAATATAGGACAGTTTCTAAGGCAGAGCCATAGCTGGTATATATTGTTGTAGCTCCACTGAATTGGGTTCACTTCTTTTCCTGTTTACTCCCTGATTTTTATTTTATTTTTTTGGCTTCCAAAAGCATTGCTGCAGAAATTAGTTCTGCTCCTGATCCTGCCACTGGCATACTGGGAGATCTTAAGACAAGTTGCTTCTTTTTGTGCCTCATTTGCCTTACTTGTAAATGTAGGTAAAGATGCTGAAAGATGTTTTAATAAACAACCAGTGTTGGGAAAGCACTGTAGAAGGGCTAGTATTACTGACAAAAATGCCAGATAATCCCGCTGTGATGCGCACTGTTAGCATGCTTAAGCTCTTCTTGAACAAAGTCTTTCTGATGCTCTAAATCCTGTTACTGTACTTTGAAAAATGGAGAATGTGAATAAAGAGAATTGGAGTTCATGCCAATAGGAAGAAAACATTCATTATAAAAACAACAGCTATCCAGGAGCTGAGCTCTCAGCAGGCAGTCACTAAAATAATGTTCTTATTAATATCAGTGGTAAGCCAAACATAAATAAGTTGCTTAGCATTGAATTTAATTGTTCTTTTAGGTGTCTGACTCAATATCATCATCAAAACAAGAGTCACCAACAATGATATCTTTTTTACATAATTAACTTAGGGCAGCGGGGAGTAATTTATTTAGGCAGATTTTAATTATTGAAAGTCTAGCAAATATGAGTTCTTAACAGTTATCTTCAGCAGAGGACATTTTATTGTTCACCTAACTCCTACACAATACATACTTGTGAATAAAAAGCTTCTAATATCGATTAAAGCGTAGCAGCGATCATTTAATGATCACTGTAAGACTCCCTCCTTGCACAGAAGGCTAAACGTGCAGGTTAGAAAATTCGTCTGCGTGGTCATTTCCAAAGTACCAAGAATATCTCTGACCCTTTTTCTACTGTAGTTGAGCAACAAAACACAACTATTGCATACGAAAGGAAAACAGAAAGTCGTAGATTTTAAAATGTTGGCAGATGTCCACTTTAAGATGTCTGGGCAGATTTGAGAGGAGAGACAGAACAGCAGAACATGATATTTTTGTCCTGTGCTCAGGAGTGGATCAAACTTCTGTGTCAATATTCCCTAATGCATCCTGGACTCTGTGAGGGTTATTCATGCCAGCCGGTGCCTCCTGAATGCCACAAGGCTGAAATTGGTGCGTAGAAAATGCACTAAATTAATTGAAATCTTTCTGTTCATCAGATTGAATTAGAGGATCTGAGAGCTGCTCAGCACTGTCCAGCTCCTTACTTGCATGTTAATGTCACCGTGCATTAGGGAATAGGTGGTGCTAAATTTGCTTCTTTCGAAACCCCAAGTCGGGGGACTTGGTCATCTTTGTATTATCTGGTGGAGTTGCCTAAAAGATGTTTGATCTTGTCAAGCCGCTTGGTCTGGAGAAATGAGCTATTTCTGAGCAGTCGTTCGTTGCTTCTTTATTACGCTCTAAAAACAAAGAGGGTTTGGGGCTCGCGGTCTCTCGGCGATAAGACCAACAGCTTTCCAAACGCCAGCATCCACTGGAGCTTCCCTTGCCTTCCCTGCATTCCCCAATAGGTCAGGGGCATGCTCTGCATATCCCCAGTGGATTCTCTTGTGTCGTGTTTATCAGGGTTGCCCTGGGCTGCTAATATGTTTTGGATTGTTTGTGCCGCACATGACATATGGGCAGGTTTTCATTTTGGTGAAAGGTGATCCTTGGGTAGGAAAATGTATTATGTGGACGGGCCAACGGCAACCGTGGCCCAAAGGCAAATCCACTGCGGAGGGGGAATTATTTTTGCGATACTACGGCTGGCCGAGGTGGTGGCCACGACAAGCACGGCCACGTTGTCAGGCTCCCGGTTACCTACAGCCAGAGCTGATCCCTCTGCCTCTCTCTGCCTGCTTCAGGTGCTCCCAGCTCATGCACGAGCTCCGAACGGAGCAAAAAAAAAAAAATAATAAAAAGGCAGCCGTCTGAAATGAAAGAAGAGCGCAGATGAGATGAGCGCAGACAGAAAGAAAGTGTTTTTGAAAAGGGAAGAGGTGGGAGGAGGAGAAACACCGTAGGCTTTTAATAAGTAGTTTAGTTTTATTCTTGTGCTATGTTTGTTTCATGTTTCCTAGCGCAGATTGAAGGGATTACAGGTTGCGTAGATCTTATGTTCAGGTCCCACTCATGTGACCGAGCTCTATATATTTCATAGGAGACAGCTTTCTTTCTCTCTTCTCCTCCCAGGAAAAGAGGCGATGATCTGTTTTTGCTGCCCTCTCGCAGACCTTGCTTCACAAATGGCTGCAGCACATAACCCCCAGCTTTCATCAGTCCAATTCTCTCTGCAGTGTTTTGCTTGGTGTTGGGCTATTACAAAGCAGCTTTTTTTTCTTCCCATTGCAATTTCCTTTGAAGAGCAGCCATGAAAAATTGATTGGTTCACATTATTACTAATGATAACTCTCCAGATTGCTCAAGGAGGAATTTTGGTGGTGTAACACTTAACCTGAGATGTCGCGGGAACTAAGCCTCGAAGTGGGTTTCAGCTTTTAAGGCTCTGCTACGGAAGATTTGTGACTGCTTTATCTCACGTGATGCGAAACACCTTGAGCACCTTTCAGTTTTCTCACTCAGCCTTTCGACATTTGGGTCTCTCTGCTCTAAATTTTGCTCTTGAAGTTATTTCTGCTGCATCGAGCAACAAAAACCTGTCATTTTTAGAGTAAAATCAGGCGCTGGTTTAGGAGGAATTTCCAAAGTATGTGCATAATAATAATAACAATAATAACAAAGATCGTGCTCATTAGGTTCCTCGGCTCTTTGAGGACACAGAGGCAGGCACTGAGGTCCATGCATGAGCTCAGTGTTCAGCTGAACCTAGAGACCATTTGCACAAACTGTGAACTGTGTTCTTGCACTTACCAAACAGAACACAATTTTTGATTGAGGCAAAAATTAGGCTCAATGACTTTTAAAATGAATGGCATGGGCATGAAGTTTCTTTTTTGTGTTACTGTAGCTTGACACATGATATGTTTTGTGCCTCAAATGCTAAAGAAAAGGAGAGGAAAATCAACAAGGTATGTTCATCAGGGGGCATAGCCAAGACTCTCAAATGTTATTTGCTTTATGTTTTGAGGAGAACCAGCGCTGAGGTTTTTGCCTGGCCTGTACATCCTCCATTGCCAGCCTGCCTGCCTTTAAGCTCCAGCCTCGTACCTGACTGAGCTCTTTTGTGGTTGTTTAATCAGTGCAGGTGGGGGAAGAGACATCTCCCTGAACTCAACACGGTGTTGTGGTTCTTGGCCTGTTGGCAGGGGAGTTTCAGGAAGGAAACAGCTGGGAAAGTACATGCTAGGATTGTCTGGTAACACACCTGTGAAAAGGGCAGGGCTGTTTGCTGAAGTACCTACCGAATGGCACGTAGCTGCATATGGCATGGGAAATCAAAGCGTCCACATTGAACTTGGGACTTCTGCACAGTAGTGTGGAAGAAGAGCTACTAACCCATCCCATGGATTTTGTACAGCGTTCATCTGTTTTTTAATATCCTAAGCTACTACCAGCTCCTAGTTCTTGTGGGTTGGTTACTTTGAGATATTATATTGAGTTATATTGGTTATTGAGATATTTTTGTAACCTGGAGTCATACCACTTTTCGGCAAGTGATAATTACTTCTCTGATGGATTGTTAAATGATAATTATTAATTAAAATTTTTTTAACTGCTTCTTAAGAATACTCTGCTCAGGCACACCCAGTTTCATTGTGTCCATGAGCATACCCTGGTGAGCTGTCCCACATGGTGTGTGTTAACCTCTCTCAGTTTATGGAAACCACTCTCTTACGTGGTTCAGAAAGTGGGTGAGACTTCTGGAAATGCATTCATTTAGAACCTTGTCTTTGCAAAAAATGCATCATTTTGGAACAGTTCCTGTGCATATGTTGCCTGTTTCTAATGCTATCAGTAGTGCTGTCCGTTTGGGAACATTACGCTTCGTTCCTTCCTAACGAAACATCAGACTTGTGTGCCAAGTTTGCAGTAAGCTGCAGCCAATAATCCAGCTTTTGAAACTAAAATCCAAAGGGTAACAGCAGTAAAAGGAGACTGTAGGATCCTACACATTGTCTTGTACAGACACTCCAAAGTTTTTCACACCATCTTGCTGGGTTCTGTTCCCGGTTCTGGTGCTGACTTGCTGGATTCACTTCTCCTCTCTGTTCTTTGCTTCGCTCAAGTTACATGTACGATGGTCGTGCCTGCTGTGCAGTGTGTTGTTACTGCGGTTAATTAGTACTAACTGATTGCTGGCTGGCTGAGCTTGTTTGAAGGAGCAGGGTGGCCTCTTGTGAGGTGTCTTTCCTACGTGAGGAGCTGGACTGGCTATGCTGCAGGCGCTGGAGCAGCCACGACGTGCAGGCAGATCAAGACAATGCACTGCCAGGGTGCTTTGCAGCGACCCGTGCAGGCTGCAAAGCTGCTAAAGGATGTTCTCTTTACCCTAGTTCATGTGAACATCCCCTTCTGGTGGCTCCTCCTAGGAGGGCAGCGCCGTATATTGACAGCAGAGAATAGAACAGGGCATCAGCTGGCAGCGAACACAACTGAGAGGAGCCACCTCTCGCAGGGTACGCTGAGCTCTCTGCAGTGGTATCCTCATCTGTCCTCTTCCACTCATAATTCAGGGATTTGTGAACGAATTGTGAATGTGCACGGCAATCTCTGGAAAAGTTAAGCAAGGTACAGCAAAAAAAAGTGTCAGATGGATGCCGCGCAATTATTTTCTAAATCAGCCTGTGGAATTGTATTTGTTAGGTGTGGGTCAAAAATGGGGGCTTATCTTTCTTTCTACAACTAGACCGATGCCTTCTAGCAAAGGAAAATAAATTCCAATTAAATGCAGAATAGAGCTGTAAATAGCAATGGCCTGGTAATTGCTGTACCAACCTAGATGAAAGTATTACTTAGTGATTAAATGTCAACAGGTTTCATAAACAGCAAATGTCTTTAAGTTGACATAAAGAAGGCCTCTCATTGTAAATACCAGATTTATTGTGTCCCTGTGGAGAATGTGCTGAAAATGGAACAGGAAATGTCACCGTAGCTCTTTGGAGTATCTCAATAAAGCAAAAGAGTTGTTGATGCCTGCAGTAAAAAGCTTTTGACTTCTCGAACTAGCTGTTGACAAACCATATTCTGTGCATGCTATCCTGTTAATAAAATGTTCCTCTTTCAGGTCAGACTATGATGACTGGAGACCAGCCCTGGCCAGCTTGCTTCAACCTATCCCGTTTCCCAAGGAGTAAGTTTGCCCTGTCTTAGTATTTACTGATAATTCTTGTTAATGTTGTTTTATGGTGAAACAAGGTCAGGTAAAACCTGACTGTAATAGTGGCTTTGTGCCCCCAGTTATTGAGGTGGGATTCAGAGTTGACTTTTACAGATAGAGGCACCCAAAGTCTTCCTCACCTTCATCTTCCTTCCCCACTTCTCTAAGATGATCTAAAAGAGAAAAGTGGTTCACTAGAGACAGGCAGACAAGAAAGGAAGGGAAGCTGGTGAGGAGGAGAGTAAAGTGAGAGATTTAGTGGAGGAGGATGCTTCACTGGCGTCACAGAGACTCGTATCGTTTGTATTTTGCATTAAATGAAGAAGCTACCCTACGGATCAGCCAGGCTCCCTCGGAAACCTATTAATGAGCAGTAGTGTTTATAAAATGCAGACCTCCATGGACAAACATTACAACCTATAATTGTACAATTTGCTAGCTTATCACGTCCCCTAATGACCTGGTGTCTTGAATCACAGAGGTCTAATCCTCTGTGCCAGGTTACCTGGGCTACAGCAAGAGCTTGGAAATAGGCAACAGAGGCATCATTTACCTAAGTCAAACTCGAGTCCTGGGGGAGGTGTAAGCCGTACCATGATGCAAGTCACTTCACAGAATGACCATTAATTGCTTTGCTGATGTATGATATTAATTAGGTTTGAACATACTTTGATTGCATTGCAATTAAAGAATTCACCTGGCTGTTGGAGGTAACCAAAATTCTGTTCATAATTATATAGCTGCATTGTAAGTCTCTCACTTGGTTTCTTCTGACCCCGAAGCTCCCACTGATGTTAGCCTTGGATGCTTGTTTAAGGCAGAATGCAGGAAGAGCCACAACATTCAATCCGAGTGCTATTTTTTCTTCATTTTTTCCCCCTAGGTTAACGAAGGAGACTTTACCTGATCTTTTCTGGAAAGATTATTCTTTTTGTCTTGTGTGCTGCAGTTGCTTAGCAAATCCTCTTATTATCTGGAAAGAAATGAAAAGTGTTTTTTTTTTCTTCTTTATTTCTTTTTCCCCTTTCCTCATCACAAATCCTCATGATATTTTGTTTTGAATTTCAGGGCGCTTGCACATGAGAAATTCACAAAGTAAGTTGGTGCTTGTTTGTTTCGTTAAGGGGAGTGATTACTTAAAATACTTGTACTAGTCAATAACAGTAGCGATGCATTATTTAATATGGTGTCTCTAAGGTTTTTTATCTGTGTGGGGCTGTGAGCATGTTCTGTTAACAATATAAAGATGTAGTTTTCTTTGTAATTTACTGCGACAGCAGGAGCCCAAGGACCAAAGGCACTAGATGCTGATAGAATTTACAAACCAGTTTGTCACTGCACATCTCTGAAAGCTTTTCTAGTCTGTTTTGAATAGACTGTGTCCTTGGTAATCACTTTTAGACCTCCTATTTCCTTCCTGTGGAAGCAGTTCAACTTGTTTCTCTTTAGTGTGCATCTTTTAAAGTGTAATCCAAGAGAACTGTGACACTTGTGTGAATACTGCAACCAGCAGCTGCTTTTTCTTGTCCTTTTACATTTCTTTTTTTTCTTTTCTTTTTTTGTTTTAGGGAGCTGAAATACGTGATTCAGAGATTTGCAGAAGACCCGAGACAAGAAGTGAGTTCAGTGCCCATTTTCACAGAGCATTAATTGGAGGGATTGCGAGTATGCTTGATCCTTCCTTAAGCAGTTTGTTTCAAAACACAGTGTAGTTTTGCTGCTCTTGAGTCTCAGAGGGGTTAGTAGCCACTCAGGATATACTGTTTTAGTATCAATGGTTCCTTCCCTTATGTGTTGTGACCTTGTCTGAGCTCAGTTGATGTCCTTATTCTTCAGTAAACTGCAACCAGCAAGATTTCCCCAGTTTCTTGATTCTCTCCTAGCTTTTTGTCTTCCATATGAAAAGAAAGGAAGCAAAATCCATGGATCCATGCAGCTTACAAAAAAGCAGGGTTTATTTAACTGTGTTTCAGTTACATTTTGTGCAAATGACCATAATTCTCATAAATTAGCAGGAGAAAGGGGGTAGGAGGTACGTTACTGGAACGAGTACATAGCTGTAGCATAGCCTCACGGTGGCTGACTGCTTCATAGCTGCACATGTAATGTGTTTAACATAATCAGCTCTGGCTGACTCAGAGGGGACCTCTCATCCACATTCATATTTTTGTGCCAGCATAAAGAGGAGAAAGCTCCCCCGAACTGTCGGTGAGGAGCCTGTGTTGTCATCATTGCCCGGAGCTCATGGTTTTCATTGTTTCAGCCTTTGTGAGCAATAGTCACCCTTGCTGAATAAGAAAAGGCTTTAATTTTCAGAATGGCACCAGGATTTCATCTGTCACTATCATTGAGTCCCCAAGTAAGGGGGCATGGACTTTACCTCCCCTCTGACCTCCTCAAAAATTAAATCAGAATGTCTGTGTCTATTCAGTGAGGAAAAAAAAAAAAGAGGAAAAAAAAGCTTAATGGTGACTCCTCTGTTAAGATGTAGGACTAGATATAGTTATCTCTGCGGTGATGCCAGTTCTTCTGTGCATCTTCTACCTTATGTGTCCCTGTTGCATTTTCTGTGTTGGCTTCTTTCACCCAGACTCTGGTCAAGTCTTGTTACAGCAAGACTAATAAGAGTTTTTCGTGATTGGAATGAGCAAGCCATCAGCCTCTGCATTTCGTATTCAGATCATGTCGGAAGTATAGACACATGCTGAGAGGACAGGGGGAAAACAGCAGAAGCTCTGAAATTTGAGTTGTTTTTTTTTCTTCTTCTTTTGCTGTTTTTTCTTTTCTTTTTTTTTTTTTTTTCTCAAGTGAAAAGAACTGTTCTAGATTAGAGCCATTTTGTGTTTGATTTCTGTACAGGGAATGAAAAATGACATGCAGTTAGCACTGATATAATTTCCCTCCTCCTTTATAACACAAAAAACAGATTTTGTGAGTAAAGACTTGCTGATGTGTCAATTGGGGTATTAACCATGAAACTTCCAACATCCCCAGTTTTGCAGTTACCTCTGTTCGTCCAGTGTGGGAGACATTGGTGGTTATTGGCAGAAACTATAACTTTCCCAATGTCTTCTCTTTTGGCAGGTCCACTCATGTTTGCTGAGTGTGCGGGCTGGCAAAGACGGCTGGTTCCAGCTCTACAGCCCTGGAGGAGTGGCATGTGATGATGACGGAGAGCTGTTTGCCAGTATGGTACGTGTCTGCAATAATGTGAGTTTAGTAACTTCTCTTCAGTAAGTAGGTAATGCATAGCTGGAGATAAGAAGCTTTACATGTTTTTGTTTTTGTTTTTTTTCCCAAAAAAATACCTAATTCATGGTTCTGTAAGCCACAAGTATTCACTGGGAAACCTAAATCTTTATGGTGCCAAACCCATTGCTTGCAGTCAGAATTTGGTTAACTTTCCTTTTTTGAACTTTGGCTTTTAACTCGTTGAAGGACAAGAAAGAAAATAACAGATTTGAACCCCTGATGCTGGCACTGTTTTCCTATACCACCTGGATCAAGTCACATAGGTCTCACTGTGTCTTAATTCTCCATGTATCAAATAAAATGGGAATGTCTACTTCCTTCTCTTGGCTAGGGGAAAAACGTTGATGTTGGCTGTTGGCATACAGTGAAGTGGCTTTCATGGGGATGTATGCTTCAAGCGTCTCCTGTAGGCTGAACATTTTGGGACCTGTAGAACATGCATGTCTGTACTCTTAACTTAAATTGAGATTGATCCAATATCTGTGAAATAGAATGGACAAAGACTGTTCACAAAAGGGTTCGTGTGTCTTCACCGCTTCTGTGTCTTCTTGTATTTGGAAAGAAAATGTCTACAAAATGAAATACTTTCTCACAAGAGCTTTTGTGGTCCATGATGTTTATGAGCATCAGGAGATGAGGTGTATGAAAAAGTGCAATGCTAACATACATGAATATGCAGTACTCTTGTGCCCTTTGCAGGGAAGTCCATAAATACTTAAAGAGCTGCTAATGGCTAACCATAATGTTTGAAAAACATCTTGTTCCAAGAGGGGTCTTACATTAATCTTAGCATCAGTATTTTCCATCTCTCAAGAAAACCTCCGAAAAAGCTTAATAATGATAACTGTATGAAATAAAATCTCATTTGGCTTGAAGCTCACCTTTTTAAAGGTCATCTGAGCAGGTGGATACTTAAGAAACAAAGATTTTGTATTCTAAAGGCCTTGCTGGCAGCAAAGCCACAAGGAAAAAGAATTGCGTGGTAGCACATGATCTGTATAGAATTGACCCCGTCATGGAATGGGTATGATATTTTCAGCACTATTGAGCATAACCCATGCAATACTGTGGACCAGGGAACATATTTACAAGCATATTGTAGGGTGATACTGGTTTAGAGTCTGCATGGTGGACCTCTTACTGCTTAGGTGACTAAAAACTACAAATTGTCACATAGTGCTCTGCCAGCAAGCTGGTGGATCAGCCTGGGCCATAAAATAAGATTTTCGGATAGGAACCCGAAATTCTCTGCAGTTATATCTGGGGCATTTAAATGGGAAAGGATATTGCCAACCTTTTTTGTGAGAAGAGACTCGTATTTGATTTGTACAAGTGCATTCGTGCCATAGGTGTCACTGTGTGATACCATCCAGTGCTTTCTGGAGCTGGGAGAGTGTCTGCAGGACACTTGACAGCTAGAGGACTCAAGGGAGTTTTAGGAGAATTGCCCTGAAAGGAAAGATGTTGCCCCTTTCAGGGCAAAGTGAAAGGAAAGATGTGCTTTTTGGCCTTGTTCAAAAGGTCACTTCCAATCAGCAACAAAGCTACCAAGAGACTGCAGCCATAATAGTAACAAAGCCCTCATTTTCTTTAGGTTTGTTGCGAATACTTAAATTTGTTTGACTGCATAACGTTGTCTCTTCTAAATGCATGTTTTTCTTAGGCTCACGTTTCTAATTTTAGCTCTTTGTTTCTCAAATAGGTTCATATTTTAATGGGATCCTGCTATAAAACAAAGAAGTTCCTGCTTTCACTGGCTGAAAATAAATTAGGACCTTGCATGCTGCTGGCTCTGAGGGGTAACCAGACGATGGTAGAGGTAAGCCCTAAGCATACATAGTCATACGGGTTTACGAGCAGCGCTCAGATTCAGTTTCACACTGCCTTTCCCAGAATTAGATCTAGTGGAACCAGAGAAGCTGAGTTCAGGTCTGCGTCATATCAAACACCAGTAGCGGGTAGTTGTGTTCCCCTTGATTAAGTGGAATGAAATATTGTTGCTCTGCAGACGAGAGTGTAAATTACATGAGAGGTGGCTGCAAGAATTTTTGGACCGAGAGATTGTTTGCTGTAATTCAGTTGGAGAGACTGTGGTGGGAAATAAATGGCAATGAATGTACAGGCTGTACTGAGGGGTCAGGGTGCAAGGCAGTGAGACCTTTCCATGACTCAATGCTTAATGCTTGCCTTGCCACTTGCAAAATCAGCAGTGCTGTGAAAGTACGTTTATAAAAAATATTTGCTTGTATTAAAATGCATTTTTTTAGTGCTTAGGATAGGTTATTTTTCTTGCATTAATAGCAAATATTATTTTTCTGGGTTTCTTCAGAGAAGTTTCTTGATAAATGCCGTCTTACATTTTAAAGAGAAAAAGAGGGTGATTAAATAGGTGGAAGGAGTTGCAATTTTTGCAATATAATGTTACTTGATTTTTTCATTATAAAATAAAATGAAAATGCAAAGTTTTTATTCCCTCCATAATTTTATTGATATGATATGGAGCTGAAAATGAAAGGCAGCATGGAGGGGGCAGGTTGTGTCCCACTGGAGTTGTCTCCCGGAGTCTGCCTTGCTCCTGGGGCGAGTCAGGTGTGTTCCCCATGAGCTGGAGGGTGTCCTGGCTGCAGCAGCCAGCTCCCAGCATCCTTCCCCTCATTCTTTCCCCATCTGCCTCATAGACTGGGTGCACCTCACTTGAGTTCTGCTTGCACAGAAAGCCCAGCACTTAGGGACAGAAAATCCAGCACTTGGCTGGCTGCACAGCTCTGCTGCTCATGCATAATACCCCGAGTCTGCCACTCTGCAGTCCCGCCGGTACCTGGGAAATACTGGATCAATTGTACCTGCTCTGATGAGGGCTGTGGCATGAAGCCATCTTCCAGGACTGATGCAAAGTAATTGCACCTCTCAGTCAGAAGGAATGAGCGCTAATGGAAGACAGGATAGATAGGGTGACTTTCAGAGATTGGAGTTCATTCTTTACCAATAAAAAATGTGTTTCTTGTGTTGAGAAGTCAGTAAATGTTGCTAAGATCCTCTAATCTAGCCTGTATAATGCATGCTCTAAAAACTTACCTGGTAATTTAAAGTAGCATGCCCATGATAATTAGGATATTTGTGGAAAAAAAATTAATTTAAGCACTGCAGTGACCATTCTTCTTTCATTCTGTTGCTAGATTTTGTGTTTGATGCTGGAATACAACATCATCGATAATAATGACACACAGCTCCAGATCATCTCTACCCTGGAAAGCACAGACGTGGGAAAGAGAATGTATGAACAGCTGTGTGACAGGCAGAGGGAGTTAAAAGAGCTGGTATGTCACCCTGCATGCAGTATTGCCATAGCACATTGTGGTCTGTACTCTCCAGAAATGGAGGTACAAAAGAAAGACAAGCAGGGTGTGAAATTCCTGGCTAACAACAGGATGGGAGCAGTATTTAAAGGATCTTGCTGTGAATGTATATGCTGCATGATATTCACTGATGTGTCTAATCCCATACTATGTTTCTGAGTGATATTCAATAACCTGCTTAGAATCTGCATGGAAGAATAAAGGTGAAATCTTGCTGCCTTAAAATCTTGTAAGTCAGCTTGTCAAATTCTGCCACCTTTTGACATATGAGTAGCAAATAGTTCTGGGGCTGGCCAGCATTTCTTAATGCTTAGACATACACATTTCACCGAAGTGTTCTTTAGGTCTGGATTGCAGAGCCCATGAGAAAATGAATTTTTCCTGATTTTAAAGACAGGGTCTACAGCTTGAAGATAAATCTGCTCTCATTAGCACTTTTTCACCTCTGCAGACATACCTACAGTCTTCCTCTTCTCCTTTCCACATTTGCATTTCTCTTCTACAATCCTCTTGCTCCCAGCCTGAAAAGAATATGCCTTTTTAAAGTCAACCAAATGATTTTATCAGCTGCACGGTCACATCCCCCTTTGCTCTCAGAGCCCAGCATTTTAAGGCTGCTTCCTTTAAAGTGAAAGTAAGGGAATAAAGGCTGGCCGAGTCAGACGAAATGCTGACCCATGGCACGGAGACTGCTAGCTGTGGTTAGTGGCAGTCCCCTGGGTAGCAACAGGCCTGCATCTAGCACGCTCAGAAAATAAACCAGTCAATGCAGAAAAAGCAGGGAAGAGGTGGAAGGTCTGGCTGGGAGCTTTGAAATTGGAGCAGGGTTTGTTCTGGTGAAAAGCCCCCTGTACTTCAGTTGGTCTGAAATGTAGAATGGCAACCTCTTTGACTAAAATATCTTCTCTCTTACAGCAAAGAAAAGGTGGTCCCACAAGGTTAACACTGCCATCCAAGTCCACAGTAAGTTAATCTCATTAATAGAAAAACAAGCTTTGTCTTTCCATATTGAACACTTTAAGTCTTTAAACACTTGATAAATGTTTACCACGTAGCACAGTGGTTTTGATAGGTCAAGAGGGGAGCCCTTCCACTCTGTCAACATGACTGGAGTTTACACAAGCAAGGGCACATTTCTGCTCTTGGGTCTGCACGCCAGTTTCCAAACCCAGTGCAAGCAGCAGGCTGTCAGATCTATACTGGTGCACAGATTTGGAATGCACAGTTGAATCTAAACATAGATTCGGGGACCAGATTTTGCATTAGAAAAGCAGACTTCACAATTTGCAGTTCTAGATCTTACACACTGATGTCTGAAAGAAACTTGTCACTGTTGCAGATAAGAGCAGTGAAAACCCAGAGTAACTTCACTGAAATGGGTAACAGGTCCGAGCACCGTTTGGATCTAGAATTTGCTGTGAAATCTGCATTAAGTTAAACGGCCCATCTTCACCATGAGCTTTGAAACTGAAGCCTTGGTGTCTCTTAAGGATACACAAGGAAAGAAAATTCATGTTCTACTGTCTGGATGCGTTTTTCCCAGGGTGTGTGAAGCAATGCTGCCACAAGAGCTCAGCTGCTTGCCAACAAACAGAAACTTCTCTGTGTGGTTCTCTGTTACTGTAAACAAGTGGTAGAATTGTGCAACCCTTGCTGGTTAGCAGTATCAATGACACCACTGCAGATGATTGCAGCCTGAGGAGTTGATAATCTTGCTTATCAATCTGGTGTTTGCTTTCAGGATGCAGACCTGGCCCGCTTGCTAAGCTCGGGATCTTTTGGAAATTTGGAAAATCTCAGCCTGGCCTTTACCAATGTAACAAGTGCTTGTGCCGAGCACCTCATTAAACTGCCTTCACTCAAGCAGCTGAACCTGTGGTCAACTCAGGTAAGTGCTTTGCAGACTGAAACTCAGAGCAGGAACCCATGCTGACTAATTCTGAAATTTCATGTTACGTCAGCATGAGAAGAATGTGTGAAAAGGCTTGCATAGAATGAGCTTGTTGGCATGCTATTTTTACAGGGCCTTTCTATGGTCTCGTTCATCTTGGGAACTGATTTTCTTTTTTAATTTTTAATTTAAGAAGGATGGCATTTAGCTTGGGTTGGAAGTTCCAGTTAGGCATTGTTGATGCTGTGTACTTTACAGTACATGTGCCACTGTTCATCTGAGAAGAGCTTATGCTTTCACCCCTTTAGGACAAAGAAAAAGACACTGTGCAGCTTAACTGGTCAAGCAAAACACGCAGTCTATGCAGTGTATGTAGGTAGTGAATTGCTTTGAGTGCTCATCAACCAGAATTTCTTTAAAAACAGCATCAAAATAAACTAAAATAATGAATACGTATAAGGAAACTATAATGAGAATGCGGTTATTTTGTAAGCAAAACGAGGCCAACTAAACTGAATAAATCATTCAGCAGTTAATTGAAAGAGCTTTTAAAGTAAATTTTTTCTTCTACGTTTGCCTGCTGGTTTTAGTCTCTGAGGTTCTCCACTGAAGAGTTTTTTCTCTATTTTCTGTTAGCACCTATTCGTAGTGCTCACTAAAAATATGATAGTTCCCAGCACAACCACAAGAAGCAGTACTTTTTTCACTAAAATGTCATGTAAATATCTTGTCTTGTTTTTCTTCCAACTATTTTTGTATCCCAGAAATTTTCCTCTTTTTGTTTGGGGAATAAGAAGTAGATAGTCTGGAAACTAGCAAGCAGATTCTATCTCCTGTGGATTTGTCCTAGCAGTATAACTTCTGGATCTGAAAACTCTGATGCTTTTTGATTAAAATCAATTTATTTTCACTAGACAAAGAGACTGCTTTTTGTATTATTAAAAAAAAAAAAAAAAAGAAAAAAGTTTAGATTCCATTTTATTTTGTGATATCCTGGTTTCCATTAATCCAGAATTTAGAAACAGCAGAAATGAAGTGGGTCAATAGAACAATTACCAATCAATAGTACATTGTTCTTGCGACCAAAATAGCTAATTAATACCACTTGCATTGTGTGCTTTTTGTGATGTGGTTGGGAGCTGGCTGAGACTGCCATAGCCATCTTGTATAGCCTGGGTGGGAGCCCTCATACGCAGTGCAGACATCAAAGGCGCTGTTCTCATTAACTAGTGGCCTGTGGATAAGCGCTGGGTAGTGAGTAAGGAGACCTGTACTCAAACCCACAAAATTATTTACAACCTGCAAGCCCTGTCCTAAACGTGCGCTGTTTGCACAGTGCTGTTGGTGCACTTTTGTGAAGGCAGCTTTGCTTGCCCCCACAGTTCGGGGATGCGGGGCTGCGGCTTCTGTCGGAACACCTCACGATGCTGCAAGTGCTCAACCTGTGCGAGACGCCCGTCACGGACGCCGGGCTGCTGGCGCTTAGCTGTAAGTGACCAACTCATGCTATGGAGGGTAACGGTGTGGGTTTGGAGGAATTCACATGGTTCACACAGCAGATTTCGTTCTTGGCTACCACAGTGACGTAGGACAGGCCATAGTCGTGCTGAGATTTAAACCATCCTCCTCCTTGCCTGCTCGAGTCTGGCTCGAGTTTGGCTGCCACCTGAGCCTGCCTTAATGCTTCAAGCATTCTTTTAATTTTTTTAAATGATGTTTTGTCCCAGACCGTACTCTCCCTCTTGCCTCTAACTGTACCGGTGTCGTTTGTCTCAATCTCACATCGTGACCCATCACCCTGGGACTTCCCAGCCTTTTTCACGCTCCCTGCTCTGCGCAGGAGCCTGCGCTTGTGGTGACGGAGAGGAAGATTGCAGAGCCACACAGCAGCTTTTTAGTGAGATAAGCAGCTGTGTGCAGCAGGTTCCATATTTTCTGACATGTCTTGCTCCTTCTTTTTGAGGAGGCTAAACTCTGGCCGTTCTCGTTTGGTTTCATATCAGAGCTAAGTAGGGCAAGGCAGTGCAGGGCCATGTAAGCAGCATTCAGGATTCCCCTCTGCACTGAGCGCTGCGTGATGTGCCACAATGAGCCTCTTCCTACGTCCAACAGTGTATTATAAACCTCGCCTGTTGGGTTTAAAGGGCTCCTTTAACAGGCTTGATCTTACACAGACATGCCAGACAGGCCAGTAGTTACAGCTCCTCTTAGGAAACTATTCTGCTAAGTGCTGGAGCCCAAAATGGAAATAGGTCAGGGGGAGAAGGGCTGCTGGTTCAGCATGCCCCCTGCATACAACAAGCAAAGCACTGAGAACAAGCATTGCTCAGAATAATGTGCAGGAAACTGATTATGAGAAGTTGCCTGAACTCCTTTGAAGTCAGTGGACTTAAGCGTATGCTTAATGGCCCTTCCTAAATAGGGACTTTTTCCTGGATGAGGGCCCAAACAGCTGTTTATGCATTTGTAGCTCTATATTTTACACTATTCAGCTTTTTCCTGAGACTGCAGCACATAGTCATGTCTTGTTTATGCTTTAGCCTACTACAAGCCTGATATTTCAAGAAAACGCAGCATGATCCTAAATATGTGTGTATGTGTGTTTTCTCTTTTAGCCATGAAGAGCCTGTGTAGTTTAAATATGAACAGCACCAAACTTTCAGCAGATACCTACGAAGATCTCAAGGTATTTCTGAGTTACACCTGCTAAAGATGAGAAAACTAGCTGGCCCAAGAGGGTTTGCAGATTTAGCAAATGCACGGTGGTAGTGCCCAGTGCAGAGAGCACTGGCCCTGCAGTGTGAGTAACGTGACAGTCACCTGAAGAGGTGTGGATTATTTTGGGAGGATAATGGCTGATGCATCTTTCTGAGGTTGTTGGCTCTGATGGACTCAGGAAGTGTTTAGTCTATTGAGTGGATGAGCATGAGGTGGAATCAGAAATGAAGTCAGGTCCTTTTTTTGCTGGAGCTATCAGCAGTGAAGGTTTCATGAACAGGAGCGCAGTGGTTGCTACCCATGAGGATGCACAAACAGGGAGAGCATGCCTCCAAAGCCATGTCTTGTACCGTTAGCAGGACCAGAAGTAATGTGGATGAACAGCATTACAGAGCTTTGGTTCATGACGCCAAGGAAGAATTAAGGGCGTTGGGAAAGGTGCAAGTTTATCTTGACACCTCTTGGACTAGAACTGTGCTTTAAACAGAAACACCTGCACAAATGGCCAGTTCCCTTGAGCTTGATATGTAAGATGCCTGGTGTTACCATTTGTACTGTGAATTTACAGCCACTTCAGCAAAATGGTAAAGAATGAGAACGGAGCTGTGGGAGGGGAATGGCCCCAGGTGGTTTCAGACAAAGACTGACTGAGATGTGTTGGCTTGTGCAACTTCACATGGACTTTTTCTTCACTCTGGTGTTGTGTGAGTCACATCTCCCCCCAGAGTCTTACCTTGTAAACCTAAGTGCTCAAGATGAAACTCCACATTATGTTGTCGTGTGTTGAAACCTTAGATTGTGCCAGGTTTACTCAAAAAGGTCACAACCTTGGGTTGAGTTTTAAACTCGTGGCAAGTTCTGAAACTGCTCTGCTTTCAAAATTCACTGCAAATGTATATCTTCAGTTCTGGCTGTGGAGCCAGGGCTCCCCCAGGGACTCAGTTGCAATGCTGCTAGCAGAGATTTTTCAAGATCAAGTTTTCAAAACTTGTGTCACAATTGTATATGCAAAGAAGTCGTCCTTGGAATTAACAGCTGGCTTGCAGATGGGTTCACACAATGGAGCTTGTATCAGGCCCCAAGCATTCGCAGACAATCAAGGTCAATGCTGCATTTGGCCCAGGGCTCTGAAATCGAGTGTATTGAAAGGATCCTCCAGTCCTACGCCTGCTTCCGAGCCCTTTTGCCACTAACTTGAGGCTGAAGCTCACATTTTCCAAACCGGTTCCCTCTGCTCCAGTGTTGCATGAACAGTCCTCAGCAGTAACACAAGACAGTGACTTGCCAGGGCAGACAGCAGAACTGGCGATGAGCAAAGCTGTGTTGATTGCACAGGATTAAAAAAGCTGAGAAGGGCACGCGTCACATTTTCCCTTCTCACCTCTTTCATCGAGATGAATCGTAGTGGCCATTTTTTAGAGCAGCGTGCACGTTCAAAGGGAGGGGAGTAGTTTCTCACCCTGGGGCGCGTGGTTATAGGTCTGTTGAGAACAGCTCAGCCTTCAAAGAATTTGTTTTTGATACAAATCTCCCCTTCTTCTCCCCTCGGTCTGCAGCAGCATTCGGGGCACAAGGCAGTGATGCCATTTCCTCCTCACTCCTGCTCCCGCCCCACTAAACACGCTTGCACACACACAGACACCCACATATGTACCAGGCGGGCTGAACCAGACAATAAATAAACACCCACTACTGAAGTCATTATTGCCTAACTGAAAAATTATTTGCTGGCAGTGTCTGTAGGATTATGACTAGCTCTTATCAAAATATGCGTGCACATAAATCAAGGAGTGAGGTAATAACGACTCCTAGAAACTTTCAACTTCTCAGTTATGCCCTAGCCTAATTAAATATGTTCGGGTTTGGAGAATTAGCTGTATGATTATGGTCAGAGAGCATGAAAATGGGACCGACAAGTAGGAAGAGAGCAAAAAGTTGATTGCCACCTGTTTCGTGTGGGCTAATTTGGAAACAATGAGTCCAAATGTGTTGGAGTTTGTGGAACTGAGACCACAAAGGCACCAGAAGTTGCTAGCACTCTCTAAACTTGTTTAATAAATGGAGGGAGAAATCAGGCAATGCCATAGCGTGGAGGCTGCTGCAATTTGAGTCCGTTGCCGTCACGACTGCAGCTTGACAAACACCTTTTGATAAGCATTTGTAGAAAAAATAAAGACTGGGATCTGATCATGGTTTTTGTCAGTTGTAACAGAGCCTATGTCCTGAAAGCATGTAATTAATTCTTTTTTCTCCCTCCTCACGCAGGCTAAACTGCCCAACCTGAAAGAAGTGGATGTTCGCTACACCGAAGCGTGGTGAACTCTCCCTGCCTCCAACTCTCTCTTTTGCTTCTGACAGGAAGGAAAAGATTTTTAAAACAAACAAAGAAAAACAAACCGGAAAAAAAATAACTTTTGGCTAATACCTGTAGAGCAGTGAGTGCTGGGACTTGGTGGTAGGAGTCGTGGTATGAGGTGGAGGAATTGTGTGTGTCAGGGGACAGGGAAGGCCTGGACCTGGCCGAATTCTTGCAGCTTTGTGATTTCGGAATCAACATAATTTAAATTGAAAAGGAGAGAATTAAAAAAAAAAAAAAAGATAAAAGAGGAAAAAAGAGGACTTTGTAGCAGCAAGAGGAATATAAAGAGGAAAAAAAACACCTTTGTGGATTTTCTTTGCCTTTGTGTTTTATGCCGTGTGGAGAAAAAAATATATTCATTTGTCATTATTTACCTGGGTTTCCTTGGCTGGCACAGTCCGAACTCCTCTTTGACCAGTTTTGCTCCAGAAAATCAAACTTACAAAAATCTCAAGAGAAGAAAACCAAAAGCGATCTGATTTTCACCCCCCCTCACCCTGTGTCCTCTCAGTTGTTATGCAAAGTAATTTTGTTGTACATAAGATTTACATAATGCACCTATTTAAGAAAATGGTTCACAAATAACAGGTCTGGGACCTGTCTTTTATTTATGAATTGTTAATTCTTTTACCCTTTTTTGCGTATAGTACTGTATAAACTAGTTTGCTGTCTTGTTGTTATTATTATTTTTTTTAAAGGAAATGTCCTCAAAGAATTGCCTTTTAGTAATGCAGACTGTATTATACTCCCTCTCTGTCACCACATTCATCGCTTGTCTTTTTGATTTCAAAATGCCTCAGATGTTATTAAATAGGAAGGAAAATATCTATCATAGGTATGGTTGTTGGGGGAGGGGTTGCAGGGATTAATAAAAATGAGATTTCCTTCCGAAGTCTGGAAAACTTTCTTTAAGTCTTTTAAACCACATCAGATTTAACCATGGGTGATAGGGAAAATTTGTCACTTATTTTGCCAAGGGGTAATAACAAAGCTGTCGATTTTACAAATTGCCTCTGTTGTTTTCTGTTTACGTCCGATATTTCAAAAAGTGAAAAAAAAGCTCTCCCTCCATTTTGTGCATAAGCTTTTTATTTTTTTGCCCTTTTTTTTTTTTTTTTTTTTTTTTTTTGCCTTTTCCTCTTCTCCGCCCTTCCCTCCCTCCCCCTACCTGTTCTGTGCACGCATTGTTCTGCATGTTCCTCTGGGGAGGCTGCAAACATAGCCTTGTCGCTGATCTGATAGCTCTGACCTGTCTGTAAATGTGACTGCTACGTTTTTTCAAATTTTCTTCCACAATTGCTTAGAAGATGATTTTTTAAAAATTGTGGTTTCTTTTATAACTATGCTGTTGACTTTTTTTTTTTCATAATGAGCCTTCATTGTACAGAGCTGCTTATTTAAAAAGAAAAAAACAAAAACAAGTTTTTCCTCTGTTTTAACACCTTTATTTTATTCTTCAGCACCTCAAGGTTTCACATACAGCCAATGTAATTTTTTATATATAAATATATATATATTTAATCTTATTCAATGGAAGCCAAGCTTTGTTTTTGTTTTTGTTTTTAAACTTTGTTGCTATGTAGACAACCCCTACCCAAATCATGTTCTTTTTTTCTTTTTTTTTTTCTTTTTTTAAATAAATGAAATGGAAATTGAGTCTTAACTCATGTAGTGTGCCAGGTTTTTTTTTCCCCTTCAAATCCCAAACTGTATGCAGATACAGTATGGGAAGAAAGAAGAAAAAAAAAAATAAAAAGGAAGAAAAATTATGCCAACATTTTCCTTAGCACTGTTGCTTTTACCAATGGTTTACTACTACTGTTCTGTAGCTGTGTACAAAGAGATGTGAAATAATTTCAGGCAAAAATAAACTGTAAGTGACTATCTTTTAGCTGCGTGCTTTGTGCTTTCTTTGAAGGAAACTTTCACCAGCCTGGTGAGTCGGGGATGCTGTAGGAGGCAGAGCTGGAGCCGGAGGACAACAGCTTGCCCAAGGATGGTGTCGTCAGGAGCCACATGTGCTCATTGCTAACGTAGGCAGTACTGGAGAGGTTGGGGCATTTCCAGGCTGCAGAGGGGTTTCTGTGTGTTGAGGCATTTCGCAGGGCAGTGTCCCAGTGGGGTGCTGTGCTTGTGATTTGCTCTCTGTCCGTGATAAAGCGCTCCGGTGTGTGTGCTGGGTGCCAGCACAAAATCCAATCAGGCCCCACTTAGAAGAGCTGCTGGAACTGGTTTCAAGAGCCACTTTCATTGCCTATGTTACCTGGTTCATATTCTCCTATATCTATCCATATTTCTGTCCTACTCCACAAAACAGACCTTAGGACATGGAGAAACACCGGCATTTTGGAGTGTGTTCCCAGCCAAGGTAAGAAATGCTTGAAGGATGGCCCTTAATAAAGAGCATGAGCTGTGACTTCAGCTTTTCCCTCTGAAATAATGCAACACCATGGTGAGGCTGTCGGTCTGTTTGAGTGCTTTTCCCCTTGGGTACTTACTGCCACATGTGGATTGTCCTCCGCAGCAGGACAAGCAGTCCTGACACCTCAGGGACCTTAAAAAGCTTTTCTGGATCCTGAATAACCAGAAATACCCCGGTGATGCTGGAGGAAGAACTGAGACTTTGCCCAAAGGAGGAGAGCATTGGCTGTGGTGAGACGAAGGCATTTTGCAGCAGGCAATGGTTGGACATGGGTTCCTGCTGCCAGCCATAACCTGCTGCTCCCCAGGGCTCTCCCTTCTGGGGGATCAACTACAGCACTCTCCTAAATGGGGAGAGTAATTGGGATTTCTGTGAAACGGCTCCTTAGGGGAATGATCCCTCTTAAAAAAAGAAAAAAAAAAAAAAAAAGGTTGGGTTGTGTTACATCTGTTTTTTCTGAGAAAAAGAATTGCAGCTAGCTAGCAGATGATCGATCTGCTGTTAAAGTGATGCATGTGGTCTGTCTCGCTTTGCACTAGGCATCTCTGTGCCCAGCCAGGTGCCTTTGGCATCCAGCCAGCATCAATTACTGAGCGACGTCATTAGAAATTTCTAATGATTGCATTGGAAAAGGGGTTCTCGTATCGGTTACAAAATGGGAGGGTTAGATGCGGTGTAATAAGAGATGCTATATCTGAGCTTGCACTCAGAAAGGTTTTTCTGAGTTTTTTTCTAGCAGAGCATTTGGGTTTGTAGGGTGCCCTGGCAGTTCCTCCTGGATAATGATGCTTTTCTGCCTTCCTTTCTGCTGTAGCTTGTTGATAATACGAGCCATTAACAAGCTGCCCAATTTCATTTGGGAGGTTACGGCAGCTTGTCTTTCCAGGGACCGCGAATAGCAGGGGTTTGGCTTTCAACCCAAACTAGTGTGGTAGCTTTGAAGCAAGTCCAAAGAGCACAAAGCAGCAGCACTACCTTGTTCCAGGGGCAATTTTCTCACGTTCTCATTAAAACCCTGCAGTTGTACTACCTTCCTGTTGCTTCCCCTGCTGCTCACAGCTACGTGTGGAGTTCTGGAAGACCAAATGCAGAGCTGAATCTCACAGAGCACCGGTTACTTCCAGTTTCCCAACTGGGTGTGTACTAGATCACTCCTCAGAGGTCTAAAATCCTGATAATTCATCACAGATTCGCTTGAGGAAAGCGCAGGCAGCCTGACAGCTGGTGACTTGAAGAGTTGCTTCATCTATTTTTACCAGGTAAGAGCTTGGTGTGTCATGTTCGTGTGGTCCTTTTACAAAAGGGCCATTCTAGGCCATCTCCATGCCCTGAGGGCCTGAGGCTCTCAGCCTCGTGCTAGCTGTGGGACCTCACGGGCAGATGTGGTAGATGGTGGCCCCAGGGTGGGTGTTGAGCATCTGGGGTGCCCTCAGGGCTGATTCTTGTGGTCTGTGGGCATCCCGGTCTCCTGAGGGTGTCTGTGTGACCCCAGAGCAGGTCAGCCATGCCTCCAGGGTTTGAGCAGGCCTTCACCCCGCACTGGGGGCACTGGGCACAAAAAGTCTCTCTGCTATTCTTCGCCCCACACGTTTCCCAAAGTGCATCAAGCCTCCTCAAGTTGAGGTAGAAGTCCTCTTGGAAATACAGTGTGAAGGTGTTGGAGCGGGCAGGAAAACCCTTGTTGGCAGATCTGTGTGGGGCCTGAACTCTTTGCTAGGAATCCCTAAATGCAGTAAGGGTATAATAAGGGTAAGGAATGGTAATGGTGAGATTAAAAGAACAAAGTAGAGGCCAGCTTGGCCTGTGGCCGCTGTCTACTAAGCAACAGCCAGAGCCAGGCCTATTTGTCTGTGTGATTGCTGCTCCCTGATGGCCGTGAGAATGAGTAAACCCGTGTGTTGTACACAAGGACTTCTAGTCTGGAAAAGAGCTCCTTGAAACTTTCTATACATCTCCAAGCAATAAGGCCATAGAGGTACTAGTGTTCTCACGCTAAAGGCAAAGCTGACCTCTCCCAGCCTCTGTGAAGCCAGCCAGATGTACCCATTAGAAAGGATCAGTCAACTCTATGGCTCTCTTGAATTTTTAATGTTTTTTGCCAACTAAATATAGTACAAGCTTCAAAATACTTGTTTTAAGTGGATGTTAACATCCAGGTTTTTTTCCATTCTCTTTTCTATTGACTGGGGAATATCATAAGTAAATATTTGAGATGAGCCATTTTTATTAAAAACAGATCTTGGAATATCCTTTTTGCCAGTAATATTAAAAATGTGGGTGTTTTTCCTGCTAGCTTCATACCTGATTTTGTTTTTCAGGTGATCTCACTTTCATGCTTTTCACCTGCCAGGTGGAACAAATAGTGTAATATATTTGTACTTATAAAATAGGCCCTATCAGATTTTAAACATATATGTACACAAATCTCACCGTGACCCAGTGGTCATGAAAGAACTCTCGTCAATATAGCACTGCCAATGTAAATATATGTCCTTTTTCTACGAATCTTTGCAAAGATAAAACAAAGGTCTGTATACCAGAATATAGCTCATAGCTCCTTTTCACTTCACTACTAGCATTGACTTGGTCTGAACACCTAAATTGATGAGTTTGCTTCACAGATCTAGTAGTTGATATAGTAACCAGCTTCTTGTTAATTCTTGTTCCAGCTGGGCTATAATATCAAAGCATGAATCCTTTAATTGTAACACAGCATACATTTTGAAGTTGAATTGTTGACTGCAGATAAATGTTAAAATCTTAACAGTCTCTCCCACCCAAAATCTCCCATTCTTACATATGCTTTTACTATAAAACCAATGTTTTTGCATTAAATTATGTGAAGTTCTTAGGGAAAGGGGGACAGCAAGGAAAAGTTTGCTTTGAATGAGGAGTTGATTTTCTCACTTTAATAGAAGTGTTGCTAGCATCTTTGGTATGCAGTATATCATATTTAAAATACAAAAACCTTGGCTTTGGGATAGTTTTATTTTCATGTTTTACCAATTATGATGACATTAAGGATAACTAATGTTACTGACTCATTTGCCAGGTGCTTTGAGACCTTGGAGCTAGGTTTTGTTACATATTGCTGCACTAAGAGTCAGCGTTGCACTGTTTTGTGAACCTTGGAGGCTGTATGAACACATTTATCAGGAATGCTTTGAATTTGGGTTTAAGCATCATAATGCTAGAAAGATGCAAGTTCCAGTTCATTGTTGTTTACTCACAAGAGAGAAGAAACATTGCAAAATGAGTCCACTTACTGGGATTTCATGTGGTTCTCTGATCTCCCACGCAGTGCTTTCTCCATCCCCACTGGATGGGACGGGCAGCGCTGGGGCTGGCCAAATATCCCAAGCCCACACACCCAGAGCTGTGCAAGGTGATGACAACTGGGCAGAGCACAGCAGAGCTGTGCCTGAATGGCAATGAGTGCCAGCACTATGGAAAATTGCTTTCTTATGGATTTTGAGATGTGTAGACCCTCTGATGTTTAAACCAGGAGGCTGAGTGTCTGCTGGGTAGTGGTAATGGAGCAGATCTGCCAGCTCTCTGGTGGCTTGGTGTGATGTCTGGTAAAAGCATCAGCACCTGCTGGCCTTGTCCCCATGTGGGGACCATCCCACCACTGTCCCTGCCCTGGTGGCAGGGTCTCCAGCACCCCCAGATGCTGTGTGGTAGGACCAGGGGCTGGTGGGGTTCCCGCGGCATCGCCCCCACGCGCTGGCTGCACCCTCAGCTCCTCCTGAATTAAATAAATAAAAAGCCCCAAAACGGGAAGAGGAAAGAAAAAAAGGAAAAAAAAAAAAGTTGCACTTGAGGTTAGTGCTGCTCTCCGCCGCAAAGCCGATGACATCAATGTTGCCATGGTGACAAAATCTTCACTTAGGTATGGTGAGCGCCCTGAGCTTGCGGCTGCCAAGGAAACCCGCCCGAGCGCCAGGCAGCCCCGCGCGCCAGCACACGGCCTGCGGCCTTCCTCCTCCTCCTCCTCCTCCCTGTCCTCCTCTCAGCCAGGCACCCTGTGCACTGCCCTGTGCTTCCCAGCCTCCTGCCAGCACCCTGGAAGTTACTTGGGAAAATTTTCCATCCTTTGTCCCTGTTGTTGTCCCGGCAGCTCCGGGGCTTCCCGAGGATGAGGAGGGATGGCTGCCACCAGCAGAGGAGTGGGGACACACCAGGTCCACCCCTGGCCATCACCAGGATTCACGTCCTGTCCCCTTTGAGTGGTGATGGACTCCGAGGTCTTCATGGAGGCTCAGAGCTGCTGGCCTCTGCCTGCTCATGAGTGAAGCTGCTTCATTTTGGGGGGGCTGTTATTCTAACACCGGGCTCACATGCTGTGGGAAGCCTGCCCCCACCCACCCCTTTTTTCCCCCTTTTTGTCAGTGCAAGTGAGAAACTTCCTAAAGCTTGGTTATCGCCTCGGAATCCACTGCTTGCAGCCGACAGCAGTCATTAGTCACCAGAGTGAACCCCGGGCTGAAGAGAAGTGGCTGAAGCAAGGAGAGGGGTTTGGCTCTGCACAAAGCCTTGCCTCCAGCTCTGTGCTCAGCTGAAGCCCTGCTGCGACCTGGGCAGTGCTCCCCCTGCTCCCGGGGGCTTTGCCAAACCCAGCCCAAAGCCCAGTCCAGCACCAAGGGCAGTTGTTCAGAGGGTGCTGACGGGGTCTGTCCCGCTGGGCCGTCACCCCCAGTGAGCAAGTGTAACCCAGAGCCCACCGAAGGCTGTGGAAGAGGTTCTTTTTTAGTGTCTTTTAATGCAGGTCCGAGTGGATATTAAGCACTCTGGGATTTTTGTTTGTTTTTTTTTTTAAGTGGATTTTAAGCACAGGCTTAAAAGCTTGGATGATTTGCCAGGGCAAACGATGCCCCTGCATCACTTCCAGCCAGGCAGTAGGCAGCCCCATGCAACCCCGATGGAAAAACTGCCTGTTGACACAGCGAGGTGCTCCTCTGGCTTTTGTTTTAGTAGATGGGGTTCTGGACCTCGGACAAGCTGTTGTTATTTCAGAGAAGAAAAAAAAAAACGAAGATTTTTTTTCTCAAAGAGCAACATCTGCTGGCATGTGAGAAACTGCTGGCTTTCAGGCTTCGGGGTCTGCAATTAATCAGGCTCCGAGCCGCGCTGCTGCCGGCAGCGCAGCCGAGTTGAGCCGGGGGTTTGAAAGGGAAGGAAAGGAAAAGCTCGGCATGGCACGGCACGGCATGGCAAGCCCACCTGGCGTGGCACGGGGAGGTGAACCTGACCGTGGGCTCACTGAATGAGTGACAAGGGTGAGCATCAGCTTAAAGCCAGTTTATTTTTTGGCAGAAGAAGGACACGATTTACGCAGAGGCAGATCCAGGATAAGCCAGCCCTCTGCTAGAAATCCAGAATGTGTTTTAAAAGAAATATTCAACAGTTTTGCAGTGAAATGATTCGCTTTTATTATATAGCTGTGATAGGAACAAGGGGGATTAACAGACAGCAAATCTCTGGAGAAAATGAAGATTTTTTTTAGGCTTGACTTTTTTTTTTAGCCTAATTATTGATATCCTTTCAAAATAATTATGAATTTTACACAGGACCAGATCTCCACTGCACGGTTTCTGGTCACAAGAGATGAGTGTAGCCAAGGGGAAGTGACTCATGGCTGCCTGTGGTTGAAATTAATGAGATTTTTATCTGGAAATATTCCTGTTAGTGCCTTTTCTTTGTAGTCCGAGTCAGGACAATAGCATGGAAATCATCTTTGAGGAAAACGGTGACCTCACTGCGATCGCTGCAGTAACTGGAGGCTCAGCAGCGATAAGCACTGGAATAGCTGAGTTATGGATTTTGAGGCCAGAAAACCCCATTCTGAACAGCCAGGCTGGCACGCTGCAGAAAGCAGCTTGGTTTTGCTCTCTGAATCCTGCAACAACCCCACGAGTGGTATTTAGTGAGGAGGGAGAAAGGAGAACACGAGGAGAAAGGAAATCGGCCGGGGGAGGTTGGGATGGGATGTTTTGCACATGGACTTATTTACTGCAGATGGGAAAGCGCTAACTGCAGGCCTGCCTGGCAAAGCAAACTGCTCCAAAAACAAAAGCCCTTCCTCGTCGTGCATCACCTTCTCTGCAAGGACGAGGTCTTGCAGGAGAGCCTGTTTTAAATAGAAGTGGAGGAGAAATCCTTCCCCTGCCTGTGCTGGGGGCTGCCACCTTCCCGGAGGGAAACAGCAGGGAACATGCAGCAAGAAACCACATCTTTCTGGGCTGCTTCAGCTCCCAGCCAGCTTATTGATCAGGAGGAAACGTCGGTGTTTCGGGAGCTTCCCAAAAAGGCACGGGGAGGCTGCGCGGCGCCCGTGCGTCACCGGGGCTGTTTTTATCCGTGGATTTTCCAGCGCGTTGAGCAGCGCCGGGTCGCCCAGGAGGGACCCTGGCAGAATCTCCCCGCTGCGTGACTCATCCTCGCGCATCGGGGGAGCGCGGGCTGGCTCCGGCACGCTGCACTTTTCAACTCTGATTCATGCCACCCCAGGAGAGTAAATAAGGCAACGCCACACACGGCTCGGCTGCGACGAACCACATTCCCACTGGAAAGGTGTCAGGGCAAATGACACCGCCAGCGAATAGTGTCACCTATAATGTTCCCAGCCATTTCCTAAATAGGGCAAAATGCCTCGCTGCTCCTCTGCCAGGAATCCCAACACAGCTTAGGATACCTGCAGTCCTGCACATGCCAGGAGGGCTTTGCTGAACCAAAGATGCTGGCCTGATCTCATTGAGCTTAGGAGCCTGTTTGCTAAAGCCTGAGGATGTTTGTTAGCAGTCTGGGGTTGTCACTTCTCAGGCTCTATCTGCAGATCGCTTTGGAAGGGTGATTCAAAAAGTGAAGAGCCTCGTTTCTCTGGATGTCTCCCAAAAGCAGGGTAACCCAGGTCACTGCTGCAGAAGGCGTTACTTGATATTGATGTCTCTAGCACTGTAGAGACAAAAATCGGGAGCAGATTTTTTAACAGGATCTAAACTAATTACATCTCTAAAATGGGTTGTTTGGGGAAAAACTCTTCAGCTGTCATCACTGGTACCTGAATGCTGGTGAGTCATCAAATTACATCCTTGGGTCTGGAAATGGATAGCTGGATAACTAGATGCCTAGTTGCCTGCTCAGCCAGTGAAGCAATTCAGCTAAAAAACCTCACGTATGGGTCAGATGATCTCTTTGCTCCAATTTTACTCCAGCCCTGGCTGGCACCTTTGGCCAAGGAAGCCTGAAGAAGGTCCTGGGGTGTTCTTTGTGCCTCCGGGCAGCCTCTGCCCTGGGTTAGTGCCTGCAGTGCCTGTGGGCACGCAGCCCTGCAAACCCGGTGGCACAGCAGGAACAGCACTGCAGAACAAATGGAAAGGGGGAAGCCCTAAACGTCTCCTGGTAGCAGGGTGTGAATTTGTGCCCTTTGCTTAGGCTGAGCTGTCGTTAAGGAGACCGTGTAGATATCTGTCTATTTCTGGAGTAAATCAGCATCACAGGTGACTTCTGATTGCTGGTTGCTAATGAGAGAGAGCAACTTGTGTTCAGGTTAGCCAAACAGAGGGGCAAAAGTTAGTGAATAAGGACTAAATGAGCTGGGTGCTTAATTGTCAGTGAATGTCAGTTCCTCCAGTCCTTTCCTCCCTTGGGCTTCAATCCCAGCCTTGTTCTCCAACCTGCAAGAGAGAAATATCCAGGGCAGCATAATTAGCGCATGCTCTTCCACATCTTATATGCTGTAATGTTGTCTTTCTTTCAAAATAAAGCAAGAAAGGTCCCCCCCCCTCATGTGATTACATGTTCTGTTCTTCCCTTCAAGCTTGTCAACATGAAGCACAGAGATTGCCTAATCCATTTTTGTTATTTAATTACGTGACTGCGGCGCGCTGCTCTGGCTTCTGTCCATGCCCCGTCACAATTGGCACTGCATTCCTTCCCGGAGCCCTGGGACTCCAAAAACCTGTGGGGAAGGGAAGTGCATCCCCACATCCCTGTCAGGTGCCACCAGGAATTTGTGATTGCTGGAGTTAAGGAAGTGATTTAAACCCCAGAGCTGGCAGCGTGGTGAGCAAAGGGACTCAGCAGAGCCCTTGGAGAGGAAGCAGGTGGAGGCAGGGGCTTTTAGTGTCCATACAGCCCCTGTATGCCTGCTGGCCAAGTGAACAAGCTGGGATTTGCCCACTGGTGTCCTCCTTGTGCTCCCAGACAGGGAGAGCAGGGGCAGTGGGGCTGGGTGCCCTCGTGGGTGCTGGCACCTCCTCTCAGAGCCTTGCACGTGTTCGCTGATGGCTGGCAAATGCCTGCTGCTGCTGGGCGATAGCTGCAGCCTGTGTTTAGGGGCAGAAATCGGCCACTTGGATCAAAATAGAAATCCTTCTGCTAAATGCTGTTCAGGGAATTGGCAGAGTGGGAAGGGCAAAGCAGCCAGCTGCATGGCTCAGTGGCGTGGATGATGTATCACAGGTGACCTTACCGTCTCAGCTTTAAGCCATGCTGTCTGCATTCCTGGTCTCTAAATCACTGAGTTATTTAGTTATTCTGTTATTCTGCTCCCTCACAGAGCCCATGCCCTCTGCCATTGATGGTTTCCTCATGTGTGGCCATCAGCAACGTAACCGTGAGATGACGGCAAGGAAATGAGAACAAGGAGAACTCAGTCCCCACTGGATTAAGCCATGAGGCACAGAGAGCTTTTCCTCCTCTCCTTTCCAAGGAAGCGAGCTGCCATCGGGATGGTGAACACACGTAAAAATGAGGTGTGCACGAGGCTGGTGTGAGCACTGGGGATGGGCATTAGCAGGGGGATGGAGGAGTCACGGGGGCCTAGGAGGAGCCCCTTGGATCAATGGCATCGCACAAACACTTCGTCCTTCACAGTTTTGCTCAGCCACTAGGTGAACACAGTGGAGGCACAGAGTGCTGTGTTTTTCACTGATTCAGCCCCACTGCCTGTGTCTAAGTAGCTTTGCCTTGGGATTTAGCGTGGGCCTTGTGGGGCTCCTGCTGTGGCGCTGACTTCTTCCAGCAGCAGGGCCACAACCCTCCCATGGGGGAGCTTTAAAAAGGAAGGGATTTCAGCTGGAATTTGGTGCTCATGTTTCTTAGGCTTTGGGCATCCCCTCCTAAATTTGTGGGGTGAAGAATGATGGAGATCCTCTTCTCCTCTGCTTTCATTTCATTTTGTTTGTTTTGTTTGGGCCCTGTCACAGCATTTCTTGGGCCTAGGCCCAGCCCAGCACTTAGCTGCAGTAGCACAGGAATTGATTTCAGCAGAAGTAGACAATTCCCTAAATTATTAATGTTAATAGTGGACAAACCACAGGGCACAGGCAAAAATACACAGAAGGAAGAGCTGAAGGCAATCAAGAGGATGGCAGCTGGGACCATCAGGGTGAAGAGAGCTGGGCCTGGCAAAAAGTGAGATGTCTGAGCTGACCAGGACTGAGACAGAGCACAAGCCAAGAAGGGTACACGCCTTGGGGATGCTCCTGAATGCTATGGTTTTCCACAGGTACAGGTGCTGTTATGTATCGTGTTTTATAACAAGCTTTTCACATGCAGAAATCCCCACACTGCCAAAGATGTGGTTGATGCATATCCCACAGGCCTGCTGGGGGGGTGGGATGCTTCTGTGGTGTCCCCAGTGCCCACGAGGCTGCCCAGGCCACATGAAGCTGCACAGCTCCTTGCAGCCTGCCTGGCATGTCCTAATTGTGGTTCTCAGAAGCCCTCAGTGTTTTCAGCTGATTTGCTTTGACATCAGCAGCCGGCAAGAAGTTCTCTGTGTCGGGGTGCGTGGGAGTGCTATGTGACACCTTAATCATGCTAAACAGGAACACACATTCAGATTTCCTCGGTGTTTCAAAGAAATGTGATTTCCTTTGTGCTGCAAAGAAAGAGTTGACTTGATTGCGACTCACTGTGGAGACGGGCTGTGTTGCGTGTGAATTAGGGTGCCAGGATCTAATTCTGGGTGAAAGAGGGAGATAAAAGATCCTTGACTTACTAGCTGCAACCATTGGGGTCAATTTTCTTGCTGGTTACTGGGGGTCGTTTTGATGATAGCTGTTTTTCTGGGTTGGCCAATGTATGAGAAACCAGATATTGTGCAAAAAAAACAGCACAAAGCCAAACCTGTATAGAATCAAAGTCTAAGCAAATATTATACCAAATCCCAGCTTCTGAAACAGTTGTTAGTCATATAGTGCAGGCATTAGAAACTCATTAAAAGTCCAAAAGAGTGGTTAACTCATTAATTTATTTCTCTTCCACGTATGGGTGATGACCATTCAAAACCCGGGCAGCAGTGGCTCAGTACAGATTTAGCTGAGCATTTCCTGGCCCAGATGAGATGAAATAAAGGCAGAGAAGATTCGCGAGAGCCCTGCCAGCGCAGAGTGGTGTGTGACGTATGGCGGGGCTGTATAGCTCGTGTGATTTGTGACACGCAGCCAGGCTGTTGGAAAAGCTGAATTTGCCGGTGTGCTCATCCTGCTGACAGTCTCATTCGCTCAGCCTTGCTCACACAGCGGCACATGACTGCTTGGATCGTCAGCATGAAAATGCCTTTCATTTTTTTGCGATTTGTGAGATAAAGTTAAAAACTCTTCATTTGGTAAAGTACTGTGCGTGATAATAAGGAAAGCTGTTTGATCTCATCAAATAATTTGAATGATTACGCTCGATTCAGACAATGGCTGTGTTCCTGCTAGCTGTGCCCAAAACATCCTTCTGAAATGTGTTATCATCCAGGAGTCACTGCCATGGGGCAGTACCGTGTTCCATGGGGTTCATCAGCCATGTGATAGTAGTTGCTGCAGTCCCTGCCCAACTGTTTTAATTTTCAGCATGGAATTAACAATAGCCTAACCCTATTCATGCAGTGTGCAAGTAGGTCAGTGGAGCCAGCAGGAAGGAGTTCAGCCCTTTCCACCAGCCCTGTACCAGAGTGTCTGCTTCAAAATAGCACCAGCCACGTTCCCCTCCCTGGCACGATGTGACAGTGCCTTTTCCTTTCTAAGAGAACTGCTCTGGGACAAGGAATGTCCCCTTCCAAATGGGCTTTCTGTCACCTGCTGTTGCTGCCTTATTTAAGCTCTCCAAGTTGTGTGTTTGGCTGCTGGCCTGTGTGGCAGGAGGCAGACCTGCGATGGCACATTTCTGTGCAGTTGCTAAATGCAAAGTGCTTGCGCTCCATCAGATAAAATGCATCTCCTTGCATCTTTGTATGGATCAAAGAGCAGTGCTGGTGTCAGGCCAGGGCCCATCGCTGCCCTGCCAGGCAGAGCAAGGCATACATTTGTCAGCGCCTGGGGACTGGTGTCGTTTCAGAGTGGTGGTTAAGCATTCACATGAAATTACCTGTGTAAAAAAATACAGTGCAGGGAGTGTTAGGCAAGCTCCGCTTAGATCACTGCAGATGTGTTATTTTGGGAGAGTATTCATACTGTGCACTCCTTATTCAGACAAAACGGCAATTGACGTAATTTTTTCCATAATGTTGCTTTTATTTGAAATCATATCTATACATCTTGTACAAATCAAACTAATAATAAGCATTTCCATGACAGATTCTCCTTATGGATTAATTTTGGAATTTAGTTTATAGACATGATTTGACTTCAGTGGGATTTGCGTCCATAAAAGGACAGCCACAACAGGGGACAAATGCGAGAAAGTGGATTTTTGTCTATAATTCACCATATTTGTTTGTGGAACCCTTAACAATGTTCTAATCTTCCATCTGAAAACTGCCTTGTCACCTTTTGATTTATAGCTTTTTCCTTTGCCTTTACTCTGCACTACTTCGCTGGTATTTCTTACAAGGCAGGTATTGTCAAATCTCTTTCTTCAAACATATAATAACCACCTTTTGCAGAGAACAGGCGTATAAGTTACTCAGCTTATATGACAGAACAGAAAATAAAGAGTTGAGTATCTGGCAGAGATGCCAAAGAGTGATGTTATTATAACCTTACTGTGAAAGATATGCCAACAGAAAGTTATGTATCGGTGAGGTAACCAATGACAATATTTGCAGGAGAAGGCTTTATTACACCAAATATTAAAAAACATCATTGTATGGTGTATTTACAGACAAATCACACCTGTCTTATCAAGATGTTCAACAGCCATCCCTGCGCATAACAGACAAGATTTATAGCTTAAATAGACCACAGGCATGGAAGGACATCACAGGTTTATGCTTGTCAGTACTTCAGCCTTATTGTTGAGACCTGCTTGGGAATTTTCCCATGTTGCTTGTTTTTAAGTGGAAAATGTTGTTTCTGCAACACTGAAATCTTGCAATTTCTCAGTTTTCCTTTAAGAAAATTACACCAAGATTAGAGCAGCTCTTTCAAGGCGGAGTGGTCCAAAGGAAACCAAATCACAGCGCTTGTCTTTGACCAGTTTAAAACATCAGCCCGTGCTTGCCTGTGCTGCCATCAGACACACGGGCTTTATGTTTGGGTGCTTTGTCCCACCAGTTTCTGCAGCAGGCTTGGCTTCCCAAGACACTTGCATTCATCTTCAGGGTGGAGCAACACCCACGCTGTCCCCAGCAGACACAGGGGATCTTTGGCAATGTAGCTTGGGCGTGGAGGTAAAAGGAGGCCTTGTAGGAAGAGATGAAGGCTTCATTTTTAGGGGAAAAGAAGATTACAGAGTCAAGAGGCAGCTCAGAGAAGAGTACATGTAGCTGCCTCTTCATCTTGGGGTTATCCACTCAATCGAGTACGGTCAAACAGAGCCCTCTGAAGCCTCGGGATGAAGTGGGCTTCCCAAGGACAAGGCGGCGAGCACCGCACGGGCCCTGACACAGCAAAGCAGGGCGTTATCTCTGCAGCTCTGCACTGGGAGCCCGAGTGCACCCCGAGCAGCCCCGTTACCTAGTGATGTATGGGAGCGGGTGGCCCTTCCCGAGCACCACCTCCAGCACGCGGTCGGTAATGAGCGACATTATCATCAGCGCTTTCTGCTTGATTTGCCGGCGCTCGTCAGCAGGCAGCTGACCTTGGACGGAGGCTCAGCATCAGCCTGGCTGGAGTGGGGGTGCGCGGGGGGAGCTCAAAGCTCCGGGTGCTCAGCAGGAGCGGCTGGCAGCTGGTGCGCTGCTCCACCTCCTGGCAGCTGCTCAGCTCTGCAAGAAAGGAGTTTCAGCTGGGGTTTGGCCTAACGGGGTGCTGAGCAGCACTATTTCCTTCCTAAAATCATCGCCGAATGCCACCAAGTTACTGCCTTCCATCATTGCTCTGCATCACTGCCCTGTATTGCTGCTTTCCATCATTGCTCTGCATCGCTATCCTGCGTTGCTGCCCTACAGTGCAGGCAGGGTGAGCAGCACTGCCCAAGAGAAAGCCTCCCCAATGCCTCCTGCTGGTGTTTTCTGCTTCCACGTGTTAACGAACATTTATTTATCCCATTTAGGCAGACTGGAAATCTGCAGTTCTGCAAAGAAAGGGAAACTTTCCGCTCAAACCCAGCTAGTTGCCGGGTGGAAACAGGGCGAGAGGGCAAGCAGCGTGCTTCTATCTCAAGGCAGATTCTCAGACATCACCATTTCCCTTTTCGGCTGCCCCTGCCGAGCAGGGAACCCGACCTCTGCCGGCCCCCGGAGCTCCGGGGCTCGGTGCTCAGCGCGATCTCTGCTGCCCCCGCCCGGGCAGCGCCGCGTTCAGGCACAAAGCCGGGCTTTTGGAAGGGATTGGGACGGGCACCCAGCAGGGCAAGCTGTGCTCGCCCGCAGCTGCTCCCTGTTCGGCACTTTTGGGGTTCACGACGATGTTTTGCTCTCCGCTGAGGCTCTCCATGCAAGGTTCTCAAAATGCCCATCGTTAGACCGCCTAAGAGCCCATTTCCTAGGAAAGCCTTGCTCATCCTGAAGATAAAACACAGCCTCGAGCCCTGCTTTGAATTCAGACCTTTAGGTAATAGTAAAGACTTCGTTTGCATTAGGGCCTTCTTCCCGCTGTTACTACTAAATGCTATATTTCATTTAAGTACCAAATTATAGAGCTAACTCTTGGGAAAGCCTGAATCCAGCCCGCTTCTCGGCTATGAGAAACTCAGGTTTTCTGAACGTTTAAATATCTCAATATCCTGCATCCATTTCCAGCTGTAGCTGAGCAGCTCTGCGTTCATTGCTGAGCTGAATTTTAGCACCAGGTTGTCCTTATTTTTCACCTCCCCATTGCTAAATCCCAAGAGAATATTTACAGTGGGATGCACATCAGTGTGTGCGTTCCTGGAGCGATTGCAGAAAGCCTGTTGTAAAAGAGCTAGTAACGTAGCCTGCAGAAGACAAAAATGACTGTATCATGGGATATGGGCCATATTCAAAGATAGGTTATGTCTGCAAGAGCAGATTTGAGAAGATTAGCTGCTAAACTGTCTCTGGGAGAAAGTCAAGCTGACAGCCTAGAACAGCTGAGCTAATAGCTAAACTGATCTTTAATCCATCCTTGCTGTAAACTATCTTGAAAGATCATTAAGCATTAAGTAGCCTGTGTGGATGAATTAAATGATAAACAGTGGCCAAATCACTGAGAAACAGAGCAAGGCAAGATTTTGAAGCCTAAAAAGCACTGTAATGGCACCGTTGTACAAAATATAAGGCAGAAGGAAGGCAGCCCTTGCTTCATGGTGCCAGGGAAGAGAAAAAAAAAAAAAGGCTGGTGTTAATCTGGATTAGTTCCTGATCCGGGTCACTGTGTGAATGCCGTGTCATCACAAGGGAAACGCTGCTCATGGTGAGGGAAAAGGGAAACTGCTTCTCTCTGTGTGTTTTTTCCAGGGGCAGCCAAGCTTCTCTGCACAAAGGGACACTTCTGTGTCCCTTGGGGTGCTCAGAGTAACCAGGTTTTCCAGAGCCCCTGAAACCGAGCAACCAGAAAGCTGTGCAGTGATGCAGACCAGCTCCAGAAGAGGCTTCTCCACCTGAAGATGTTGGCTTAATAAACATATAACTGCTGGAGCAACCCTTTCAGCAGCTAACAGCCTTGGTATGTGCACCTGGTTGGCTCTGCTCTGCACCTGGAGAGAGGCAGGTGGAGGGGTCCGACCCTTGGGGAGAGCAGAGAGAACTGGTGGAGGTGGGGTGAATGTGTCTGACCTCTCTGTGTAATTTCATCCATGTGGGTGGATGAAGGACTGTGCTGTGTAAAGAAAGCAAGCTGCTTTTGGTGGTTGCTGTAAGGTTTTGTAGGTGTCAGGGGGCTGGAGCAGTCCTTGTGCTGGTGGTTGTTGGGGTGTCTGGAGGTGGCTTTGCTGGTGCAGGTAGATTTAGCTGCTAAATTCTGTTCCCACTTTGAAAGAAACCAGTTGTAAAGATACAGTGGGTGTGCAGTATGAAGAAAGGTGCTTAGAAGCCAAGCCAGAGGCTTGCAAGCTTGTGCTGAGGTAGCAACATTTCTACTAGCGCAGAAAGTCTGCTAGTACAGGCTGCAGGCAGTGAGTGGCATCGTGGTACCGCGGAAGGAGCAGCACAGCAGAAATGAGATGACTGGACACAGCAGGAAGACAGATCAGCTGCTGAGGAGGGGTTGTTTTCAGCATGAGATCCTGCCTGTATGTCAGTGTCAGTCGTAAGCAGTGTGCACTGCAGGGCATGGAAATAAAGCCACATGCTTGTGTTAGTCCAGTCTGTCTGTCCTGCAGCCCCCAGCGATGAGAAAAGCAGTCGTGTCTCCTCTCTCCCCCTCTGACCTGAACTTCACTGCTCTTAGAAATGCACAGCGTCAGTAACAGCCTTGGAGATCGAAATGCCTATGGTGTCAGTGCTCATCGAGCCAGCCTCGGTTTGTCATGAAAAGGACGGCAAAGGCAGCGCTATAAGAAAGGGTATGGATCCCAGCGTGTGTAACAAGCAGCACACGTGATATTGTCACCACCTTGGGGACAACTTCATGGGTCTGAGTAATGCAAAGGCAGGAGACAGCAAAGGTGACGGTGGCACAAGGGGAGGCACACCTGCACTGCCCACGCAGACAAACATGGGACTTTGGCCCACAGCATACAGGGGTGTCAGCGGGTAGTATTAGCTGTGCGTTTTAGTTTTACTGGCTTGGTTGCAAAATACTTGTGCAGTACCCTGACATTTTTGAATGATTATAATTATTTTTTTTTGTCCTCGTCTGCTCAGAAAGCCAAACTCGTACAACTGTAATAAGACAATTACCAGCCCTGTAGAAAGGGGACTGTGCTCTCCCAGGGGCACAGCTAAAGGAGATGGTCCCAAGAGCCAGAACTGACAGCTATGGGGGGGCTGGAGCTGGAGCAAGCTTGCTGACTCAGGCTTACAGTACACAAACCATAACTTTTCTTCCTGAGGAAAGGCAATGGAAGGGACATATAGTTGTAATGTGAGATATATAAACAGGAATATTACTTTGGCAGCCTCCTTCTGTGTTATATTCTCAATGGCAGCACCTGCAAATCATCCCCCCTGTTATGTTTTATCATCTGTAAGTACATGAGAAGGCCAGTATTGTTTTAAAATTCAATTTATCACACTAATTTCAAACCCCAGTGCTGTAATATTGACTTTCTTTTTATTACATCATCCTTTGTTTTCAGAAAACCGGTAAAAACAACATTGAAATTGACATAAACAAGTGATGTTTTTAAATATATTTCTTCTCAGGCAAACGCGATTCCATCATATGGTGGCTGAGAAACCAGAAATTTAGGTAAGTATTGAAGGCATGTTGGCCTCAGAATTACAGATTAATTTTTCAGTGCTACACCCACTCAGATTTAGTTTTGAAATACAAGCAGCTGGCTCAGTGGCATCGAGGAGCAGCTGTGGGGTTGAGGAGGGGTGAACACAGCTGCAGCTGTGGTCCCAGGGGGAATTCTGCCCCAAAATGCAAACCTGCACCTCTGCAGCCCCCTTTGCACACATGCAGAGGTTTGGGAGAAGGTGACATTGTAATGCAATGTTTTGAGTCTGTAGAAAAAGGCTCACAGTCTACGTGGGTACTACTGTTGTCTCGAGGTGCCCATGCAGCATTGTTCCTTGTAGGTGGGAAGCTGTCCCTGTCCCCTCTGCCATATGGCCCCCCATCATACTCACAGTCCAAAACTGGTTCAAACGAGGAAAGAAAATGAACTGCCAGCTGATTTCCATAGCATTCCCTGCTTTCTGCTGGGGGCTTTGCAAGAGTTTTGTTTAGATACACCGACTTCCGCCCCGAGCTGCAGGGACAAGCAAATGAGCCACTGCCGCTCTCATGTGAACATAAATGGCCCGACAGTGGTCACACAACGGCAGCACGTCAGACGGGGTTTGAATTCTGACCTGATGCTACAAAACCACAGCACTGCCTTAGTTATGTCCTGATCGTGCTCTTTGTTCTCAGGGGCCCATAACAAACCGTACCGAAATAAAGAGTGCCTGCCTCTGGGATTTTAGGGTACTTTTTTTTTTTTTTTTTAACAAATTGTTGCAAATCAGCTTCTAAAATGTGTCTGTAATTTCTTTAAAAAAGATTTCCTGTAAGATTATCTAGGATTGTCACCCTGGCTGGGATTTTTTTCCCACTGCAGTAGCCCAGAACTTCTGTACGAGGGGCATGACCAGTTTTTCCTTGTCTGTTCTCAGCTAAGACATATCCAGAAAGACTGCTGGCCTTCTCCGCTTGGAGGGAAGACTGATTAAAGAACATCTTCATTACACCCTAGTACAGCCAGCCTATCCCCATTGTTTGCAAAATCTTTATGCTCTTTATTTTTTTTTTTTAAATGTATCAAATGTATCATTGACAAATTGCTTACTCTTTTTTTTTTTGGTAAATCAGTGGTGAATGTCTTAATTTATTTGTAGGTATTCATAGACGTCTTGATCACTGGATCACTTGATCCTTTTGTCTTCATCACTGTAAGAATCAGTCACTAGCTAGGCTGGATTTTGCATAGTCAAATTTTAAAATACACATTGCTTTGCTTAACTACAAAGCCAATTTTTCAGCTTCCTCATCAGAAGCTAGATGTACCTAACCCATGCAGCATGCAGATCGAGTTCCAGGTATTTCAGCCAACCATACTGCTCAGGGACTATTGCTGTGAGCTTCTGAGTGTTTTTGCTGCATTCATTTTTCCTGAACATCTACAGCAGTAAAGTTTATCAGCTAGTTTACTGTTAGTAGGTAATGATCACGAAAGGCCAGATTAAAAGCCATTTCTTAACTTAAAGACATATGGCTGATTCTCTCTTTTCCATTACTTGCAGTATTCGTAATGTCGGTTTTGGACTTGTGTGTTTTCAGATACCTTTGCCCTCTCGTTATCTGCATGGGCCAACCCTGAATTGCTTCCCTTTTTGCTTCTTGTTTTTGTTTTGGCAGATCAATATGGTTTTGTTCTCCGGTGGTGCTTGCAGAGCAGCTGCACAAACACTTGTGCCAGCGGCAGGGAGCAGTCGGGGTAGAGCTGGCAGGAGGCAGAAGCAGGAGGGACTGCCTCTTTTCATTACAAGTGCTGGATGAAGATGTACGTGAAACTTCAGCTTTAAACTGATTACGCCTCGGCTCTTTACCTGTGGGAACAGAGTTAATAATCTCCGATTACTTTCCTGTCCTGTTGCCTGCTATTACCTCTGCTGCATTACAACAGAGTGCTGGCTTTAGCTAAAACCCCTGTGCATTTCTATAATAACTGCAGCTGCAGTTGCAAAACCTTCAACTCCAAATTGCATTCTTCATTGTGAACCATGAAGTCCATTGATAGCTTAGCTAACTATACGTGAACGCTAATTTTGCATTTTTAGCTAAGAAAATATTTTCTTGCATACTTCTGTTCTCTGAGAACAACGTGAAATAAAAATATCTGTCTTCTAAATACCCAGCCCCAGACTTCCTGACTGACCCACTATGAACCACTGCTGCTCTGCACACATTATTTCCTCTCTTTGAAAGAAAAAGAAAAAAGAAAACACAGAAAAAATTACCCACAGTCTGGCAACACCTTGCTTTTCCATTTGCCTCATCTCTATTTTCAGGGGGTAGCAAGCTGCTCTTTACAAGCAGGCAAGTCAAAAAGCATCTATTTCTCCTGCTTGGGTCTTTTCTGACTCCCTTCTCTGGTCTCCTCCCCAGCACCAAAGCAACTGTCTGGTGTCCACTGCCGGAAGAGGCTGAAAACATTTTGTTTTTCCCTGTTAGTAAAGATTTTCTTCTGCTGTAACTTTCATTTGGCTATTTTCTTAGCAAAACATATCCTTTCTGCAGCAGCACTGCTAATGCAATGCCAAGAGCTACAAGTCTGGCTGTTGTTAGACTACAGAAACTGTCAGAAAGCAACTTTAGTTCTTGTCTTTGCTTTGTGACTGAGTCTTTCCTTCCACAGGAGTACCCAAGGTCTCCTCTTCCCTCTGATGGCTTTTGTCATCAAGGCAGCAGCTCTGCACTCTGCCTCCATCTGTGCTGCCAGACCCGTGAAAGCTGGTGCCTGTCACCTGCGGGGATCAGGTTTTTGTTACTTTTTTTTTTTTTTTTTTTTTTTTAGGGGAGCCCTGTAAGGAGCTACATCTCCTGTTATATTTCTGCATGCTTTTTCCTCCCCCCCAGTTTTGTATATTTTAGTTTTAGTCAAATGGTGTCATATTTTGTTTTCATAAAATACCTCAAAAATATCTGTTTCAGCCTATATGAACATTGGTTTGATACAAATATTTGGATTCTGTTTTAATCTGTTTAAAAACTGTTATTTCTTTACAAATAGATTTATGTACATTTGTTGATTTATAAAGCTGTAAAGTATGACTACTCTTTGCATATAAATTACTAGAAAACTAGTATTATTCAGCTTCAACAATTTCATTATTTTCAGTAGAATAAAAAATGGTCAAAACTTTCAAGCATTGACTGATAATCTATTTCCATCCTATTTTAATCTATTTCCCACTGGGGTAACAAGCTAGGTGTTGTCTTCTGCTCTAATCTTAAAATCCTATGTTCTACGTGTAAACCATTTTTTTCCAGACAGCATATCTCGAACCAGAAATGTGTGCTTTCAATTTTCATTTTATTTATTTATTTATTTATTTATTTTTTCTTCTGAGGATTAAAGGTATTAAATGTTTTACTTAAAGCCCAGTTGTTGGAATTGCTAGGGTCCGTGAAACTCAACATTTCTTAAAAAAGTAAATTATGAACTCCCTTGGTTGCAGACAAATTTTAAAAACAGGAAGAGAGGGCATCCCAAAGGCTTAGAAACCAGAGAGCGAAGAATTCAAAGTTTACCTGAGACAAAACAAAAACTGTGACAACTGTTGCATTTATCACAGGCGGGGGCATTGTTAATGTGTTATTAATATGTGATGGTAGTGACCTGTCATGAAAGAGCTCAGCTCATAAAGACGGTGAAAGAGGAGAGAGTCTTGCTGGTGAAAAGTGACACACTTCATGTGTTCCACTTTCCTTCTTATAACTTCCTTTTTCTTTTTTTTTCTTTTTTTTTTCTTTTTTTTTTTTTTTCTGCTAGCAACAGCCGTAACAAAATCTGCCCTTTAGAAGGAGAAGAGACTGTCATCACAGGTGACAGATTTTTTTCTAATTGTTATTATTTATTTAATTTTATATTAAACAAAAGGCTCAGGTTGGTGAGATTTTGTGTGCTTAAGGGGTCTTAACAGTAAGCTTTTACCCAGGTGGAATCAGAGCACAAAGAGGAAGAAACCTCCGTTTGACACTGCCTAGCTAATCTCAGCAGTATATCATTCATTATTCTGCACAGGATTAAAGGTAAGCTCTGTATTGCGGCCTTTGAGACTCAGCAGGGCAGATATCCTTCACAGAAATGGGGTCAAATAATTCCTGATGTGTGGCAGAAAGGTTCTGGAGTGAAGACAGTTGGGTTTAAATTACCTGGCAGAGCCCTCCGTGTTCTAGTTTTTGCCTTCCCTCATGTAAAGTAAATGTTTTTTGTAGCTTAGCTCCAGAATAAAAGGACTGTCTTAATCATACAGGAAATGTAAAAGACATTTTCCTTGAAAGAGGGAGTTGTGTCTTAAAATTACTAGTCCAGTCTAAGGAAAGAAAGTGGAGGAATCAGTCTATGCGTGTGTGAAATTTCTAAGGCTAGAAAATAACTGACCTATTTTTAATTCATTCCAAGTTGGAGATCAGGCTAAATAAGCATTTGCAAATTCACATTCTTAGATTCTTCATTTATTCTAGATTTGTCTCCTAATAAATGAGAGAAATTTTCCCTTGAAGGTTATTTTCTCATGTTTTTCCCTCTGTTGTAAAAGTGCAAATCTAATGGTTGTTCTTAAGAGACGTTACACAAAATATAAATTAGATTTTCAGTCAAATGTTGTTAACTGAGAAGGTTTTGGTAGCTGGTACTTACAAATGTATTGTGAAGTATCTGAATTCTGTTGCACAAATGAAATCTGGTGGGAGATGTGCAAAGTGTCTTACATAAAGTTTTTAAAATAAGTAAAATAGTATGACTCTACCTATATGTGAAAACTTGTATTTGAGAAATGGAGCGTGTCACATGATGGATGATATCTGTTTGAATTGCTGAAAAATGGATCTTTTGCAAACAGAAGTTCTTCTGAAGATGCAAAGTTAAATTTACACAGCACGGGTACTCAGGAGACCATTATAACAGAACGTGGGCCCCAGCAAATTTGCACAGGCTGCAATATCACATCTTTGCCACCTGCCAGCCTGGGAGCGGAGTACACAGTAGACCCTAACACAGCTACTCCCATTTGTTCTGCAGGCTCGAGGGCAGCTTGAGAAACAAGAAAACTTAAGCAGCCTATCCTGAATCTCTAATTTATTCAGGCTTTTAGTAGTTAATAGACACATCTACGTTTTCTCCTTTTTTTTACCCTGTTTTTTAAAAATTGTTAATAAATATGTTAATATGACTGGGCCCCTATGCCAGGGTCTCACTCAGTACCAACTCCTACCTTGATCTGTTGACGCACAGGATCTCTAACGCTGTATGTTAAAAAGATGTTTATCATAAAAAGTAGAACAGAAGGTTTTGACCCTTTTATGTGACTCATTCAGTTATAACTACAGTGCATAAAGATAACAGCAGTTGCAGTAACGATTTGCATTCTATGCAAACATGCTGATCACAGAGATACACCAGATGGACTCTCTTCCAAGGCACAGGCGCCTGCAATGCATATCCCAGGAGTGTCTCTCATCCTACCCCTATTCAGAAAAAAACCTCTCAAGTACCTCATTAGTTTTTCAATCGTGTTTTCATTTCAGTGAAATTTTGACGTGTGTTTTACATGATTACATGCTTATCTGTAAATAGGACCAGTGTGCTCGCTCTGTCCTCAGTTAATTCTAATGCCAGAGGGCTTTTCTAAACTTTTCTGGTGCAGCGTGTGACGGATTAAAGCTGATCTTTGCATGAGTGAGCACTGATGCAAGAAACTTCTCCTCCCTTCCTGTGTGCCTGGAGGGAAGGCCTTAGACTATAATAAATCCCTGCAATCAGCCATGTGTAGAGTAGAAAAAGACTAGGGCTACATCTGTCTAATGGTCCCAGAAGAACTTCCACCCACAGCAGCTAAGCCAATGTTAAGAAGTACTTAGCAGAATGAGAGGAAAATGGGAAGTGATCAGCGAGAGAGCACGTTGCAGCAGTGCTCGGTTTGTTCCTCCCGTCGTCACAGCACGCTGTATGGTCCCACCACGGCACCTGTGACTTCAGTTCAGAGCAGTGGTGAAACGCTCCAGTCTAGCCTTGCTCATCGCCGTGCCTGGCCTGCCTGAAGTCGTGCATCTTTCCACCTCTCTGAGCTTGAAGGGATGACGAGTGAGAGCAGGAGGCTACAGCACATCATAACAGAGTGCTTTGCTCTCCTGAGCTCACCTGTGGTGCTGCTCTGCAGTGGGGAAAAATGAAAGGCTGGAAGATAACTAGAGGGAAGATCTGGACTTTTTCTTGCTGAGTGGCAATTCACCTAGTTGAAAAATATTGCCAAATGCTTTTTCTTGTTGTTGTTCACCTGCAGTCACATTCTTTTTCTGAAGGATTTTCATTTGATTGGCTTAAAAAGCATAGACGGAAAGTTTACCTGGTTCCCTGCTGAGTCTCCTGCAGCTTTGTTCTGCTGAGGCCTTGGTAAGGCAGAATTGCTCTCTCTCAGCGGTGCTGGTGAAGAGCTGCTGGCATTGTGCTGCTGTGGATGCAGTGACTGTAGTACTTCATGTTTCATCTGAAGGTGTAACTGCAGGCCCTATAAATACACTGGTGTTATGCACAGCTGGCAAAACCAGTCCAAGACACTGAGTGAACAGTTAGCTAGCTATTATGTGTACAGAAAAACCACATTTAATTCACATGTTCTCACATCTATTTTTAGTTTTTGATTGATCATCCCAAATCACATGACAAGAGTTTCTGCTAAACTGAAACTTTTTTAAAAAAAATGTTGTTCTGAGAAATGAAAAGTGTTTTTTTTTTTTCTTTTTTCTTTTTTTTCCTGGAATAGCTAGTTTTGCTATGAGGAATTAGCATTCCTAAGACGGGTCACTAGTATTAAACCTGGAAGACGTTCTGCCCTAGGCTTGCTGCTGCTGTGAGATCTCTGGTAAACCTCCTCACTCTCTGGGTGGGCCTTGATTCCTTTGAAAATGTGAAATGATGAAATGATGATTTCTATTCCTTTTTAAAATTGTTTTGACATGTATAAATGAAAATTGTTTCAGAAATGCCAAGGGGTATTATTCTACCAAGTTTTTAGGACAGTAATTTTTCATGTTTTTTTTTTAACATGATGTCTGCAAGTAACAAGGGACAAGGTGAGTTAAGTGAGAAGTGGTTGAATGTTTTAGGACTCAGGCAAACATCACAGCAGGCAACAGGACTGCCACTTACACGCACAGCATCCATTCCTTCATGTAAGGTTTTCTGTTAGCTACTTTAGTTTATTTTAAATCAATATTTACTTTAAATATTGTGACTGTGACAATAATTTACCAAGATTAAAAAGAAAATATGACAAGAATGAAGCCAAGTAAACACTAGAACACTTTCACTTTTTTTTTTTTTTTTTTTAAATAAATGCACTTCGCAAGGAGTCCAAACCCCTCTATGTTGTGAAGATGTGCTGAGGCTGTTGTTTTGTCAGATGGCATGAACATGTTTGAGGCTGGCTCATCTGGAAAGTTCATTGCTTGAGTTGTGCTCCTGCAGCTGGACAATATTCTGAGATCGGATTCAGCTACAAAGGTGCTTTGAGACACTAAAGGTGATGATTACAACTTGATCAAGGCTTCCTGCCATAGCTGAAGGTTCTAGAACAGGCCAGCTGGGCAATGCCTGCTAGGCCACTGCAAGCAACCTCCAGTCTAGAACTAGCCTTGGTTACTAGGCTCTGTACTTAAACAACTTCATTTTGTATGGCCAGGGAAGAACTTGGACAAAATAGATGACTTTATGAAGAGAAGCTATAAAAGAACAAGCCAGTCCTTAGTGATCACAGATTTCTCCCCTCACAAACTGGCACTTGCTTTCTGACAGGGAATTGGATTGACGTGTAATCCTGGTATGGTGGTGTGCAAGTTCTCTTGGCAACAGGTTTAGAGTCTGTTTCAGAGTCCTGCAGAGGAAAAGTTCATAAAAGAAAAGCTTGAAAAATAACTTTTCTCTATGAAAAACCTCCGCTTATAGGTTTTGCAGCTCAAACCGGAAAATCTAGCTGAGGCTATGCACTCCTGCCAAGGAGTTCAAGTACTCTGATGGTGAGCAAATACTTAGACTAGATACTCTTATCAGTGACAGTCTCTAAAATATTTGTTCCTCATGCCCAATGGCTCTTTAGTATTTCTTACAAGTGGGGATTGATGGGATAAAGCTATTCAACTTTTATCCTCTACACAAAAGCTTTATTTTCTTTGTAGCTCCTGTGAGGAAATGGCACCAGTTTTGTGACCATTATTTATTCTATCCATGAGGCTGTCTTGCCAGGCCTGTGATCCTCTTTTGTGCCTTGTTTATTCTTCAGGGAAGTAATCAACACTTCATTACCAAATATGACAATAAGACAGGGTTGAAGCTACTAATGCTGTAATTAAGAAAGTGTCAATGTCAACCCTATAAATTCACTTTTTTGGGGGATTTATGACTGACATGAAAAAATGTACTCACAACTGAAAACTCTCTTTGGATCTTACAGTATGAATTTTGGTTATATTTAACAATGTGAAGAACCTTTTTAAATTATCAAAAGAAGGTTAAGCTGAAAAAAAAAAAAAAAAAAGAAAAAATATTCTAGTGGTTAACCTTTTAAACACACAGGCTTTTCTGGGGTCAGACTCTTCAACTCAAAGGACAAATTTCCCCACAACTCTTCCCAGCCCACATGTATAAACAATTTTTTTTTTTGTTAGAAAAAACAAGGACTGACCATGCCACCTGATAATTATCTGTGACTGCAAGGTCCATACTCTTTACAGGGAATTCTGTTGTCCACTTGGGAGGTCCCACTTTCAAGGTTTGAAAGTTGGATGGCAGGAGCTGCTGATTCTGACAGTGACTTTGAATCTTCTGCTGTGATTGTGAGGGAATCTGAGTACTCTTACTTCTAGTGTACTGGATGTGCTGAGCAATAGCTGATGTTTCTGAGTCACTCTTATAGTGTTTTTGTTTGTTTTCTTGTTTGTTTGTTTTGTTTTGTTTTGTTTATGAGGATTGGTTATCCCATCTATATGTCCAAGATTTTGTTACAATCAGCAATTTTTGGAATTCAGTGTTATGATCTCCACTGAAGCTGATTTTCTTCCACATACATATTTCCTTTGACTGTCTCACAACTCTCCAGCTTCAAGAAAGTTTTATCAGTGAAACCTAAGGTTGCGCCAGAAATGCTTTGAATTGGTAGGTTGTAGTCTTCCAGGGCACCACTGAGGCTCAACCACACCGAAGTATGTCTAGACCTAAGTCTGGTATGTTTTGCAGCCCTGCTTAACTTCTGCAGCAAAGACTCTGAATATCATAAAGATGGTCAACTCCGTGCCTTTGTGGCTTGTGGGTTGCTCAAGGGTGGTTCCTCTGCTGCAGCTATGCCATATGACTGGTGAGGAGACTTGGTACTAGTGAAGCAGTAGAAGGAGGGGCTGCTGAGGCTGATATTTGCTGAAACTTAGATTCACTGCCAACGTATCCAGATTAACACTGCATCTGACAGATGGGATTCAAAGAATTCTGTTATCTCCTGCCTGTAAAATGCCTGGGATCACCCGCACCCTGTAGCTCTCTGTGGTGTATGGTATGTGCCTTGTGGCTTGGGTCGTATGAATGTTCTGGTATTCAGCTTTTGCAGCTGGGGAAGTTGGCCACTTGATGCTAGCATTCTGTTGCCATTCATATAATTTCAAAGGCAGCTTCAATATAAAACACTCCAGGTTTTAATGATCAAGAGCTAAAAACAAACTTTGGGAGACATGTTGATATGATTGATACATATTCTGCTATTCTCATTCTTTTAGTGTCATGTCTCCTGTAAGATGTTCTGTGAACTTGTAACTACATCACATATTATAAAGAAACATTTCCCAGGTCTGGCACCTGGAAAAATCTGAAGAGTCTACAGCAAGATGGCTCATGAAACAGTGAACAATGACAAGATTATAATTGTCACATTTTTATTTTGCATTTAAAATAATCCTTTCACAGATAATCAGGTTTTACTTTATTTTTTTTTCCTTTTGTGGTGGTGGTGTTTCGAATGCATTCATCAGTTTCTGGTCCTGAGTCATACTCATTTGAAATCTTTTGATGCTTTTACCTATGGCAAGTATTTGTTAGCTTGTCTTTGGGAAGAGTTTCCCAAATTGCTACTTACAGCTTTTGCTGGATACAAGGAACATTTTTTTCTTTCTCTTTCCGAGCTAAGCATTTTTGTAGCATTGCTTTTGGTGTTGTAGAACTTCTTGTTGATACCCCATTCCAGATATTAGATTGCTTCAGTAGCTTTGGCATGCATAGGGTAGAATTATTAATAAGTTTTACTGAGTAAGATAGTGTTTGACTACTGTTCAACCATTTATGAAGCTGACAGAAATTCTTGAAAACATTTCTCTTGTCAGTAGATTAGATCTGATTCCAAGTCTGACTGCTAAGAGGCATGTCCTTTTCAATCCTTTTTTTTTGCCAGCTACCAGGGTTGGAAGGACAGCAGCTGAAGAGCTCTCTCTAATAGACTTAACCTGTGTTTGGAAAGCAGCACGTGGAATATGGATTTTGCCACAGCAACATGGCGTGGCCCTTGCCAAATTGTCCACAACTTCCTCTGTATGGGCAGAATGGGGAGATCCGTTCCTTGCAAACACTGTGCCATCTCTAGTTTTGCTTCCTAGGCATTTTTTTTTGGTTTGTTTGAGGAGCAGCCGAGTGCGTCAACTTCATATCCCTGCTTCTGCGGCTTCCTGCTACCGCAGGCTCGAAAGATCATCGCGAGCAGGAATTGCACGGAGCTTTGAGCACTTCATGAAAACTGTGATGGGTTAATGATCACCTAGGGCACACAAGCACCTGCTTCTCACAGGGGCTTCGGCAACAAGGCCTCGAACGGGGGCACGGCGAGGGGGACAGGGGCGGCTGAAGGGGACAAGGGCACGGCCCTGAGGGGAGGCGGCAGCAGGGAGCTGGTCCACGGGGGAGGTGGAAGCAGGGGGGGCGAGGAGGGACGGGACCGAGCCCCTTCTCCTTCTCCTCAGGCAGGCAGGGGACGCCCTGAGGGGCAGTACGCCAGTAGGTGGCCGGCGGCGCCCCGCCTCTTCCCGCTTCGGGCAGAAGCAGAAGTGGGAGCCCCGGCGGGGCGCGGCGACACCGGCACCGCCACCTCCCGGACAGCCACCGGCCCCTCCAGCAGGTGGGCTCGGGGTGGGCAGGGCGGCTGTGGTGGCTGTGGTGGCGGCGGGGGGCTGCTCCCCGCGGCAGGTGAGGGGGCGGGCGGCCGCGGGGAGGGGAGAGGAGGGCGGAGAGGAGGTGGGCGAGGGCAGGGAGGCGGCTTTGGGGCGAAGGGGACAGGGGGAGGTTGGCAGAGGGGACGCTGCCTGCCTGCACCTTGCGGCTGGACGCTGCCTGCTGCAGGCTGGCTAGGGAAGGAGGGAAGGAGGAAACCTTCTCAGCCGTGGTGGGTGTCTGATGGGGGTCCAGGGGTGAGGAGGGAAGCCCCCCTGCGAAGAGCCGTGCGTTGATTGCTGTTAATTAGTGGAGTCGTGGGTACCCGTGGTGGTGGTGCTGTGGTGAGGCGGTGTCCGAAATGCGCCTGAAGGCAGAGTGAGGGGCCAAGGATGCAGCAGGTCTTGTAGAAATTGAGGTTTTGGTGCACAGAGCGTGGGGGAAAACAGCAACTGACCAGGGTCTGCCTTCAGATTGCACTTCTTGGGCCACCTGGTGCAGGAAGGCACCTGCTGTGTCCTAAGGTCGGAGCTAAGAGTGGGGGTTCAGCAGTGCTCAGATGAGATGTTCTTTGCCAACCTGTACCTTTGTGATTTGACTTTTCTCAGTTTTTCCTCTCTTTCCCTGCTCTATCAGATGTCTGCTAGGCAAGAACTGTAGATGATCTTCAGAAAGGGTTTGCTTTTGAAATTCAGGAGTACTGTAATGAAGGAAAACTAAATATGCAGCTTTGGGGGTGGACGGAAATGGTCGATTTCCATGTCTGTGTTCGCTTGTTTCCTTGCAATGAGCCTTTCCGACTTTAGTTCAAAGTATTCAGGTTCTTTGGTAAAAGACAATGTAGAAATTGCTCCTGTGTCACAACGCAAAAAGTAACAAATGGTCCCAATTCTGCGTGGCATACAGGATACCAATATTTTCACACCTGTGGTGCTTACAGTCAAAAGTAAAGTAATGTATCTGTGTCTAAACTACAGTTTGTGGCATGTTTACATGATGACTGGATCACTCGTTGAATCATTTGAATGATGCTGGACCTCCCTGCTTTAGGTGTCAGTAGTTCTGTAGAAGAGCAGCATTGCTTTTATTTCACTCAAAGGTGTCCTGTAGCTCATGCTCCTCTGGTGTAGAGGTATCCAGATACTGTGTTGATGGGGGTTATAATGGCGTTCTGCTGAGTGAATGGACAGAAATATTGTAGATTCAAATATTTGTGCAGTGATGAGTGTAAGAAGGCTTGGGGGCACCCATGTGTAGGTCTAAGAAGACTCTCAATACTGAAAAGGCAATGAAGGGCTTCCTTGAGCTCTTCTGGGAGGTCTGGTGTGTTTCACCGCTAGGAAGCTTCCTGTGGTGTTCCTTCCAAGTTACTCCCAAACTGGAACAGGTAGCTGGAACAATAAAGGAATGGTCATGTAGGTTGACAAAATGCTGTGATATTTTTTCACCTGTTTACTGATGAAGTAGGTATCCTCAGCCGCAGTATTGTTTCAGAGTAAGTTTAGAACCTGGCTTAGAATGTAAGGTAGACTAAAAACAGCATTCACTCTCTTTTAAGAAGGAAGAGCTACTTTAAAAGGGGAAGTCCAGTATATTATATTCAGCGGAAACTGTTTAAGAAGCCACCTCTGAAAGGCAGTTCCTTTGCAGTAGGGGACTGAGCTCTCAAAAATGCTTCATCGCCTTTTATTAAGCAGCTATATTTAGAAATTCTTTTTGATGTTGCTGTAAGGTATGCTTCATTTTACAGCTAAAACTTGTACTGCAACAGGCTCAGCATATGTATGTTTTGTTATATTCTCCTGAAAAAAAATATCCATTTACAAGTTGAGTTTTATTGTTGAGTTTTATTGTTGCTGTGCAGTATTACTGAAATGGTTAAATGTTGTTCCAATCACAACATATTTGTTTCACTACAATTCTTGATGAGGGAGCAAAATGAGAACACTAGGTTTCTTTTATTTGCTTTCTCCTTTTTGAAAGCCAGGCACCGTTCAAAGATTTGTAACTTTATTTTTTGCTCCTTGCACTTCTGTTATTATAAGTCACTGTAATAACAGAAAAAACAAATGTAAGACGAGATGACTGTGGCTATCTTGTGAGATGCAAGGCCCTGATAATTTCTATGTTAATCTGACTGGTCCCAGGGGGTCAAAAAGGATCCGTTACATTCTGACTAAAATACGCCATTGCTTACAACCCTTAAAAGTTGTCCAAAGTTCTCAGTTGTAGGATTGACGTGTACATACATATATTTTTCAGTACCAGTAGGAAAACAAAGTACCCTTTTCTTACACAGTAACAAGCTCATAGATATTAAACATGACATAACCTGTACAATGCTTTGCAAAACAGGGAGTAAGGCATGGTTCCTGCTCTAGAGGAACTTCAGGTTCAGTGTGGGCTATGCAGAAGAGGCCTTGCTGCAGGTAAGGAGGGACTGTTGTTTGCTTTTCTGTTAGCTTGAGAAAAAAAAAAGTGTTTACTGAAGTGGTAGAATTTTAAAAGGGATTAGAAAGATTGCACCGGGCAGCTTCAAAGTCTGACAGATGGGACTGAAAGCAGTTGGTGACACGATGTTGAAAGACGGCTTTGTGGTATTAATGAGAAAGAGCAGAAAAGAGAGTGAAGAGCATGTCAGGAGCCCGTGACATGGGGCGAGGGGGAGGAGGGCTGGAAGAAGTTACGAAGGGGAAGCGAGAAGTGGCATGGTCAAATTAGTTATCAACACGGAAACTGAAACTGCTTGTGATGGAGAGTAGTGGACTGAGGGGAGAGGAAGAGAGCCCAAGGGGATGCTGTGCCTGGTGGCTCAGCGTGCCTGCTGCAGGGACATTCAGCTGTTCACTTAAACCTGTCCTGCTCAGGGATGGGGTAAAGGGGAAAGATTGGCAGCAAAATGGGCAAAATGGTATCTTGGGCGAAAATGATATCACTTCCTTCTTTGTGCGTGGATGAAAAAGCAGGTTCCAGGGCACTCTGTTTGTAAATAAGCTTGCTGAGAAGTAATCAAGCTTGTAATTAGCTGTTTGATGTGGGCGGGACCAGAGCACGGAAACTTGCTAATATTTATGAGAGTTGCTGCATGCATGTCTCTCTTTTGCCCGTTTTGTGCCAAGATGTGCTCTGAGTGTATGCATGCAAATACCGGTGAGGAAAAACAGACTCTGTTAGGAGAGGCATAGCCATGGAGTGTTAGAAGTGCGTAAGCTGATATACTTCAGACATTGCCAAGGTTTCTTCCAGTATTTGTATTTAACTCATATTTTCCCTTCACTTTCTTTACTGTTCTAAAGAAGACAGTCACCTGGTTTAAATTCTCGTGTCGGTCATGTGCTGTAAGAGTTTACGCAAGCTGATGTTACTGCATCTGGTGTTACCTTGTCATTGGACAGCTAGGCCTTAATCATCAGCATTTTTTCACAGCTCTTCCTGGTGTAATATAAAGATGACAGCTACATGGGCTACAGAGCCCTTGAGGCTCCTCAGATTTGGGAATTCTCATCAAGCAGCAAGTTGATGCTTCTGTGATAAGTTGGGGCAAGAAGAGCAACGAACTTGCTGCAGCTGGGATGCAGTAGGGATGGTATTTTGACTGTCTGGTGATAGTATTGTGAATATAAAAAAAAAATGGGGGAGAGGAGGATGATTTTGATTGTGCTTCAGACCTCTTTTTCCATATCAATAGCTTGATTGTTAATACTAAGGACAAAATTGATTTCCAGATATTTTTTACAGTTGCAGAAATTAAATTGCCCTCAGTTTCCAGAGTTAAAGATTTAACTTCAGCATAACATAGAATTCATTAAGTTTTTATCGGGCATAAGTCTATAAGTACCTGAAAACAATGAAGAAACTTTTATAGGAATGGTGATTTCTGAAAAGAGCTACTTCTGTCTCTGTCAGAAAAAAATCTGCATGAGCAAAGACTTAATGATATTTAGTTCCCTATAAAATGGTAAGTAAAAGCTGATCTGATACTTGAAAGGATCTCAGTAGGCTTGAAGTGATTCTTTTTCTGATGCCTTATGAGACTCCTGAAGTCTTCAAATCAAGATAAATATAATCAGGGTTTGTACTTTGTTTAAGGGAGTCTATTCTACATTGGATCTACCAGTAACAGTTACTCTTTCCTGGGGAGAAACCAGTATTTGCTCTTTGCGGACTTCAGAGATTCTTTTTTGCTTCCTAGTGCTATGAACTTTTTGTTGCTATTTTTTGTTGTTGTTGTTTAAAGTGCATTTAGACAGAATATGTGATGCATTAAACTTGCATTGCACATTTGATGTGCATGTATAATGTGTCAGTGATACACTTAAGTAAAGAAAACCTGCTCGATGTGGCAGAAGCGGATTCGATTCATAATTGTACTCGGTACCCTTTCTGGCTAACTGTTCACAAGCTGTTTGTTTAACTGTCCCAGGAAGTAATCCTTCCTTGGGCACTGGTTATACCTGCGAAAAAGCTGGAGTCTTGGTGAGTGAAATAAACAGTTGTCGTGAAAACAATATGTGCAGTATAATTGCTTTTACACTATGTTTCTGTCCCCTCTCCTAATGTTAGTTAGGAGAGGGGATAGAAAACACATCAGAAAATGCTACAGAGATGGTGAATATTGCTCGTTTAGACGAGGTGTATAATAGGGTTCTGCTTTAGTTTGAACACATTTTCATGCTTCCAGCATGTTCTTTAGTTTTGTTTATTCTTAGATACTCTGGAACGTAAAGGATTTATTTGTTATAACCTAGGTGTTATTTATACTGGCATTTCTATGTTTTGTACTCTTCGTAGTTATTGTTCTTTTGTCCAATTACTCGGGTAGAATTCTGTTTGCTATTTCTTCCCGGTCTCCTTTTATTTTTTTTTCCCCTTCATGTTTATGTCACACACTTCTATGTCATATTAGTGAGCTTTTAAAGGTGAAAGTCTGTATTTGTAATGCTGGGTGTATCTATGCTACTGAACATGTGCTTGCATAAGAGAATACGTGGAATTATATCCTTGAATGTGATTTTATGTATTTGGGCTAAATGGAACGTAGCTTGCTTTATATTGTTTTGGAGTGCTGGGTACAGCTGTGTGAGTAGGCTGCAGGAGCAGTTAGTGTCACGGTACAGCTGGAAGAGGGACGTTGGTCTTGCAGAGGAATTGAGCAGTGGCAGCTCCACCTGGCTCTTGATGTTTAATAGAAAATAGATTTAAGTGTCACTGATACCTCTCTTTGTGAAGACTGTTCCTCCTTTGCCAGGCCCCTTGCCATTTTATCCTTAACGTTCACCATGTATATGCCATGCATTTAAATGGGCGGTCTATTACCTAAAGCTATTATGTATCTGTAATTTATACAAACATAATTATAAGGAAATAAAAAAGCTGTTTTAAATACTGATTTTTTTCCCCTTTTCTGCCTTTTTTCAGCACACCGAAAACTGTAAAAGTTTGATATAAAAAAACAACAAACATGTCCAGAAAGAATATAGACTATGGGGTGCTGCCGGAGTATGAGAAAAGCCAGATCAAAAGGACCTTGGAGCTGGGAACTGTCATGACAGTATTCAGTCTTAAGAAGAGCAGTCCAGAAAGGAGGACTATACAAGTCATAATGGAAACCAGGCAGGTGGCATGGAGCAAGACAGCTGACAAGATTGAAGGTTTCTGTGAGTATTTTCAAAGCGTACCTGAACTTGGAGTTACTTAATAAATTAATGTAATTGTTGAATATTGATTTAATGAGCCTGTGTTAACATAATGAAGCTTTTGGCTGAAAATAGTCTGGTAACTTGCCAAGAATATGGTGAATTGGGGCAATGCAGGTGAAGAATCTTCTGCAGCTCCTTAGTTAGATACCTAACCCTTGCATGTGGTTAACGTTCTTTTTCCCTAAACCCTGCTCTCAAAGTTTTCATCCTTGAATGTGATGATGCTTGTGTTCTATGAATTGTGTTACTGAGTGAGAACTGTTTTCCATCATTAAGCACTGAGATGTCTTGTAGATCCAAACAATTAGTACTTTTTTGCCCTTCTCTCCCCAAAATCAAAACACCCAAATACAAGGAAACTGAAGTAAATGTCCCATATTCTTAAGGAAATTGTTGTTTCAGGTTAGAAATCATTACTTAGGATCATTATTGGAAAGTACGAATGACTTAGGAAGATGAAGCTGTGAGATATGAGATTGTTTGAAGGTCCTGAGTTGATAGTGTCTCTAGCCTATATCTGAACTGGTAAAATCCACTATTTATAACTAGGTGGGGAAATAGAAGGGGAATTTAAAGCTACGTAGCACTGCAAAAGCCATGGTACAAGAGTAAAGTGAAACTTGTTTTCAGTTCTTACTGAACGTGGCTGATGTCAACCAAGTTCAACCTGCAGTTTTGGGGGCTTGTACAGTTCCCATTTCTATAATGTAATTACAGGTGTTGCATATGAGCATTTGATAACTTTATTTTTGTGGGCATGATTTTATGTGCTGTTGCTAAATGGTGTTTGTCCTCTATGAAGGGATTGGACAATCTGTCTGAGTTGACACTTACTGGTTGCCCTCAGCTAATACGAGAAGTTTGGAGTTGAATTTAGGAATTGAAATTGTGATAAGAACTTGGAGTTTTGAGGTGAAGAAGTGAAGGCTGAGCCAGTACACTGTAGTGGGGGAATAATTACAGCACAGGGAATCTCAGAGGTGAGACTAGAACTTACTGAGCAGAGACTGAAATTTAGGTGAGAAATAAGTTGATCGATGCCTGAGAGAAGGAAGAGGGGTTAGGAACATGAGAGAGACTGAGGCTAAATTAAGTGTGTGGGGGGATAAGGGGCCATAGGTGTGGAGAATAAGCAGATATTTCTCCGTGCGGCCTCTTACTTTTCTGGAGGCTTGACAGTCATATGTGAATTTCAGTGGGAAGAAAAATCTGCATTGTGTGGTGAAAGAAATTGAGGAGAAAGAATGGAGTTCGTCTATTGATTTTTCTATATATATTTTTTTTGTTATAAATCCACTGTAAGCTAAAAACACATTGATCTGTAAGGCTGCAAAGACAAGCACTGAGAAGATGCATGATTTTTGAATTGTCTGTGCAACTTCACTTCAAGCTACTTAGGAGCATTAAATTTCTATTTGGTATTTCCACCAGTTCCCGTCTTGTTCTTTGCAAAGGCTGCGCCTGCAACAGGAAATCTAGTGCAGTGGAATGAAAGACTGCTCGTCTGGAGAATGTTTTTATAATTGGTGGTGAAAATGTGGTCATACATAGTGTTCTGGGAAAAAGCAATCGGATCTGCACACCCTAATTAACAGGTTCTCTGGATCATCCTTTCGCTGTGCCCTGGTTAGTCATGTAAAATTAGGGTAATTATTCCTTCCTACAATGATGAGGGTGAATGCAAGTATGATATGCTCGGATCCCAAAATGAGATGTGCCAAAAAAAGTCCGGTGTGGAGGGGAGTAATTCAGTTATGAGAGCATGGCTTGAATAAACCTTACAAGTAAAGCCTGGGGTGACGCACAGAACAATGAGATTAAAACAAAATAAAAAATAACCACTTGCTGGATTAATGAGGCCTCAGAGTCCTCTGGCAAAAAATAACATGGGATCATGTAGTTAAAGACTATAACACAGCCACTTGCACAAAGTGACTAAACTTAAAGCAGCCTGGTCTGTATTCCAGAGCATTCCAGGTTTTGGGGCCAGCTTTTTTCAGTGCGTGACTTGCAGTCTTATCAAAGCATCCCGTGTGTGTGTAGGAATACATACTGATAATTAAATTTCTTGCTCTGTGTATAGATTTTGACCCTTTTAAAGAAAGGTGAATATTTGATTTGACCTTTATACGTGGCTGATCCAGCAGGATAATGACTTGCCTCCAGATACACTGGCACTTGTTACCAGGACAGGGAATTCAGCTATAGACCTGCAATTTATCCAAAGGCCATCTGCCTTTCTCCCTGAAAATTCAAGTATTTTAGCAGTATTTTTAAATTCAGGAATATTTAAGTGGAAATACTTAATGGAAACTTTAGATATGAGAGTATGTCGTTTAAGAAATGTTGCTATGAAGGAGCTCTTCGTTTCCATTCTGGAAGTACCTGCATTTTCTGCAACAAAAGAGGGGGTCCTCTAATGAGACCTGAATGTAATTGTTTTCCAGGGGGCTGTTAAGACGCCAAAGCATGAATATGCAAAATATTGTTCTGTTGTCTTACAAAGCAAAGAACCCTCTCAAAAACAAGATGTATTTTCAGACATTGTTTCAGAGTATGATGTGAACTGCTGTTGTGTTGTTCTGGTTCATGGTAAATTCTATCTGATCTGCTTGAAATGAAAGTCACTGCAGCTTTAACTTGCTGACAGTGTTTCTACTGAAGAGGAAGGAAATCTTTTTTTTTTTAAATTTTATTATTACTCCTTTTGACTGACACTTGGGCTTCCCTTTTGCTTGAAAAGTAGAAAAAATATGGATTTGAACTTTTCATATGTAGTAATCAAATGGATGGGCTTCTTGAGTACCAATAACAGGAGAATAAGAATTTCTATTTCCCTGGAGCTGTGCTAAAAAGTTGCTACCAACTTTGTGATGGGAGAAAAATCATTTTCACTTGAGAGTATCTAAATGTATGTATGAATATCCCAAATATTCACTGGTGGGTTGTATGGACTTTGTGAAAAATAAGAACTAAGAAGGCTTACACATTTGAAAAATATATATTTAGTGGCGAAGGATATGGTAGTATGATCTCAAGTATTATATTGTTGCTTAATATTCTGTGCTTTAATCATCCAGAAGATTGCTGTTCAATACACATTTGTGATGTGATCTTAATGGTTGCTATTTCCATGTGCTACAGTCCAATAAGAATTAATATTGATCATGGGTGAGAGAGTGAAGATCGTTGTGTGTGCAATTTTAACTCATTTGGCACCTGCTCTTTAGAGGAGGCACAGAACTGAACGTTTGCACCTGCTGGGGGAATTGTGTTCATAAATCAGATAGCAAGGAGAGCTCTTAAGTTTTGGATGCAGAAAGAGCTGATAGAGAGGATGGAGACCAGTTTTTATGTTGTATCCTAATACCTTTCCTTTGGAAAATAAGAACCTTTTTTTTCCCCCCCTCTCTCTGTTAACCGCTCTGCCTAGTGTTATGAGTTTGGGGTATCACAATGCTGAATTTCTTGCTGTTGAACTGTAAATATGTAAAGGGCTCTCAAATTCCTCTAAGCCAGAGCAGCTCATAGTGTAGGCCGGTCAATGCTCTACACTGCAGGGATGCAAAGCTCTTTTGATTGTGAGGAGACGAGTAAATATCTTAAAAAATTGATAGCATAAACTGCTGAAAGACACCTGCTGTGTTACGAGGATGGATATCAAGGAGACTTCTGCATTGATTTCAGTGAAGTAGTGTGGTCTCTGAAAGAAGTACTTTGTGTTATTTACGGTGGGAAAAATCTGAGACGTCCTGAAGTGAGGCAGAGATGCAGGTGTCATTTTTTTTTTTTTTTTTAACTTTCATTCACTGTAATGAAAGCTTGTTTGGGAACACACAAATGTAGTTGTTAGACTTCCTTAAGAGAGCTGTTTTAAAACGGGGAGTCGTTTTTGGAGTTGTGACATTTTTTTACATAGATCCTTAAGCAGTGGCTTGTGCCTGCAGATACAGTGATGATAAATATTGCTCTTCTGTAAGGTTGGTACAAAAATGCTTTGCTGTTCTTTCAGACACAATTATCTTAAATTATTTTTATGCTTTGTGGGGTCTAGCTCGGACTAAGACAGCAGATATTAATTTTCCCAAGAGCTGCTTACTGTATCTATAGCTGGTAAGCTTTCATACTGCTGTTGGTTTTCATACCTTACAGACATCTAATATACAGTGACGTGTTAAATGATTAGTGTATCCATCTGTACTGTGTTCTCTGGGGCCATGTTCCTGTGCTGCTAAAATTATGGTACTACTCAAAACCGGATGGTTCAGCAAGTCCAAGTCGCTGGAGACAGCTGAACAAATGGGCAGAGGTGGTTCTGCTCAGTGCCTGGTATGGATGAACCCTGAGGATATTACAAGGACATTTTTCAAGTTTGGTTAATGTTGTTTGGGAAAGGATTTAAGTTAAGCCTCACATTAATAATAAAACAACAACAACAACAACAAAAAACCCTTTGTTTTGGAATAAATGGATCTGTGCAAGGGAGATGTAGGGTTATCTATGCTGATAGAAATGTTTGTGCAATGCCACGGCTCTCGGTGTGGCAGTACGATGTACTTTAAATTGCATTACCCATGGAAGGGTTCCTTTCTTTTAAAAGCTGTCAGCCTTTATGGTCAGAACAGGGTGAAAGAGGTGCTAAAATTATGGCTGTTTCCTGCTCAGTGCAGATGTCTTTCTCCAGATGAGTAAGTTAAAATGGAGCTACCTTTCTTTAGAAAGCCCCTGGTTCCAGGCCTTTGGCCTCTAACAAGTGTGGATGTACAGAGGCAAGGACAGCTGGTTTAAATGCTCTCCCATCTCCATCGTGTGGCTCTGACCACGCAATGCCTGAGTACTGGAGATTTTACTTTGACCTTCCGAAAGACCTGAGTCACCATATACAGAAGGGATTTTCTAGCAAAAAGGAACTAGTGAGAAACTTCTGTATTTAACTCCCAGTGAAATAGTACAGGTTGTTTGTGTCCTTTAGCAAGGATACACAGTTTCAACAGTAGATCAAGGAGCCAAATTTTCAGCTAATGCATGTCCCAGAGTCCGCTGACTTTAACAAAGCAGCTGAGGGCCTTGGTCACTTTGTTTTTGCTTGGGATTTACTTCAGTCTGGAAGTGCTGCTACATCCTTAATTTTGCAAACACAGGGTCTTATTTTAGCTGGTGCTTTGTTCTAGCTTTACAACTTGGACAGTGCAAAACACACCGTGTGGGGATCTCATTGTTGTGCCTCAAGGGGGATAGGGAGCATTGAGTACCAGCTCCTCTGTTTGTGCCAGTCCTCCCTGCCCACCTGCAAGAGGGGAAGGAGCAACCAGATAGTGGCTGTGCACACTTCTTCCTCTGCGTTGTCCTGATAGGTTGAGTAACCTGTGCATGCACAGTCTTTCTTTCCTCTACAGCTTTGCTGCCAAGAGTTCCTCAAGCCAAGGGAGTTCTCGGGTGCTATCTCCATTTTCAGGAGGACAAGGTAGCTGTTGAACTTCTCCAAGCCAATCAGACTTGCTGAAGACAGTAGATTTTGCTCTGTGAAAGAAAACTCGGATCCTCTTGTACAATCTGTTTCTTGGGTCTCAGGTGATTCTGCTTACAATGTGTAAAATATAACATGCTGTAGGACCAAACAGATTAAGTGACTTTGGGGTGTCTTTCTTTTCAGCCTGTAATGTCTGAATAGTCTAGTACTTGAGCACCTTTCAAGAAAAAAAGTAAATAAAATTTGTCTACATTTTCCATTTTATGAGAGCTCCAAGTTTCCTTCTAAATGAAAGGGAAAGATGAGCGATGGAAGGAGAGGGGCTGCCTGTACCAGAGCATTTTCTAGGTATAGTGGAGGCCAGGAAGGTTCCCAGTGCTGCTGTTTTTTTTAATGTCATCTACTAAGATTGCGGAGTACCTTGTATCTGCCTTCCCTGGGTTCACCTGGGTCCAACACAACCCATTGTACAAAACCAAAATAGGTAGAGGGGAGCAGTGCAGCTTTTCACAGAGTTTTAATCACAGATGTTTAGCACGCAGGATTTCATTAGAGTATTAAAATTAATGCCAACAACATGTGCATCCTTACCGGGGTCTGCAGAGAGCTATGCAAATAATTGAGGGAAGCAGATCTGAGCTAGATCTGACTGTGTTCACCCATGCTTGGGCTTCTTTTAGTCATCTTGCTATTGTTCTATACAGAGAGACATTTTAGATGCCCTAATAGCTCTAAGATCATCCAAGGGAAACACTTGTAGGTACTGGCTACAAAATGTCGGGGCTGCTTCTTCTGCCTTCTGCTTACAAATGGCATTTCCCTCTATTCTGCCTTGTCCTCCATCATTTTAAGCTATAAAGATAACCCGGTGTTTGCTAGGTGGGCCATGGGGCTGCTCATGGTGCTCAGAATTTCATTTGTATTTCATTGTACACACCCTACCTTTTATTGCAGTGGAGCCCCTGCCATTTTTTCAGTAGAAGTCTGGTCCTTTCATGAACAAGAAGTAGGTTTGGTAAGCACTGCAGAAGTACTGCCTTGTAGATATGCTGGCTTGATGAAAGGCTGGTGACTCGGATGCAGTGTTCATGGGGTCAAGGGGACTTTTCCTTCTATTTCCAGGAAAAATAAGCAAGCCTCCTAGAAATCAAGGGTTGACCACAGTCCCCAGCCACTCCCTCCACAGCCTGATTGAGAAGCTGCCCGTTTCTAGAGAAGAAATTTGGTAACCACAATTGTATAGCGGGGAAAGCATGTGGTGGGGAAATGTGTTCTCCTTCTAGTGCTGTCCTAGTCCAGGTGGGACCCAGCAGGACATGGCTGTGGAGCATTTATTTACCCGTGGCTGTTACTGACCATTGGAAGTTCATGGGTTTGCAATTTAAGAAGTACTTGTCTTGGTAACTAGAACAGAACTAAACTAATGTTTGCTTTATCAACACACCAAAAAAGGAAGCTTAGGTTTCCTGGTATGGAAGGAATTGTTTAATTTGCGATGGATTTTCCTCTTGGAGACAATGTGTGCTGTATGCCTGGCTGTGAAGCCGTGACTTACACAAGTACGAGTGTAACTTACTGCAACGTGTTGCTCAGCATGTCACTTCCTATGGTTCTGCTGTGTATTTTTATTGCATATGAGCCCTTTACAACTGCATGGGGCTGTGCAGTGGCCCCTGGGTCACACCCTCTGCTATTTCTCCCCACTTCTACTGCATAGCCAGCCTGCGACGGCTCGATGTTGTACTCATGGTGGCTTCTGGGGATCACTTCTGCCTCCATGTCAGCGGCTCTGCTGTGCTGTTTCTTTGCTAGGATACCACACGGCCCACAAACAACTGTCCTGTTGGAGCTGAGACAGTGGTGGGGGAACTGCTGGACAGCAGGGAAAGGCGGAGGGGAAGGAGCTGCGAGCAGGAACTGCTGAAGTCTGTCCTCTGCTAAGAGGCATGACTGGGGCACCTGCATCTGCTGACTTAGAGCACACTCCAGTGCTACCAAACAACATTTCCCAAATTTTCTTGTATCAAGATATAGAAGTTTATATGCACATGAGTAGACTAAGCCCCACAGATGTTATGGTATCTAAGCTGGTAGAGCAAGCACTTGGCACGTTGTAGGTCTTCAGGAAGGTGAGCTGTAACAGATACCTCGTTCTTTGTCAGATGTCAAGTCTTCAAGGAGAATTAAGGGAAAGTCTGTGGTGACTGGAGTCTGATTAGTCATGGGAAAATATGCAAGTTTCTGCATACTCTTCCATCAATCTGGGTGTTAAGTGATGATTCACAGCCAGGAGAATTGTGCTCTGAGAAGTGTGTGGTGCCTTCGCTGACTGTGTAAATGTCTGCTTCTCTGTAATGCAAGCATACATATTTCTGTAGATAATTTCTCTTTGTTGATTACTTTTTTTTCTTTTTAACGAAGTGGCAAAATTATGAAGCACAGGGCCTGAGCCTGTTTAAATTGAGGCTTTTAATGCTAATGGGTATGCTTCAGTATAACATGTAGTAACTGTTTCTTTTTTCTTCAGTCCAGATGTATAAGATAGTCCTGCTGCACTAATATACCTTTTTTCATTTTTAATCAAAAGATATGACTGATAGTGCCTAACATTTTATTTTAGGCCACTAGAGTGGCTAATTTCATGTTATCTCTCTTCTGCTTCTTTCCTGCAATTTTTTCCAGAGTTTGTGAACAAAATGACTGTGGCCCACTTCTTAAATACATTTGCCTTCTTAGATTCATTTAGTGTTACTAATAATGTGTCTGACGTATGAAAGTAGAAAGAATTATCAGAGACTGTTAAAAATCACTTGAGATTTACTTCCTGCTCAAGAGATTTGTACAGAATTAGTCATCTTAAAAATCTGTAAGTACAAGTGTAATTTTCATCTTCCAGGGATATATTAAGAAAGGGAGTGCAAGAAACAAAGAACTAACTTAGTAAGTGCACATTGTACACATAACAGCACTCACAAGTTTTGATTCTGTTTTTTCTCGATCTGCAAGATTGCACCGTGTGTTTTCAGACTGTTATGCTGCCAAGTAGAAACCACATTACTGCAAAACGTTGCACCTGGATAATGATCGAAACTCATTGGAGCGGCAGAGCATCTATAACCTAGTCATGTAGATACTAGGAGCCGATCAGTCCACGTGCAGTTTGCAGGGAGAGGTAAAATGCAGGGACGTGTAACTAATGTAATGGCAGTCTTAGGTATGTTGTCACAGGTGGTGCTGTTGTAGCTAACAGGGTGTTTATTTATTGAGATCTTTTTGTATTTTGTGAATGTTATCCTGCAGCATGTTATCCCCTAAATTATTTTTTTCTGATTTTGCTTTTAAAATCCTGGCTAAAATGACCTGCCAAAGAGAGCACATTGTGGTTCTGGGCATCCTTTCAGCTGTCAGATTCATTAGGAATTTCATTCTTATTTTATTTTTTTTTTAAATTAAAACCCAAGCACCTAAAAGACTGTTTATGAAAGTGGCTTACATTCTTAAACTTAGTTGAGGGATTTTTTCCCCATGAAACTAAACATCTAAGTAATTTAAATATCTAAATTTGAATGTCAATATGAACTTTCTCTCTTGTGGAAAACTTTATTTCTTTGCCTTTGGAGAAAATGATATAAACTTCTATAGCATTTGTGCCTTTCTGGGACAAGTAATGAATATCTATGTATTCTGCTGAGAAATACCTGCTCCTTTTGACTTGAATGTCAGACTTGACCTTGCTAATGCTCAGATAGCTTGACCTTTCTAGTAGTGACTTTTTTTTTTTTAAATAATTGCTATCATTTTTTTTTTCCTGTCTGAATTTTCTGACTGTCTCAGGCAATCATAAATAAACAGAAGAAATAAACTTAACTCACATTGAACACTCCAGGTCCTTATTCTGTCTTTTTCTTTCTATTTTGTATTCTGTAAACTGTTAACGTGTCATTGCAAAAGTGAATCTACTTCTTACTCTTTGCAGAATATCTTTTCAAAGGGACACTAAAATTCACCCTTTTCTGTTTTGAAACTGGTGTGTTTCAGATCTTACTAGGGGATCTTTGTGTAAGTCTTCAGCTGAGTATTTAGAGCCTAGTTTTTGTGGTTAAATGAAAAAAAGAATGTGCGTAGCCTTTAGCTGTTTTCAAATCATGTCTTCACTTCAGCAGCTCGCTTTTGCAGTGTTTAACGCTAACTTAGTGACCAGACTTCCTGACGTGGCCAGCCAGTGAAATGGGGATCCAATCTAGAGCACTTTGCAGACCTGTGCACCACGAATGTGGTTGATGAAAGTGAGGGGAAGATGTGGATGCTCCAGTAGATTTTCCCCAAAGTCAAAGTTTTGTGTGGCAACTTTCTTGTTTTGTTTTGGGAAGTAGAATGTAAAGTTTTATGGGCACGTATATAAACTTTACCCTAACCTCATTTTCTGAAGATGCTTTTTAATTTCTAATATGAAACCAATAGCCCTTTGAGGTTTAAGGCCCCTTCAATTTAGTGCCCCTTAAACTGGGAAGGGCCATAATATGTCGCTGCTTTGCTGAGCAGTCTAGTGAGAAGTTGTCAATTCAAAAGATAGCTGTAATTGATAAGATGGCAATTTGTTGTTACTGTGCATGGCAGCTCTGTGTGGCCTGATTACTTAAAAGCCTGCTGGTTTAAGTGGTACACCAAGCTACAGCTTCTGCCAGTCACGCGGCTCAGTCCCAGAGGACCCCTTGGAAAGGCAGCCACGTGTGCTTTCTCAAGATGCACCGCACCATTTCTCACGTTGCATCCTTGTAAATCTGCAGATATTTTTGTGGCTTACCTGTAACGACTTCCTTGGGCCACTGAATGTCTGATTAAATTTCACCGTTTGTACGAGCTGGATCACTTTCCATACCACATCTGTTCTCACCTGCTGCAGATTTTTGCCTTCATATGACTTTGCCTTTCTCTGAGACAAGCCTCACCTTTTTCCCTGTAGATTGCACTTGATCCGTGTTTCACTGCTGTTTTGAATAAAACAGGCTGTTAAGACACACCTTGTATAGTTAATCTTTAATTCTGCAGAGGTGAGACTAAAGCCATTGTCCTTACAAACCGCTGTGAAGTGCATTTGCAAAAGGAGACTGAAGGCTTTCTTCATTCACTGGGGGCTCATTTGCACATAGTCTGTGTTGCAGGAGGCAGTTTCTGCCTTTCTGAAATGAAACCCTCTTTGGAATATTTTGTAATGCAAATTGTTTTCTTTTTTTTCTTTTTTTTTTTTTTTTTTTTTTTAGGAGGGATGTAGGTTTCAAAAACTGGTTTTGAAGTCTTTGTGCAGAATGTAACTATATACACGCATGAAAATGTGAAGACACTCATGTAGACAATGCCCACCTCTGTGTCTCGGTCCGCACCATTTGGATGATCAGTCCCTTATTTTCCTTTCTGAAACGTTGCCAGTAGCTTCTCTGTAAGACTTCTGGGGACTGCTACTGAAAATACCTAATGAAGTAAATAATGATCATGGCCTGATTTCTGACACTACAAGCATCCTTTGAATCTCTCTGTAAACTTTTTATTCTCCTGCTCCACTATGTACATAACTGATCTGACCGTTCTTTGTGGCTACAGACAATGAAAATCTCCTGCAGCCTTTGGACTTGCAATCAGGAGCCTTATCTTACAGGACTCTACTCCATACTGCTAGTCCCAGATGAACTGTAACACTGCTAGTCATGACTCTTCTGCCAAGGATACCTTGCTAGATTGTCAGCCTGTAAGGCTTATCCCATTTATACACAGTTCTCTTGACTTTACAGCATCAAATTATCTGACTTTGGTAAAGTCTATCTATGCAAGCATGCCTGACAACAGTCAATTTACGTGGGCACTTCCAGCTAACATATTGCTGTTCTGCTGTTGGTGTTGGCTGGTTTTAAGCAGGGGCTTTTCCTTCATCCAGTTGTCTGCTTGGCTGCTCCCTGCAGATGATGGGTGGTGGGTGAGCGCTGGGGCAGAGGCGGAATGATCAGCAGCGTTGTTGTATGCAGCAATGTTGTGTTTTCTGCAGTTCTGTTCGTTCACTAGCTGCACTTGCCTTACGTCTTGTCTTCTGCTGAGCTTGCCCAGCACCAGCCGTAGTGGAATCCAAGTTGTGTTTTGCCATCTGCCTCCTGAAGGGAAGGTAACGGGGATTCACAGTTAAAACGTTGGGACTGAATGCGATTTCTGCTGCCAAGTTATTTGAATGGAGATCAGTGGAGATGCTGAGGATCAAAGGTTTATTGTGAAGTTTATGGCAGTAAAGAGCTCTAGCAGGCACTCTAAATTGCTCGCTGCTTTCCAATCTGTGCAGTCTTTGGGAAGTAGCCGTGTAGTGGTGTAATGATCCATTGAATTAACTGATTTGCACACCACATCTCAAGAGCAGAAGTTCAGCGGCTGCAGGCTCTAAAGTGCCAGGAAGGTAGTGAAAACTGCACACCCAGATCAGAGCCTGAGACAGGATAGTAATGAAAGGTGCCTTGGGGTCTGGTCTAGTTAAAGTCTGCTCGAGGGAGTTGTCAGAATTAATAGATGACTGATGAGGCTGCCAAGAAGATTCTTTTAACTCATGGAAATAACCACATAAAAGAATGGATGAAATGTAAACTAGCATTGTAGGTTTTCCTGATTGTCACCAGTGTCATCTTCAGCACCTTAATGAATACATTGGGAGCATCCTCCTCATCTTGCTGGGTCAGCTAGAGAAGCTAGAGTCAGCTTCTCTACAGAGCATATTTGATTTATGTTTCCTTGGGAAATGCAGTAATTTTGTACAGTTCTATGGAAACCACACTCACAAGACTGCTTTACTTGATTTTACACTTTTCAACCTGTGTATGTCCAGATCTGTGCTTTCTTCAGATGTATCAGGCCCCGGGAATATCTGTCCATGAAGTCAGGTGAGCAAATGGCTCTGTGATTTTTATGTGGAATAGAGTAGATAGGCTCCAGAACATCAAGGCGGTAAGAAGATGGAGTGGCCGAGGCACTGTGCTGGTCGTTCTGGCACAGGCATGAAGCTGCATTTTGATTTTATTATAAAAAGGTCACAGTAACTGTGTAACAGCTGAGTAACGGCTGAGTTGGTGCAGTTGATTTACTAATCTGAGCCCGAAACATGTTGCAGCTTTTCCTGGCTCTTCCTTTCCCAGTTCAGTTGGGATCAGCTCTTCCAGATGCCATGGGCACTGCATGGAGGGTGATTGTAGCGTACTTGGGGGGCCAGCAGAGCTTAGTGTAAGACTAAGACTCATGGTCCGGTCTGTAAAGCAGCATGAGTAAAACAGGAACATAAGAATAGCAGTTACCACTGTGAAATCTGGGTGTGCAAAAGTCCTTGAGTGTGGATGTGTGTATACACGTGTATTCCCATGTGGGAATGGGATGGTAGGGTTGAAAGGTTATAAGTCAAGGAAATGAAGTGTAGCGAGCGTACATGTAACTGAGGGAAGACATTAGGCAAGGCTGTGTGTTTGTTTCAGAGGTCAGTATGAGGTAAGAGCCACTCGAAGTGACAACAGCAGTGCAGGTTGTGAAATCTCTTATCGCTGCTTATAGTTTACGCTTTGAGGGGGTCTTTGTGGTGTGGTGTTTGATATACATGGATTTATGGGAGTGTGAAATGAAAGGTAGGCTTCACTTTCAAGTTACACCTGCGTTTCTCAGTATAAACTTGTTGGGTGAAGGGAAGGAAGAGATGGCTGGTGTTATAATTGCCTGTAACTAGCATGAGCCAGTGTGGTGTACAGTCCTGTGTCATTTATTGCAGCTTACCCACTTAGGTATTTTCTATTTCTGCAGCCTGATCCTTCTCTGCTGGTACTAACGTGGATTGCTGGGCTTACACCTTCTTTTTCAGATGCTGGCATTTTGGGATGGATATCCAGATACACTGCTAGGGATCTAAGTGACGCTCTGGGTTTGTCAGAGGATGTGAGCCACCATTAGGCTGTAGTTCATTTGTTGTTCTGTCATTAATTTATTTTAAAAGTTTACGCTTAAATTTAGAGGCCTTGTCCATCTAGATATGCAGATCTTAGGAGATGGTTTCATGGTTTGGGAGAGTGACTGAACCATGGAGGTTGAGATGTTAGATGCGCTCTATCTTGAAGATAATCACATTAGGAAAAACAAGTTCAAGAAAGATGTTTGTGTTCTAGGAAAAGTTCAAGTTGACCTTTGAAGCCCTGTTTTACCAAGACAAATTGTTTAATGACAAGGAATAAGGAGCATCAGGTGGAAAGTTTGGTTTGGAATTCTTTGTAAAGAATAAAAAATTCCTAGATGAATTAATTTGATAAACATCCTTGCTAGTGTCTCCCTCCTTTCCACATTAGTTTCATAGAAACCCAATGGTACGCGGGCCCAAGATCTAACCAGCATTCAGCTCCTCACACCCTGTTAGCAGCTGAGTTGCTTGTTCATTGTGCATTATTAACTGTGACGAGGTGCTCATTTTACACTTAGTTTTAATCTTGTGGTGTTCTTAAATGCATGAACAGAAACCCTCAGTTATTTTCCTTGGATCTTGCTGGCTCTGATAAACACATTTCAAGAGCAGCCGTGAAATGTTTTTCTTCACTCTTCATTCTGTAAGTCAGGACTGTCCAGAAGTGGGAAGAGCTGTTTATTTGTCTGGTCCACAGGCAGAGCAAAACCACTTCCTCAGTTTTCTAATAAGTATCTTATCTTGAGACTGCACATATTTCTATTTCAGTGCTGTCTCACTGCTCTTATGCAGGCGGTATGAAAAGGGCTTGACAAAAAGGGAGCTGGCTTGAGATGTGTGCTCGTGTGTCACTACCGTTTGGCTATGAGTGCCTGTGTTCTGTAGAAAGCAGCACATTGAAAGTGCTGCAAGAGATTATATTAAATGACAAGAGATCTGCTTGCAGTTGTCCAGGAGAAGGCTCAAAAAAAAAATTAATTATTGGGCTGCATTTTCTCTTTACTTTCTGGAGGGTGCCAAATATACTTTCTTTAAATATTCCTTCATATGAGTGTCAGTGGCTGTACTGGGGTGCTAGTTGACTATCTAAGATCTAACTCATTCTTTTTAGGTGGGTAAGCTAGAAGTTGTATTGTTCTTTTGTCTCTGAATGGTTGGCATGGCAATTGGAAATTTCTTAGTGTAAATTCCATTTATGAAAACATATCTTCTGTAACCCAAAGGGACTACGCATACAAACTTTGCCCGTGGTTAGTCAGTGATAATCAAATGATAAAAATGATGAAATGACAAGTTACTTTTCTTCTTTTTTTGGTCCTTCTCTGCTGTTGTGTATTAGTCAGTAATACAATGAGTCGTTTAGTTGTGGATTGCAGGCTGGTGCAATTTTCATTTCTTGCCCTATAAAAATTTATAACTACATATGTACGGATTATATACATGTATGTGCTTTGAGTTTTTAGTTTTGTTGTTTCAGGCTCTGCTGGAACTCAAGTGCAGTTGTACTGACTGACTTACTGTTTTTTCCTTTTAGTGGATCTGATGGAAATAAAAGAAATTCGCCCAGGAAAGAATTCAAAGGACTTTGAGCGTTGCAAAGCAAGGCACAGAGAAGAACACTGCTTTACTGTTTTTTATGGTACCCAGTTTGTCCTCAACACCTTAAGTTTAGCAGGTAAACCTTTTTCTTCTTCGTTTCCTCTTTAAACCTAGCAATTGAACAATCGAATACACTGATGAAATAGTAATGTAAAGAATACTGTGATTTTTTTGCCCTTGGCAGTTCAGGAGTGCACCAAATGTACAAAACCCGAGACCTTTTACTCAGCCAGCCCTTAATGTCTTTGAACTGCTCCATTTGTAACATTTTGCTGTCAAAGAGTGTATTGTGTGAGACTTTTTCCTTACATTGTCCAAACAGAACAGTTGTATAACTTGTGGATGTAATACATGAGTCACTTGCTGCAGTCTGTCCTGCACTGTACAGGTCAACAGCTCTGTGTTTTAAGAAGATGAATGCTTGTTGCTCATTAGAAGGCAACAGCTATTTAAGCACTAATTAATATCATGTCTCTTAGTATGTGTTTATCAATATATCACTTCCTAGGCACTGTAACACTAGCATTACTTTTTATTTATTTATTTAATGTAGGAATTATGTACTCCTAGGGAGCTAGCAAATGTTTCATGTATATGTGGGAATTAATTGTCTATAGATCACAGAACTGGAAGCCTGGTTTTACAGTCCAATACACAGGTAATTAAAGACCGTTTGTCACTAATCCAGTGTAATAGATTTTTAACTTCAGATCAAGTTTTACCATTGCTGGATGAGGTCTGAAAATTTTGAATAAGTGCAGCTGTGCCAGGTATTTCAGATTGATTTCCTCCAACACCCCCCACCCTGCCTCCATGGCAGTTCTCAAAACCAGATTTCTGCCAGTACTTTGAAAACACTCAGTATGTTGAGGTATATTGTCATAATGCTGAACTGAGAACAGCACGACTGATATAACTTTCAATTAAGGGGGAAATCCTTTTCCTTGTTAAAGCACTCTGTTTTTTTTTTTTTAAACAATATAAAATGGTCCCTACTTAGAAGGGAATGGTGGCTGTCATAAAGGCCAGAATTGTCTTGGGAGAAGAATTGGTTTGGCATTGGTAGTGGATGTTCTTTCTGAAATTGTAGCTAATTGAAAAACATTTCCATGGGGAGCTGAGGCTGGGTTCTAGTTTTATCCTTGGAGGATAAAGCATTGTTTGAAAATACATTTAAATAAAACGTAATCTTCATATTTTGAGAAACTGTTTTACTTTGAAGTTAGTTAAAGATTTTGCACAAATTAGAGCTCCTGTGTGAAAGTATTTTTTTTAAGAGCTGTTATAATTGAAGAATGCCTTCATGAAGTTTCAGAACCAGCTTGATAAAGATAATGGACTTTGTCCAACTGAATGCTGTAAAGACAGCATCTCATTCAAGGCCCTCAGAATGGTTTAATTGGCATTTCTCAGGGAAGGCTGTATCCAGAACACAGTCCATGATCATGCTTCTGTAGGGTTGAAATGTTACACATGTGATCATGTTAACTGATGTAGAGGACTCTTCTGTTTTGGGAAATGGAAAGGCAAACTAGCTATAAACGTAAACCAGCTTGTGAGGTTGGAAGGCATATGCACCTGAGTTACAGTGTTAAGCTGCGTAGACCTTTTTAAAATTTACCTTGTATTAGGATGTGTTATCTTAGAGGTCTTTTCCAACTTAAATGATTCTATGATTCTCTATATAAGCTACATTAATTTCATACTTTGCTTCCTTTCTGTTCCTCTTGCCTAGGCGTAGTCTGGGACAATCTGTGTTTAGAGGCGTGATTATGAAAAGAGGAGGTAGTTGTGTTCATCAGAAGCTAGCGCTTTACAACTTTCTTGTAGGTTGCTTGGAATATCACAAGCTAGGTTTATGCTATGACACACTGAATTCACTTTTCTGTGTGCTTCAAGTTGCTCGTGATCTAGGTCCCTGGGGAGAAAACGAAGTTTGATTATGTTACGGTAAGAACTCAGCAACAGTTTCATAATCTTTCTGGTGAGATGCTGAAATTTACCTAATCTGGGAAGCAGATGTTCTGTCAGAGTTTCCATGACTGGTCCTCTCACCCTCAAATTTACACTGTGCTACTAGTTCTAGAATTAACAACATGGACTTATGCAATGAGATCTATCAAGGAGAAAGGTTAACCAGCATCTCTGTGTACTAGCGTTTATCTAGAGACATCACAAGTTATGTCCTACTTTTATATGTTTCTCACAGCATATTATTTTTTTTCAGCTGATTCTAAAGATGATGCTGATAAATGGTTGTGTGGCTTGAATATCTTGTATCAAGAAGTCATGAGTGCTCCCACACCTGCAATCATGGAGAGGTACGTAGGAATATTTTCACTTTGTGAGACTTGACATCTCTTTGGAATGTAAAGTGGAAAATGCCAAAGAAATTATTGAAGTGCAACAAGTGCTACCTGCCAGTTACTACTAGCCAGTTTGTGTGTGATACAGAAAGCTCCTACGGAAACTCTCCATGTCTATTTGGCTATCTACATGTTCTGGAACTGCACTTCTCATACACTGCTGTGAACTTGCAGTTTGCCTTCTTCTATGTACCACAGAAAAACAACATCTCTGAATGCAATATCAAGGTCATCTGATCTGTGTTGAGTTCTTGGAAAATTCAAATGTCTTATGCAGTCACAAAAGGCTTGATCTGGTAGATGTCCATGTTTCAGCTTCTGTGTCCCCATGATTCCCATGTGCACATTTACAGTTTCGCCTGTTGACAGCATTGCACCATATGGTAATGTGATCAGCTCACCTGGGAGAGCCAGGATAAAAATGAACATTTTAAACAGTTACTTTTTAGCAGACAGCAATATGATGGTGAAAATGCACCCTTAATGCTTCTGAAGATGTTGTGCTCGAAACTGCTAATGTTCAGAATGCCAATTTTGTTGACAAGCTTTTAACACTGTCTCTGTACTTGATTGCTTTTCATCACTGCTGACTTTTGTGTTGGGGGTGAGTCACTGCTATTACCTGTTTTAAGGATACAAAGGATATATTCCCTGTCCTTGAAGTCTACCTGACTTTTTCAACTTTGATATTGACATTGATGTTGTCTTTACCTACTTGTAATTTCAGCTGGGGAGAAAGTATTCTTCACTTCCTTCTGCCTTTATATACATGTATTGTGTGGTATTGCAGAGAGCTGTTATACAAAGTGCTACTAGGTTTCAGGCTATGTTTGTGCAGTGGACAAAGTGATTTCTGTAGAGAAATGAAGATAAGCTTAATACTGGCGCGCTGTGATCATCCTTTAGATCAAAACTGCATGTATATATTTACTATGAATACTGCTAATAGTATTTTGCTCTGTACCTAAAACTGACATGCGTTTTAATCAGGATTTTCTTAAAAATTCCCTAAGCCCCCCTCCCTTCCCCCTCTTTTTTAATTTTTATGCATATAAGATCTTTCAGTCACCAGCCTCAGCTGACGTAGATCATTGACGTGGCGGAGTAACTCTAGATTAGCTGAAGTCTTGGCCCACTGTATCAATTTACATTTTTACTGTTTCTGGTTGTTTATTCCTTTGTGCTGTGCACACCCTTCCCTTTCCTGTGTTGTTTATGTGGCCTTAAAATGCAATATTAAGCAGCAGAATAGTATGTATTTACAACTAGGGTTATAAAACTGATTGAATACTTAGATGTTATGCTGGAAATATGTTTGCTTTACTTAGTGACGTATGTTCTGATTTTTAAATACTTCTGTTGAATTTTGTCTCTGGATTTTGATATTTAATTGATCTTTTTTAATAATTCTCAAATTCTTTTCTCTCATTTTTTTCTCCTTTTCCTCAAGCTGGCTGAGAAAGCAGATCTATTCTGTTGATCAGACTAGAAGAAATAGGTAAGAGGCTCGCTTTTTATGTTCAGTTTGTTTTTAGTGAACTTTCATTGCAGACTGTAACACGGAATGAGGAGAAATAACTACTAATTTGCCTGAGATATAAAATATGAGACCTCTGAAAATGGTATTTGCTCTTGCTTTAACAACATGTGTTTTGCCTTTTGCTAAATGTAGCATGTTCATAACATTCACTTATATTCATTATGTAATATGAGGAAACAAGTGATGAGAAATAAATGCTCTGCTGTTAGTGTAGATTTACTCTGCCAGTATAAAGAAAGGTGGTTGCCTTCTCCCAGTCTTAGTGCAGAGATTCAGGTTTGTTAGGCTGCTTGCTTTGCAGCGGCATTTGCCCTTCAATTCTTCCTGGGGGCAAGTTGGACCCCAGCAGAGTGGTTTGTATAACCTGCTGTCAGCTTTCCTGTGCAGATTCGCCACAAGTTCTTCACTCATTGCTGAAGCATGTTTGCATTGGAGCAACCGTGGCCTGATGTAGACAGACCAGAACCAGCTTTTAAAAGCTTGTTTGGGCACTCGTAACAATGGAGCCGTGTAAGCAGATTTCAATGTGTGCTGCTAAAGGTCCGGGGTCAGTGTTCAGATGGTTAGCCTTACCTGGTTTCGATCCTGATGGGGTTTAACCATGACTAATATTTGTGGTATTTAGTTTGAAACTAGTCACGGCACCAACACCGGATATATCCAGAGACAGGGTTGTCCCAGCAATAACATGAATACTTTCCTGCAGGGGTCAGAGCTGCGATGAGAACAGAACAGAATATTTAGGGGAAGAAGAGATAAGAGATGCCTGAGTGTATTAGGGGACAGGAGGAAGACTATTGATACAACAGGGTAATGTGTGAAAGAGTTACTTTAACAGTGGGAAACAAATATACTCTTGAGCATAGCTGTAGAAGGAAGCCTAGTTAGTTGTTTAGAGTAAGGGCAAAAATCTCTGGTTGCGGGTTGTGTGGGGTGTTTTTTTTTTTTTTTTGCCTTTTTTCTTTTTTGAGGGCTTGCTGCATTGAATACAATTTCGTGCAATTGGCTTGGCTATCTGGGTTTGTGTTTTTGCCCTATATTTGAATAGGCCAAAGCCAAAGAATTACCTCTGAGCTGATGCTTCTCGTGTCTAAAAAGGCAAACAAACAAAAAACAACAAAAAAACAACCACATATGGGTTGTAGGCTCTCATGTGCTGCGTTGCTTTGTATGTTTGGATTTCAGTAGCTTGTTTCAGCTTCATGTGTGAAGTAGATTTTGTAGCTCTTGCATAACAAAGGAGACTTTCTAAATGAATTCATCTGCACACCTCTGGTTAGAGTTGCCAGAAAACGTGCAAAACTGTGAAGAATGTTACCCTCCTTTTCCCCACATATATTACTTTATCATGATTTTGTTCTTTGTAGTGTTCTGTTTTTGTTTTTTTTTTTTTTTTTCTAAGGTGTAATTCAGTGTGGAAAAGAACGTGTGTTTCCTCTCATTTAGGCCTTTTCCTGAAAGCAAAATGAAGCACAACGTTTCACTGTGCGAATAAGACTGTTACGGCAGGAAATAACACCCTTCTGCAGACAGCCTGCGCTGTTGTGTGGCTTGCTTCAGTGTGAGCAGTGTTTCCAAAGATGGCCAGAACGATGAAAAGCCAAATATCGTCCTTTACAACAAAGAGGTGTTGGCTTACACCTGCTGACGTGTTTTGTAAAACTAGCCATACTATGAAGGCGTCTGGGGGAGAGGACCATGAAGCAAAAGCAAATGTTAAAGGCACAGAAGCTGGAGCTGGTGATATGTCTGCCGAAGAGGTTCCCTGGGGTGTTTAAGGGTTGTTTCATTGGTACAAAGCAGTCTGCTTAGGATCTCGGGGTTTTGTGCTGTGGAGAATGCAGTGATTTGTTCCTTTGGTAGATGATCCAGGCTTTTAGAAAACTTCAGGAAAGGAATTTGAAGTGGACTTTGTTTTTGTTTAGGTTTTGTTTAGTGCTGCAGTTTCTAGGGAGGGTAATTGTAAAGGTTGGGCTTCCAGGCAAGTCCTGCTTCACAGGTTGAATTTTTGCCAGGGGTAATGAAGTCCCAGCTCTTTGTTTTGGCTTGTGTTTGTCTTGCCAGAGGAAATTGCTTGTTTTTGGTGTTTGGGATATGAGCAGAGTGCTCCTTCTTCCTCCTAAAAGGAGTGCTTTTTTTTCCAGAGGTCTGGCGACAGGGTGGAAAGCCAGGAATTTCCTGAACTCTAATCTGGCTTTGGCGTGGATTTTGGCTAAGTTCCTTCTTGCTTTTCCTCTTTCCCTCTTTACACAATGGAGATGAGAATCTCTCACAGGGCAGGTGCTTGTATGGATGCTGTAGAACAGAAGTGTTACTTTTGTCGAGGTGCTAATTGCTTTTGTTGCTTTCGGGTGACTCTGTTCTGATCCTGTTTATTTGCACAGAGTTAATGGCTTATGAATTGCACTGGAGGTCAAGGCAGAGCACCTTAATGCAGTGCCAACAGTACCCAAGAAAACAAGGCAAATGTCTTGTGGGCATTGGCCATAGCACCCACAGATATTGTGCCTATGTTCTCTTGTCTTTTCCGTGCTTTTCTTTGCAGCTGTGGGTTTTTATTCCCCTCACCTTCCAGTCTAGGACTTGTCCCTGTGCCCCTCACATGTCCCTCTTTAATGCCGTGTCTTTCTCATTGAGGCCTCACAGTAGTACCTACTCAGTGTTTGAGACTCAGTCCTAGCACGAGACCTAATTTCTGTTCTTTGCTATCTAAAGATAAGTAGAAGAGCAGGCCACTGAAAAGTTGCTGCAGGGGATGACCAAATTTTTCTACCAGCTTGGTGCCACTCAATGGGGGAAGTCTCACTCTGCCCTTTTCTTCCACCATCTTTACGTGCTTCTATTCAGGCACTCAAGACTCTTTCCTTATTCTGGGTATGACGCTAATTTGGACACAAGGTGAGCTAAACAAGCTCATGAAGCTGGTGGAAGAGTTGAAGACTAGTTCTCCTTTTTGCCTTATTTTTTTTGCTGGTCTAGAAAGTTGAATCAGGTTAGTAGAAGGTTTGAGTGTCCACGCTGTGGCCTATGGAAGCAATGGGACCATAACAACAGGAGCAAACAGAGAGGTTGCTTCTTGTAACAGCAGTGAGCTGTTGGATTGCCTCACCTATACCAACTGCACATTTAAAGCATTTAGGCAGCCGGCTCCTATAGAAATCAACCCTCATTTTGTTCATGCAAGAATTATCATAGCATGGCCCTACCTCCCATTTACTCTTGGAGGATAAGTACATGATGTATTGTGATCTGCTCTGAAGTTGTACTGAAGGAAGCCATAGCTACAGAAGTGAAGGCTGATGAGAGAAACGTCTGAGATTGAAAGAATGGGAAGATGTGAAGGAAATTGAGTTTTTCAGATGGAGCTATTTACAGTTTTGTTTCTAATATAGTCTTCCATCAACAAAAAAATATCTGACGTATACACTGGACATGATTCGAGTGGTGTGGCCAGTGTTGCAGCAATAAGTGTAGCTTTGTATCTATGTATTGCGTTCTGTGATTCTGTGAAATACTTGATGTATTTATATACATCACTGTATTGTTTAAAAGCTTAATGCCCCAAATAGTTGACATGCCTGTTTCTCCCCACTAACTAGAAAATGTGTCTAGCTTGCTTACATGTAGGTGTTAAGTTTATAGGAGTTAGTAATTATGAGAGATGAGTCCTATCCAAAATGTTTCAGTAGTAACAGTTTTTTGTTGATTAAAAAAAAATCCATATCTATAGATATTTAGTATTATCTATAGTAGCTGGCTTATTACAACAAAGTTGTGTGTTTTTTTTTTTTCTCTATCTTTTCTTTTTTTCCAGTATTAGTCTTAGAGAGCTGAAAACTGTCCTTCCCCAAGTAAATTTCAAAGTGAGCAGCATGAAGTTCTTGAAGGATAAATTTGCGGTAATTACCTGATAAATTCTATCTGTTTTGTGTTATCTGATAGGTGTTGATATTTCTGTTCAGGTTACTACATGTATTTTTGTTTGCTACCATGTACAGTTAAATAAATTATACTGATTTTCTAAGTTTGATTTTGCCAGTATGTAAGACTTTAAGAAAATACAGACATAAATGTTCCTACTTTTCATTGTAGGATTGCCTAAAGTTAGCACTGGGCTTGGAGCTCTGGTGCTGATACTGTCTGTACAAGTGCACAGGAAACTGTTGGATATTGAAGATAAAATTCATATATAAGAATTCTTTTGCAATATGATCAAAGTAATAATTTATTTCTTCCAATTTATGGTAATACTATTAGCTTCTGAAGGTCCTTTCCATTCCTACAGGAATTTTAAATATCCCCACCTTTTCCTGCTTTGTAATTCGCCACCCTTAAAGCATACATTTTTGCTTCTGTTGCTCCAGCAACAGAAATGCCAAAGATGTGGGCTTAGGAGTACTGTGTCACGAACCAAGAGCCTATTTACTTGTTTGTGTTCTTAAACAAAAAAAAATAGAAAAAGGAAATAATCCTCAAACATAGAACAAATGAAGTCAGAGTAGAACTGAACATGTGAGAGGGTGGCTGCTAGAAGTAACTTCTATGCTGTGCAAATGCATTTCAGGGAATTCTAAATTCACTATGTGCTACTTTCTATTGTAGGAAATAGGTGCTCACAAAGAAGAACTTAGTTTTGAACAATTTCATTTGTTCTACAAGAAAATCATGTTTGAACAACAGAGATCGGTAAGCTTTTTTTATAATTAGTCTTCATAATGTTAAACTGATCAGAATAAAGAGTGAATGCTGTTTTTTTATTAGCATTTTTGTCTTTCCTCATTCTTGTAACAGAAAGGCTATAGTACTGTGCTTGATGTCAAGTTAACAGTCACCATCAACAATTGGCTGAAGAGGATGAAAAAGTCATTCACGTTGTTTCTTGTATATTGGTAGCAAAAATATGCACAGATATAATGGGGTTTCTAGGAAGAATTTTTCTTGTGAGTTTGTTTAGTATCTAGAATGTCTTTACATTTGGTTTGGTTGATCTGTTTGCTGGTAGAAGCAATATTTTTTCATACTTGTATTAATCTTGCATTACAAGGAACATTCTGTAAACTACTGGGGTATATCCTGAACATCAAGTAACAGCTATTGTTCTTGTGTCTCATGCTCAGAGATGACAAGCGCTGAGTCCAGAGCATGATGTGCTTCAGACAGTGCTCATGAAAAATAAATGCAGTGGATTAACTGCCTGACTACTGTTTCCTTGTATTAATTGCAAAGATTCATGAAGTTGGAACCTGCATGCGTTTAGTGACTCTGAAAATTAGGAACTGTTTGTAACTGTGTGAAAACAGATGCTTTGAAATTACTTGCATACATATCTTTATTGATGACATGCATATTGTTAACTTAACTTGCAGTTGTTGAAATGGAAACTTTGATAGTGAAAGCCAATGTTGATTCTTTTGGCAGTAGTGCTTTCTTGTGCTGCTTAAAAGTGATGCTGAAATTGTTGTGAAGTAATTATTAATCTCCATGTACTGATAAGGTTTTATTTTTGATTATGAAAGTCTAGAAATTTATCTTAAGCAGAAGGTTGAAGAGTAAAACACAAAATAAAGAGGTTATCTGACTTCCTTAAACTCATGTTATCGCCACTTGTGGATCATTTCAAAGAAACTCCTCAATTTGCTCAACAACTGCTATGGGGCAGTTGATAAGTTTCCTGTGATCTGTAACTAGGCTGCTCCAAGCTGGGAGCAATTTAGAGTTTACATTCAAATGCATAAATATGATGGAAGATACATAATTCCGATGTTTGTGAGCTATCAAACAATAAAACCTCCACAGAAAACTCAGTCTTATCAATGGCAAGCATTTTGCCTGAGAATTATGTGCCTTTACATTGGAAGGCTTGACATGCAATCACCACCCTTGGCAGTTTTTTTCCTACTGTGTTTAATTCAAAATGTATCTTGACAACTTGCATGCAGCTTTTCTAGAGTGGAAGTGCATGTTTTTTCCTTGTCCAAACCAGTAGTCGTCATGAGATGGAAAATTGCATGTTCTTTTATTTCTTTTTTTTAATCTTGTCTGCCACCCCTTTTTTTCTTTTTAAAGATTCTCGATGAATTCAAAAAGGATTCCTCTGTGTTCATTCTTGGGTAAGGCTCTTGTATTATTTTTCCAAATAGTACACATATGGTAGCAGTGCTGCAGGACTTTCTAATTACATCACTGGCTCTTGTTCTTATGCTTTAGTAAGTGAAAAGAAATTATAGATCTTATTGCATTCAGAAAGCTGAAGTTATCATGGGAATAAGTTCTGGATGTTGTTTGAATGTTTTTTACCATCTGACTAGAAGAAAAATGGCATGGACTCAAACAACCAAATTGACATGTTTAGATTTTACCAAGTGCGGAACAGAACTAGTGAAGGACAATTTGATGGAAAAACTTGAAACTGGAGTGGTGTGGTGCACAGGCTTTGCCTGGACTCGAGCGGAACACTGTAGAAACACAGTTTCTACAAATTTCACTTGGTGGACTTTGAAAATTTAGTAAAATGTGTACAGAATGAAAAGGGAGGTCTCAGGTGCTGCTGCTACTATTTTGACCACAAATTAAACCAGTTTATCGTAGCTTTGAATATCACCACAGATGAAGGAAGTTGTTTTAAAAGTTTGTTCTAAGTATACCATGCATTTCCCTAGCCCTTGGTCACGCTGTGTAAATTAAACTGGTGAGACTGCTTTAAACCACAGATTTCTCAAGGATGTGCAAGGTTATAAATGCCTTATTGGTACCAGATGATGCAACATTTGTGTCCTACAAAACGGAAAGCAGCTGTGCTGCTTTTTTGTTGTTGTGGCTGCATTTTTGCATCTTTCTTCAAGAAGTTTTACTCAGGCAATCTACTGTGGTAGATAATACATGGAAGGGAATCATCTGTGGATGTGTGGCTTGGTGATAATTCAAAAGAACAGTCTCTCCATGTTCCTCAAATAAACTTAAGAGAAGACCTGTGAAGTGAATGCTGTTCATTTGCTACAGATCAATGAACAGAGATTTGGTATTTTTCCCAATGAATCATTATCAAAATTATATCAGGACTCTAGGAGGTTTTATTTAAAGGCTCAAATTACAGTGATTAGGTAATACAATATTACAAGCCTCATCTCAATTCCACTGAAGTTATAAAAAGTTTCTTCCTGGCGGCAGCACATTTATACTGTAAATGCAAGATACAAAATCCTGACATTTTCTTCTATGACATCTGATGACACTTTCTCTGTTGTTTCTTTAGATTCACTTTTCCTTTCTCTCTTTATTTTTTTAAAGAAATACTGACCGCCCAGATGCTTCAGCAGTTCATCTCCATGACTTTCAGAGATTCCTGCTACATGAGCAGCAGGTGGGAATGTTACAGAAATTTTGAGCTCTTTTTGCTGTCTCATAATATTATGTGCTCCTTAAAAAAATATATATAGAAAAAGATATGACACAGAATGTGATTGATGTCAGCTATGATACTAGGTTACTAGGTCTTGGAAAGATTTCTTCTTATTTGCCGCTGTTGAAGTTCACAAAAACTATTATTTTTCATCCATATAAAAGTCTCTGAAGGTGCACCAGAAGAAGAGAGGCAGGAAAAAGTAAATAATGTTTCAGCAGGTCTTCGTTTTGTCATGTAGATAAACAGACAAGGTTGGAAATAAACCCTGCATGATAGCCTGGCCTAGTTACAGCTGTCACCATAGATACAGCTAGGGGTAATACCTTGGCCATGGCCCCATTTTATCAGCTTGTATGTAAAAAGCTGAGCTGACTGCCTGCATTCGAGTCAAAGGTAATTTTCTTCTTGAATGGGCCAGTCTGATGTTCCATACCAGCAAGCAGATAAGGGTGGAAGCGGGTACTGGAACTGTCTTCATGGCCTTCTGTTATCTTATTTAGCACAGACACTGTGGAAGAAAAATCATAATTTGATATATAGGCCAATCTTTAAGGCTATACTTTCACAAAGGATATAATGGAGTGGGTCTAAGACTGCTGTTGGAATTTGTCCACATTGCAGTTCTTTGCCTCCTATGCCTTTTAGCTAGTGTTATATTTGTTAGGTACTGATGAACTGCAGGTTTGCAAATATGAATGAAAAGTGAGATCTATGCTTCCTGTATAAGATTGCTAATTTCTTTTTCTCCTTATTTCACTGTGTTAAAAGTACATTCAGATTGCACTTAGATGTGTGAACAGAATATAGTTAAGGCATATATTTCAAGGAGGCCAGCTTTTTCCTGTGTGCGTGCATGCATATATGTACATACATAGTGTGTGGATCTCGTGGGCCTTCAATCTATATAAAGGTACTCAGCTATTTTTTCCCTCTTCAACATCGTAGAGGAAACTCTTAAGATGTGAGTACAAAGAAATATACTGTCAGTAAGCTATCTGAAATGGAAGCTTTAATCACAGCTGTAGGGTTCTGTTCTTTGTCAGATTTTATATAGCATATCACCACATCTAAATTTGTTTTCTACTTTGTTATCTGAAGGAGTCTTGGGCACAAGATCTGAGTAAAGTCCGAGAACGAATGACCAAATTTATAGATGACACTATGAGAGAAACTGCTGAACCCTTCCTCTTTGTTGATGAGGTAAACTGATGATGCTTTGTAATGGTTTCTCATGGATTTTTTCTTTTGCTGCTAGTTCCTAGTTTGTTTATTGGTTGACAGATCCTTTGGGATATTCCTGCTACATTGTTGTGTTTCTTATGTTCTTGTATGATTAAAACATTTAAATTCGGTCTCTCTCTTTGCATTTTAGTTCCTCACTTACCTTTTTGCAAAAGAAAACAGTATTTGGGATGAGAAATATGATTCAATAGATGTGCAGGACATGAATAATCCTTTGTCCCATTACTGGATTTCTTCCTCTCATAACACGTAAGTTATCAGAAGTCCCATTATCTATCTCTGTTCAAACAGACCTGGCACATGTTAGGAGAAAGTAAAACATTTTAAATTATAATATCCAGAAATATACTGTCTGGATATGTGAAGTCTTCCTGAAGTGTGATGTAAATGTGGCAAAAACAGCATGTGGGTTTCCTTTCTCCCCTTCTCTTAATCTTACGTAGACTTTGAGACTTAATAAGCTCTGCTGCAAAAAAAAAAAAAAAAACAAAAACCCAAAACAAACAAACAAAAAAAAACACACCCTCAAACTCCGAGTTATGTTAGAAAAATTAGTCTCAACTTCAAACTGTTCTAGCCTCTATGTTTTCAGAAATCAAAGTTACTGAAGGAGCTTCTCTTTTATCCAAGCACCAGCAGCGTTTGCTAAGCCTATTTCAACATCAGTTGTACCTGAACGTAAGAATGCTGTAAGGATCCAGCTTGTCCTGTGGGAAGATCCCATGCTGCTAGTGTGATCTAAGGGGCAGTGGGTTTGTTGTGTTGGGAAAGGACGTAGTGGTGGTATGCACTATTGATAGATATGTTGACAGTTTACAATGTCAAAAAGCAGAAAAGGTTTGTTACTGAGCAGGAAAAGAATATGGGGACTTTAAATTAGCATACCTGCTGATCAGGGCTTGGCTATTCATTGTCTTTGTCTGGAAGACAATCTGGAAGTGTTCTATGCTTAGTAACTTAGCTGCTTATTTCCATAGTTTGTGCCTAAGGCATCCAGCCCTTTTCGTTGATAATAAATGGTGTGCAAGCTCTTTAGCTAAAGTTAAATCCTATGTGGTGTTGAGTTGAACTTTCTTCAAATGAATGGGAATTTTTCTCATCTGGCATTGTAATAAAAAGAAAGAGCATGTAAAGAGAGTAAGGAGAGGTGAACAAATTAAATACTGCAGGGAATGAAATGAAGTGGATATGGATATAGCTGCTAGATAACTTGAAGTATAGGGTGTGGTATCACTCCAAATACTCATCCCTCCACTGTGATTATGTCTCAACGTGATCAGCTATGCATATGTGCAGAGCTTATGTTTTTTTCTACAGGAACCTGTCAGAGTTGATTGAAAATTAACCTTCTATAATTTTGTCTATTCAAAAATCTGATAGTATCTGGTTCTGCAGAGCCCAGTTCTTCCATAGCAAGTTTGGAAAAAAACCCAACCAGTCAACATACAGCCTTCATAACAGGAGAAAACATTTTGCCCAGTGAGTGAGTGGGAAATAATTGAAACTGGTTGCCTGTCTTCTCTTACAATTTTCTTTTATCCCTTAGATATCTGACAGGAGACCAGCTTCGAAGTGAATCCTCCACAGAAGCTTACATCAGGTGCCTTAGAATGGGATGCCGATGTATTGAGTGTGAGTAATGAACTTGTGGAGTGGTTTATAACATACTCTTCATATAAGCAGGGTTTCCCCTGTTTACCAAGAAAGAAAAAAGAACCGAAATGAAGAACTAGTTTGTTTCTTTCTTTTTTTTTTTTTTTTTTTATAATTTTAGTTAGTCATATGAAAACCCTGATTCCCTAAATAGTTTTTGTTATGCCTCATTATTGCTCTGTTTGCTTGCTCTGGTCCTTGTTCCCTGGGAGTTCCAAGAAGTTCTGTCTGACTCTCTCACTGTACACAAACAATTCAATCTTTGATCTGCTATATAAAAGCATAAGATTTAAATTTGAATTACTTGTGCAGTGTAGATAGGTGAAAAGCTTATTTGCCTTCGTCATAATACAGACAAGCCTAAGTCTCAGATTTTTGTAATTTGGTGCTATTTGTCATCCTGTTTAACTTGCATGTAAATCAGTTGATGTCTTTGTGTCATTGTTCTCTACTAAGTCTGTATGCTTCTTCAACCCAGTGTCTGTGTTCTTTATTAAAAGGTTTGACTTGAATTTCATGTTGTTGACCACTTTCTTATTAAGCTAGTTCCTGGTTTACATTTGTAACAATTAACAAGAGACTCCATTCAGTTTGGGTGTTTCAAAAGGTGTCTCAGAGTTTCAGGGTTAGAATCAGAAAAATAGATATGCAACCAACTTGTTAGAATGTATTTCTACATGGAAAATTAATGTAAACTTGTAAACAAGTTTTAGCTGCTTGAATTCTTTCCAGATTCCCACATAATAATGCTTTGGGAAAAAATTATACTGTAATTTACTTAAGTTCACTTCAGTAAGAACAATATAATTTCCTCCGTAAGATAGACAAATTCATCTAAGAATATTTTATTAGAAATGAATATATGAATCCATGTATGAAACGCTCTGAAGAACTGAATGTACATTGTATTCCTTTTATTAGAGTTAAGTAACTACTTGGTGTCTTGATTTTTCCACTGCTTGTCTTTCCTAGTGGACTGCTGGGATGGTCCTGATGGGAAACCCATTATTTACCATGGATGGACACGGACAACAAAGATCAAATTTGATGATGTAGTACAAGCAATCAAAGATCATGCCTTTGTTGCATCTGAGTAAGCTTTGATTTATATTTCTTAAGCCTGTTTTTGAATGCTTAGACCTTCCTGAACTTTTTTCCCTGTGATTTAAAGATAAAAGAAACAATGAAATTATGTCATCCTGGTTTTCATTATTGCACAACACGAGTTTTTAATTGATTTGTCTTTGAGAAAAGATGCTGCTACATAACAATTTACTGCTGGGGAAGTTAATACCCTAAAAGGGATTCCTGTCTCCTCACTTGTCTTCTTTTACTGAACTGAAGTGTGAAACGTCAAATCCTGAACAGTATGACTTTTTTTTTTTTTTAAATTAATTAATTTATTAAAAAAAAAAAAAAAAAAAGATCAAAACAAACTACAAGTGACAAGCAATGTATCTATTGGGTTGATAGTCATGTTGTAGGGAGGTCTTAGGAGAGAATCCTGAACTGATAACATGAATTTTAATCTGCCTCTCTGCTTTGCCCTTCCAAACCTTGTGCTGAGATGTCCTTAACATAAAAAGTATTAGCCAACAATTGGGAGCGAGAACACTTAACACTGAAACTGTTCCCAAAACACTAAAGGAATCTTTGTCCTTGCAGATATTCAAAACTTGGCTGAACGTATCTCTGAGCAACCTGATCTAACTTATGAATTGGACCTTCCCAAAGAAGGGATTTGGGCTAGATGGCCTCCACAGGTCCCTTCTGACTTTATCTGTTGTGCATCTATTCCTTTTTTCTTTGTGCTTGCTTCAAATACTTTCTTTGATCTAGGGGTTGACGGAATGTGGTGTTTTCCTTGCCTTGTCAGTTGAATCAAAAAGAAACTGAATGTCTTAATTTTCTTTTGTTTTCTTCAAAGATACCCAGTCATTCTGTCAATTGAAGAGCACTGTAGTGTGGAACAGCAGCGATACATGGCCAGAGTATTCAAGGAGGTGTTCGGGGATCAGCTTTTAACTAAACCAGTTGAAGCCAGTGCAGATCAGCTACCATCACCAACCCAGCTGAAAGAAAAAATCATCATCAAGGTAGGCTTGTGTTGTGTGCTTGTAGATAAAGTATAAAAACAAGAGCTGAAGTTGTCAGCTGGCTTCACAACTTAACTGTTGGTTTCTGTTGAAGAGACAAGAAACCCCATGCTAGAAGTGTGTACTAGTTAAAATTCATAATATTGTATGGAGTTCCATAAAGATACCTATTAAAATACTTGCTGTTGGTTTTCTTTGCAATAAATGTTGCTAATTCAAGTGCCAGATGGAATGTCAGCTCTTTTCTAAAGGTCTTCCAGCTCCTGAAATGTCAGTGCTGCAGATGCTCTTCATAGGCTTCTTACACAATTAGTGACTGGCTAAGAAATATTAGAAGTATGTTCTTGAATAGAAAGTAGGATTAACGATAACTGTTTTTTCAGAGGATGTCTGTCCTTCAAGTAAAACTCAAAGCACTTGCAGACTGCTGACTTAAGCTGTCAGGACTGCTTACTTGGTGAACTGCAAAAATTGATTGGCATTTACTCACTCGGTGTGATTTACATACACAATTTAGTAAACCACTTTGGAAAGACTGCGGTGCTTTTGTTAGAAGGCAGTCACTGTGAGGGTGTCTTACCTGCTGGGCAATACAGATGCTTTACTTGGCACTCTTGTGCATCAGGCAGAAAACTGAAAGAAGACTTGGATTGAAACTGCAGTAGAACTTACTGAAGGGCAAAATTAGGTGGATAATCTGGGGACTGTTCATGATAGTACAATAATTGCTTTTACCTATGGTTCTGTTTTCTGTCTCTTGCGGTAGTACTACCTCACATGGATTGAACTGCTGAACAGAAGAAACAATGATGAATAGATGCATCTAGATGTATATAAGCATACAGTTCTTTATGTAGGACTGGAAATGATAGCACGCCACTGCGAGGTGCAGAAGATCAGGAAGCAGAGAATTCAAATCTCTGCTTATTTTTTTTTCTTTCTTCCTTTCTCTAAACTGTCTATTGTTATGATGTAGAGCATAGAAGGGAAATTGTATAGGCATGTGAATAATAACATGACAGATCTGGTTTAAAAAGAACTACAAACTACTGTGATTTTGCAGAAGAGAACATCCATATCATCCCTTCTTGTCTAAAAGAGCAGTAAAGAATCTTTGTAAATAGATCCATGCCTGCCAGTAAGCTAGTTGTGGTATTTGGCTTTTGTCTGGAAAAAGTTGGCAAACCAAGTTGAGTCCTGCTTTAGGGGCCTGTGGGATTTTTCAGATAGGCCTGTCAGATTGAAATCTTCCTATAGGAGACACAGAATTGAATGTATTTGAAAACTACTAGCTATGAGAGGATTAATCCTATCAGTAACTGCGGTTTAAGTGTTTGATGTTCTTTAGCCCCTTGAGCCACTGCTTTTTGTGAGCACTTCCAATTGCTGAGCCTTGCCCTTCAACATAGCCTGTGTTGTATTGTTTCAGCCTGTAGTTAATTGAAAACTGGTGTGTATGAAAGCACACTGATCACTTACAAATGTTTCTAATGTACTTTTAGAGAAGGAATGGTCTTACAATAATAAAATCATAGAAGTTGCAACAAAAACTATTCTTATCTATTTTGCTCTTTATGCTGTAGCTAGCCTGCTTCCTTTTTTTAGTCTTCATTTAGAATAGTCCAGCTATTGCAATTTCATCTATTCAACCTTTTCTACAAGGATTAGCTTTGTGGGCTATTTTCACTTGCTGTCTGCTCTTCCCTGGCATGCCCTGTCATAAGCTTTTCATTGCTGCATTAGGATGGTCTAAAATGTTGCATCATCATTTTTCATTGTAACTGAGGACATAGTACGATTTAATGCAAAATGCTTCTCAAGGACTCTGGCTTGTATTTCTCTGTCAGCCAAATTATGTGCTGCACAAAAACCCCATGAACTTCAGCAGCAATTAGTTGAGAACTGTCTCACCTCCACTACAAGCACTGGTGTCATCTGTGCGGTAACCTACCTTCTGCTAGACAGATCTGGGCTTAATTGTGTAGCAGTACCCAGGTCTTTCCTGGGTTTGCCTCTTCTGTTGCTACACTTCAGTTGTAGTGTTCTCTCTAAACTAGGACTTAGAAAGCAAGGAGAAGAAGAAAGTAGAACTCACCCCTCTTCTCATACAAGATATCATGTTTGATCATTCTTCTTTTAGGAGAGTGAATTCGCCTTCATTTTAATTCCTCTTCTGTTCTTGATTTTTTTTTGGTATTTTTTTTGGTTCCTTATGGTTCTCCTTATGTCCTGCTGTCTGCAGAAGGTTTATTGTCTTGTCCTTATTTCTTGTTATGCAAGTGTCACTTCAAGCTTTCTGTCCTGTAAGGAATTGTGAGCTCTTATCAGACTAGCTGTTTCTTCATTGCTTGAATGATATCTGTACTATCTTTTTAAATCTTTATCAAGAGATAAAGAGAGAAACATTTTTGAGATAAATTCTACCAAGGTTACATAAAGCTTTGTGGAACAGCTGCTGTTATGGCAATAACAGAAGAAAGCTGGGCAATGAAGGGAAATAACTCCAGTAATACTGAATGCACTGAGACTGTACGATCAATTTTATATATAATCCTCTATGAGTGTATGAATGTGCTGTTTAATTTTTTTTTTCTTTTTAGCACAAAAAACTAGGGCCGAAAGGAGACATTGATGTGAACCCAGAAGATAAGAAAGAAGAAAAAAAGCAACAAGGAGAACTTTACATGTGGGACACAATAGAACAGGTATTGTTTATGCGACATCTGCTAAAGTTTACTACTATGCTGTGTAATATGTACATGAATTTTCTCAATATTTGTGTAATATCCTCAGTTCGTGAAATGTGAGTGAGGAGAAGGCATTTTGTTTAGTGTTACACTTAGTTGGAAATTGTAATTAGCGAGTTTGACTCTGTTTTGTTAATGGTTTTAATCTCTCTCAACTTTTAGAAATGGACTCGGCACTACTGTGCTATTGCTGATGAAAAGCTTTCATTCAGTGATGATATAGAACAGAATGCTGATGAAGATTCATCAAAGGTGATGGCTACTTTTTATCACTTAAGTGTGTTCTTTTTAATCTCTCAGATTATTTCAGTGTTTACAGATGCATATTTTTATGCTGATGTTACAGAAATTGTAGAGGGTCTGTATCAGATAACACATGTACCTGCAAATATTTTTTTTAAAAAGGGGTCTTTGCTGAGGTACTCCATCTAACCCTATTTTAAATAAAATATCTTTTTTCCCTTTGGCTAATGGAGGACATACAAAGGTGAGTACAAGGAGAATTAAATATGATTTTGGTGGTTAAACGCTAATGCTGATGTGCCCACTGACAATTGAAGTTCTTATGTGCCTTTGGCTAAGTATTGCTGTTCTCTGACTAGGCAGTCTGATGAACTAAGGTTTGTTGTGTACTAATACAGTGTACCTTTTACACAGTGTACAGTAGTGCATGCTATTCATTTCACACATGCAAAGTGTTTGTCACAGGTGTGTATTGCTTGTCTGTCATGCTTGGTAAAAAAGAAGCATGAGACTCAGCTATGTTCAGCATGGTTTCTTGTTCTGACTTTTTCTGTTTTCCATGCATACTCTCATTTCTAACACGTATGTGCATAGTTCAGAGAGATCTCTGCACAAACAAAACCTTTTATCTATTCACCTACATAGCAATGTTATTAAAACCATTAACGTGTAAGCAAATGTAACAGAGGTGATTCCAGGAAAAAGTGGAATAGAAACTTCATGATTTTGCAGTAGTGTGCTTTGCTTTGAAAATATAAAATAGCATTTGCACTTCTGTGTTCTTTCACTTTATCAACGTATTTCTCAGTATGTTGATTACATATTTAAATAAGGATTAAGTTGGTCACTGATCCAAAGAAGTGGCTTGAATGACTTGAATGAGTGACTTGAATTGTCAAGTGTGCCCATGAAGGCGATCAGATTGCTTGTGGAAGGAGAATTAGATCTGAGAAGAGCTGAAATCCTGAAACAGAAGCTTGTTATATCAATAGGAAGTACTTTGTATTACAATCATAAAGTTAGAAGTGGACAATAAAAATTCTTATTTTCTGGTCTAGGAGGTAAAGCGTACTGAACTGCACTTAAAAGAGAAGTGGTTCCATGGGAAAATGAAAGAGGGGAGAACAACTGCTGAGAAGCTGCTCCAGGAATATTGTGCTGAAATGGGTGGCAAGGATGGGACGTTCCTAGTTAGGGAAAGTGAGGCTTTCCCTAACGATTGCACCTTGTCATTCTGGTATGGTGATCATCATAAAAACTGTACATGGGTTTTGTTTATCTTACGGCATTGCGTAAAAATATATGCATTTTGTAAATGTGCATGTGTAGCCAAGAGTAAATAGGAATAGGGTGTTTATATTTACTAGAATGGTATTCATGGGATTGAGACACTACCTTCTAAATAGAGCTTCTGTGCACTGAATAGTGCGTTTTTGCAAAGTAGACTTTATTTGAAGTGTTACAGTTGTCAAGAGGGGACTCCCTGTTATGTCTTTTTCCTTTTTCCACTCTGTCAGGATGTATGCTTTGTTATTTCCTCAGTGAGTGGGCCAAAATTTGATTTTTTAGTTTTAGGATAAATTACTGTTTTTCACACTGATCCACGCTTTCCACAACCATTTTCTCGTAAGTTTACCTTTATCAGCAGAGGTCGATCTTTTCAATGAAAGAGTCCCCTGGGGGTGAAATGGATTTTTCCATGATGTGTTGTGTGTTCTTTTTGTTGTTGTTGTCAGAACAAACTTTGAAGGGAGTAAGTGTTTGTCACCTTTTGAGCCATTGTGGGTTGAAAAATAATTTTTTGGGGACTGTAATTATCACTGGTCAGCATTTTTGTTGCTGTTGTTACTTCAGTTATTTTAAGAGATAGTAAAGATTTCTTGCTTACCACATAGTTAACCAGGAATGCTTGAGGAAACACTTAAAAGAATAAAACCCATCAAATACCTTTCTTTTCCTTATCCCCCTCTTCACATCTTCAGGAGGTCAGGTAGAGTCCAGCACTGCCGTATCCGTTCTTCAACTGATGGGGACACTGTGAAATACTACCTGACAGACAACCTCACTTTTGATAGCATCTATGATCTCATTCAACACTACAAAGAGGCCCACTTGAGATGTGCTGAATTTGAACTGCGTCTGACGGATGCTGTGCCTAATCCCAGTCCACACGAAAATAAAGAGTACGTACAGCAGAAGGCAAGCACCAGGGCTGTTATGATACAGAATATTTTTGTTTTTTTTGATGGTCTTGGATTTTTGCATAGAAAATCCCCCAGATTCAGGAGCACACCTGAGTGCTGCTTGTTTGTGGATATCAGAGGTATAAGCTTCCCTGAAGGATGCTGAGTAAGAGCGCTGATTTTGTGAGAACATGGTAAAACAGAGAGCAGTCACCTGGAAAGCAATTTACTAGAAACAGCTAGAACAATCAGTGAGAACTGTGATGCTGTGGAAGTGTGCGATTCCTTCATTCTCTGCTCAGAGTTTTACAGTACCCAGTGGGCTGGGTTAGATATTTAGTAGTTGAGTGTGACCTGTCAACTAAGTGGTCATGGTCTGTGCCATCTGAAAACTTCTATTACTGGGGCAGTGAGCCCAAACTGAGTTACTTTTCCCTGATCCCCACTTCCAACTGACCCCTGTCAGAGTTGGTTAGGCTTACTTGACCCCATGCTGTTTGGGAGTAGTATAGCTTGGTGTTTATTTCCAGCTGCTATTTGCCTGACATAGATCCTGGGCAGAGCTTGCTCTTGTTTGTTGGCAGAGCACTCTAGTCATTGCCCTTTGTTCTGTTTTCTCTGCAATCAGAAAAAAAAGAAAATGTTTTTTGCTTGAGAAATAGAAATCTGTGACCTTAAGTTTCTTTTCTTCCCCTTGTGATCTGGGAGTCGCTGTGTGTCCACAGATAACTTATGAAGGCAGCATGAGAGAAGGGTACAATTTAAGGGTTTGGCTTTCCTGTATGTATGTATAAGGTGGAGATGTACTGGCATTGTACTGGTCACAGCTACACTGAAGGTACGTTAGGTCTGTCCTTACAGTGAAAGATATAATTAATCACAGAATCACAGAATTTTCTAGGTTGGAAGAGACCTCAAGATCATCGAGTCCAACCTCTGACCTAACGCTAACAGTCCCCACTAAACCATTTCCCTAAGCTCTACATCTAAACGTCTTTTGAAGACTTCCAGGGATGGTGACTCCACCACTTCCCTGGGCAGCCTGTTCCAATGCCTAACAACCCTTTCAGTGAAGAAGTTCTTCCTAACATCTAACCTAAAACTCCCCTGGCTCAACTTAAGCCCATTCCCCCTCGTCCTGTCACCAGGCACGTGGGAGAACAGACCAACCCCCACCTCGCTACAGCCTCCCTTGAGGTACCCATAGAGAGCGATAAGGTCGCCCCTGAGCCTCCTCTTCTCCAGGCTTAAGTTCTTAGTGAAAGAATTTAGATCGTAGAATGATAGAATGGTTTGGGCTGGAAGAGACCTTAAAGATTGTCTAGTTCCAGCCCTCCTGCCCACCTTTCGCTAGGTGGGCCGCATCCAGCAGGGTCTTGAACACCTCCAGGGATGGGGCATCCACAGCTGCTCTGGACAACCAGTGCCTCACCATCCTAATAATGAAGAATTTCCTCCTTGTATCTAATCTCAACCTTCCCTTTTTAGTTTAAAACCATTACCCTTGTCCTATCACTGCATTCCCCAATAAAGAATCTTTCCTCCTTTTGCCTGCAGCACCCCTTTAGGTACCAGAAGGCCTCTACAAGGTCTCCCCCGAGCCTTCTCTTCCGTTCTCTAAGCTGAACAACTCCAACTCTCAGCCTGTCTGAATATAAAATAAATATTAAATGACTTATTTTTTCTCATAGTGTTTGAGATTCTATCATTAGTAACGTTACCTAATTATAATGTTATATATATAGCATTATATATATAACATTCTATCATTAGTAATGTTAATTCTGTTGCTAGTAAACACTGTTATTGTTACTGAATGACATTTGACAAGCTTTGTAATCCTTGTCCATTTGATTTTTGACTGTTGTAGTTGGTACTATAGCAACTTGAGTCGGGGAGAGGCAGAAGACATGCTGATGCGAATCCCTCGAGATGGAGCCTTTCTGATTAGAAAGAGAGATGAGCCTGATTCGTTTGCCATGACTTTCAGGTAAGAAAAGATGGATATGAATACATTACCTCGTAGCCCAACAGTGTCCTGTTTTTTTCTCATTTAAAAATACTATGGGCTTTTTGGAGTCATAAAATTCATGCCATCAAATTTTGAGTAATTAGTACAGTTAATTTACATAGTAGGTCCATACGTAGTAAAAAGTCCTTAAGAAATCGTACAACCTAAGTGTGTGACTGGAATAAACCTTTATGCTATTATAAAGAGCATTTGGGCACCAACTGTCCCTTTCTTCGTATACAGAACTGCGTGTGACCTGTCTTCATTTCTTTGATGCTCCCTGCTGCAGGGTGCTATTTGAAGTTCCTTTTGGTGCTAGTTCAGCAGCAATTCGAGGCCTTTATCCTCTGGAAATGCTGCCCTGTCATATAACTGACCAAAGTTAATTTGTTATCTGTCAAAATGAAGCTATTTTCTATTTACTTGTAGGCTTTTATTGCCAGGGAAAATATTTTTGAAACTGTGGTTCCTGTAACAACATTAATAAAATGTATAGACTTATGGCATTCTCCATTGTGCCTTCAAATCAAATCACATTTGAAGCGAGTTTGTCTTGTTGCTTAGGGACAGGAGCAGATCAGCAGCAGTGGATTCCAGAGGGATTCTGTCTGATTCAAGACATTTAAGTTAGTATGAAAGTGACAGAATACCCATGTGTAGCGGGGAAAAAAATAGGGAAACTTAATCTAGGCAAAAACATGGATTTGTCCCAAGGCCCTGCACATTGTAGAAAAGTGAGAATGTCTTTTTGTGAATTCAAGCAGGCAAATGGAATTTGATTTGAATAAAAGATACTTTGGAAGAGAGAGAAACAACTTCATATGATTAAGATGCACAAAGCTCTTCTGGTCTAGTTTGCAGTGCTGATGCTTTCACTATGCCAAGTACCAATATCTTCTACAGCAATTGTACTTGTTTCACAGAGCTGAGGGGAAGGTGAAGCACTTCCGAATTCGGCAAGAAGGTCCCCATTTTGTGCTTGGAACCTCGGCCTATTTTGAGAGTTTAGTGGAGCTTGTAACATACTACGAGAAGCACCCTCTGTACAGGAAAATGAAATTGCGTTACCCGGTGACTGAAGAGCTGCTGGAGCGCTACAGCACAGTGAGTGATGGACCTTTGAGTCCCAGATTTAGACTTGGTCGAACTGGGTGTGGTTCTAGCTATGATAGATGTCCTTCAGGGGAGCTTACGCAGTCTGTGAAATTGAGGTGTAGCTCTGGTGAAACAAGTTTTTGACAATAGCACAGTTGTCCCTCTCTTCTGTTACTGGAGTGGGCAGAGATCTTAAATTGATCATGCAGATGCCAATAAAAGAATAAATATGACTGTATATTAAAACCACTTTTCTTGTCTTAGAGTTTCTATCTCACAGTGAAACCACTGTTGGAACTAAAGTACTTTAACACAGAAATTGTGAGCTTGGGTATTGTCTTCCACTGTTGTGCCCAGAATGGTACTCACAATCTCAAAACTATTTGATTAAGAGAAAACTTGGTGAGGCATTGCTGTTTCATTGTATTAACTGTTCATTAAACTGAGGTGCAGACAAGTTAAATAACAAACTCATGTTCAGCTGTGTTCAACTGTAGTAATGAGCTTATCATAGGTTTCTGGCTTTCCTCCTCTCCTATTTGCTTATGTATTGTCAGAAAGGTGGTTTCAGCAAAATTTTCTTGTTCTATTAACATTAGTTATCTAATTTTTGATTCCTATAATGTATCTTTTTTCTTTTTTTCCCATTTTTAGGAAAAAGATATAAATTCGCTTTATGATGTCAAGATGTATGTGGAACCCAGTGAAATCAACCCTACAGTGGTATGCTTAAGGAGAGATGGCCTTCACATTTTCTCTTAGACTTCTGAAAATGATGAGAATTGTTCATTGACTTCCTGTTAGTAGTAACAAAAAGGTTAATTGAAAATGTTAGGGTGCTTGATTTACGGAGGACTAGACAGCAGAACTTTTAAAGTGTGACTTTTTTTTTAGTATCTCTTATAAATTTGTACCTACATACTTTCTGCGTGCAAATCCTGTATTGATTCACCCATATTGGGAATTTGGGTACTTCCTGCTATTGAGTTTGTGGAAGTGTTATGGTTTATCAGCTGTGCTTATCTGGGCATGCTCCCAAAATAACAAGTGACACAGCAAACAGCTACTTCTCTACTTATTGTTAGGGCGTTCAACTTGTAGATTCTCATAGAAGTTCACCTGCTAGTAAATTCTGTGACTGTGATTAAAAAAAAATATCTTTTTTTGGCTAATGAATTTACATTGCTGCTGCCATTTACGTTGGTACCATTTACCATCAATTCAAGTGGTAGGAAATTCAAGATAAAACAATTGCTTGGTCTGCTGAAACTAGATGTCTTCCTAAAGGAAGTATGACCAGAAGGATAGCTGATGTGGTTTGGAAGTGGAGGCTTTTAGACTGCATCGAAGTCTACATGCTTCTACATCGAAATCTACAGATGCATATGAATACATGTGATGAGGATAGTTGATTGATATTTCACTTTTTAATTTTATTTTTAATTTTATTTTTTTCTACAGTAATTATGTTGGTGTACTCTTTTTTTTTTAATAATTTTTATTTTACAAGCTGGCATGGAAAGAATAGCAGTTAAGTAGCATTACTTGCTTCCACCAATAGATGTCACTCTGGAACTTTAGTATTGCAATTTCTAAGCTTTAAAAAAAATAAATATCTGATTCCATCCTCCTCACCCTTTATAAAAAAAATAAATAAATAAAATTGCATTCTTGATCATTTTATGACCCGTCTCCCTATAGATGACCCCTTTGTTTTGCTTCTCTTAAAGCCTCAGAGAACAGTGAAAGCCTTGTATGACTACAGAGCCAAAAGAAGTGATGAATTGAGCTTCTGTCGAGGAGCTCTAATTCATAATGTCACAAAGGAAACTGGAGGCTGGTAAGGACAAAATTCCTCATAGGAAAATTTCTAGTGACTTACTAGATGGGAGAAAAATAAATTAAGCTTTGGGTAGTAGGTTTTTAAAAAACTGTTTGCTGCTTATTAACTATAGTCCTACAAATCTTAATTCTAGTATATTAAACAAAACCAAAAACCTCAAATTCAAGTCTCTTTTCTTGTCTTTTTCATTGTTCTGCTCTGTAGCACTAACCTCACTATGTAGAACCTTCATATCCCAGCGTATCCAGTATTTTTCCTTTGCTACATGAATACTTCCTGAACACTTGTCTATTCTGGGAAATCACACATCTTTTACCATTATCATCATTGTTGTGCATCATTTTGTCTGCTTGGTACTTCTCAGGAATCAAATCCACTTTTTTTTAGTTATCTGTATGGTTTCCTTTCAGAAAAGATTTTCTTTCTTAGCTGGCTTGCAAATTGCTTAGAAAGCTTGGAAACCTAATATTTCCCTGTAGTTTCTGCAGTGCAATCAACCACATAATAGTGTTTTTAGTACTGGAGGGGGAAAAGCCTCTTAAGTCATTAATTGCAGTTTACAGTAACTGTAATCCCTCTGAAATGATCTGTTACTACAGTTAATGATCACTTTGTTAGAGATTTTAGCTACTTCATCACTTATATTTTGGTGACTGCCAGCTAGAGAAGCTAGTGGTATCAGTGACCAATTGCTTCATTAATGGCCTGTTGAAGCTCTTTAATTTCTTTTTCTCTATGTATTTTTTTTTTTATTTAATTTAGGTGGAAGGGGGATTATGGAGAAAAAGTCCAACACTATTTTCCATCTAATTATGTTGAAGACATGTCATCTGATAACTCTGCTGAGCTTGAAAGCCAGGTGAGGTTTGAAGCTTGTCTAAAGTTTAAGGTTTGTCTGCCGTGTTTCCCTATAATATGCTGCCCTCTGGAAGTGGAAATCTAGTTTATGCTAATCTAGTTTATACTAGGACTCTGCATGCTGTGTTTGAGGGAATGCAGAATAAAGAAATGAATGCATTCTTCACTGTTCTCTGTGCTGTTGAGTATTTTTGTCAGGACTTCCATCAAGGAAAACTACTTAGATAGCTGATTTGCTTGGGTTTTAAGAGGTTATAATGGTTTCATGCTAATGAAAATCATACCGGTATAGATTTTTCAGATAGCTTATCTAAACAGTAATGTGCCTGAAACTAGTTTGCCTGTGTGATTACTCCCTAGATATTTGCAAATAGAAAAAACATGTGCACAAACACATCATTCTCATATTCACAGTCAAGGATCATGTTTTGATGCATAACTAATGTTTATACTGATTGTCAAATGGGTCTAAGAAAATCTAGTCCAGAGTCTTGAACGAAGATCTACTTATGACAAGAAGACAAAGATACTTGTTTTAACATTTTGGAGTATTAGAAATAAAATGTTACATTATTCTGTTGTTTATGTTAAGTACTTCTAATGATTTGCCAGGAGCCTTTGGAGGAAAATATGTTTATTAGATTTTTTTGTTCTGATGATAGTAGCGTTAAGCAGACCTGAAAAATAAGTGGTTGTGTCATGGCAGAAGTTGCAGTCCTCATTTTGACTCTCAGTACAGAAGTTCTCATCTGTTTCTCAGAACAAGAAATTCTTGATATGGAAGTAGGCTTTTAAATATTACAGTGGGCCTGCTTTTAGTGAAACTGAGAGTAGATTTAATGGTGTGTATTTAATATTTGTTAATATTCTTTAAATGCACTTGAAGACTGAGGGTCAGATTTAACTCATGTTTTTCACAGATCATCGAGGACAATCCATTAGGCTCTCTGTGTCGTGGTATCCTGGTACTCAATACATACAACGTTGGTATGTATTTTCTGATCCTTACACGTGGGCTTTCTGTATTGAGAAAGTTTTATTGTTTTTACTATAAAAGATTTGTTTTTGAAGAATATTTGTATTACTACAGGTAATACAATTAATACTTGTTAATACTAACTGTTCAGCCCTGTAAGACCTTTATTACGATGGCCAGAACTTGACTATTAGCTGTTGTAACAGATCAAGGGCAGCTTCTACTTCTAGATTTTAGTATAAAATTCTTGCTACTGTGTTGCTTAACAGTGAAAATGCCACAAGGGAAACACAAAAAGCCTTTTGTCTTCATTCTGGAACCTAAGAATCCAGAAGATCCGTGTGTTGAGTTTGCAACTGATAAAGTAGAAGAACTCTTTGAATGGTACCAAAGTATCCGTGAAATCACGTGGAAGACTGCAGAAGAGGTATTGATTAATAAATAACTATATGTATGCACGCACCTGGTATTGATAAAAAAAAAAAGTATACCTGGTATTTTATAATGTACTGTTACAAGTTTACAACACTGTTTATTTTTTAGCTACCATATATTGCTAAACCTTGCTAAGACCTGATCCTAGACTCTCTTGCAAGTTACTGTTTGCCTGTTCATTTTACTGATGCTGTCAATCTTGTTCTCTGAACCCTTTTGGGAATAGTACCCAAGATAGCAGAGTGCCAGTCATCAGAAAACGTTTTGGTTTTGTGTTAACAGGAGTTTTTCAGCAGAGTACTGTCTTTGTTGCACCTTTGCATCTTTGCATTCACTGCAAAGCAGAGTTAGTAGAATTGAATAGGTAATTGTTTAGGCAAATACTTTATTTGTAACTAATAACCTAATTGGTGTACCTGTACTACTACTGCCACTGAAGGACATTCTTCAAGAATTGCTGTTCCTGCCCTGAAGTATTAATTTACTTTGCTCTTCTCTTTTTTGATATTTAAGTTTCTGACATGATCAAAGTGCCCTTCTGTTGACTATGCTTAGGTGTACTTTTTCCTTTCTTGCTTTTATTCACTTTTTATTACTAAGTGGGTGGCATGAACAATTCAAAATATGTTTCAGTATCATGGTGGCTTGTGTTGTTTATCCTTCCTCTGGAGTAGTAATATTCTGAAGGTCATCAAAATCCTATTTATGGCAAGCAAGTTGGTATCTCAAGAAGAGGAGACAGCAAATTCAGCAAGGGAAGAAGCAACAGGAACTGTTGGTGTATTGTTGGAGGAAGAGAGATGTAGTCATTATTGCAGGGCTTTCATTTAGAAAAAAAAAATGAGAAAAAGAGAAACACGACCTAGAAGAAATGTCTCTAAATTGAATGTTTTTTTATAGCACATCAATGGCTCTTCAGGAGCTTGCCAGCTTTCTTTCCCTCCGTACAGTAAAAGAAGTATTAAACAGCCTGTCTTCAAAGGTGGTTTAAAATTTGTTTCTGTCAGTCAGGAGGCTTTTCTCAGTTTGGCCTCTTGAAAGCTCACGTTATAGTCTGCAGCATGGGGAGGGGAAAAAGACAAGGAAAAGCCTTTTTTGCCAGTAGAATTAACAGTCTGAATTCTGGGGAAGGAAAAAGCATAGTGAGTCACCACAATGCTGCAGTATGATACAGACATGGTTTCACTTTATTTTTGGGCTGTGTACATTGTATATAAAAAGTAAAAATATCTGAGCTTCATATACCTTGTCATCTCTATTAACACCTGCCATGCTCCTAGGAATTGTTGTTCATTGCTAGCTCTCCCGTTTGGGTATCTCTAGAGGGTCATGTCTAAAGATGAGCTCACAGCATTTTGAAGTGCTTCTTTGTATTTGGAGCACCACATTCTGTTGTGAAATATCTGGGAAACTGATTTATCACTAAGTACCATGAAGTCTGTGTTTGCAGTTTTTTCCCCAGCCTATTTCAAGTGTTAATGCTATATTCCTCTTTGCTTTTCTTGGACTTCGATGTATAATCTCTGGTTCATTGAAACACTGTAGAAACCCATCAGCTTCTCTGTTTTTTCCTTCCTCTTCAGTTCATTTTGTTGAGGGAATTCTTTTGGAAGACCTCCTAATTGCTGCTGCTTCATAACCTCTTGTACCAAAGCTAATAGCTGTTCAGTATGGGGCTCTTCTAACATGTGCTATCCTGTAATTGCTTCTTATGTCTGAAAAGCCTCCAGCCAAAATGTCTCCATTCGGGGAATGTCTTGCTGATTTCAGTGGCTTCCAGCCTCTGGTTGCAAAGACCTTGGCTCAGCTTCCACATAGCAGGTGCTTACAAAGAGGGAAGTAGCTACTAGGTTTATTAGTGATGATGCCTATACGATTGCACATGACTTACCATATACAACACTGTTGGTTTGATGTGTAAATACAAAATTCCAGGAATGATACTCATAGGGTTTAAGTTTAGCTGTTTGGGAATTAGTAACAAGACCTAAGACCTGCTCAAGGTAATAAATATTGAGAAACTTCACTACATTTAACATTTTTTTTACTTCATACATTTGCATTTACATGAGGTATAGAGTCATGAATATATCTAAAACAGAATAGAAACAAATTATTAGTTTCTTATAGTAAACCATGGTTGCCAAGCTCCTGAGTAGAACTGATTCAAGGAAACTCAGAAACATTTCCTTTAAGAAACAAACACACACTCATTAATCTGTTCTCTGATTGGGTACACAACATTTATGTAGGTGTTCTAAGTATCAAATAGGAATCTGGGTGAAGAGGAATGGATCAACTTTGTCCTTTTTGTTAGAGTATACCCTGGAGTTACTGTACCATAATACCCAGTGTTATCTGTAATCTAAAATGTTAAATTTTACAGGAGAACAGGAGGAAATACTGGGAAAAGAATCAATTGATTGCTATTGAATTATCTGATCTGGTAATCTACTGCAAGCCAACAAGCAAAACCAAGGACAATTTAGGTATTTTCTTTAATATTACACCTGAATTTTAACTTTTCTACTAATCTGTACAGATGTTAGTTGAAATTAGAGGACTGAAGATAAGATCTATCCTTTCTCTATGGGGAAAAAAAATATTCTGCATCACCCATGGAGAGTATTCAGTGGCAATTTGAATTGCACACTGGGGAACGTGATGATATTCATACTGTAAAATGTCAGGTAAAAGCCTATGGTTTATCAGAATTGTTTTGAACGTACATCTCAACCTGCTAAGGCTTAAGTGTGGTACCAAATGTGGAACAAATTAGTCATATGAGGCAGAGAAACAAGAGACCATAAATGAGGAGACAAGAACAATTGTGAAACTATTCAGGCTTTCATTTCCCATAGCATTGCATATTTGCTGTCAGTAAAATCACGGTAAGGACTAGAAAGCTTCTCAATGTTTGTGAATTTCCATTAGAAAGGAGGCTTTAAAAGAAGAGATCCTGCAACTGTCACAAATTTCTAGTTGACTAAAGACATCTCAATATAACTTTCATAGGGAAGTTCACTATTTATGTGTCAGTTGACTTTTTTGAAGACTAAAAAGTCTGACTGAACACTTGCAATTTGTTTGTAAGAACCCTCAAAATGGATTTGTTATGCATTTGCCATTTATATAAGCTATAAGAATGGTGTATTTGCCATTTATGTAAGCTATTGGGAATAGTTTCATAATATAAATGAAAACTGGGGTCTGTGTAAGTGTGGGTGTAGAATCTGACACTGAAATGTGTACTTCTTATTCCAGAGAAGCCAGGAAATGTGCCCTTCTTCCTTAAGCTTCTTTGCAAACATTTTTAATAAGCTGTCAGTATGGTTAAGACATTATAATTACAGTCATTGTTTGAGGCATTGGGTAACCCTGGCTCACCCTTTCTTCTCTCCATTTAAACCTAGGAAAAGATGTCTCATTTAAATATGTCTTGCAGTGGTCAGAAGTGCATTATTAGCAATGATGAGATGAGAGCATGACTACAGACTATCTGCCCTGCTGCAAAACATGAGGCAGGCAGGCAATTTTAACTTTCAGACCTGGTGTTCAACCAATTTGCCGTGTCTGCATTAAAACAGTGGAAATTGCTGCATTAAAGGACAAAGCAAAACAAAGTGAACCAAAATGTTAGTAGAAATACAGCATAAATGTCGACTTCCTTCTTCCTTTACTAATGTAATGACTCTTCTTTTCCTCCCTCGCTTCTGTAGAAAATCCTGATTTCAAAGAAATCCGTTCTTTCGTGGAAACCAAGGCAGAAAATATTGTTAAGCAAAAGCCAGTTGAGTTGCTGAAATACAACCTGAAGGGACTGACGCGTGTCTATCCTAAAGGGCAGAGGGTTGACTCATCAAACTATGACCCATTTCGCCTCTGGCTTTGTGGCTCTCAGATGGTGGCTCTTAACTTCCAAACTCCAGGTAATATTCCCTTTGAAAAAGGGTTTGATCTGCCTTCCATTTTACCATTAATGAGCCTCTTTATGGACTCTCTGCCATTCTAATCACTGTTGCTACTCTATTGATTTGTAATTCACAGCAAGAAGGGAGATGCAGAAACTAAAGTTAGCTTGTGTATGCGAATCCCTTGCTAGAGCTGGTCCACCCAAATCAGTCTCCCTGTCGCTGAGCCAGACTAACCCACTTGTTACCTCTGAAAGGTTTATTCTACCTTTATCTCTTCATGATAAGCAAGCAGAGATCGTTACTCTGAAGTTCAGGTGGATGAACTGTTCATCCGCAAGGAAAGCTGTACGCAACTTCCAAATAAGGGCCAGCTAGCTTATGACACACTGATAAGAAACTAATTGTGAATGGAGGTGAATTTATTTGGATTAAAATTGGTGAGAAATGACCAGTCAAATATAGTTACTGAAGGGAACTGAGTCTTCCAACTTACCTTTCCAGCTCTTTCTGAGATAGTGGCAACCAGGAGGAACTGCACAGAAGAGCCATTATTCTGGTAGTTCCTTAGCTTTATTCAAATGTTTTTTACTTCTGTTATGACTGTTTAACTCTCTCCCTAGATAAATACATGCAATTGAACCATGCCTTGTTTTCACTTAATGGACGCACTGGCTATGTTCTGCAGCCAGAAAGCATGCGAAATGAAGAATATGACCCAATGCCAAATGAATCGAGGAGGAAATTGCAGATGATTATGACAGTGAGGGTAAATCTCCTTTGTAAATTATGTTTTTTACAAGTCATAAATATCTATACAACTAAAAATAAAGCTATTATGTTTCATAGCAAGACCTGACAGATTGTCAAAATACTGTTTTTTATTGTCAATGTTGGAGAATAAAAGTAATTCCACTGGTTTCTGACAGGAAACGCTATCTTTATTATGCTAATGAAGCACGTGGTATAGGATTGAAAGCACAATCCTAGGATAATTTTATATAATTGTTAATAAAATAGACTAATGTGAATTTCCCACCTAATGACTTCTTAATAGAAATGTCCTATTGGAGATTGGTTAGCAGCAGACTAACTAGGTCAGAAATTTCCAGTGTGGATGAAAGACGTTTATAATGAAATAAAGAAACTAAACACAAAAGATATTAAACTGATTTTTTTTCCCCATTCATAATAGTATTTAGTACACTGACTCATAGAGAGATGGGGATTTATGACCTAAAAATTATAATATATTGTCTTCTAGTGCCAAATGTGAATTGAACTTGTTTCTGTTCTCAGTTGCTATTCAATAAGAGAGATGTCCTTTAAAAGTATGTTTTCTGAGAAGGAAGAAATACATTAACTGCTTTTCACCACAGTTTAGAGACAAGGTAAACAGGGGTCATCACTGTAAAGCAGGAGTTTCTTAAAGTAGATAAAGGCTGAGGAAAGATGAGTAAACTTGTGTTATGAACTTGATCTGTAGCTGCATGCTCTGTTCAATGAGTGTCAGCCATTGCATAAATCACTGAGTCACCCAAAGAACGGGAGGATATTATTATTGGTGGCACAGATAGTTTAATACATGTGAACATATTCAAGAGATTTATCATGTTCTTTTGGGTTTATTTTTTTTTCTCTAGTGAATTCCCGTTCAGTTCTGTAGGCTACCTTCCACACAAATAATGGTGTGAAGTTTCCTTTGGAGGTGGTTATAACATAGTTTCTTTTGCAGGTTTTGGGGGCTCGCCATCTTCCTAAGCCTGGTAGAAGCATTGCTTGTCCCTTTGTAGAGGTAGAAATTTGTGGGGCTGAATATGATAACAACAAATTCAAGACGACAGTTGTGAGTGAGTATCTGAGGTTTTCTGTGTTGTGGGGACATGGTTATGCTCTGAGTGCACTTCAATAAAACAAGTAGGTGATGGTCATGAATTTACAATGTCTGTAGTTGGTCAGCAACCTGTATGGGGAGGAATTAGGTAACTGTTGCTCTTGGCTGGTGAGTCATACATTACTGTTTTCCTGGTTGCCTCAGTGCCAGTTAATTTGGGAAACTCAAATGTATATCAGAGATTTTTCAAAAAACCTCAACCATTAGTTTGTAGAAAGTCATGATTGTTTTAATTTTTGCCTATGGACAAGTTTGCATAATCTGCATGTTTTTAAAAAATAAATAAATAAAAAATTGCTGTCTTGAAAGTGCCTCCTACAGTTACAATCATTTGCCCAAACTCTGGTCCTGGTGGGGAGTTACTGCTCTGAGATCCAGACTGTGTTTATTTAAATTTGGGTTTGAAGACTGGCATCCCATCAGAGACAGCTTGGGTATATATGGCTGTAAAGTAGTATAACCTGAAAAGCAGAAGTTTGATCAAAGCTTGCTCCTGGTGAGTTCTGGATAAGGTGTGTTTGTCTGTAGAGGAGTTTAAGTGCATTTAAGTGCACTGAAATGGGACAATATCTCACCAACAGCCAAGTAAAAATTGATTATTGGAATTTTAAATGTAAGAAGATAACACAGAACAATCTTTAATAAACTGACTGGCTGTCTTTTCACGATTTAATATATCTGGATGTAGCAGTGTTCCTCTGGTAGACAAAAGGCTTTGAATCTAATTATCCAGGCCACTGAAACTTACAGCTTAGACAGGAGTGGAAGATAAATACAGAATAAAGAGCAAAACATGTGTTGTGGCTCTTCAGTACTTTAGAGAAGAGGCTTATGACTTTAAATTTTTGTGGGGAGTGACCAAGACCTTAGACAGCAAAATTCCTGGCAGTATTGCACATGACAAGTTACTTGGTCTTCCAGAAATGAGTATGAGAATTGAGCAATTATACATCAGTCTTTCCAGTACTTCCCATGCTTTTACTGATATGGAGCATGAGGCTCATGAATATGAGCAATGAATTAGCTTTTTTTACACGTACACATCCAAGGAGATTTTGTATATTTAAAGACGAATAATAGCCTTTCTTTGTGGATTTCCATCCCTGCCAAGCTTCCTCCTATCTCCCCCCACAAATAAACAAATACAAACTGTCTGAAGCGAGGTTACAACATGTGACAGATGGTAAATAGGATTTTTGGGCCTTTGTATTCCCAGAAAATGTCCAGGGATACATACCCATGTATGAATGAAGTGAATTTATTGCTTCATACAGCAAATGTTTCCTTTTCATTACAGATGACAATGGCCTTAATCCAGTTTGGGCGCCGTGTCCAGAGCAAGTGAAATTTGAAATTTATGATCCCAATCTAGCGTTTCTGCGCTTTGTTGTTTATGAGGAGGATATGTTCAGTGACCCTAATTTCTTAGCACATGCCACTTTTCCTATCAAAGGAATCAAAACAGGTAAGAATGGGAGGTGTAATATGGGGCTAAGTCAGAAAAATGTGGTTCAGCATTGTTGTATTGTGATTTTGCTGTCAGTAGCAACTATGACATGCCAAAGGAGAATTGCGCTTTTGATCTGCTCCTTTAGTTGTTTGTTATGATGTGGGGCGTGTAGTGTGCAAGTATTTAAAATAATCCTCCTCTCACTTTCTGATTTGTTTTGAGATAGTAAAACATAGAAAAATTTGCAACAGCAAAAAACACAACAAAGATGTTAAAATTACTACTGATAGTGTGCTGTGACTCTGAGGAAGTTAAACACAAGTTTCTTGTGTACCTGTAGACCCAGAGGTTTAATTCTAACTTCTTTGTTCTGAAAGTGGGAGATTCCAATAAAGGTTCTTTCTTCCTCTCTAGTTTGTGTTGCGTTTCAGAAGAAAGTAACAAGATCACTAGTTTTGATATTACACCTATCTCCTTACTAATATCACTTATATGTCTTCAACTGTCTTCACCATGCGTTGTCTTCCTCCACAACCATGGACTCCATCTCAGCAACAGGGTTATGTGCTCTGAGTAAAATGTGGGAAGATTCTGTTTTGGTGTCAGTGGATGTGTTTTATTAATTGCCTTAGATGTGGACATATGTGGAAGTAGGTTTTCTGATTCTCTCTGCAACTGGCTTTAGTTTTCAAGAACATGTGAAATCTTGTGTTTTTCATTTTGGCCGTTATTGTCGTTTGCTTCTCTGTAATTCACATAGCAAAGCCTGCTCTCAGCAATGGAGCATTTGAGCAGAGAAGGATCTCTTAGTTGTTAGGACTGTTTGCACCATTTTGATGACTGCAGGTAACCATTTGCCTTGATTCTAGTTCTCCTTTGTGTATGTTTTTTGTTTTCCACAGGTTTTAGATCAGTTCCTCTCAAGAATGGTTACAGTGAAGACATAGAGCTAGCCTCGCTTCTGATTCATTGTGAAATGCAACAAGTTCTGGTGAGAACTATTCGTTTGTTTTGTGCACTTAGAGCTTGTGTTATCAGTTCTTTGTGGAAGCCGGGAAGTGAGGATTTAGTTTTCTGCTGTGGTATAGTCTGATACTTCTTTAGGTACTGGGGAAGACCAAGGATGCAAATTGAGTTAATCTCCTCTGGGGAGGACACAGATTACTCACTTGTTAAAAGAAATAATGCAGAAACAAAGACTAATTGCTTCTATTTTTTTTCCTTTACAAGCATGGTCATTGTCTTCCAATGTTAACTACCTGATGCTGTGCAAAGCTAGCTAAATTCAGGCCTTAGCTTCTTGGAATTCTTTTTAAAGGTCCTGCATTAAAAAAAAAAAATCTCTTTAAGAAGAGAAGATAAATTTACTTCTCCCAGTATGTCATTAACATAAATAACCCAACAAATGGAAGACATATCCTGGTTCCTACTGAAGCTCTAATCTCCTTCTCTTAAGCCTCCGTAAAACAACTGATTGAAGTACTAGTATTTTCATGCACATAAGGAAAAAATGATGATGATGCATCCCTTGCTTATGAAGCCAGGCATTAAAGCGGCTGATCTGTGAAGAGCATTTGTTGGTGCTCCAGAGGTGGTGCTTTATATGCTAATTTAAAGCAGGTTTATTCTCAGACTGTCTCCATACCTCAACAGTATATTATGCTATTTGCTTTATATATTAATATACAGTAACTATAATAAACTAAATACATATGCAATTATAACTATATATTCATTTTTTATTTTATTATAATATTTTATTAAACACAATGGCATAGAAGACAAGTGATGAAATTTTATGGTACTTCTGGGAAGTGAGGATTTCACGGTGTTTTCCAGTACCCTTCTGATTCAGAAGAGGGGGGAAAGAAAGTGGAACTTATTTGTAGTCATTCACAACCATTTAGGGTTATGCTATGGTTCACACCAGCGTACGTTATGTTTCCTGATTAAACTATCAGATTCAGCTAACAGTAAGTCTTTATGTCTCTGGAGAGATTTGTGCCTGTAGTTACACATACTGAAATGGAAATGTTTGAATTCTCAGTCACATTCCTCACAGACAAATGGCAGCCTCTTTTCCAAATGTCCTTTGTCAAGACTTTTGTAAATCCACCTTATGGACACGTGATGTAAAATGACTGTGTGTAATCACAGTTTTTGTAGCCATGGTAGCTTTCTTCTGGTGGTTAGCAAAGAGTTAGGAGAGAAGAAGGCTGGGAACTGAGACGAAGGGTGTGTATAAAGAAAAGAGATATATGTCCTTTGAAGATAACATTTGAAATGTTCATATTCCATGGATACAAGTCTGATACAGGAGGCCAGATAAGCTTACATGTTTTTGTTTTGCCTCCTTTGAGTAAACTGGTAACAACTTGCTATTGCCAAAACTGTCGAGCATGGGCATGATGCGTAGATACATTGCTAATTCCTCCTCAGAAATTCAGATCATTCTTTGCCTGGGGCAGGAGTATCTCTTGAAGTGTTGCTCGTAGCAGCAGTATGTCTCCCAGTCTGTCAGCACCAAGTCCTTTGACAGTAGCACATTTCACACTCTTGAAGCCCCTTCTGCTTAAGCCAAATGAAGATGAAGCACAGCTCTGTATTTTCACGCTTTTTGATATCTTTGGGTGATAATGCAGTTGCAGGAGAACTTTCAAAAATTTTTCCTTTAGTTTGGCAGTCTGCAGCAAACCAAGATTTGCCATGGTTAATCAACTTCTAGAGCTTCTGCCAGGTCATTCAAGAAGCATCAGGAAAGATCAAGCTTGTATCCATCTGTTCTGCTTTTTTTTTTTTTTTTTTTTTTTTTTTTTTTTAAATAATGACCCTCCATAAAATGGTATAATTTAATAACAGGCCTGTTTATATACAGAGCCTGTTTATATACATCTGCATACTCTTGGAGATGAAATACAAAGATATAAAGGGGAATTACAGATGGCTGAGAAAATTCTTTAGGAATAAAGAAGCAAGAATATTGCAAAGTAAGCATTCACATGTGTGAATCATTTATGGGGCCTTACGTAGTTTTTGTCCAAGTTGACTGTCTTCCTGATCCTGCAGAAATTCTGTTACATTGGTGCTGTTGTCACATTTAGAAGCATGTCTTTTGTGTCTGAAATTTGATTTACTCGCTTCAGAAAGTATGTGTACCACTTTAGCACTTCCTAATTACAGTGGACATTAAACAGCATTTTTAAAGTCTAGCTTTGCACAAATAGTAGTACATATGCATCTCGACAATTACACCTGCAAATTGGTAATTAGCAATCTGCTTATTTCTTCTGCAATTTGGGAATGCAAAGTTTCATTCCTATTCTTGCAGGGGAAGCTTTTTAAAACTTAATCAGTAGCATAGCACTGAGGCTGCTCCGTTTGCTTCAAGCCATACCAGGGAGCTGTAGGAGTATGCTTTGGGAGGAGAAAGAAAGGTTAGGAAAGGATCTGGTTGCTCTACCTGTTGAAACCCCATGGGTGTTTGCTAAACATGACAGCTTCCCTAGATCTGTACTGAGTGCTAAAAGAGGCATTCTTATTAATATGCCATCTCTGAAAATGCTTAGATTTGTTATGTTTATTGATTCCATGTCATTTCTTGTAGGATGTGCATCTTGTTTTGCTGCTGATGTAAAAATTAAGACTTTGTTCCTGCCAATACTATTCCCCACTAGTAACTCAATAAAGGAGACAGCTTGTGCATCCAAAGTTTTGAAATATTAAAGCAATTCGAAGTCATTAAGGGAATCATGATGATTGTTTTATGCTTGTGGATAATTTTGTGATGTTCTCCTGTGGGCCATATTCAACAAGAGAAATTCAGATGGCTGCAAATTATACTTGAAATACTTAGCCAGTTCTGTTGCAGGTTGTCATAGCTCCACAGAAACAAAGGATGTGTCCTTTCTTGATCGTCTGATACTTGATAATATTAGAGATCCTATTTACTAGTCAGTATTTCCACTTGCAGCCTAGATTTCAATAAGAAAGCGCCAGGAATATGTCACCTTACACAAATATGGTGGAGCAGTCAAAAATAAGATTTAAAAAAAAAAAAGTCTTTTAAAAATTTATAATCTGATGTCCCACAGTGATACATCGTTTGCTGTCCTTTCCTTAACATGCTGGCATACTTTGTGTGTGGAAAAATATTCCAACATATGTTTCAGATACAGACACTTCATGACTCCTGGAATGTCCCTGATGCCCCTACTAGACAGTGTGGTGCCTTAGATAATGGGCCTAAGGGTTTTTTTTTTCACTATGTTCTTAGTTACTTAGTTTATTTCCATAAATGTTGCAGAATCATCAGAATCATCATGCAAAACTAATTTTAGAAAACCAATGGAATGTGTTTAGAAAAACAAAATAACCACCCAAACTCTGTTGGTTCTGTCTTACACTGTACATTGTTTTCCAATATTCTTTTGAAGGAAAGTGAAGAAGAGCTTTATTCCTCATGTCGGCAACTTCGGAAACGCCAGGAGGAGCTTAATAATCAGCTGTTCCTTTATGACACCCATGTGAATTTAAGGAATCCTAACAGAGATGCTATATTAAAAGAATTTAATGTGAATGAGCACAAACTACAGATATATCAAGAGACATGCAACCGCAGGTAGGTTGATAATCATTCTCCTTCCCAAGGCAGCTCTGTCCAAACATGATTTATGGTAAGGAAGTCTCAGATTTATTAAAATAAGCATCTAAAGAGTGACTGGAGTAGGATGAGGATATCTCAAGTGAGGCTGGGCTGCAAGCCACTAGAGGCCAGCAGACTCAATGAAATACCTGCTCAGTGAAATCCTGGTTTTAGGGATCACAGTGAAACATGTAATCCTGTGAGGTTATGTTCTTTTCTCTTGCTTTCTAGGAGAAAAGCCTGGAAATACGCACAGCCAAATAGCCTGTATTGTCAAATAAACAAGCCACTTTACTCCTACAATATTGGAATTATGTCCTTGGCAGTGCTATTAACATATTAAATGTGTGGGAAGAAAGCACACTTCCAGACAGACAAACTGCAAAAAATAAAAGCAGGAGTTAGTTGTTAGAGCACAGAACTGTCAGTTAAGTGTCAATGCACTATCCAAAGCTTAAGAGAAGGGTCTGTCTCCTTTGCTGCTACCTTTGCATTGTGAGGGAGACAGAAGATTCTTGTACCAGTCAAGTAGATCTTTTTTCCTTTCTGAGCTGATGGGATGGGAGGAAGACTTTTCTTTAAATATTTTTACCTTTCTATGTGTGCTGAACAGCTGTGTGAATCACTGGCTTATTCACATTTATTGCAGGAAAAACAATACTTGTTGCCGATACGTTACTCGCCATTTGTGTCTAAGTAAAATGAATGTAGTAAACTGCTTTCTTCTGAGAAATTCCTAGTAAACTTGACTTTTCATTCTTTTTTCTTTTTTTTTTTTTTTCTTTTCCCTTAAGATTAAAGGAGAAGAAAGTCAGTAACAGCAAATTCTACTCTTAAAGCAATCATTCTTTGATGGATGCTTTATGGAGCAATTCAGGAGGAGATATTAATTTATCCTGGTCATCCTACTCCATGCAGATCTCATCAAGCTGAATGAATAGAAGAGGAGGAGGAGAAAAGATGGGTTTCCTTAATAATTTCTTGTTATAAGAAAAACTGTTTAAATTCCTAATAATTTATATTCTGTACAAAACATACCCTCTGTGCAGGCCAGACTTCTGTGTATTCAAGATTTTTAAAATTGGAGGGTGGGTAATTGCATAGACTTCACTTCTTATCAATACCTGAAGCACAAGTTTAAATCATCTATTTTATTTGTGTACACAGGCTGTAGATAAGACATTCATAACAATTTACATGCATGGAACCTCACCACGTTAACAACCTGGCTCCTTAAGATTAACTGGTAGTGAGTTTTTTAATTTATTAAATGCTGTAAAAGCACTTTTGCACCAGCATTTTTTTTTTAATGTATGTTACAGAAGATTGTACTTTCGATACTGTATAAAGTATTTTGGGCAGCTAATAGCTCATACTGTATTGTCTTGTTATAAGTTTTCTGTTCTCTTTTTGAGTACCAAATAATGTTAACTTTGTTGAAACCAAATATCTTCTGTGACTGTAGTTGTTTCTTCTTGAAAAGTTTAGGAAAGGAACAATGTGCGAACCTGTGTTTGCAGCCCCTCTGAATTTATATTCCTAACTTAAGGCACTGGAAGGAAAGGTTTTAATATATGTGGTAGGAAATACCTGTTTGCAGAACGGAAAGGTATTTCAAATCTGAAAAGCATTTGCTTTGGTATACTTTCATTTTGCAAACCCTTTCAGCTGCTAATGTGCTTAGAAATGATTTTTTTAATGAACTGTCCATTTTTAATCTTGCAATCCTAGTTAGATGGTAGCATCAAATGATAGTGTTCTGTAAATGTGTAGACCATTTTCCCAAAATGTATCTAATCCAAGAATGATAGTATACACAGTCATTCTTACAGCTTTAATCAATTGAAGAGCATCGAGCTACAGATGAGAAAACTCGTTAGATTAGCAAGTGTGTTTTGCTGCAAGAGCAGAGTGAAAGTCCTTGAATGGCATATTTAAAACCAGTTGTCCTAATTTGAGATAGTACTATGTTACTACTATTGAATTCCTAGTTTCCTTCTGTCTACATGGGTGGAGTTTTACTGTCTGCATGCATGAGTTTACCTTTCATGTGTGTGCACAGGAGTTATGTCTAAATGACTGCCTGAATCATAAAATGTTGCATACATCATGGTGTATTTCTGATCACAGAAAACCTGCTTGGTTTTGGGATTCATTGCCTGATGAAGCTGCCTCAGCAGTTCTCAGTTGCTGTTGCTCCTCATGCTATGACTTCTGTTGTTTCAAGATGCACTTAATTGATGCCATAGTGCATTCACCAGCGATGGTTTGAGGAACTCCTCTGAGGTTTTAGTTACTCTGAATAGAGTCTTGTCTCACTTATCTTGAGATGAAAACGCTGTAATAGTGTCCTACAGTGCGGTGGCTTCTGCAGATTTTTTTTTTTTTTTTCCTGGAGAAATTAATACCAATCAGTGAACTGGAAAAGAGAAGAGGATAAAGTTAAAGGTAATTCTAGGCTTCTTCCTGCCTGAAATCCCTTCAGTACCCAGCTCTGCTTGGTCTTTTCAAGGATTAGATGGATGCCAAAGGAAAAAAAAAAAAAAAAAAAAAAAAAAGGAGACGAAAAATAAATCATCAACTGTGGATTTTGAAGGTACAGCAGTAACTTAGACTGCTGTGTAAAGCTGTGTTTCTCTGCAGTATCCATGCGTGATGGGCTGACCAGTTGCTGTTGCTGGAAGGTGAGGACTTTTGGTGCGCACACATCTTGTAGCATGATCTGGGATGCATTTTGTTTTGTTACATGATCAGTCCCTGTGCTATATATTTCATTCAGCAGCCTGTGTGTGTCTCGTTTAATGTTTCAAGAATGTTGTCAGTATTGATCAGACAAGGGGGCCCAAAGCCCTGTTTGGAAGGTCCTGAAGCTCTTACTTCAGTTGGGACAGTATCTGTAGGCAGCTGAATACCAGCTGGGCTTATACTGATTACAAAAAATAAGAGACTGTAAGATGCTCAGGCTGAGGGAGATCAAAGCCTAGAGCTCCAGGTTGTTGTGAATTTTTTTTTTTTAGCTCATTTCCAGAGCAGACATAGCCAGATTGCCCACGTGGGTCATTTGTCTTGACTACTTTCATTTTGCATGTTCCTGACACAGAACAGCCATTGTGTGATGAACGTATGAGTTCCTTGTGCTGCTGTTGTCCAAATGCTTAAGAAATAGCACCTTTTACAGTCCTTCAGAAAGCTGTGTGTGTGTTATGTCACGTATGTAATGTCAAAAGTTACGAGGTGGTACTCAGTATTTATGAAAATCCATTTCATTTTACAGTAAGGCTTTTTTTTTTTTTTTTTTTCCCCTCGGAGTATAAATGCTAGGTTGTATTCAGAAAGAAAATACTGTGTTAGCTGTTTGGTTGATGTGTGAATTGGGCCAGGCTGTGTACTAACTCTTCTCTTGCATTGTGTTTTAACTCTGAAGCCCCACCTCTCAATTCTTTGTCAGGGCAGACTCTAGCAACTTTTTCACAGTTGCAGCTGTTTTAATATAAAACTAGGATTGAGTGTGTGTGCTAATTTTATAATCTAGAAGGGAAAACATTTATAAATTTTTGAAGTTAACAATATCTGTTGTATTGTTACATTCTTACAGAAACTATTTTAAATCCTTAAATTATTTTATTTTTAATAAATAATTTTTGATAGCGGTGATGTAAATGATGCCAGATGCTTCTTCATTTAAGCATTGTTTATTGAATTTCATGACTTAAAATCTCCAGCCATTTGAGTCGGTATGAGTGTGTTACTGAAAAGTGGTGTGTTAGAGTTATGGTGTGTTATGTTGGAGGTTGGAAGAACGGCATCTCTGTGTTTTTAAGATGAACTGACTTTGATTGCTTCCATAGAAGTCATCGTTGTTGCACTTCATCTGGATACAAACGAGCACTGCAGAAGGAAAAGGTCGAAGATCACATTTAACTTTCAACCCCTAACAGACCTTTTCCAGGAGTAGGCAGATACTAACTTTGATTGTAGTGAGTATCAGATTTGTATCAACTCAAACAATAAAGCATAACCAAGGCAAAGATGAAGCTTGTAGTAATTTGGAATGCATGTTCCCTTTCTGCTCACGAGGTCACCGTAATGGTATGGGTGTAAGTGTTGCTGGGGGCAGGCATGACGTCTTTAATATTTATTTATTTGCCAAGATTTGGCAGTCTTGGGAAGAAAAATTTTATCAGTCTTTTATTAAAAAATGTATGCATGTTGAGTAGCAATCAATATGAGGCATTTGTAGCCTAAGTCATCTAGGAGGCTGTTAGACGAGCCAAATGGTCATCTTCACCTATTCATTTGTGAAAATTGGTGTTCTTAAACTGTTCACTTAAAACATCAGCACCGTTCTTTTTACCTTCATTAAATAATGGTGAGGAGTAGCAAATTTTCAATTCTGCTTTTTCAGTTTTTAGGTGTTCTTCTGGTAATTAACCTTGAGGAAAACAAATCATTGATGACAACTTTGAAACAGACACAACAAGTGAATTACCTTAGTTTACTCAGCTGCTCATCCAAAAGTAGTAAAAAACAAAAACAAACAAACAAAAAAAACACAAACCAAACCAAAACAAACACCAAAAAAAATACAAAAAAAAACAACAACAACAAAAAAACAAAGAACAGGAAGGAGGGGAGAGATTTCTCATCGAAAAATACTTGAAATAGAGCGCTGTGACTGGCTTTGCATGTACATAACTCAAGCAATTTTAAACTCCTTTAAGCCAGACGTTTCCTCTTTTCATTTTGGAAAGTAAAAGAGGAAGAGTATCCTTCATCTCTTCTGTAGTCTGGATTCTCCTTTTTTTTTTTTTTTTTTTTTTTTTTTTTTTTTTTTTTTTTTTTTGTCTGGGATAACCATTGCCAAGCGCCTGCTTGTTTCTCTGAACTAGGCCTGATTTAGTACCCCGTGCTGAAGCATAAGTCATGGGCAGTTAGGACACAATAACGCCTCTTACTCCGTTATCAATGAGAAGTTCTGTCCTTGACTCCAGGAAAATGAAGACCTTCACGTGTTTTGCTCAGCTTCTGCGGGAGGATTTGCTGCTTCAGTTTTGGTATTTGTGTTTGCGCTCCCCTCCCCAAGCTATTGCAAATAGCAGAAGAAATTCCTCTGTGGCACAGGAGTTCTGTTCTACATCTTAAAAAGGTCTGCTTTTTACAAGAATCAGAACCATAATATTGGTATTTCATGCCATGCAACAGGCCTGTGCACTTTCTTGTACATTTTCTTTTGTCTATTGCTTCTGCTAGCATTAAAATCTCTTAATCTATTTCTGATAACATTATGTCAAAACCAGGGTACTTGAAGGAGACAAACCAGGTGGTCTTCACTTGAAAAACAGGGCCTGCTGGGAAGATAACAGCAGTCCAATGCTTTCATGAGATCACAACTACCTTTATTTTTCCATCTTTTAGTAAAGCGAGATTCTTCTTCCTGCAAACTATGACTATGTATATTAACAGCTTCTGGTAAGTGGCCCTTCTGCCATCAGCATGGTGGAACACTGAAACGCCATCGTCTTCAGTTGTCCCTCAAGTTAACTATTAAATTTTCTTTTATGGTATGCACAGTGGTGGAGGAATTAAGGAGGAAAAAGAAAACCAAACAGATTTCAAGTAAAACTAAGCATCTAATTATCAGTGATTACAAAAATTAACTGAGGAAACAAACTCAACATTCAAAGAATGCTGGCTTCAGTCAGCATTAACTGAGAATATCTCCATCTTCTAAACACAGGTGGCCGCGTACTTGTAGCTTGGTTTCCCTTTTTAGCCATTTTTATTTTTTTGAGTCTTTCAGCTCTTTGTTTCCCTGTTTAAATCCAGAGCTGAAGTTACTGGAACTAGCATAAAATTAAGATAGTGTAGTTTCAGCTATTAAAATGGAAAGACTAGGGAAAAGTGTGAACTTCCTGAAGGACTGTGTACTTATCTAGAAATACTGAGAAACTGTAATGCTGTTATCAGTTAAGGGAACACAACTTTGTGATTTAACATTTCGATGTGAAGTTTCTCAGCATCTCTTCTATTGTTAAACTGAAAGAGATGAGGGAGTTAAGTACAGATCATTACTGTTTCTAGCAAAGTATTTTCTATTCTTAAAACTTCACAAAATCCTGACTTTCTCTGCACAGCATTTATCATCCTGCTTCAAAGGTGATGTTCTCTTCAAATGCTATCAGGTGCTAAAGAAATATTATTAAAGGCTAAAAAGACTTTATAAGCAATGGAACATGAGTGTGATCACTTACCTGATGTCCTTTAGATAATTGTTTTGTTTAACCATTCAGTAATGCTGGGAAAAACCATAGCTGTTTCTTATGAATGCACTTTAGATAACTCATTTTAAACAGGAATATTGTAGTTTGAAGTATCTACAGAGCTGTGTTGCTTCAAGCACTTTGCTGTCATTTTATTAACAATTCAACATTTTCCAGAAGTGTCATTAGATACCAGAGTTTATTTAGAGAAGTACATCAGAATTTATTTATTTATTTTTTTAAGTGAAACAAACCCCAAAACATTCATTTATTGTCTACCACTTAAACAGTTAATCAAGCAACTAAGGCAAATTCTTGGTCAGGCATATATACATCCAAGCTGGAAAGCAGAATTTGGTTTTGGAATGTGATCAAAGAGTAAGTTTATTGTCCTCTGGATCATGTAGCAGAAACTTGTTAGGAATAAAGGGGCAGAGTATAATATTGTTGGGGAGGAAGGGTCAGTCTAAGTGTACCACTGTAACAGACAATAAAATGCTGTTTTCGCAGGAGTACTAAGCTTTGTCTTGTTAGTGATCTGATCAATTTCACTTTGAAGAGGAATTTTGTATAAAAATTACATTTTTTTTACTTAGCAGTTCCATTCCTTAGGGCTAGAAATGTTAAAAATATTTACCTGAATAGCGCCAATGTGTTTTTTTTAATACCTGTCAACACTAACGAGTACTCAACATAACTAAATTCCGTCCCCCATATTCCATAATATTCAGTGTTTCATCTTTCAGTGTGAAAATGTAACTGCAGATGGAAACCATGCAACCACCACGGCAATCAACAAGAGCAATCCTCCATTCCTAACAAGCTTCGTAATGGCATACTTTCTTGGCTTTGGTCCACAGCCCTGAGATTTAAACCACTCAACCACTTCATTCAGGCTGTATTTTTGAGGCTCATATCCCAGCTCTTTTCTGGCTTTCTCCATGCTAAAATAATGTGTGACACCAGTTTTGTAAACTTCTGTGCGGGTGAGGAGAGGCTGAAAATTATAAACATGACCTACAAGAAAATGAACTATTTCAGTAAGGAATGCAAAAAAATAGACAAGGGAGAGAGGAAGGCGGCAGGTTGGGAACTTATAACCCAGCCCTTCTACTAATGGTCGGAAAAATTCAAAGTTATTTACTGGCCTGCCATCTGAAATAAAATAGGCTTGGCCTGCAGCTATGTGCTTTTTGGTGGCTTTGAGGGCCTCAAAGGCAAGGATGTGAGCCTGAACAAGATTATCTACGTGTACAAATTCTACTAAACTGAGAGGGTCTCCATATACAAATTTAAACAGTCCCCTTTCAATGTAACTAACTATTCTTGGAAGATGTCTTTGCTCTCCTGGCCCATAGATGCCTGCTGGTCGGAGAGCACAAGTCCTTAATACACCTCTCCCATGTCCAAGCTCAGCACCATTTGCCTCCAGCACCTTCATTTCAGCTAAAGATTTGGTCCGGGAGTAGTGATCTGGATGAAGGTGAAGAGGTAGATAAGGCAGAGATTCATCCCCATTTTCTATAATCTGGCCTCCAAATATCACATTATATGTACTTGTATAAACCAGACTTGACACTCCTGTGCTCTTGCAGGCCTGGATGACATTTTCTGTTCCTTTCACGTTAACATCTTCTATAAGTTTTCGGTTCAGCTGCTCCCTGCCAGACATTCCATAGGAAGCGATATGGAATACGCAGATTACATCTTTAAGAGCCTCTTCCACTTCAGACAGACAGCAGACATCCCCTCGCATAAACTTTATTCCCTCTGGCACTGGTTGAAGTGGCTTTGTGACATCAAAGAGAATCACATCCACTCCCATTTGGTATATGGCACAACCTAAACTAAAACAGGACAGAAACCACATGTTATATACATAACACAGTAATGCATGAAACATTTCACCTGGAGGTAAGAGAAGCCTATTAACTATTCTAATATATTTTTTTAATTTATTCTGGCTCCCTCTTTACTTAGAGGAAAAGAAAACAAAAGAAAAAACATAAAGTGGGGAAACTACAATAAGGGAAAAAAACACCACTAACTGGTGTGTTTAACTGCTTTTTGGAAGAACCCAGGCATTTCTCTCCTTCTGTTCCCTACATATTTTGAGGATAAAAATGTAAATTCCTGTTACAAAGTTGCCCAGACTGATTAAATATTGAGACTAACTGTCTTGTAATCATGTGGAAACAGAATAATGTATTTTCTTAAAACATTCAGAAGCAGTTTATGTTTGTTTGTTGAAAAATGAGACCCCAATAGGAACCATCAGGCGATGGGGTGAACCAGGTGAGAAAGCTCAAGCCCCAAATCCTGTAGGTTTCCTTTCACAGACGGATTCTGTTGCCTCCCCAACAGCGCTCTATTACATTTATTCTTGTATGTAATAACCATTTAATGCACTAACCGGAAGCCAAAATAGCCACCTCCTCCAGTAATTAGGACCGTTTCCTTGGCAACATTTTCTGCCTCCATCCTCTTGCCTTTGGTGCTGTTGAAGGAAATCGACCTATAAAACACATAGTAAAAAAGCACGTTAAAACCAATCTGAGCTCTAACGTGTTTGGTTATTCCCAGCTATAGGTCGTGCTTTGATTCAGGCCCTTCCTTCCACCATCTGCCAGGCAAGGCGGAAACTGGCATTGCTCCCAAGCCAGCTTATAGCTGAAGCAGCGCTGCCTGTCGTGAAAACGCAGCGACTCCACAGCTGGGAAGCTCCGGGGACGCCCTCAGCCTTCCCTCCCCGGCTTTCCGCGGCCGTGCCCTGCCCGTTTGGCCGCGGTGGTCGCTGCGGGTGAGGCCGCTCCGAGGCCCCGCCAGCCCCGTACCTCAGCCCCGGCCCCGGCCCTGCTCCGCGCCGCCTCCCCGCGGGACCGCCGGGCTCCACGGGAAATGGAGTTCCCGCGCCGCGCCACAAAATGGCGGCCAAGAGCGCAGGGAGACCCGAGGGGGAATGGGGCGGTGGGCGTTGGGTTTGTGTCATGGTGTGCGCCGTGCTGTGTCAGTCTGTGCCCCCTTAGATACTGCTTTCCTCCCTTCCTTCCCCAGCGATACTTGAGCAGAGCTTGGTGTTCGCTGTGAAGCGCATTAAGATTCGGAATCTCCAGTTATCTTTGAAGCCTGAGGCTTGTCGCGCTGTCACGTTCCACTGTTTATACTTGGGAATAAAAATAGAACTAACTTTCTCTCTCCCTCATTTTTAATTGTTGTTTTCTTTTAGTCCTGATGCTCTGAGTGTGCACGAAGCCTTTAGGTGCCTCTGTGGTGCAAAAAAGAACTGTAATTACAACCTCACCAGGAGCCCATTAATAAATGCTGGTTTCTATCACATGTCTGCCACTGGAAATCTTTAAAAAAAAATCATATATATATATATTTTGCCTGTTTAACCCAGTATCTTTCTGTGTACTGCTTGAGAGCCAAAACAGCACCAGTTAGTCCAACTCCTCTCTGGCCGTGCTGCTACTGACAGTGGTGTGAAGATGATACCTCGGCCACCCTCGAACAGGTTGCGACCTTCAGGAGAGCTGTGTATTTGTGGTGTCCTGGGGCCATGAACCTGTTTGAGATGTGTCCTGCTTCTGGAGCTCATTTTCACTGAAGTGTGTTAAAAGTACCTGGCGACAGAGCCTCCCCAGGCTTGCTTCACATTTTGGAAAGTGTAATGTAAGACCTTACAGTTATTTTTGGAAGATGATTTCATTAGAGAACAAAACTTTGATACATAAATCTCTTCCTCCTCTAGAGCACACAGGTTCTCATTATTGTTATATTGTCATCAATCCGGAAGAACTTTATTTCTCATAGAGTTGAGTAAGAAATGGGACAGCTTGATGTCGTGCTAGTTATCCCAGATTCTCACAGTGCAATCTGTGCTGCACAAAGGCTAAATAATAACTAATACATGTAGTTGCTCTAACGTTCATCTATCACAAGCCTGTATTGTATAGCATGCTAACAGAAGAGTGTTAATCTCATGGATAGGCTGAAATGTTTTTGCTAGTAGGGAAGCAATGTGTAATGGTGACTGACTTCAACAGAATTGCTCCCGAGTTAAGCATCAGAAATCCAGTGCAAGCTGCCTACAAGAGAGAGCAGTAATAGGAAAACAACATAGAATTACACTTTCAAAGTCTGTTTTGTAGTATTTTCCCCTTTTCTTTCAAAGCAGTGTGAGTCACCTGGGGAATGTCAAAAAGAACTCAAAAAGTGAATTCACTGTCAAAACTACTTAAAATATATGAGTTTCCATTTTGCAAAACCTTGAGAGAAGTAGACAAAATATGCTGTGTTTTATTTTGATTGACGAATGGCAAGAATTAAAACTAAGCAGATTCTGAAAAGAATACTGTGAGCACTAAATATTTTTTTTTAGCAATTATTTTGAGCCAGTGAACCTCTGTGGCTCTTAAATAGCAATTTCAGGCATAGAGCAAATGTTGCATGTGAGCAGAGCAAATGACTTGCATGTCACACGCTTATCAGTTGTGGTCAGCCTGTGAACAACCTGACTATGCAGAAGTGCTGCATCTATGTAGATGTGTGGAATGTCTGGCTTGGAGGGCATCCTTCAGTCATATCTGATGGTATAATTCCCTGTCTGCTGTCTGTAGGTACAGAAGAGTGGGTCTTGAGGCAGCCTTGAATCATCCATTAAAATAGCTTGCAGTGTATTCATAAAGGCATAAGAATTCTAGCTCAGAAACAATAACAAAAATCATTTATATATCCTTATACTAAATATGAGAATCCTGGAGCTACCTGAACTGTGTCTCTGACCTTGCTCTCCATGTTGTGTGGGTAAATCCTTGCATTTGAATAGGTTAACTTCAGTATGACAGTTTGTCCCCTGGGCTTTGTGATATGTCTGTGCTGGACAGCTTGTAGGATTGAGACCTCTCTCTTCATCTGCATTCTGCTTTTTCTTGTTTTCTGCCTAGTTATGTACAGTGAAAGAATTGTGTCAGATTATGTTATAATTAGTGTAAATATTATGAATATAAGAAAGCTGTGGTTAAGATATTGTGAAATTTAAACGACTATCATGATAATGAACTCATTTAATTATTTATTTATTAATTTAGTTGGTCTTCAAAACATAGTAGGAAACAGTCATTCCTCACTTTACAGTGACAGATTTGACTTTAAACTTGACATAGATCAGATTTTGCACAATCTATTTGTTCATGCTATCTCAATAATTTCCTATAAGACTCTGTTTTTCCCTAACATTTTAATGGACTTTCTGAATCTATCTTAAATTGTATATTACCATCAAATAAATAGAATTCCACTTCTACTTTTTGTATGATGGAATGCTTATCCAGCCTTTTTAACTTCTTCTTTCCTTCCTTCCTTCCTTCCTTCCTTCCTTCCTTCCTTCCTTCCTTCCTTCCTTCCTTCCTTCCTTCCTTCCTTCCTTCCTTCCTTCCTTCCTTCCTTCCTTCCTTTTTTTTTTTTTTTTTTTTTTCTCTAACCTGCAATGCTGGGCTCCACTACCATTTTCACTTTAAAGAACTAGACATTTAGAGCTGATGCCATGCTATAGCACGTCTTGCATATATCCCAGCATGCAGAGAATCAAACTATGTTGCAGTCGATTGAAGAGATTGTATTGATATGTGCAATTACAGGCTAGGACAAGATATGTCAGGATAGAACCATTTGCAGTGTAAATAGGGTGTTATCTGCCATAACCTTAGATGAAATGAAGCTGAAATGGACTGCAAAGAACTCCTTAAATCAGCAACTACACAGAACTAAATAAGCAGCTGTAGGGAGCCACATAAGGTGGAAAGCTTGAGTAATGAACTCATTTATTCTTCTTTTATTGTATGTTACTTCATCAGATTCTGTTTGCAACTTAAAATACTTAACCAGTAAAATTACTTTTGTCATCAAAATATAACATGCCAACAGTACCATCTCAGGAAGCAGTAGTATTTCATCTGTGGAAATAAACCTTAGTCTACTGCTTTTATATTACTCAATTGATTTCTTTTTGGCATTATTTAATTCTGCCTTTTTTTTTTTTTTTTTTTTTTTTTTTTTTTCATTGAACCAGTAGGGTGGGAGAGAAGCACAAGACTCAAAACTAGATCTAAACAAGCTGCATCGGAGGTCTTACTAAGATGTGCAAAAACATTTGGTTAGAGCAGTACTAACAAGACTAAAACAACATCCATGTTGTGAGAAGAACAGGAGTAGAGAGAACAGGAATGTTCAAAATTAGGATTAAGCATTCTATTTAGATTAGAAATGAATATTTTTAAAGGAGAGCAGGGTTATGAATAAAAATGCTAGTCTGAGTTCTTGGCTCAGATAGGGGTTTTCTGAGTGAACTTCAGAAAATCGATTTGTGTCCTCTAATGAAGCACTTTTTCACTGTGCTTGTTTCATTTGTGTTTCTGAAGCTCAATTTGGAGGTGCTATGCAAATATTGATAAAGCAGGAGACCTGTTGTATAGGGCTTCAAGAGTTTTTGGAAAGTATGCAAGATAGACATTCAGAAGGGGTTATCAGTGACTTCTTAGGATATCTGTTCCTCATCAATATTGCTTGTGGAAAGTGCCATACTTTTGGTGATGTGGAGATGACAAGCCAAGTATTATAGTTTCTTTTTCCTGTTCCAGTAATAGAAAAACTTAGACTATCTGTTCCACGTTGAGAAAGGAAAAGGATTTCGACGCTAATGGCAGTCACCCTGAGAGAGGGTGCTGTTGTACCATAGCGTTGATGTATCACAAGTATCTGACATCGTTAATATCAGCATTATATTTGGAGTCATGGTAACAGTCATTACAGCTTAATTACCATCTTGGTGTTTCATGCAGTGTATGTGTGCTGAATCAAGAAACAATAGGAAGACGGAAATCAACTTTCCCTCCGGACAGCTGTTCACAGATCAGAATGACATAACCTAGGCGGTCATGCCATGACTATCTTGAATTTTATAGCAGGGTTTCACTGTGGTCATCTTTAGTGCATCAGTTTATATATATATGAAAAGTCATTATTATAAAAGATGATGAAAATGTCTTCGATTATTTTTGCAAGGATTCTTAAAGCATAGATGATTACCTTAGAATCTGATGAAATACCAGTGGTATTCATATAATTAAAATAGGTTACAAACATCAGTATTTAACAGTGCAAAAGCATGTTATCCAGTATCACTGAGGTGCCCCATAGGTAAAAGGGCAAAATTTTAGCCTATCCTGAACTTTTACTTCATGAATAATTTCTGTAATGCAAAGGAAGTACACAGGACTCTAAGGGCTGAAGTATTGAGCCCCTTTGTACCTGATAAGATTATAAGCATTAGTGCATTAATAAACATCTGATGAAAAGGCTAGCAAAATATTATTGAAAAGACTTTCACAGATGTTTTTGCTTTCAGAGTAAGGGAGGACAGGTTTTGGGATGAAATTCTGAATGTGTTTGATTCAGTCACTTAAAGCAAGTCTTCTCCTAAGTTAAATGGGCAACTCCTTTGGAACAGCATTATACACTTACATTTCAGTAATTGTCCGATTAGTTTTCAAGTGTGATTCAAGTGCATCCAGCTGCCCTGATTTACCACACTGATAATGATGAATGGCTTCCCTGTTGTAGTAAATTCTAATTTAATTCCGCTATCTGTAGGTTTGCAGAAGTTTTACGTACTTAGCTAGCAAAAACAAGATGTCAGTCTGCTATGAATCATTGGCACTAATAATTGAACATCCAGCTGATGGTTGGAAATGTACTACTTTGATCATTTGGGGGATCTAAAGGATATTTCAGCTTCACAAGCAGCTAATCATGTGCTATACTGTATGTAGAACAAACTGGAGGTAAAATATGTTCTTTAATCTGTGTCTTGTACTGGGTTAATTTCCTATCTGTGAATAACAAATCTGCAGGTATCAGTGCTGAGGATGAGAAGAGATGTGTCAGAAGGAACTCCAAAGCATGAGTTTGTTCTAGCATTTCAGTAGGATTCTCAGGGGAAGCTGTATTTACTGAGGAAATGTTGTAGTACTTGGTGCTTTCATTTTCATGATACTGTGTTCTAGGTCTAAGTAGTGGTCTTCCACTTCTCTGGCACTTGTAATAGTAGGACAGGCACTGGCATCAGAAATGATATTGCCCATTTTAGTTCTGTAATTACCTTGAAAACATTGCAAAAGTAACATTATTTTGCAGAGGAATGATCAGGTAAGAAGTTGAACATCTAAGTAAAGTAAAGGAAAACAACTTCAAAAAAGGATGCAATCTCTTTTTTGCTTCAGCTGTATTTAAATTAGATAACCTCTGTAAGCATTACTTAATGGCAACTTGGTATTTACAATAACAGTTTTCTTATGCATCCGTGTGATTTATCTGTACCATGAAATTAATGATAGTAGAATTCAGAATTTGTAAACGTTTTATCATGACCTGATATATTACTTCATTCTGAGCCAGTCCAAATTAAGTGGTTCTGGCACAAAGCCGTGCCTTTGAAATGGATTTGTTCAGAACCCAAAATTCTGAAGGTTGTAGACTCTGTCAAAACAAGGTAAATCCCCTTACTCTACAGTGGGGCACGGTTACTAAGATTTCAAAAACAGGCTAGTTATAAAATGAATTTATCTTGTTCAAAAGTCTTATTTGGACATGTTTTATCCTAGAATGGTAACGTGAAAGATATGTTCAAAGTGGGAACTATTCAACTGGGAGTGTGCAAGAGCTGTAACACTGTTATTTTCTGCAAGGTATTTTTGCTCTTAGTTTTCATTCCACTTAACAGAAATTGTGGGTGCAGCATCTGGTTATAACTAATTTTGATTTTTTTTCTACTTTTCAGGGAAAAGCAAGACCTGAATACGCGTGGGATTGAAAGATATGAATTTTTGTTTGATTTTTGTAGCAAAGGAATTCTGACTGGGCTTTGTACTTAATGTATTTCTTCTTTATCTTTCAGAGAATATCCAGCTAGTTGAAACAGGATTTGTGCTGGTTGACAATGCTGGATTAATTCCAGGACATACATGAGCTTAATTTGTCATTCATTCTAGGAATGCATAAGAATAAAACATCAGATGCATTATGGACAAGTTGTATAAATTGAAATGTTCTTCTGAATGATGTAGAAGAATGACATGTTCTAGAAACTGGATGTTGCGTATAATGAAATTTTTGCCCATCTAATATGCAATCTTGAAGTTACAAAAAAATAGCAATAATAAAAAATGTTGTAAAGGAATTCTTTATACACTATCTGAACAAAACGTTATAGAGGAAAATTGCTTAATCAATTTACATTTTCAGCTTTAACAACTCACAATTATTATTATCATAAGAATGTCTGTTTTAGCAGTCATCATTTTAACACTTTTAAAAGGAAGGCATTATCTAGTAAAATTCTTTTCCCAAGCTGTTACTGACATTGCCTTTAAAAATACTCTGGAAAATCTTGGGAAAGCAGTTTGAATGACCAGTGAGAATCCCTTGAGTGCCATATGGTTAATGGAAAAGCCAGAAGACTTCACTGTTTGTGTTTCTTGTGTAGTTTTGGTCCTGGCTCTTTTTCATAACCTCATAAATTAAGGTAATCTGTGCTAGGAGCAGGCATCAACTAAATCAGGCAGTTAACCACACATAAGTAGCACACACATTGTAACTTATTAGTCAGGATCATCTCACCTTCCAAGATGTTTTATCTGCTTATGGAGAAAATGCCTTCCATAACTGTAATTTAAAGAAAAACAACACAAAATGAGTCACAGTTTGTAAGTGTTAATGAGAATACATTATGCAGCCAAACTCTCCCTGTGTTGTGTTTGCAAAAGGATCACACTGCTTCTGCCGTTCCACATTTATTTTATTTTTTTGTCAGGGATGGCCTTCTGATTGTGTTCTAAAGTTTACTAACTTGGGAAAGAATTTCAAAGTTGGAATGGCCCTTTTGAAAGCAGGCTAGAAGCAATGCCCCCATTTAGATAGCAAATTTATTTCCCTTATTATCTCTGGTAAGATAAACATGACATAAAGCAGTCAAACCAGGACTGAATAAGGAGGCAGGCCTCCAATGCCTGTAGACTGTGCTTTAAGAAAGCATCTCTGCTGCCACTGAATCCAGTTTTTATATGTAATCTTTGTGTAAAATCACATCATTTGTGTGTTCCATACTTTGTACTTATTAAAACTAGAATTATTAGATTATTGGAGTTATTAGATTTCTTTAACAAGTTACCCACTGGTTGCTTCTGGCCATAAAAGCTGAAGTTAACGTCATGGCCTGATATCTTGGGATGAAGGTGCTATGGAGTATGAACTTTTATTTTCCTCTTTTGTGGAGTGAAAAGAGTACAAAAATTATGGCTAAAGTATACCTATGTATGTAAATACAGAATCACACAGAATCACAGAATTTTCTAGGTTGGAAGAGACCTCAAGGTCATCGAGTCCAACCTCCAACCTAACGCTAACAGTCCCCACTAAACCATATCCCTAAGCTCTACATCTAAACGTCTTTTGAAGACTTCCAGGGATGGTGACTCCACCACTTCCCTGGGCAGCCTGTTCCAGTGCCTCACAACCCTTTCAGTGAAGAAGTTCTTCCTAACATCTAACCTAAAACTCCCCTGGCTCAACTTAAGCCCATTCCCCCTCGTCCTGTCACCAGGCACGTGGGAGAACAGGCCAACCCCCACCTCGCTACAGCCTCCCTTGAGGTACCTAAAACGAGCGATAAGGTCACCCCTGAGCCTCCTCTTCTCCAGGCTGAACAAGCCCAGCTCCCTCAGCCGCTCCTCGTAGGACTTGTTCTCCAGGCCCCTCACCAGCTTCGTCGCCCTTCTCTGCACTTCATTCATTCTTTGCAAAAGGATGCCTTCTCTGCACTACTTCATTCATGGTGGCTGTAGCCCACTTACCACATCATGCTGGAGGGCTGCAAAACAGCACTCTTAAGAAAGTTTGAAATAAAATATATATATATATTTTTCCCTCTGTTGCATGTATTCTGTGGCTGCACTTGCAGCCTTTGAGCTGTGATTTTCACATTGCAGTTACACTTTCTAAAGCTGCTTGGTGATGGAGCTATCCAGTTTTAGTAGATGAGCTGTACTCTTGCAGGTGACATACTAAATGTAATGTAAGTCTTTAATACCATTCAGATCAGGCTTCATCTTCTTTCATTATAATTCATCATCTTTCATTATAAATACTGATTTTATAAAAGCTTTACATGTTCTCTGGCATTTTAGTAAAATGGAACTTTGTGCAGAGAGACTTTGTAACAACATGACACAAAAGTATATAATTGCATTCATAAGAATGGATGAAAATAATTGTTTCAAATTCTTTCCTTTTTATTACAAGTCTTTGTATTTTTCTCTTAACTTTCTGGCTAGCATTACTGTAAACGTGTACTCTGATTTTAATAGACAATACGTAGAGCAGAGCACCATTGTTCAGATGTGTTATTGTACAGTCCTGGGCTATGGTTTAGCCTTGGCTTTCTTCATAAAAACTATTTTTCTTCACTTGTATCTGTCCCTTTACACATGTGTGTCTTTATTGTCTACACTTCTCTCGGCTTCAGCAGAGAGATGCTAACACCCTCTTCTGATGAGTCTGCAATTCCAGTCTTCACTGCCCACTTCTTATTTTTTTCAGCTTCCTACTTTTGCTTATGTTTCTGTCATTTTCCAAAGACACCCTGTGTAAGCATCTACAGTGTGATTCACTGCTGACCTTAAAATTCTGTTATGATGTCTATAAAACATTATTTGATGCTCTTTAGGTTACTTGTAATCAAGAGCCTGTCAAGTTGATCACTACTGACTCAATCTATACTTCAGTGTCTGTGCCCAACACCTGCACTTTCCTGTGAATTTAGTTGGTAACATTTGGGATGAAGAAACTGTCCTTTTCACTTCCTACTTGCATCGCTTCTAGCACAAAGGGAGCAGCTCTGTGGTTAGGCTATCTGGCTGCCACGTAGCAGTTACTAAACGGAGAACTGGGAAATGTCACAGGAGAAATTAAAGGGAAGGCATTCTAGCACCAGGGTGCAGGACTGAGTGCTATGATATTGAAGGTTTAATCTATGATTTTTTGACTAATTAGGGAATCACCTTTCTTTGCCTCTGTTCATTCATGTGTACAGTAGGAACAATAATTCTATCTTGCCTTGTAGAACATTTATGATAGTTAAGTGTTCAAATGTTCCTAAGGGAAAGAAGCACCATTTAAAGACAGATCATGCCAGCATACTTTTTTTCTTCAAAATAACTCTTTTCTGTCTATTTTCTGCTGTAGAGTCTGATATCTAGAGGTGTAAAGGTTATCTAATACTTGCCCACTTTTCTGAGTACAGGTGGGTGCCTTGTCTCTGTTTGCCAGTTTGAATACATCTGTGGGGATGGATGAGCCAGTTATCACTAATTAGACACATGGAACCAAAATTATCTTCCTAATTACGCAAATAGATTCCATGTGCAGAAGTTGGCTCCTGAAGTTCTGCCAGTATCTGCTCATTTCTATCAGTACTTCCATTGGTCTAGTTTTCCTGACTACTTTGAAAGCACATTTCTTTTCTCCTTTCCAAAGACATGTAGTGGTGTTCTCTGGAACAGTCTCTCCTTGTTTTGTACAACTAGTTTTCAAACTACGGTGTTTATTCAACAGTAATAGTAATCAACTCTTGCCACTAGATAAAAAGATAAGAACTTTTACACTTTTATATGATACTGGAATTCTAATTTAACATCACCAAAATAGATTTGATCCGAGTTTTTACTTTATTTAAAAATAAGATAAAAACCCAATTTAAGGGAAGCAAAAATTGCTCCTAGGCTGGCACTTTTAAATCCTGGTTTTAGCCCATAGATTTTATCATAAAGTTAAATTGAAAAACCAGAATATTTAACAAGTAACATAAAATCCTTAAGAATTGGAGGTGCTTTCCGCTTTAAAATGCTATAACTCAGAAAAAGGGAAATTGAAAACACATATGAGCTCATTATTAATAGTAATCGAGATCTAAAAGCTGCCTTGGATATTTGTGCTCGCCCCCTTAAAGTTAATAGAAACCATCTCATATGTCTGAGAACTTCCTTAAAAACTTATCTGGAACAGTTATTGGGTGTGAACTATCTAATTATATTCCAGCTTGTTAGAATATAAATTCTCTAAATGGAAACACCTTTAGGTTCTTCATGTTCAAAATACTGTCCACGACTTTACAGATTTTTGCCCTTCAGTCAGTAGTGAAAATGTGGCTCAGCAGGGAGTAAAAGTGGTGGCCTTCTGGGGGTGATTTGCATCCTGTGCTTCAGTTCTGTTCCCAGGGACATTTGTTCAGCTGCAGAGGTGATGTCCTGAGCTGCAGCAAATTAAAAAAATATACTTTGTCATGGAGAACAGGTTCTCCTAACACTGCTGTCATCGTGATAGGTCAACAGTGTGGGCTATAGATAGCTGTTCATTTTAATAATTGTATCCAGAATCTGATATATATAAATCCAGGGACAAGATACAGAACCTGTATGCCATCTGACATTTTTGACAAGCTCTCCAGAATTAATTGGTCTAGGAGCTACTGTGCTCAGCTTAATTATGGAAAGGCTGCATCTGTGTTCAAAGCTGTTGAGTGAGAAAGAAGAAAGTAAAAATGTCCACTAGGTTTGATTGACTGCTTTCAGTCTGATGAATAAAGACAGATGGTTACTAGTTATTTTTCCTTAATGGATTTTGGAGCTCCATTTGGTGGATGAATTAAAGTTATAGGTCCCAAATCTGCCTTTGAAGCTACATGTGCATAGCCCTTAGTGATTCAGGCAAAGTGTGCATGTGCTCATCCATGAGAGAGGCTTGCCCCAGGGCTGTCGTGTACATTGTTAAAAAGCAGTTTTGAAATAAAAATTAAAAGCCAAGTGACAGTTTACAGTATTAATAAAATAAATTACAAAGTAAGCACAGCTCAGGAAGGAATCCCCTGCAAGAGATGATTTGTTTAAAGTATGTGTGTGTACTTACTCCCGTGGAATCTGTGCCCAGACTCCACCTGGGGCTTGGCAATATTTTAATATTGAGTAAAAAACTTGTAAAAGTTCATAGAAGTTGCACTTGAAAATTGGTTCACCTAGAAATTGAAGTAAATAGTTTTATGGTGTGTGTTCATTTTCACAAATCTATCGGCATGTAGATGTCTCAAACTGAGATGGAGAGGGGCTTTACAACAGGTCTAATTCTGCGGGTATGTTTATGTGTATGAACATTTATGTCAGTTACTTGAGCATGGTAGCTATGTTTGTATTTAAGAACGTACATAAGTGTCTGTGGGCTCAGGCTCTCAGGAAATGTTTAGACCTAGTGAGTACTTGGATGCTTGTTCAGGAAGCTATTTGATCATCTATCTAATTTTATATGTGTGAATAGTCACAGTGATTTTAATGGGATTAGAGATTACATCTAGATAATTTTTGAGTCAGGGGTTAAGGTTACTGCATGATATAAAATGTCTAAGATAGACAATATAATAAAGGGAAACAAAACAACAACAAATTACACTGAGTATACAGGCTTTCCATAGTCAGCCGCTTGCTGAAAGAAAAAAAACAATTTAACTGAAATGGTACCTGCCATAGCACCATCAACCCCCTCACAGATCCTGAAAATGACCTTGTGATGTCACCTCGTTTGCCCCCCCTGCTCCATGGGATGATCATCCATCCCTGAGTTACTCCTGACAGAAAGCTGGTTTTGTCAGCAGCACTCAAATGAGATTGCAGCAGTTTGCCAGCAGCACAGGCATTGCCGAAAAGCCGCGGGGATGCCCTTTGGATCAACTGCATTGAAGGAGAAATTGGTGACATTTAGTACGCAGCAAACACATCCAATCAAAGCAGTAATGTAAGTCATTGATTAAACACAGACTGAGGTCGTGATTCCTCAACAGGAAAAATACATGGCTTCACGTTTCAAAAGCGAGGGACTTGTCCTTCAAGTGGCAGAAAACAGAATGCATTTAGGGCAGGTGACATTCCGTCATGGCTGATCACTTAATGCTTTTTGAATCATCTTTCATTTTTCATCTCATTTCATTTCAGTTTGCATTTCAAAGACTAGCTGATAAGACTGTGAGGAAAATCTAAAAATGTGTTAATTTCTTTTTAGGAGGGGAGAGATGTTTTTAGGAGTTTGCAGATGGAAGGGAAGGTGCACCAGACGTGTGCATATTTAATAACCCACCTGACAATTGAGACTTGCTACCACTCCTTTCCTTTCATCCCCTTCACAGAATCCATGCTCAGAACTGAGTAACTTGAGGGTACAAACAAGAATGATTTATTCATAATGTTGTCACTATCTACTATGAATGGCAAGTTGTGTTGGTGACGTAGTAAATCCCCCTACTTTGTGGGGACTCTTTTCTGGGGTGGGGGGTGTGGTGTAGAAAGGAGTGCTGATAGACTTGGAGTTGAAGATCTTTTTTTGTCAAAATCTTGCTTTGGACAATGTTGGTCCATGGCTGGATTACTCTTAAAGGTATGATAAAACGCATGCAGCACAGATATGTTTATGCTAGCTGTAAGTTAAATTTGGTTAGATATCTCTAAGGGTGCTATAGGGCCCAGATGGCAATGGAAACTAATTGTCTACCATGAGTACCTGGAGGCCCTGATCAGCTGGGATTGCTGAAGTCTGCATCTCCATCACTAACATTACCTGTCTTAGCTACTCAATTTGTCTACGCATGCTTTAATCAGACTTCTGATTAGTACGTATGCCTAATTTTCTGTGCGCCTTCCTTTTCACATCGCTAATTATGAGTTTAACTATGACAAAAATTGCGTGACTTTTGCATGGATAATACCCAAATATTTGAAAGTGTTTTGTCATCTACTATTGAAAATTATGGAAAAAAAGTTTGGATGTATAACAGAAGTTTCTCCACACATGCTGCTGTTTGGAGACATTCAGAAGGAAACGTTGCAGAAAAAAGATGCAAGAAGTATTTTTTGCTGATGTGGATAAGGTCTGTTTGACCTATGGTTATGAAACCATCTAGAAGAAAGGCAAGGAAAATTGTTGTTGCATTTCAGAAAGCATCACCAAAGAAATGAGCAGACTGTGGGCTAGGAAATTGTGGAAATCCTTTGCATTCTGGGAACACAGATGCTTCCATTAAATTCAGAGAGGCAGTGCTGAAGGAAAGGAAAGGTAACAGTGTTGATATAATAAAAATCTTGCTGGAAAAACAAATTAATTTTCCATCCCAGACTATAGCTTACATCTTTATTGTACTGAGGTAAGACTGTGCTATGCTCAGTACAAGGCAGGGCTGGAATTGTACTCTCAGCGTACCAAAGGAGATTTTAAGGAAGAGTCTGTTTCTGTCAGAGAAGTGGGTTAAGATAAACTGCTACCTTTTTTTCTCTAACACCAGTGGTTCTATGAAAGCTGTTTTGTGTCAGTGGATGACAGAAGAAAGGCAGACAAATGTATTTTCTCATGAGGATAACATAAAGACGATTCCTGGCTAACTTCCTGAAGAGTACCTAATTGCCTTTTTATTTTTATTTTTTTTTTTGATTCCATCCTCTTTTTGGAAGATAGTGACAATTAGGTTGATAAAAAAATGACTTATTTTGGAAAGAGTGCAATCCACTTTCAACTGTTCCTGAAAGAAACAGAAGAAAACATCCCTTGCAAATACAGAGAGGATTGCTCATAATCTTAATTATTTCTCTAATTTAAGATGTTTTGTCTATTGCAGAAAATTTAAAAAGCGTGATTAGAGTTCATGTAAATAGCAAGTCAGCACTTACAGCCCAAGGGTTCATTTCATATGGCACATTATTACAAGACCTAGTCCACAGGTATAGCTGCTGCAGGCATTGAATTCACATGAGAAATGAAGACTGCAATTATTTCTCTTGAGGGTCTTATAACTAAGGTGTGCATTGTATGAGTACCTGCCAAACGGATTTATAGGTCCCATTTGACCATGGGTACAAGTTCCTTGATTCCAAGGTTCTAATGCTTGAGAAAGTAACAGGAGATTTAGCTGAGGAACTTATTATAATTATTCTTAGTATTATTATCATTATTAGCTTTTATTAGAGTTGAATATTGAGAAATAGTGAGCTGCAACTCTTTCTTCACTGCCAAGTGATCTTCAGGAACTACTATTTATCTCTGAATTCCCGGTCTTTACAATTACTCTATTTCTAAAGACAAAATCTCCAATAACTTAGAGATAAATACATATTTTATACTTTTCCTCAATAGATACATACTTTGTTCTACAAGAATTATTTTCCCTAAGTGTCTATTAATGAAGTAGTTTGACAATAGAGAAGAGGTTAGATGTAATTTTCAGCTGCACATAACCCTTTTTTTTGCACTTATTCAGTACATGTCTGTGTTTTCAGAGACCTTAATTCACAAAGGTACTTGGCTACATTCCTAGCTTTAGGCAGATGAATAGTTTTGCTGTCTTTACTGGGACAATTCATGTGCTGCAAGTTGAGTGCATGAATAGATAAATTGCTGAAGGCAAAGGATTATCTCAACCTTTGTATAGGAGTTCAGTGGTATTTGTAAGTGCAAAGTCTGTTTGCCCAAATGAGTTTTGTGTTTGCAAGGTCAATAACTTCTGCATCTAGGACGTAAAGCCTGACAAGTGCTAGTGTAGCCATTAAGTCCACCAAAATCCAAATGTTCGAAGATATGTACTCAGAAACTGTAGTCAAAGTAAATAATTTCATATTTTTGCTATTTATATATGTATTTACTTCTGAGAAACACTTTCCTATCTTGGTTAATGATTCATTTGGTGAAACAAATTCCAGTCTATTTTCTGCTGAAATTATGTTTTCCAGGAAAAACCTTGCAGCCAAAAACCAGCCCGCAGAACTTGAAACGCAGTTCCCTTACTTACAAAGGCACATGAAGCACGGTCTCTCAGGAGCAGCAGTCATTGAATTGCACAGCTGAAACACAAAAAGGCTGCATCAGCAAACAAAACAGAGCAAAATGGAAAACTGAAGGGCTCTGTGTGAACTTCCAGCCTGATCTGAAAGACAATTATGTGACTGGCAGAGAGAAAGGAAACAGAGACTGGGCAGAGATGCTTGCAGACAATGTAATTTATGTTGCAGCTGGGACAGAAAAATATCAACAGAAAACAAATATTGGATGAGGCACGTGGTACCTCTGGGTGAAGGGAAAGTGCTGAAAGGAGAAATGTTGATGAATGCATTACTGGAAAGTACAAAGGAAGCACATGAGAAACATCCAAAGAAATGACAATCGATGCAAGAAAAGGTTACAGGGACACGAAGACCTCATCGTCGAGCTGGAAGCTGCTGCTATGCTTGACAGCCATGCAGGCATAAACCAAAAGCCAACAGGAACACTTCTGAACCAGAAATGGAGCCATGCAAGGTAAAGACAGAAGAATGCTCATTACTAGGCTAGAACAGAAAAAATGCTCAGTGGTGCACTTCAAAGAAGTAACGGACAGGACCAACTTGACCACATTTCAGAGGAATATGTGAATCCAAACATAGGCTTGCAATGATGAAGATCTCACAAACTGGAGAGGTGTCTTTTTTCTGTCCTAGGGAAAGTCTTCTGAATACAACAGGGTGAAAGATGCCATAATTGTAGGGTTCAGTGAAAAACAAGCTGGATTCGGACTCAAGAAATTCTGTAGATACTGGCCATTCATGTTGCATCTTCTTTTGCCATTGTTTTAATTGACCTTCAAAGGTTATTGTAACTGCATGGCAGGACAGTTCATCCAGCAGGCTGGTCTGAATCATTCCTCTTCTGCTGTTTGTCATGACCATGGAAGCAGTGTTTAGACTTCAGTATAGAATATGTAGATTGCCAGGGTGTAAAGAGACAAGACACTGAGTTATTGTCTGATTGTTTAGAAAAGCTGGGAAGGAAGACAAATATCCTGATGAAGGAAGAAGGTCAAGCTTAGCTCAAAATTAATTAGCCCAAATCCATCCTTCTTGTAACTCAGACCTTTTATTGAAGGAACATCCTGATAATTTGGAGGAGCCCCGTGTTTGCCAGCAGAACTATCAAGAAAGAGGAGAGATAAGGATGAATATTCACAGCGTGAGTAGGCACAGCCCAGAGAAATAGAAAAGAATGTAAGCTCAATTGCAGGCTTGTGCTAATGTACAGCAGTGAGGACTGGAGACATACCGAAGTGGAGGAGAGGAGAGTGGATGCTTTCTTAAGATGGATGGTGGGCACGGGATGATAAAACTTATCTCATTGCAAAATTGTACTGAGAAATCCTCAAGCAGCAATCTGTCTCTGCTGGTGTTGGAGGACGTGCTGAGCGTACACGAGGTGGTTACTCCAAGTTAGCGTTTTTTAGCCATTTGTAGATCGTGCCCTCCTTTCCACTAGCAGCCCATTTCACGGTGTGTATTCACATGTAATTTTATTCACACGCTGCAGGCTGAGCACATGGTAAGCCTCTCATTAAAAACTGCCCCCGAGCCTTCAGTGCTTATATTTAGTATTCAATGTATAAATTCAGCACGAATTCAGACACAGAGCAGCCTGCACCAGCCCTTCCCATGGCTGCCCTGCACATTGGTGGACACAGATGGGTGTTGTGTCAGCACACAGCACCAGGTGCATGTACAGCCTACATGTGGCATCCTTGGCAATCCACACATCCTTGCCCTCCAGCCGGGAGTATGTGTGTGTGGGTGCACATATGCATTTCACTGGGGGACTTTGCAAGGGTGCATGGGGCAGAGGAGAAGGCTCAAATGGGGACCAAAATGTGGGGATGAGGACTGGTGTCCCTGTGGGCTGACGGGACATATGGTGAGGGTGGGCTGGAGGTGGTCTCTCCTGCCTCTTTTCCCACTATCCACAACCTCCAGCTCACTGTGTCCTCCTCTGTGAGAGCTGATGCTTTAAATGCCAACACGTCTGTGACCATCTCAATCACGCAGTAAAGACCAAACAGTGAGAGAAAGTAAAATTCTCCAAGGAAATCTTCACAAAGATGCTTTAGCAGAGGGCAGGGTGTAACTGACCTCAGGAGCATCACGCAAATAAAAGCAGAAGCAGTAAACGGCAAAAACAAGAGGAAATAGTTTGCACTTTTTGTGCTAGTGTTGCTGCAAGGGAAGGGATGAACAAATGTTCCCAACGTAATGAGTGACAAGCAGACCTCTGGGGTAATGTGCCTTTAAGAAAGTGACCTCACCTCTAATGTAAACGACATATAGAGGTATGTAAACATTTTTACTGGCTGTAAAAATTCAGAGTCAACAGATTTACCACCCCATAAAACCCAGAAAGAAGAGTGGAATGGAAATGCGCCTGTATCCCGTGCTAGGCGTGCACCCTGCACTTCAATCTCCCCGTGGCTGTCTAAACAGAAGTGGGTAGCAGTATATTTTCTGTCTGAAAAACAGCTACAGCACGTTAGCTTGCTGTGGTCTCAAACCAATTAGCAGGGATTTTTAAAGAGTTAAACATGCCTAAAATGCATCTCAAGCCTTTTAGCCAGCTGGATGTTAAAGCACTCATTCCTTCTTGTTTAAATAACCCTCAGAGTACACCAGGGAGGTGATAGATCTCTCAAATACAATTAATTGATCACGTTTGTTTTCAATTTGCTCTGGGTATTGAACCAGTAATTCCTGCCTAAACAGAGGTTAATGTCACCACTGGTGGTCAGCTGAGGAGTCCACCTCAGGTGTGTTAAATGTCATTGTTTAGCAAACTGCCCTCAATGACAGGCCAGCAGTCACCCATTCCCATTTTCCCTGCCACCTGAACACCTCTGAATGTCAGCGAGCCGTAGGTACCCTCTGAGTAACGGGTAAATACCCAGGTGTGCACTAAAGCAGGGAAAGTCTTTTTTGGCTTTCTGTTGAAAGAGGAGGGTGGCCCAGCACTGTCACTTGTGATGAAGCATGACACTGACCAGGCTGCCCTACAAAGCAAATAACCTCATCCCCTCATCCAGGTGCTCATTTTTGTCACTGCCCATCAAAACCAAGTCCTCTGAAACTACACCCAAAGTTTTTAGTGAGGGCATTCCAACAGTTCCTGAAAAGAAAGCAGTTTTTTTTTTTTTTTTTAAACCTCTCTGGAAAAATGTATTTTAAGCATATGAAACATACAGTGGTTAAATCTTATCCTAAAGCCAGTGCTTCGTTCCTACATCATGTCCATTCCCGCTGCTGTCAATCATTACCCAGCCAGCACATTATTCAGAAGGTGGAGCTGTCAGGCAGAAGGAATAAAAGGTAAGGAAAACCAGAAGGCTCCTGCTCCTTGCAGATGCCAAGGGTAAGTGAGATTATGTCAAACCTTTAAACGGAGTCCCCTCTCTCGCCCCACCCCCTGGCCCTGCTCCTATATAACCAGGCTGCAGCGAGCAGCACCTGCTTTGCTCTGCAGAGGTGAGGTGGGCTGCTTGTGCTTGCTTCTTGCCCAGGCGATGGATGCTCTTGCTGCCAGCCCTTTAGGATGGCTCTGTATGGGTGTCACTGTGCTTTTTGGGGCCACTGTGCTTCGCATGGCCAAGAGGAGCCTGGTGGAGAAAGGCAGCATGCTGCTCTGGAGCCTTCTGCCTGCCTTGCTGGGGCTGCTGTGTGGGAGTGTGCTGGGGGCTTACGGGGGGCTGCTGGTGTTCTGCGGTGTGTGCCTCGTCTCCTCCATGTACCTGGGTGGCACGACGCCACTGCCCGTGGGTGACAAAGCCGTGCTTGTCACAGGTAAGGTGCTGTGGGAAGCAAAGACTGGGCTTTTCTCAGAGGTGTGTTGGAAAACTTTGTGTTCTCGGGTCAGGAATCTATGAAACGTGTGCTCCCAGGGGTTTGCTTTTTTCTTTTCTTGATTTATTTGCTTTTCCAGAAATGTCTTTTTTTATTATTATTATTTTTTTCCCTTTCCCTGGTGAAGAAGTGCTCTGAAATTAAGTAGAAAAGCATCTTAATAGATGCCATTTTTTTTTAAGTGTCTCATTTAATCTTTACAAGTAGCTTTTTGGATATGCTTGTGAAAATAACTGGTTGGGAAAAAAAGCACAAGAATACTTATGATGGTCTAATTTTTTAGGAGAGACATTAATTTCTGGAAGCCCTCAGCCTACTACACTCATACATTACTTTTGTTTACTTGAATTTACTGCAATAGGTACTGGCATACAGTTATCTTTTGATGTGCGCATTTACATAGTACACGCTGTGTATATCATGCCTATATTTCAAGACACCAGGTTGGTGCCATCTCTTTGAAATGAGGTATGAAATCGTTTGGGAGTGAGTAATTTTTCTCACTGGAAATGAAAGTTCAGAGCTAATGAATTCACTCTCTGTATTAACATCCTGATCTACTCAAAACCCACTTTTGGTTTGCAGGGATGGCATTTTTGTAGTTTTATGGCTTTTCTCCTGTTTCTTCTGAAACTTTAAATGTTGCTGTGTTAATCAAACCTTTGAATTGGAGTGCCTACCTACTCGTTCTTGCACTAACTTGTTCTTTTCTTTGTTGTTTTATTTTCCATTTTCCCCTCTGAAAAGCTGAGTTAAGTTGCTTTGGATTATATAGCTAATTATTGCAGCATCTCATTTTGCTTCATGGAAATGATTTAAATCTCCCTAGCAGGCATTACTATGGGGATTAAACACAAAACTTAAGGGAGGAGAGGATGAGCAGCAAGCTCTCTCCTTGCTGTCAGCAAGGTTTTTCTGGGCAGGTGTCCGGGAAGGACACCATCACGCATGGGAAGGGAGAGTCTCTGTGCCTCTCCACCAGGCAGGCACTGGGCTCACACTTAAAAAAGGCAGGAGGATGCCCGAGTGCAAGCCTGCTCTTCAGTGGTTCTTTGGGAGAAACCGAAAATCCAAATAAGCTCTTCTTTTGGAGCTTAATTATTCCAGAGAACTGGAGTTAGGGCAATACCGGGGAGTGAAGAACACTGAGTTACATTGCAGCAAGTGAATGTTTTCTTTGTACCTGTGCTGCAACTGTCCTGAAGAAATGCAAGTTTGGACACCTCTGGCAGCTGACACATCTGAAGAGGCTCTTCTCAATCGCTCTTTGATTCCAGGCTGGTATGCAATCAATCAAACACTCCATCAATGAAATGAAGGTTTTACTCAACACATTTCTCTGCTAAATTGCTCTGTCTGCAGCCCTCATCCTCTTACTGAAAGCAAGGTGTGTGTGGCAGCGTGCACACAGGTGCAGGGCTCCTTTCCATCAATTTTGTTGTCATTTGTCTCCAATTTAGAGAAGTCCTGAGGCAGGCATTTCATGGGAAGTGGTGATTTCCCCACCTCTGTCCCCTGTTTCAGCCCTGCACAGTAGAGGAATGCTGCTGTGCTCGGAGCAGCTGCCACGTATCTATCGCTCATGAGACGGCTGCCTATGGCCAGGGCATGGAAACCTCTGCTCATCTGTCTGGGCTTTGTCATACATTGTTCTGATCCTCTTTGGATGGCCCTTGTACAGCTGCTGCTATGCATTATTTATTTATATAAAAAAATTATTTATTATTAATTCAATGGAGCACCACACCACAACTAGGGAAAACTGCCCAGTTGTCAAAAAGCTTTTTCGCATGAGTAACTGTGGGTGTGTGAGCCGTCTGAAAGTTGTTGATGAAACGTTTCTATTGATCTTCCTGCTGGGAGCGAGTGCTTTGTTGTCCTCAAACATGGTCCTGAGCATGCAGGTGCTTTCCGTGGTTTGATGGGCTCGACAGCCAGCATCTCTAAAAATGAAGCCATCATGAAGAGGCAAAGTAGCAGGGACTGAAAAATTCTTGCTTCATGTATTTTGTGTTTGTTGGAGCAAACTCCTTCAGTTACCTTGGTCTTACCATTCCTGGTGTGTGATTTGGGGTCTCTGATGCTTAGTGTTGAGCTGCTAATGGATTCTCAGCAATGACTCGGTTGTAGTCGGTACTGATTTGTCTTTCTTCAATAAATCTTCGAATGGTTCGCAGATAGTCATTTTACGTGTGGGGAGGAAGTCTAATTCTGTACAGGAGACTTAACTAAAGCTGAAAGAAGATGATGTAGTTTGAACTTTGAGTTGAAAGGTGGTTTCTCTGGACATCAATAACAGGTCTGGAACTCAAATCAGGTTTGATTTTTGATAAAAGCTGGGGATGAACCCAGCAGCAGGCACAAATAAACATTGATTTATTCTTCTCAGGGCTGCTACATCTGTCCCTGGTTCTTAAGCCCTCTGCCACTTTCTCAGTTAAAGCTGTGTTGTATGGCTTTTTCTTATGGGGGATGTAGTTTCATGTCTTCTCTTACTGGGAAGGACAAAAGGGGAAGGATTTGATCCAGAAATCTGCTTCTCACTAGAAGGAAACAAAGACACCCCACCCCCATGCCCAGAAATCCATCATGTCTTTAGGATCTTTGCAGGCCTCCTCATGTTTTCTAGGGAATTCCAAGAATGTAGGATTGTTCATTTCTTCTCTTCCAGGCAAGGGCTGTAAGAAGTGAAGCGTGATGTATACTGTGGTCTGGTGCATCTTCAACAAACTGCAGATTTCAAAAGTGCCCTAAAGCATTTTTTTTAAAGAAGGGATTAAACAGAGCATGAGTAATTTGTTTCAACATCTTGCACTTATTGATTGAGGCATTAAGTACATATTTTTCTCAAGTTACCTGGAATTTTTTCATCTGTCAGGGCTAAAGTCCCAGATAGAAGACAAAACCAAGAAGTGAAGATCTGGCATGGATTAAGATGAATTTGGCAATCAAATTCTATTGACTAAGGATTTTGGGTGCAGGAGCTGGCCTGCCAATGATGATTATAATATCCCTCTGCATGTGCTGGAGTCATAAATTAACCCTTTACCTTTCTGGTAAGGTTACATAGGGAGTCTTGTGGCCTTTCCACAAATGGAGAAATGGTTTAAAAAAAAAAAAAAGCTGACAAAAGTTCCAGCTCTTTGTACCACATTCAGGCTTCCACCTATGCTGCAGATGAGTTTGGAAGTTGAGCATTTATGCAAGAAATGGCTATTATAGGAGGTAGCTAAACCTTGGCATAATTCCACAGATAGTGCATGTCAGCACACAGACTTTTGCAGCAGAGGAGGATGCAGTGCAGTAGTGTGGGACATGCTGTTACATCTCCTCTTCATGATGTGAAAATTGCATCCATCCTTAACCTTTTCATTTCCCTCCTGATCTTGTCCCCTGCAAAACTGCTGCAGCAGTGTCCCTATAAATTCCCTTTCTGTCTTCAGAGTCCTATGTCACTTCACTGGGAGTCTTGGTAGGAAGATGGGTGAGATGCTTCCTCCCCTGGTAAGAAGCTCCTCTGTAGATGGGCAGAATGGAGAATATAGTTACAAAACACATCAGGAAATCCTTACAAGTTTCTTAAGGTAGTGGCAGCAAAATACCATGTCAAAGGCGACATGAAAACCTGTGAATCAACAGACTGGTTTGTTAAATATTCATCATTCTTCCTTGGTGGAAGAAATTGAGTGATCATGATTGTGGTTGTTGCTGTGTACTTGCTTTAGTGGTGCTTCGTGTATCTGGCAGGTCATTGCTTTATAGGTAAATAAAAAAGTTTGCAAGATAATGGTTGGGAATGTCTGATGCTAGAAAGAATAAGATGCAAGTGAATTTCTGTCAATTCCAATGCCCTGTAATTGCTTTGTCCAGCTGAGATTTCACATTAAGGTGTTTTTCCTTTTTTTCTTTTTTTTTCCCCTAGATACTTTTATTATCAGTTTTCAGCCTGAATGTTTATATTTAAACCGGTCTGTGGTTTTATTTCTTCTGTATGCATGGAGTAAGTGTTAGGATCTCTCGATGGGAGCATGAGCTGATGCCCTCAGCTCTGAGCAGAGGAAGTCTGCCAGCTTTTGCCAAACAGGCAAAGGACCAGCTTCTCCAACGCTTCTCCAACCTATGAGTCAAAACCGCTCTTTCTACTCTTATATGTTTGTGTCTTCCTTTCATCCTCTTTTTGGTTACATCTGTGTGCATTTCCAATCCTTCTGTTTTAATGGTGATGATGGTCTGGGGCAGACTGACTTCTCACGTGTCTTTTTGTTTCTTCTAGGAAGTGACACTGGGATTGGACATGCACTGGCTAAGTACCTGGATAACTTAGGTTTCATCGTGTTTGCTGGGGTTTTGAATAAGGATGGCCCTGGAGCTGAGGACCTGAGGCAGACCTGTTCCCAGAGGCTCTCTCTCCTGCAGCTGGATATAACCAATCCCACCCAAGTCAAGGAAGCCTATCTACAAGTCTCAGAGAAGGTGCAAAATACAGGTACAGCTTTTATGTTGATATATGGGGGTACTAATGTACATATTTACAAGACATGTTGGCCCCATTCTGTCTTGTGTATGTCTGTGGGCAGTCAGGGAATTTGCTTTGATGGCTCCTGCTTTTGTAGACACAGGAAAAACAGTGATGACTGCTTGGGGAGGGGGTACTGTGTATCTATAGCTACAGATCATCTCTGCTTTCATCTGGAGGCACCATCCAGCTCATCACTTTAACCTTAATGAAGCTGGTATCCTGCTGTTATAACAGCTATGTGCTTTCTTCTCTTCCCAGGGCTCTGGGGAGTTGTGAACAATGCGGGCATCCTGGGCTTCCCTGCTGATGGCGAGCTGCTCCCCATGAGCGTGTACAGGCAGTGCATGGAGGTGAACTTCTTCGGGGCCGTGGAGGTGTCCAAGACCTTCCTACCATTACTTCGGAAATCCCAGGGGAGGCTGGTTAACATGTCCAGCATGGCAGGTGAGCTGAGCTAAAGTGCCAGATAAGTTTCTGGTGCAACAGGAAAAGCAATCAACTTTCTTGCGTAAATGCTGATGAAGGTGTGGTCAGTCTCGTCTGTAAATACGCCTGTGGAGTTAGGATCTAGATAATAAGTGCAGGTTTTGCATTGGGAGGCTGTTTCCAGAAATCAGTCCTTAAAAAAGTTTAATATGGTTAAAAATACACTGCTCTGTAAAGAACATAAAATTCAGGTCTTGTATTCTAGGTGCAGTGAGGGATAGCTCTGATTTTTTCCAGGAAGATAGTTGGTTTAAAAACAAAAAACTACAAACAACTGTGTTGATTTGGGAACACATTCCAGCAGAAATTTACAAACACCTCAGTTTGCAAACCAAACCATACTGTGGAGATATCTGAATGCCATCTGATTTATGTAAAACCAGGTATTCTTCCATTGGAGTGTAAATGTGTTTTGTGTAAGTTCATGATGTTTGCCATTTGTAAGCAGAGACCATTTGTAACTGCTAATAACAAGTATTAGAAGTTTCCTTTGGGCAGCAAAGAATGTGTATTTATATTTCTTCAGTAAGATTACCAAAATACTTTTAAAAATACTTTATCCTAACATGTTTTTAGGATTATCACTTTGCTAAGAAGTGATTTTATTGATGAAAATATTAAGTGTGATATGCTTTTCAGTTTTACCCTATAAATTTGATCCTGTATTTACTAAATATGTACGCCTTTGTGACATAGCCTTCTATTCTAGGAGGACAGCTGAGAGACTGATGTAGGAACAGAAGTAATGACAGTATCTGTTAGCCAACAGCTGAGGAGCAAAAATGCTCCTTTGAAAATGAGACCTACTAGAACCAGGATGTTGTGATGATGGAAGGTCTTTCTTTTTTTGAAAGACATCATAAGGAATTACTGTATCATCTGCTTCCCAGATTTCCCTTTTTCCTGTCTGTTTGGATGTCTTTTCTGTGCAGGTGGTGTCCACTTGAATCCTGCTGTATTGCCAAGGTGGCTTGTACAGGTGTTACTTTGTGCTCATGGCTTATGTTGAGGATGTAGTATCAGCCTAGTTTTGACACTGCCATCTTCTGTTTTTAAGTCCCAAGAAGGTTTTTGTACCTGTACACCTGTGTTTATGGTTCACTGCCAATACTTAAATAAATCAGGACTGACTTATGAGAAGGACTCATTCTAGTACTGATCTGTCCACCATACCTCACAAGCATGGACAGAGGACAGACCTCTGTTTTCTTTAAGCACCCAAGTGAAGCTTGCATTTTAGGTGTTTTGAGGCAGATATCTTAATTCTTGGTGTGGGTCCCCAAGCTGTCTTGCAGGGATAAACAGAGCTTCTCTGTGCTAAATAATTTGCTATTACAGGAGCTGATAATGACATTGCTTAAATTATAGATGTTCACATATATGTTCTGAATTGAGTAAATAGCTTCCTCTTAACATGTGGTCTGAGGGTCCTTTGGTAAAACATTAGCAGAAAAGTTGGAGGTCTTGTTGTGCTGAGTCTATTCCTGCCTGTGTAGAGCTAATTTAACTGGACAGGAGGTTAGTCTGACCTCAGAGGGAAAGCATATGTGATTCAATTAGCTCAAACCAATTGAAACTAAAACTTTTTCAGATGCATACAGAAGAAAAAAAAACATACGTTTGGCCTGACATCTTCAAAGGAAAGATTCTGTGTGTATGAAGCTCCTGTGGTACATGGCTTGCTGCAGTACAAAACCCAACAAATGGCACCAGTGGCTTACCAGAAAATTCCCCTATATTGAAATGTTTTCTTTCAAGGTTCACACACATTAAGATAAGTGTTATTTTGAAGTGGGAACTTCGTAATTTGCAGCAATTTTTACCCTTGGATGCAATACACTTCATGTTTTCTGCCATAGAAAGTATCTTACAAGGTGTTACTGATAATAACTGCTCTAAGCAAGTGCTAATTTACAACTCACACTTTTTTTAACCTCTAGGAAGAAACGATTCCCTCACTGACTTGTCTCTAACCTCAGTGAGAGCCACATAATTCTGGTTGTGCTATAATCTTCTATCTAAATCACCAAAATAAAGGCTTGAAAAGAGCAGACATTGAGCTTTATCATGTTTATATTGCTCCTGCAGGAGGCATTCCGCTACCGAGGTATGCTGCGTATGGTGCATCAAAGGCAGCTCTGTCCATGTTTTCTGGAGTAATGAGGCAGGAACTTTCCAAATGGGGAATCAAAGTTGCTGCCATCCAGCCATCAGGCTTCAGAACAGGTTGGTGTTTGACATTTTGGATGGTTTATGCTTTGTCTCTTTTCCTGAATTCCAGGATCCTCAAGCAGAGCCTTGAATGATTCACAAACTCTTTTCCATTCCTCATGTTGACTATGGAAATTAAGATATACATTTTTTAATTGAATGTTGTTCCCTTCCAGGTCACTTACTTGCTCTTGACGTTACTATACATAATTCCTGAGATTTCCTCTCTTCTCCTTGCCCTGCTCCCCTCCTGCTGAGTACTCTTCCAAATCCTCCTCTTTCTCCCCCATTGCTCTGTTTTAGTTTGCCCACTTTTTTCTACTGTCAAAGACATATATTAACAAATACTGATTAGAAATACCCATAAAATGAGTGAGGACAGAATGGAAAGGGAGGGGAAAAAAGATACTGAGGCCTTTTTGAGTAGAGCTGGCAACAGAACCCCATGCTCCTTGTCTAGTCTGTGCTTCATTATTTTTCTTTTCTTGGTAAGAGCAGTTGTAACTAACCAGGAGCTTTGTATGTTCTTCATTCCTCCAGTTTAGAACTGAGCCTGGGCTTGGTGGTGGGAACAGCTTATCAGCTACTACTCATGGATTAATTTCACTTAACCTCAAACTCACTTGCTATCTCATGCCATTGCTGCTGCAGGTATACAAGGCACATCCGAGCTGTGGGCCAAGCTAGAAAAGGAGCTGGTGGAGCACCTTCCAGCAGACGTGAGGCAGGACTACGGTGAGGACTACCTGCTGGGGCTGAAGAGCTACCTCCCACAGATACCTGTGTACTGCAACGCTGACCTCTCCCCGGTGCTGAGCTCCATCCTGCACGCCTTGCTGGCCAGGCGGCCTCATGGCTTGTACACCCCTGGCAGAGGGGCTTACATGTTCCTCTGCATCTTCTGCTACTTTCCTTTCTGGTTATATGACTTTTTCATTAGGAAGTTGATGAGCAATGAGTCTGTCCCAAGGGCACTGAGAACACTGGAGGCTGAAAACAAGAATCTCTAAGGTATCCATCAGCATTTATCACGCTTAATGAGATAAATGGAGGGAAAAACTCTATTTTAACATACTGTTATTTATTGTACCGTTTTTGGTAAACTGTATTTGTGCTGCCCCGTGAGTAGAGGGAAATCTTTTTGTTAAGAATAGTGTTCAGGAAAAGTGGTAAATAAACAGAAATGGGAAATTATTCCCAGACATGGCCTATTTGGAAGAGCTGCAATGTTTCCCTGATGTCCTGATATCCTGCCTTTGGTGTGAGATATGTCATGAGGTTGTATAGTTCCTGTCTGCTTCAAAAGGCACTACTGACGCATGGACAGGTGTCTAACCTGTGTGTTTTTCTGAATAGATCTTTGAATACACGAGAATGCACACCCTTCTTAAACATTAGAAGAAGCTGCTTATTCCTATCACTTACAAATGTTTAATGTGAACACTTCTCAGTGTAGCTTCAGCCCAGTACTTTTTTTTTCCTGGCTCTTTTCCTGTTGGACCTGAGAAATGATTGATCCTTTTTTTAACCCCAACTTTTGTGAAGTATAATTATGTCTGATGTATCCTCTTTGCTGTACTAATCAACATAAATTTGGTGGGGAAAAATGAACAAAGACTGATCTTCAACAAGCAGTCAACCATTTCCTTCCTACAGTATTATAAAAAAATGATAGTAAGTATATTGGCTGCTAATCTGATATCATTGTCCTGGTCATTCTGTGTTTTGTCTTGTATATGCTTGTACTTTATTTGTAATCACTAGTAAACTCTGATCTCACTGCTGTTTTTTGTACAATTCTTTATTCAGTTTTGGGTTTATGGAGAATTCCACTTTGGAAATCCTCCTGTCCTGTATATTCTGTTACTGTTTTTGCAGCTGAGGCTTTGTGGGTGTGTCAGTGTCTATTAGATTTTGACATTCTTTAAGGAAAACGAGGCTAGAAATGTTTTTCACCCAGAAAGTCTGAGACTATTTCAATTTCCATGCCCATTTATTTCTTACTTACTTCACAAAACCTTTAATTTGTCAGCAAAATTGCATAATAAAAATAATAAAAAAAATGTTTAGAAGCTGGATTGTTCTGACTTTTGTTCTGATTTTGACACTTAGCCCTTTTGGGGATGAGCACTACAGCCAGAGAGGCTGCTCCCCTCCCTGCTGGGGCCGATCCTGTTCCTGCAGGAGAGCAACAAGGAGGAAGGCAGCAGGACATCATCTCTGGGGAAGAGGGACAGCACAGCAGTCAGTGCCCCTTTCTAGAATGGAAAGCAATCCCAAATGGTTCAAAGACAGCTTGTTGTGAGCTGGAAGGAAAGATGGGTGTGGAGGTGGGGGGCATTGGGTGTGGAGAGCCCTCCAGGGCTGCTCACAGCACTCAGGGAGGCAGCCTCTGTGGTCTGGCTACCTTCAGGTGAGGGAACTACTGCCTCACAGGTTGTCTCCATCATGGCTGGAGGTGGTTGTTTTTCACTTCATCTGCAGCTTAGCTGTAACTTAGGTGGGCTGGAATTTTGCCCTTAGGTGCCAACAAACATTATATGACCTGAATTCCTCTTAGCAGCCAGTTTGTTTTATGTGGCAATCTTCACAACAATCTTTAATCACTGCAGCATTATTTGGCAGTGGTTATAAAATGTAAAGTTTTCTCCCTTTCACTTCCTTAATAGGAACATTATCTTGTACATTGCAGACAAGTTAAACTAGGCATTTATGTGGAAGATCTGTTTATTTTTAAAAATTATTTTAACTTTTGTTTCCCAGGAAACTTACATTCTAAATAGCCATTTTACACCTCTTCATCTAACTACAAAGATATTTTAGCAAATCTCAAATAATTATGGTATCAAAGATTTTTCCTTTTTTCATTCGTATAGGGATCCTACTTTGTGTTTTAAAGACAATTCTGTTGTAACATGTTACTGAATTACCCATCATTTAATGGGTTATAGTATTAGAGGTGAGTTTCTTTTGCCTATGACTTACATTGTGAATAATCCATACTGAACAAGTCTGATGGCTGGGAGAACAGGAGAGTAAATTATGGGAGTTTGTGGCCAACATGCTTCTCTCAGTATTACAGATGATGCTAACTCCTGTTTGCAAGGATCAGTGTCTGGGTGTTTCACCTTCACTTCCTAAAAAAGCTGATCTAACACAAAACAAATTTGAGGTGGTAGGAGAGTATGTTTAGTTCTAGCAGTAGAAGATGATGTATTAAAAAAAACATTAATCACCATAACTTGGAACTATTTTCAAAGACAAGTCTAATGAAAAGCATCTGAAAACTGAAGAATTTGGCTGTAGCACTTCAGAGGGGCTAATAAATAATACTCTAAAATGTCTCTTACTAATCAAGTGTGTATAGATGTCCTGGTTTCAGTTAGAACAGAATTAATTTTCTTCCTAGTAGCTGGTGGAATGCTGTGTTTTGGCTTAGGATGAGAAGAGTGCTGACAACACCCCGATGTTTTAATTGTTGCAGAGCAGTGCTTATACCAAGCCAAGGACATCTCAGCCTTTCACTCTGTCCTGCCAACAGGCAGGCTGGGGGTGCAGTAAGAGCTGGGAGGGGACAGACCCAGGACAGGTGACCCAAACTAGCCAAAGGGGTATTCCATACCATCTGACGTCATGCTAAACAATATATAGGGGTGGCTAGCCGGGGGGAGGGGCCGGACTGCTCGGGGTTAGGCTGGGCATCGGTCAGCGGGTGGTGAGCAATTGCATTGTGCATCACTTGTTTGTACATATTATTATTACTTTCCTATTATCACCATTGTATCATCATCATTATTATTATTATTATTTTGTTATTATTATTTTCCTGTCTTATTAAACTGTCTTTATCTCAACTCACGGGCTTCACTTTCCATTTCTCTCCCCTGTCCCAGAGAGGGAGGGGGGAGGGTGAGCGAACGGCTGTGTGGTGTTTAGCTGCCGGCCGGGTTAAACCACGACAATATATTAAAGACATGTACATGCACAGTTTAAAAGGGGTTATGTGCTTCAGAAATCATGATTAAAGAGCAGATTTTATACTCATCCCTCAGCTCCAGCCTCTGGAATGCAGGTTGTGACCAAGAAGTGAATGCTGTCTGACACTTCTTAGCAAGCAAATCCCTGGCTCCCACTTTCTTAGTCTGTGTTTATTACTCTGGCTCGCATCTGTTCTTGCTTAATGTGAGCAATTGATTTTAAGATGTGTATCTTTGGTGAACCAAAAGGTGGGTTATAGAGTCATTTGTTTTTATAACTTCTTTATTCTGGTTCCCTTTGCCTTCTTTATGGGCCTCCTGATGACAGCTGTACCTGATGTGTGCTTCTCGCTTTGCATTGCAAGCTGGGGAAGAGCAGTGAAATACCAGGCATTTTTTTGTGATTATGTTCTGGGAGAAAGCCACGATGGACAAGTTTTGGTGGCCACCTGCTGAAGGACCATCTCCAAGCCTTCAGAAGCTCTGATGTGCAAGACTGTCCACATGGCTGGAGGTAAGGAAAGCAGCAGTGAAAGTATTGTGGAGTTATGGAGTTCAAATGGGGGTCCAAAAGGGGGTTGCGGTTGGAGAAAACGGGTGTTTTATTCCCCAGAACAGGAAACTCTGTGTCACTACGGGTCACATGAGGACAGGAGTGAATCCCGAATCTGCTTTTAAGCCCTGTAGAATAGGGGTGAGCAGACCTTCCTGCTGCTACACATTGGCATACTTTCTGCTGGGTACCTTGGTAACATTTATGCACAGCTTTGTTTTTCAGGCCAAAGCTGTCAATATAGTATAGCATCTATCTATAATAAAGCCAACTTTTCATTAGTAGAGGCCAAACACAGGCAAAGAGGGGACAAAGGCAACAGTCACTTTTTCTGATATTATGAGCATGATCAAAAGCTTAGTTGCTTTTAAACTGAATGATTTAAATTTGGACTACATGATTGCTAGAATGACTTCATACCAGAAGACGTATGTGAATGTTAGAGAAAATTCCAGATTTTGACAGTTTGACTCCTCAATATCCCGAGAGGAGAGAGGAAAACTTCCAAGTTCCTATGAGTGAGTGCCCTGCCATGTATGAGGATATTTTTGCTTATAGGTGTGTAAGAAAAATCATAATGACTTTTGTACGTATTCTTTGTGTCAAGAGTATGTTTACACGGAACTCTGAGATCTATATATTATAAAAACATACCCACAAAAAATATTTTTGCTGTAAATCAGCTAGTCTGGGCACAGAATTGCAGATACAACTAGAATAGGTCACTTTTCCTTCACTTGATTCGGAGTTCACAACTGGCTATCAGCACCCATCTGTGTAGGTGAGTCATTGGGAACACCAGTCATATCTACAGCATGTTTGGGATAAAAATATGAGTTTGGCAGTATCTCCTAAAAAGACTGGATCTGGGATCCTTTCTGGGAAAAATACAGCCTATTTAGCCTTTTTTTATGGCTGGGTTTTAGAAGCCAGCTGGATTTGCTAAATGATGCAACAACTAAGCAGCATGGAGTCATCGTATTTCTAGGAATGCTCGGAAAGACTTCCTTTGAAATAAAACTCATGCAGGCTTCAAAGAAAAAGTGTTCAAACAAAAGATTTTGGCTCTTGCAAAGTGGCATGGAAATTAACAGGAAGAGTTCTTTTTCTTTTCTTTTTTTTTTTTTTTTTTCTTCTTCTCCTTTTCCATTGCTTAAAATACTAGGATAAATAAATGAAAAGTACTGCCGCTGCCAGGAAACACCCAGCACATTGAATCTTGAGATGCCTGAGGTGTAATCATTCCTGCAGAAACTTGTCAGCTAGCGTACTGCTCCCTGGTATGCAGACACCTTCGTAGGCAGTATTTCACTAGCCTTTGAATTTGACATCCAACCTGAGGATTAGGGCCATTTCTATTCATGTATACATGTATTGTGGCAACCTTGGGGGCAGTGGGCTTTTACTGTAGTAAGAAATGTAGTTGTTTTTAAAGCATGCCCATATCATAAATCAAACGTCACAGGCATTCCATGACAGAAGACATATATTAAATATGTTTAATAGGATAATCGGGTTTTAAGCATGCTGATAGGTCTCTGTGACCTTAACTAATGAATCTGGATTTAACATCCTGTAATTACAGTAATACAGGCAGTCTCCATAGGTTTAATGCCTGGAGTATGTAGGTTAAACAATCCAAGTCTAAATACCTGTTTATCTTGTTGCCTTTACCTTTGGAAAGAGCACTGAATGAACTGGAAACTAATCCTGAGAGGAGCATTTTGATTTTGCCAGCTACCATGGGTGAGAAAAGTATATAGCTCTTCCTACAGAGCTTCTCAGAAGTTGCCTCTTAATTTGCCGGTTTTCTGTTTGAGTTTCATGTTCCACCTATGTTTCCTTGTTTCCTCACACCCCAACAGCCCAGCTGGGCTTGGGACTTTGTCCTCATGGCTTAAAAGCACATTTCAAACTTCAAAAATAAGAGGTGAAAGATGTAGCAAAGATCAGGGGCTGTGAGAAGGAAAGATCTAAAGAAAACAAAATGTTAGTGATTAGTACAAATACAGAGTGAAAGCAGGAAGGAAGGAAGCACGGCTCAGGAAATGGATTTGAGCAAGTTCAGCTCTGTTGATGTGTCATGCTCCGGGTCATGATAACCTACCCACCTTCTTCCACACCTTCTCCACCACCTTCTTCAACACTCGACTTTAAAAAGTGTTATTTAAGAAACCGTGAACAGTCATAAAATGGCTTACTTCAAAGCCTTTCTTGTGTTACTTGGTCTTGTAACACACCATCCCACAGAACCCTGGTTTGGGGTGACCTGTTCTGTCGCTGGGGGGTGACAGCAAGGAGAGGGCAGCAGCTCAGCGATGCTCCAAGCTTGACGTGAAGCACCCAACACCTTTTTGGCTTTGGGTGCTAATGGGAGAACCTGGTCTTTTGTTTCTGCATGCCTGGGAGCAGGGAGGGGATGTTGGCTGTGGGACAACGCACATCAGCGCTCCCACACTAAGCCCACACAACTCTGGCCGCGCCTGCTTATTTGCTCTCTTTCTGTCTGCAGGAAAGAAATCACACTATTCTTGTCATAATGGAGAAAAAAAAAATGTATTGCCCTTTGGCCATAGTAATTTCCATTACAGCAATCTGGGAGAGTAGGAGGCATTGTCTCCCCCAGGTTTCCTGTGGGCATGCACAGTCAGCAATAAGTGCTGACACGGATCCACCAGCCTATGTGGAAATCTCTGGTGCCTGTATGATACAGAGAACACAGAGAACAAAGCAAACAAGGTAAAGAAGAAGATGTGCATCTGACTGAGAGTGGCCCAGGGGTGATTTATTCTGTTTGTGTGTGGGAGAATTCTACCTTTTCAGAAGAGTGGTTAGAAATCTTTGTTATTGCTTCTGCCTATCTTAGAAAGCATCTTAATGCCTTAAATTTTGCAAACAAACTCAATTCATGCCTGAAGAATGAAATCCTTAAACAGCTAATTTAATTAAAAAGGTGAATAGGGGAAACCAGAGCAAATATGATATAGTTATTGTGTTTTAATGTATATACAACAATGTAATCATGTTGCATGCTGGGCATAGATGAATCAAGGGAATAAGAGGCTTAAAAACTTTGCATTTTCAAAAATGTTTTATCATGGAAAATTGTGTTGAAAGTTCATACTGGGTGTTGGCTCTTCATAGTCTATTCAGAATTATATATTCATGCAATAATACAGTGCTGTGTATATCCTTTCACTCCAAAAGTTGTCAGTATGATTGCAAATGTGTTGCCTTAGATATCTGAGTGGAAAACAGTTCTTAAGAGGAAAAAACAAGTCCCAAATCCAAAGAAAAACCACCGACACCTATTTACCAGCAGTGACTTGGAAACATCCCTTTGGGCAATGCCATTGCTCCTTCTGCATTTTTCAAGTATTCTCAAGGACAGGAAAAGGCTAATGATAATAATAAAAAAGGGTAGATGCAGAAAACAAGAAGATAAATGATTCTGCTCAGCCTACTGGTTTAACATATGGTGTGGAGAAGCAAATGGGACGTGGTGACAGACCCATGTGCTCCATAATGAATGGCTGTGTCCAAGGGACAGCAGCACAGCAGCCGAGCTCCAGTAGCGTCAGCTGAATCCAAGCATCAGGCAGCAAAGGGTGCCTAAGCATGACCAAGGGCAATGTGATGGATGTGCCATGTACCAGGTAGAGCCTAAAGCTCTACTCTAGCAAGCTCGATTTATGCACTGGATGCAAAGACAACTTCTGATCTGGGAGAGGTTGTGGCCTCACCAATGCAGAGGTGTTTTTTTTTTTTGTTTGTTTTTGTTTGTTTGTTTGTTTGTTTGCTTTGAAGTCCCTTGAAAGGATTGCAAAATGAGGGAGATTTCGTCTGTGAGGAAGGGAGGAAATGTGGACATTCTCCTGTAAGTTACCTGATGCTTTTATTTGCAATATGCAGTGTCAGCATCCTGCTGTCTTTCTTTCAAGGTACCAATGACCAGAGATTATTGATGACTTTCCTTTTGCTCATGAGGAAAGGATCGTGGGGATGTTTCCTGGCTGGCTGAGCTGAGAGGCAATCTCTTGCAGCCTTTAGTGTATCTGACTGCAATGCAAATACCCAGCACCTACAGATTAGGGCAACAACTTAAGAGGAATTGGTTTAGGAGTGCCAGGTGCCTCTTAATCTTCCTTGTAAACATTTGCACAACATCCTGCTATACCCTGGAAGTTGGCATAAGGATTGCTTTCAGCTTTCTCTCTTCTTTCTCCATACTGCTCGGTTAGCTGAAGAGGACAGCCTGTTCTGGGTATATCTGGGTAAGGAGAGAAAATAGGGCTAACGAAATAGGCTTTGCCTGTGGTTGCTTGCACATTGAGGTCTGATGGGCTCCTATTCCTGGGGTCACAAATGCTGCTGGGCGAACTGGTTTTCCAGAGCCTCTGAATAGTCTTAATCTAGGAAGATTTGGAAAAGTCCAGATCTATCTGGCGTGCAGTGGTGCAGCACCTAGTGGAAGTGGTGCTGCTATTAGCAAGGATGGACAGCCACTGCGGGACTGGTGGGGCTCTGGCACAGCTCGTGGCAGCTAGGAAGGGCAGAAGTGGGACCAGAGGGCATTTCTCTCCAGGAGAGGAGTTACTGGGAGTGAAGAGGAATGTTGGATCTCTCAAGAGGAACGGACAGTTAGATGTCTTCTTTTAGTATGTCACAGGCACGCATGCAGCTTGGCAGAAACACCTCTGGAGTCCCTGGACATGTGCACCAGGCCAGGAGCTGCGTCCAATGCACACCACAGTTACAAGAGCCCCTAGAGATAAAGAAAACGCCTCCAGAGAGAAATGAGAGCTTTTCAGGCTTGCTTTCTTTAACTTCTTGAAGCTCTGGTGTAACCTGAATTGCCTCTGGTTCTTAATGGAAGTTTCTGCATGTAATGAGTTCCTGGTAGGGTAATTCAGTTTTTAACACTGAAAAGTCTCTCCATGCCAAATATCCCTGGTATCTTTTGGGAAGCTGCAATACCTGTTAGTTTCTCTTGTGACCCCTCCATATCTTCAAGCTATTTGCTCTCTGCTTGAATCAAGGACAACTTTGACAATCCAAGTCCCTTTAGGCAGCAGGGACGGTTGCTAATTTTTCCTGCTCGCTTTTTCTACCCACTTCCAGCCTAAACCAGACAAACCTCTTCTTAGTTCCTTATCTGTTTTATTGATAGACAGGGATGACTTGGAACCAGTGGTTGTTGGGACACAACCAAATAGTCTTTTTTTTTTTTTTTTCTTTTTTTTGGCTACATAGGGTGGCGTAGCTGGCACCTCTGTGTTGGTGCTCAGGGAGAACGTGGGGTCCTTGCTGGCAAACACTCTTTGGTAATAACACTGCTTCCAGCAGCAAAACCTGCTCCTGCCTGCTTGGCTCTAGCCACTCAGATAACTCTGTTCAGACAGCAATCACAGCCAGCAGCTCTTTGCCAGCATATTAACTAGATAACTTACTACACTTTGCTAAATATTTACAGTGTATTTAACCTGAATTTCAGAAACAAATCCTCTCACATGCAAAGAGTCTTTGGGCTGTGAGGAAAGATGCAGAATACTGAAAAAAATATATCTCCAGAATCCAGAAAAAAAATCACAGTTTTGCCTAACACAAACATTTCCTCTGATGTTGCACTACAGTCTCTTTAGCGCTAAGAATATCACTGCTGTAAGATTTAACAGGGAGATGACCAGGTGACGGAGCTTTTTTGACATGGTAGTGGTGGATGAAGAGGAAAATCAGACTGCAGCTGGGTGGAGGTAACCACCAGGAGAAAAGTAGGGATTTTGATGATGGAGCTGCATCTGGGGGTACTGGTGGGGATGTTACCTCAACATACATTGCTGAGAGGGAGGGACGAGGTGGTTCCATCTGTGAGTGGTACAGGTGAAAACAGGGATGAGGAGTGAGGAGATGCATCCCGATGTGCTGCAGGAGCTATGGAGGCACCGAGAAAGCCAAGCACAGCAAGCACATTAGCTTCAGGACTTCTCCTCTGTGTTCCCTTCCCACAATGGCCCATGCTTGGAGAGCTCAGCCCAGGTGGGCAGGGGGGCACCAAAGCTTGACTTGGCACTGCAAACCTCTTCTTACTGGTTTACGTAAGGTGCTGTGTAATCTGCCAGCTTCCAACAGCAGGGAAGGTCCCTGTCTTGGCAGCTTCAGTGTCATGCATTTTGCAGCAAGATTAATTTGCAGTTTTTATATGAACAACGTTGTCCCCTTTATAGGCATTTTTGGGACTGGACGTGTGTCCAGTTGCTGGTATTACAGAGTCAGACTGGCAGAAGTTAATTTTCACCATCTGCATGGGTCTATAGGATCTAGCGTGAAATAAATGAGCCTGGGCTTCTTTTTCTTTTTAAAAGAATTGGTGTTTGTTCACTCATTGAACATAAACCTAGTGATAAAAGCAGTAGGAGCCAATTTGAATGAGCTGTGGAGGTGTTTGCAATCAGGTGTGCCGTACACAGCGTCCCGACTTAAAGCTTTAATTGGTTTCAAAAGAAATTACCTCTGCAAGTTTTCTTTCTGGGTAAGGGAAAGCAAGACATGCCAACCATTTAATTTACCTGCTGTCCTAAACGCTCTGAGTGGATCCAACTGATATTCCCACCCCGAGTAACTGCTTACTGCCAGAAACACCTAGAGTGGAATTAACAGGATATTTGGATTAACTGGCTGCTCATCTAGGTGACTGCCTGGCCATGTCTTTTAATTAGCTGTAGCATAACTTCATTTTCTCTGGGGTCTTTGTCGGACCAGGATTACCCCTTCAAATTTGTCTTCTTGCCCCCATGAAACTCTCATCTCTGGTGGCTCTTTTGCATTTCTCAGTGAGGATTGTCCCTTACACAGGACTTTGTTGTGAGTTCAGTCATTAATAGATACTTTTTTTGTAGATGTTCTCACACGTAGCCTGTTCTTTGAAGGCAATTAAGCACTTTGGGAAGACTGACTTTCTCTTAAGGACATCACATTGTCTTTGTGGTTCCCTGGTTACCCATCACTGCCTTTTGTTCTTTCAAGTGACTTGATCTTCTCCAGAAACATAATTTTTTATCAGTTCTGCAGAGTTTCAGAGAAATATGAATGACAGTCTCTTAATATCCTGTGACTTCACAGCAGCTGCCACAGAGGACTTGCACAATGACAGAGTTTATGCAGCCAGAAGGGCAAGTTGTTCTGCAGTTAGGCAGGAGATGCTATAGTTGTGTCGCAATCTGCCATCTGTCATGGAAAAATAGCTGAAAAGGCAGATAGGATGGAAATTACAGCATGATCACATCCTTGTAGTGCCTGGCATCCTCTTCTTTCCGCAGAAATGCCACTTGGCTTCAGCAAGGCAAAAGTGTGGTTGGCCAGAAGTGAGGGATGTCTGTGAAGATGGCCATGTGGTGGTCAGCGAAGGATGGCTGGCCATCTGTTTGCTAATGAAAGGTATGGGGAAGTTTTTCTCTCCTTAGATCTATCCTGGCTGTGAAGATTCAGAAAAGTGAACAGCAGATCCAGTGTTTCCCCTGCAACGTGCTGGGAGTGGGATTTACTTTCTTGTAGGGACTTTGGCAGTCCTATAGGTCTAACCCCAGGAAGATCAAGGGATGATCTGACCATGCCGCAGACATTAAATAGTTGTGGAGGCCACTGTTTCCACCAGAGCACATTGTGTTCCTTCTGACTGCTCCTCTAGGTAGTTTTCTAATTAAATTTAAGATCTACATAAATTAAAGGTTTGTACATGCTAAAAATAGGAAATATGTTAAGGTGACTTGCGAGCCTACAATTCGGAGTCTCCGAGCTATGAATGCCCAGTTCCTGCCCATGATCCCTACGGGATGCTGATCTGCATCTGTCTGGCTGCATCTAATGTTTGGCTGTATGAGCTGTACCTGAGCTCACATAATACGCCTGTTGTGAGAGCTGGAACTGCGTGCGCTTCCCCAAAGTCCCATGCTAATGCCTCTGTCACCACACTGTTCTCACCCCCAGCATAGCAATAACTTTTTTTTTTTTTTTTAAATATTTTTTTATTTTATTGGTTAGGCTTGCCTGCACTTTCAAGCATGAAGCCAGAAGAAAACTGGGTAATGCAGTCAATTTGCATGGACTGCTTCAGTCAAAAAACCCTCTGTTAATTCCTGCTGTTTTCCAAGCTGCTAAAAAAAATTAAAAAGACAGTAATTCATGCTGTTGTAGACATGTAAAATAGCACAAATAATTGATTTTTTTTTAAATCTCTTTCATCTTGGAAAATTACTAGAATGTTTAAAGATGTGGAAGTGAATAATAAATAAGATATAGGCTTTGTCTCAGAACACATTTACTGTTTCAATGGGACGTATGAGACATCTCCATGTCAGCGCATATATACCATTTTCTTTTTGTTTTCATTGGATCTCTTGAAAGGGAGGCCACTAGTCAAAGAGTGGGCAAGAAAACAAAGTTATTCTCAGTTCATTTTTCTCTGACCAGGGACTTCCCAACCCAGGAAGGCATAAGAAATTGACTGTGATCCTGCAGACCATGATGTGAGCTCCGAGAAATGAGATGGCCCCTTCTCAGAGGCACACATTCACCACCCCCATCCATTCAATAAGGTCATCATCAAATGAATATTGTTGCCAGCTTCTGGCCATATGGACTGCAGCTCCAGCAGAAGGCAGCTGGAGAACAAGGCTGCTTAACCTTTATCCTGTGTCTGCACTCTCTTTTACCTCCAGCTGCACAGCTGTTTGTGTAAAATGCAAATGACCCTAGTTCAGAAGGATGGGGCGCTTTCAGAAAGTGAGGCAACCTAGCACGGACGTGTTCATGCTCCCATGCCATAGTGAGGCTACTTGAGGCAGGTGAGGCGCTGCTGACCATCCTCAAGACTGGGTCTGTACAAAAGCACATTCAGCCAAGTTTCTCTCTGGGACACTCCAGTACTGCATTTATACCAAACATGAGCGGGTCAGTGGCTTAAATGCTGTCCCTTTTTGTAATTTTCCACAAATCCGTAGATACTTACACCTACTACAGATCACTAAACAGTGTGATGTGGCCTGCTGGCATAGGCATCCAGCAGTTGCCTTTTGTTGAGCCAAATTACTTGTGTGTGACTAAAACATGTTTACAGCTCCTGAAGATGCCAAGACTGGAAGGATGCCCTACTGCCAGCCACAGCCTGAGCTGTGCCCCAGCCTCTGCCCCCAAAATTTTGCTTCCCAGGGGAAGCAGTAGCTTCCCAGGGCAGTAGCTGCTGGGATTTGTTAAGACCAGCTCCAGCACCGATGCAGAGGGAAAGGGAAATATTTTTTTCACCTTACTTTACCAGTAAGTCTATCTATGGGCTGTATCTGGAGATCTGCTGAAACACTTTAATTATTCAGCTAATTGGAAGATGAGTTAATTTTTTTTGTCAAGCCATGCAAGGTAGTCAATGGATTTAGGATCCTCCAAACCCAATACCAGTTGGTTTGACATGCACCTGGAGCTGCTGATAGCCTTTTTTTTTTTTTTTTTTTTTTTTTTTTTCCCATTCTGTTTTCGCTGTACACTAACAGGGAGGTCAACATTATTTATTCTTTCCATAAAGAAGAAAGAGTATCAAGTGTTCTAAAAGCTGTGACCTAAAGGTTTTCATTGTGCTGTGCAGTCAAGGGCAAGGCTTGTATTCAGAGCTGTGGAGAGGCAGATGACTGTGTGGCTCAACATAATAAAAATTATTCAGCTGAAATTTAAAATAAAGAAAAAAAGAAATCTGGAGATCAAATGTTTGATGGCAAATGCAGTGAAACAGGTATAAAGAGATGGCTGTGTTCAGAGTCGTAAAGACCAAATTGCCTTCCTGGCAAAAGGGCGGCTAAGTGAGTTTTCCATCCGACCAGCAGACGCTTCCTGCTGACGTCGTTGGCTTTTCTTTGAAATAATGGAGCAATTACGATGCCTTGTTGACCTCAGGAGTGTTTGTAGGGAACAAGAGGAGAAGCATGGGGAGGTCAGAGCACACTAGCATAGCAGCAGAGCATCACCCATGGGCAGAGGCTACAGGGTGTCTGTAGGACAGAAAATCTGATACTTTTTTCTGGTTTTCCTCACACACACACACACACAAAACCAAACCAAACCAAACCAAAACAAAAAACTCCCAGAGACCCTGGGACTGGGTATAGAAGTATATCCAGCCCTGCAGAACAGCTTGGGCCTGTGCAAAATACAGGGGTAGATCCTCAGGTTGAGCTGGGGTGGATGGGGCAGGACCCGGTCGCTGTCGTGCTCCTCAGTGCCCTGTGCCATGGGGCTGGGTGCTGCCATGTCTCCCTTCACCAGCCATGGAGGGGAGCATAGTACGGGAGCTCTGCGGCAGTGCAGATGGGCTGAGCTGCAGAAGGTAGCAGAGCACTTCCCCAAATTTTCTCTCCAGTGCCTTAGCTTCTGAGGCTAATGAAGCTTTGAGGGATAATGTGAATTGCTGCATAAATTGATATCCTTTGCTAATTGCATCAGCATTTTGCTTTGATGAAAGCCTAGAAAAAGGTGCCAAGAAACTAATAACATACAACATCAATAGCTATTTAAAAAAAAAAAAAATAGAAAAAGAAGTCAATGATTGATTGAATGTACGATGATTCATGGAGCCATGAGTCAGCTCACCAGGAGATGTTTTTTAAGCGTTCAGTGAAAGGCTTTATTTCAACACAGTAAAAGATCTTCCCTTAAAAAAAACATTCCTAAATGTTGTCAGAGCACCACTGAGGCGCCTAAGATGAAGGTCACCTTGCTCTGCTTGCTGGGACGCAACTCATCAGCACCCACAAGTAGCTGTGGCCCTCTCTAGTTTGTTTTCCCCCCTCCTTGATCACAAGCCAGACTTCTTATCTGAGCAGCACAAAACCAGGTGGCCAGAAACACAGGCAGCTATTGTAGGACTCGAGAGCCAAGTAGCTGACCGGCCAGGGCTGCTGTGAGTGCCTCACGAGCCTTTCCCTGGCCAAGTTGGACCGGGGCACGTTGTCTCCTTTTAGCTCGGGGTCTGACAGAAGGCAAAGCCCTGCTATTCCTGCACCGCGCTGCCAAGCACCTCTGGGTCAGACGGCTGGTAGTAAACACATTGTTATTACGTGGCGGTCGTGTAGGAATTGAACCCATTCACTCAAGTTGTCTAAGGACAGAAAAAGCCCTGCAAAGTGGTGCTGTTTGCAGAGAGCCTGGGGCCAGCCCCTGTGCAGCCGTTGCTGTTCCTGCAGTATCTCTGGCTGCCGGCTGCCACTCTGCTGCACCCATTTGGCACTTCCATCCTGACCTTGCAGCTGCGGTGCTGGCAAGTGCATTTGATAGCTACAGCTTCCACCCTCCAGCGAGACCACCAGAACCGTTTGCTAGTGGGGTCACGCACTGTTGCAACGGAGGCATGAAAGCTGACAGCTCATTTCACTTCCCCATTGAGGAAAGACCCAGCTCCCTTACTTTCTGAGGTGCTATGAAAGCTGTTTGGGATGGCCACGAGGAAGCAGCTCGCTCTTCGCCAGCCTCGTCTCACTCAACCACTGCAGCACAGGAACGAAAACAAACACCCCAACAGATGCTGCAAATGTGAGTTGCCGTGTTAGCCATCGCCAAAATCACTGCTGCTGCATGTAAATATTTAGAGATGCCAATGAGGCATGCAAAGGTTTGAGCAAGCAGAGAGCTGAAAGAAGCTCAGAGGTGGGTGATATGGAATAGCATTTCAGGGATTCACATGCCTGCTGGGTCCAAAGGTCAAAACACAGCAGTGCTCTGGACATGAACGCACTGCTTGAGTCTGAATGGAGTGGGACCTGAAGAATAACACTGCAAATATGAGGGGACCATGGAGGGTCATCCACTGCATTTCCTCACCCTACAGCTCCCAGCTCTGCTGGAGTGCTCACCTTCATTGCTTTCCTCTTGTATTCTTTTTTTCTTCCTCATTGTTACCAGCCATGCTCCTGGAACAAATCAGAAGCCTTATTAAACAATATATAAATGCCTACAGGATCATGCATTGCTAAACAGCATTCTGAGAACAAGTAATTTCAAGCCAATCTTATTTATTTCCTATATGGAGTTGCAGAATGTGTTCATCTGTCTTTATCTTCACAGGACTTTCAGTGCTGTGCCTATAATGTTCCTATAAACCAGTAGAGGAAATACAGGGTAAAAAAAAATCAGTAAGGTGAACGTATTAAAAGTTGAAACACTGTTCTCAATGAGCAGCAAGTAAAGGTTCAGGCAAGGCAGTGATTTAGAGGCAAAGACATGGCCAGCTCAGCTGCACATCACGAAAGAGAGAGGGAACAAAGAGCCAAGAGAAAAAAAAAAAAAAAGAAAAAAAAAGAAAAAAAAAAAAAACACAACAGACACAAGTCAAGTTTTCAAAAGAATCCTTATCAGAATCTGTGGCTAGAATGGGGTTTGTTTAGTCCACAAGGGAGACAGATGAGGAGAGGGAGGAAACATCTAAGACGACTGGAGCAAGAGGTGAGCCACAGGGAGCATCAGGGCTGCTGCAGGGGCTGCTGTAGGGGCTGCAGTGCAATGGGTTTCTTAAATTCCTCTCCTGCACAGGTGAGGTCTGCTTGGATCTGCCCTTGTGTGCTGAGAGTACAGCAGCTCTTGCTGCCTCTTCACATCTTTCTTACCCCCGCACTTTCCTAACCTCACACCATTTTCCACTTTAAGTTAGTTTAGTTAAAGTGCAAGTTGCAACATCCTGAAGGAGTGGCTTAGTTTAATTAATTTTAAACCAACTTTGAATAAAATCTAATAACTAGGAACAAATCACCAAAGCTAATATGTGTGTGTCTGTATAGGGGTATCCCTGTTTAACTAAATGGGTTTTAAGCCATGCTTTTATTTTAAACAGTGCAACTTCATGTGGGAGAGGCTTGGATAACTTTAATGATTTTAAAAATGTGACTAAAACTTTACAAATTTAAAAAAGCTCATAGGACTCAACAGAAATAACATGAGAGTGATCTGGGATATTATTTTCATTAATAGTTGGTTTTGTCATTGGGTTTCTCTGTGTCTGTCAGCCCAGCAAGCTGGGGCACCACAGAGTTGTGTATAGGAGGTACAAAGGAGCTGAAATCTGGCCTTCATCTTCTCTTTTCCTCCTCATGTCTGAAGAGTAATGGACTTCCTCTTGCTTTTTGCAGCAGCATGATGGAAGTGGTGGCATTGCACACGCTTGTGCAGGCTGAATTTTGTCCAGCTGAGAGGGTGATTCTGCGGTAAGTACACAACACTGATTTCACATTTACTGATACAGTATAGGTGCTTCTTGCCACAAAGGTGCAACTCCCAAATTGTCCCATAGCTAATTATACAGATTTTACTGATTTTATGCGTTTGCTTGTTTGTTTTTAAACCTACCCAGAGAAGGTGAAATTGTGCTGATAAGAACTGATAGCAGCATCATTCATAACTCTTTTACAGCTTCCTTCATCTTCTAGTTTATACCTGAACACTTGGTGTTAGCCATTATGCTGAGATCAATGTGTCAAAATGAGGTAGATTGTTAAAGGAGACAATTCTGCTTCTGAGTTGGAAAAAAATGTGAGGTATTTTCCCTGAGTTAATCAAATGAATTCAAAGGGAGTTTAAATCTTTCAATTTTCTTTGGCTCATGGAGACAATGAAAAGTGTTTGACCTCTGCGAAACAAACTGAATTCATGCAGTGGCTCTGTTGATAAATAAAATGTCCATCCAGACAGAATATTGATTACTTAGGTACGATATGCTGAATCACAAATAGGACCATCAAATGCAAAAGCAAGAAAGTATTATAAAATACATCAAGGCATCCAAGGTGTTGGATATAATGCAAACAGGCAAGTTAAATAAGTGATATTAAGCTAACAAGACCGAGAAATAGCAAGATGCCATTGCTCCATAGCATTATTCACGGCAGCATTAGTTCCTCTGCAGCAGCTCCCCCCGCCACATCCATTGGTCACATTGGCACTTGCTTTAGGGTTGCCAAATTGTCAAAGGGATTGGAGCTCTCATGGATATTTGGACCCCCAAATGCTTTTATGTACCTGGCATTGAGACACTGGGCTTTTGACTAGGTGATCTAGTAGAGAAGGAAATGCCTGCTTTTGGTCGTTACAATTGTGGTTTTTTGAAGTGTTGGTTGTGAATTAGACTTCATAACAGATTCCTGGAGTGATCATCTGCTGGAGCTTCCAGTGAGGTCTGAGGTAGAGGTTACCCCAGCTGCAGCCAGGGGCAGGGTATACAGGGTGCAGGATCACCTCCCCTGCCTGCCAGGAGGATCTTTTATCTGTTGAAAATCTTTTTATCTGTTGGGAAGAAAGAAAAGAGAAGAGACAATTACAGAAAATGAGGCATAAGAAACTTTGACCTACATAGATCTGCACTTCTTTTTGTGTTTCTCATGGAAGTGAGATCTGGCCAGTTCTTCTGGGTATTATGTGTGTTTTACTACCAGAGTGAACTGAAGATATTTTGTAAAGAAGGTAATTTGAAATTTAAATGAATTTCTTAATCCTAGAAAAAGGAAACTTCCTAAGGGAATGGCAAAATTAAAGATAACCTGCATCAACTTCATAATCAGTAGCAAGTAACAAAGTGACAGTTACAGACATACTTGCATGAAAGAAATTAAAATAAGCAACCTTTGCTCTTTTTATATTTGTGCAAGAAGTAGTGATAAAATGCATAATCTGTTTCATCCTTTTCTCTATAGAAAGAACACGAGCTGCAATTAATTCCAAGTATAGCAGCACGGCTGAAAGAAGTGATCATAAACCAAACCTAACAACCTGGGTAGGAATATTTCCAAGCTGAGATATTTTTGGACTTGTCATCTTTGGCTGAAGTTCTGAGCCAGTCATATTTTCTTTTGTATTAAATATATTATGTGTCCTGAAGCAAAAATGAAAATAACCCTGGACTTAAAAAGCTTGCTTCAGAGAGGTCTGTAAAGTCTGTTTTGTTTGACTTTTCTTGGAAGACAGCAGACTTTAGATTGAAAGAATATGTGCTGTAGGAGGCACAGGATGATCCTTTAAGCAAACATAGACATCTCGGGTCATTATTGCTATGGGGAGATATACCTTTATCTCCAGGAGAAGAAACAGGGTGTAACTGGGGTGGACAGAGGAAGATCACTGTCATTCCTGTTAAAGGCTGACTTCAGAAAATCTGAAGGAAATGTATTAAAAAAGGGACCCATTATTTACAGTAATTTATGCCTTTCAGAGCATATCCAAAGTCAAGCAGTCTCATGGGGGTCTGCCAAATTACTGCATGATTTAGGAGATGAGGTGTTAGCCTCAGGCCCTTCTGAAGGACTTTTATGTTGCTGGACTTTTGGGCAAGTGAGGGGGACGTGATTTCACAATATCTTCTCGGGCCTAAAGAAGTAGAACAGCACAAGGATGGTCTGATTGAAGACAAGAGCTGAAAGGAGAGTTTAACAGCCAAAGAGAAGCACGAGGCACTGGCGTTTTGCTGATGTGAAGCCAGAGAGGTAGGAGTGATAAAATAACTGTGTCTGCAAAAATAACAGTTGGAGTCCATGGAGTTCAAGAAAATGCCTGTCAGCATTTTGGAAAATGCAAAGAATTCTGCTCAATTCAGTAGCTGAATATATTACAAAGCAGACCTTAAGTTCACTTGCTAATGGACTGACACATAAATAGCACAAGTTCCTTAATGTTACAGAGAAAGAGAGTATCACCAAACGCAAATATGGATTTTTAGGTGTCCTCCGTCAGGGGCTGTGCTTGCCGCCATGGGAGGCTGCACCCCTTAGCTGGCAGGATTTGCACAGGCAGCTTGCTTTGTACATTGTGTGGCTGAACACACAGCTGGGGAGGTTTTCTGCATTTTTACACTGGCACACAGTGAGGCTGGTATATCACAGTCAGGCTCCAGCCCTCACCGAGCCTGAGGTAGGCCACCAAAATCTCACACTGCACTGCATTTATGTGACTTCTCCTTCTCTGGAGATATTCAAGGCCTGTCTGGACTCCAACCTGGGCAGCCTGCTCTAAGGAAACTGCTTTGGCAGGGGGGTTGGACATGATGATCTTTCGAGGTCCCTTCTAACCACTACAGTTCTGTGATACTGTGATTCTGTGACTTTGTGCCCGTGAGATGAGAGATAGAGTTTCATGGGACTATGTGCACAATTTCTAATCCTAATCCTCCAGATTATGAATAGCAAGTTAATAATCAGTGAAGTTTAATGAAAATGAGTATCAGCTGCACCAATCCCTGCAGTCTTTTGTTTTCCTACAGCTTCATGTGTTTTGGAGACAGAGGGATTCTCAGAAGTGGTTTTGCTTCTTTGTTTGCTTGTGGAGCCATTTGGTTCATCTCGTCACCACATCTTCCCTTGTCCACTTCACTGCCCAGGTGATGCAGCTGTCTGTTAGCTGCTTCTCTCCATCAGGATTACCAAGCAGGGACAATAATTTTAAACCTAGCAAGGCTGGAAAATTAAATAGGTCTGGGGAAGAGGTATTAACAAAAATAATTTTACCTTGATGCCTAGCTGAGAAATTCAGTCATCAAGATATCAAATTATCACTCTGCCTTCAAGAGACAAAGTCATATCCATGTGTACAGGATGGGTACTCTCACAGAGGGCATGCACAAAAGCAGGAATCTGGGTCACTTTTCCCTCTTTCTAACCTCTGTGTTCATTATAACATACTATTTTTTGTTGACGTTGTTGTAGTTATTAATGAGTAATTGTTTTCCCGTGTTCTTAACCTTACCACCTGGGTAAAGACTAGAAAGCAAGTAAAATCGTGGTGACATCTAGTGGCTGCTGGGAATTCACAGTGGCATAAGGGGTGGGAATAGCGTTGCTCTGGACGTTTAAACATGCTGTGCACAAAACTAGGATGTTAAAATGGAACAACGAATGAATTAAAACTGTACGGGATGTAATTATGTGACCAGTCCCATAATTTAATTCAAGCATGTTTGCGAACTCTCAAGAACACAAGTAATGATTGCAATCAGACCAAGCAAAAACAAATTAATTTCCAAAAAGGCACATTAGTTTATGATGAAATAGAGGAGAATTTGCCTGACAGCTTTTATGGCTGGAGGAGAAACTGAGGGTTTCAGACAGAGACTCTCCATGGCTGACATTTTATTCAGTATTCAGTTAACCGCTTAGAGCTGAGCTATTCATCATAAAGCCTATTTTAAATATATTTCTAAAAAACAAAACAAAACAAAACACCACACAAAAACACCCTAGACCCTTTGACACCAGGACTTGTTTAGGCCCCAAATCCATGTGCCTGCTGTGGACTGCTCAAACTTTTGTGTCTTGACATTTGGGACAATAAGTGGAAGATCTGCCCAGCATATTTGTTACTGAAATTTAAGACTAGTTTGCAGATGTCTCATGACAGAAATTTAGGCCAGTTCAGAATATTTTGAAAAGCTAATTGCAAAGAAAGTAATATGTTATAGTGTGTTAATTAGGAAATACAAAAATAAATATTTTGTGTAGCTGGATAATAGGAGGTGGGGTGTTGGAGTGTATGTATATATATACACACATATATATATGTATTACAAAATATGTATATATATTTTTGTACATATATGTCTAAATACATATATATATATATATATATATATATATTTTTTTTTTTTTTTTCCCCAAGTGTAGCTGGTATTGAGACAAGAAATGCTAATCTGATTTAAGTTTAAATATATGGTTGTGCAGCCAGCAAGAACAGCAAGCTACTGCCAATATATACCAGAGGCACATGGTTAAATATAGGTGAGGAAAGGCTTGAAAAAAAAAAACAAGTTCAGAAATGAATCTGCCTCACCCAACCATTATGTCTCCTCCTTGCCATTAACACATAGAATAACCACAAGAAGAAAAAATCCAAACAAAAGAAAACAAACAAGAGCTAATGTCAATTAAGTGCGTTGGAATAAACAAATATTTGAGGTGTATCCAGAGCTGGGTCACTCCTCCCCACATGCCTCCTGCTGCTGCAGTGCCTCCATGGCCATCCAGCTGGCCAGCAGCTGGTGGTTTGCTGGTACAATTTGAAAGCAAGAAGTTTGAGGAGATTATGAGGGAAATTGAGGTTTGTGATGATGTGGTTGGCAGGTTTCTGCATCTCATCCAGCTAGTAACGTGGGTGCCCCTTACATGTACATATAATCTGGAAGGAGATGAGAGTTGTGTTTATTATGTGTTTGCAGAAAATATGCTGACAATTAGGAGCTCTATTTACACCCGTAACAGCTCAGCTCAGAGGGAAGTGAGCTCCTTCCCCCATCTCTGGCTGGGGCAGAAGTCTCCCTGCTGCTGTGTGCATCCTCCAAGATTGAAGGATGCACACAAGCAAGCAAGTCAGGACTCAGATCTCCAGCCCCTTTCTAAGAGGAAAAAGCAGTTCTTGACCTTTTCAAGAAGAACCCAGATCAGAAGCACAGACCGGGTGCCATTCCAGGTAACATCTAGGCTTTTGGACGTACACAGTGTGCCCTCCCACACCAGCCCATGCAAGAACACGTGGAGAAGTGAGGAGCTGCCCATGGGTGTCATCGTCTCATTGGGGCCACTTGCATAAAGTGCTACTTGGAGTGAAGGGAGGCACCGAGATCCGACCGTCAATAAAGGTCTTTGGACTGGGATTGACTAGTATTTAAAATAGGCTAAATGTTATTTTTGCATTAAAGTCCAATTTTCAAAAAGGGGTTATGAGCAAGGAAAGCAGCAGCTCCCTGAAAGCCCTAACCTCAGGGCTTGTCTGCATGAGGAACTTTACTAGCATTTCTCCTGTTGTCAAAGTATAAGTGAATTAAAATAAATCCAATTATGGCTGAATTTTCTCTGACGGAGTGCATCCACACGGGCTTACCATCTGCTTTAACTAATCTGTGCTATGAATTCATAGCACTGTATTGTTTGAGTTAGTCTTCTGTGGTACTGCTGGGTAAACAATGATTAAATCTGTTTAAAAAATATGATTTACACTAATGCTTTCATAAGGGTGTTTCACATAACTTCAGTCTGTTTTGGAACTGTGTTCCATGTAATGTTAACCTGTTTTAAAACTGATAAAAAGAAATGGGTGTAAGCTCTTAATATGCAATCCCTCATTTAGTATTGATAATGATTTATGTTGGGTTATGTTGAAAGAACTCCTGATTGACTCAAATTACATAGAAGTACGCCAGTGGCCTGGCAAGTGATTTTATGTGTAGGGAGCTGCCCATGTTTAATGGGGCTTAAAGCTGTCACACCTTTAATTGAACTGTTTCAACACTTTTTATGTACACACAGTCAGGTTCCTAGATAATTTATAACCTTTCAAAACAAATAAGGAAATTCATGCAATTCCTTAGGAAGAGACAGCTATAAACACAAAAAAATAATCCGGGATGTCATTTACTTTAGTTAGCTGCTTTAGTCGGTTTATTTCTCTATTCTTCCTCACCCTTTTTTTATCAGTTACCTTGATGAAAGCCCTTCCAGTATTGTTCCTGGCAGAGGAACCCCATGAGAGAGCTGGTGTCATTGCCAGTGCATCCTGCAAGACTGGGGGGCTGCACCCAACACACCCAAAAACACTCCTCCTGCTCCGTGCAGTGCTGCTGGCTCTGCATCAGCTTTAAGCCAGGACTAATGGGTTTCCAATTAATAAAGAGCTACTCCTGTCTACCTGTCACTCACCTAACACAGACACGTCGATATGAGCTCATTCTCAGGATTAGCACCGTAGCCCTAACATTTGTCTTAATTCAGTGGCAATATTTTCAAAACTCCCTTTAGCCCCTGGTTTGTGTGCTGCTGTTACTCATTAGGCAGAATGTGGTCCGTCATGTTGGGCTAGATTTGCAGTGGAGAGTTTCTAAAGAGAGCACTCCATCGCTCCAACTAATCAACAGAATTCAAAGGAAATTTAGGGTTTTATGCTGTGGCTGGCAGAGAAGATGAAAGGAACTTGACCTCAGGGGAATCAAGAAAGCAAGCTTCTCTGATGGCTCCACACACACACACACACACACACACACACACAAAGTGCTTGTCCAGAAGCTTCGTTACTCATTTAAGCTCTTTTTAATGAATCCTGAATAGAAAAGCTCATCAAAAGCGAGACAGAGTCAGTAGCTGAACACAATGTATTAGGGTGTCTGAGATGTTGGGATTAATGGTGCTGGACAGACAGCACAATTTGGGCAAAAGGGCAGGAATTTTGCTTGCTGTGAGTCTTCCCTGTGCTGCCCTGCATGGTGCTCATCCACTCCAGTCCTCACAGCTGTGACAGAGATTCCTCCTCCAGCAAAATTTGAATTCCTCCCACTCCTCCCCACATTTCTTTGTTAACTAAAGAGAGAAAACTAGATTTATCTGCCTTGGAGGTGGTGAGACCCGTGCTGCAGCTAGGACACCCTGACCCTCGCGTCCCTTCTCCTTGCTCGCCAAAAGATGCCAGCAAAGAGCTTTGGTTCCTTGGAACCAGCGCTGCATCAGGAGCCTTTGCGCTGTACACCGGATAACAGATTTTTCTTGAAAGTCCTGCTTTTGGCATGTTCCCCAGTGGGACCTGGCATATGGAATGAATGTGTCCCCATGCTGAGCTGGGTAACCTCACCGGGTGGAGACAAAGGTTTAATGCATAGGTGTTCCCACTCCACAGCATTGAGGTTTCCAATTAAAAATAAATAAAAATCCCATGCATGTCTATGCCTATAATAATTACATTGCCATATACTGTACAACAGAGAAATCATAGAAGGAACAGTTTAGGGAAATAGGGAGTGTGGACTTTTGTTGACCTTGAAGAAACATATTCCGTAAAAGTCTTTAAAGGCAAATGAAAGAGGCAAAATGCTTTTATAGACATTTCTGGGCTTCTAACACGTGTGTGATTAACTACAGTGCTAGGGGAAGCTCAGGCAAAGCCTGAAGCAAGGCACACTCTGCCTTCCACCACAGGAAAACCCAAACTGGGAAAGAAGCTGGGGGTTTGTCTCATCACTAATATATTCTTCAAGAGGTTTTTAAAGCGAGCACACGAGAGCATGGGGAATCACACTGGTTCAGTAGGGCTGGAGACAGAGTAAAATTACAGTGACATCTAGTGATCATAAATATTTCACAAAGGTGCTCTCAGCGAAAAAATAAAACATTTATTGCCAGGGAGCATTCTGAATGCGTAACGCACAAAATCAGATCATTAACCAAGGGCAGGAAATGAGGTGGGATACAAACGGGGGAGATGGTGCGAATTAAAGTGTAGCAGGGATGCTGCAGAGCCAGTTCCCAGTGCTGGGAACGGTTGCGGGTGGGTTTCCACAAGGATCCGGGCTAGGTCTGCATTTCTCACTCTTTCTGCAGAGTTTGCCATTGGTACTAAATTGCAGCGTGTTCGTATAAAAGCAGCTTGACGTTTTTGCGCCTGGGAATAGAACTAATAAAATGGTGTGTAGCTTCCAAAAGCACATGCCGCTCCCCAGGGAGAGGAGAGCAAGATGAAACCTCGTCAACGGCAGGAGCACGCAGCGCATCCGCAGCTCCTCCCGAGCAAGGGCCCAGCGCTGGAGGAAAGCAAACGGAGGGAGAGCAATGACATGATTCTTTTTTTATTTTATTTTATTTTATTTTATTTTATTTTATTTTATTTTATTTTATTTTATTTTATTTTATTTTATTTTATTTTATTTTATTTTATTTTATTTTATTTTATTTTATTTTATAAAGCTGTTTTCTACTGGTTTTGGCTGCCTGATGAGCAGCCTGAGCATGGTCCTCCAGTTCTGCAGACCTCCCTCAGCTATGCCATGTGGTACCGAGAAAAGGAGTAAAGGGAGTAAAGCAAAGGCTTCCTGTTAATCCTCGGGCTGTTCCTCATCCGTACCTTCACTGTGCAAAGGGATGAAAACCACGATGGTCAGGTTAGCGGAACAGCCACCCAGAGTGATAAGCAATGCACTTAGAGCATTGATTTTGCGGCTTTAAACCAGGTAGATTTGTGGCCACGTAAATATGCAGTCAAATTTCTTCTGATGAAACATTCAGGAGAGCTTTTAATAAAAGTTGGGAAGGAAGCTCCCAGCCAATTTCAGAGGCCCTCCCATGAGTCCCCAGCAGCCAGGCAGGTTCAGGCTTTTAATTATTAGCTGAAAGCCTAATAAACATTCCCACCCATCTCGGGTGCCACTGGAGAATATGCCTTAGGTGTATGCATAAGGGACAGACAAATTCAAGTGCATCAGATGCTTTGGCACATACAGGATCGATGCCGCTTAAAGCAGGTTCATCATCCCCCAGGAAAGGCCATTCACCAGTTCAGATGGTCAAGGATCAAAGTGGCCCTTGCTGGGAAAAATAATGCTGTTGTGGGTAAGGGACTTGGAGCAGCAGAGCAGAGCCAGAGCTGGTGCCAGGGATGTGTCTGTGCCATCCAAAGCAGCTGAGCCCGTAACACCAGTGTCCCCCAGCATGGCTCCTGAGCGTAGCAGGGAGAAAAGGCAGGAGCTGCAGGTTGCCACAGTAACCTCCACTCCACCACCTTGTGCTTTTACTCCAGGAAAGATCTGTCTCTCTGCAAACACCCAGCACCGTGCACATGACTTCCACTGATCGTGTTCATGGTGGGACTACTGGATGCCAAGGATTGGTGTGGAGGGGCCCTGCAGGACCAGCTCCTTGCTTCTGAATCTTCCCCCAACTTCCAGACTCTCCTTGCCACAGCCAAAACAGCACGGGTGAGTCTGGGGGAGTGCTGCCAACCCCGAGCATCTCTCCGATTTTTCCCTGCTTGCGCTCCTGATTCAGCAGCGGGGTGGAGGGAAGGCATTGTCATTGCAAACGTGTGTGATTTCTGTGATTCCTATTAGTGCATTGTGATGAATATGTGTTTTCTGAAGGTGCAGATGTTTTTTTTTTTCTTTGCTGTCACTATACCTCTCTGTTTCCTACTCTTCACTGAGATAAAAGGTTTCCCTCCCACCTACCTCTCCAAAAAATAAAATATCCGAGTAGCAGGAATGACAGAACTCGTGTAATTGTTCCTCAAATTGCTTGTTTCCAGGCTGATTGCCTGAAACAGGGCTGATCCTAAATCCCACTGAAGTCAGTGAGAGCTTTTTCACTGAAACAACAGCTTCATTTTGGAGAAGCTTTGTGAGGAGCAGGCTCGAAGTCAGGTGAAGGCAAGCAGCATTGTTATGTGGGCTTCAGCGGAATAACGCCAGTTTTACCCTGCTGAGGACAGGGCTTGGTAGTTTTGTTGCCAGAAGATAAATAACTGCTTGTAAATGGTGTCTGCTGCTGCATTTAGGCACATGGAGAAAGATTTTCTTTTTCAGATTTAATATATGTATGAATGTGTGTATATATAGAGAGATATATAAATTTTCCTGTAATATAAATTAGATCATTATATGGAGAACACAGAAATTATAGAGCCAAGATATTTTCTGTTTAGGCAAATTAAGGAATATTTCCCTTTGAAATGTTCTTCATATTGCTTTATCCCACTCACGGAAATGTTTTTCCCCACAGTATTCCTTCAGGTAAATGCCTCTTCTTTATTCAGTGTACTTGTGGATTAGCTGCCAATATTTTCCTCTTGAAATACCTTGCAAAAATATTCTTTGCCTATGGTACACAGGTTTGAAAAGGCAGTCATTCATGTGCCTGATAATGATCAAGGCTGTTGACTTGCAGATCCTCTTTGTGCAGGTGGGCCATGTCTAAGCAGATGGAACAACACGTGCCCTGCACACAGCCTATTTATATATATATTTTTAGCAACAGTATGGGATTTTTGCAGATGATCAGCTGACTAATTTTAAAGTGATGTCTTATGTTAGTTTTTATATTGACCAATTTAATTTGTTTATTTTCACAAGGCCTTTCTGACCTTGCATAGGAAAATGCATTGCCTTGCTATTGCCTAGCAGCTATTTATAACAGTGAAAATGGGGTGAAATTAAACAGAATTATAAGCCTGTCCCTAGGGGCTGAGTATCACCCCATATAACATCTCCTTTGTTCGCGGGCTCTGCTGTGATGCCCATTTTGCCTGGTGGCACGTCTGTAACAGAGGGGTGCATGAAGAAATATCCCACATGGGCTTTGATAGTGTGACCGGAGGTTCCCATTAGAAAATGTGAAATGAAACCGTCTCGAGGTCCAGCCTGCAATGCTGAGGCCCATTGCACATTACTCTGTCACACTTCCCTTGGGCAGACACAGCTTAATGTGACGGCAATTATTATCTGGTTAATCTTGGGAGTATATGCCTGGACAAAAAGCCAGGAAAATGGAATATATCCAGTTTCTTGATGGGAAGTTGAAATGAAGAGAGAAAGATTAACACCCTGGGTCTCCAAAAGTGCTCTGGGTGCATATTGCATATTGATTTTGGAATATTTTCAAGGCAGCGGATGCAGTGTTCAGATGTGGAGAGATGGAGAGAGGGAGCTCGTGCACTTCTTGCAAAGCTGAAGTTGCAGAACTAACATCTCGGCACCCACAGCCCAGGGGCAGCCCTGACCTCCTGATGGTTTTGGGGAGGTCCTGCTGCTTTCTGCTCAGCTCTGCTAAGCGGAGCCGGAAGCAGTGCTGCTGTGTGATAACACCGTGGTTTGAGCATTAAGGAAGGGAGGGGAAAAGCCTCCCACCATTTTGCTGAGAGTGACGGTGGGGATGGCTCACCTCCCACCTGCCGGCAGGGTGCCCGTCTTGGGTGGCTGCAGCTGGCTGTGCCCCAGCTGGGAGCAGCACTGGTTTCACATCCTGCTGAGATGTGTTTCTTCTCTGGAACTGCTCACACGTGACCCTGCTGGTGCTTACTTGCCTCCCTAGCGGTAAGGAACATTTTCAGCAGTGCTTTTGGGGACTGTGGTGAGGGAAAAGCTGGCATGGAGGAGAGGGATGCAAGCTTGATAACAGCATTGCTCCAAAAATGCAATGGGGAAAGTGCTGGGGTTTGCCTGGCCTTGCACGAGCTCCTTCCCACCTTCCCAGCACTGCAGAACTAAAGTGGCAGCCCACTGAGGTGCCACCACCTGCACTTCCACCAGCGTGGCTGCTGCACCAGCTCAGGATGCTCAGCAGCTCCTGGCCAGAGCCAGGGGTCTCACTGCTGTGGGAAGGTGAGCACAAACAGCCTGGTGTTGCCCAAGGGAAACACAAGCTCGCTGCTCCGTCCTATGTCGTGGCCACCAAACATCTCTGGATGGCCAACAGCCTTCAGCACAATGTCCTCCATCAGACTCAGTGTCCCTCTGCTCAGCTTTGGCAGGAGTGCTGCATGAGAACAACGTGTCTGAGAGTGGCAGAGTGAGTTTTGGTTATTTTGGTTACAGGTTGAGGACCTGCACAGCCCAGACCCCTGAGAAGGTCGCTGCTAACTGCTGATCAGCTCTTCTTCAACCAGACCATTCAGAAGGAAAAACCAGTGGGGTTGGTGGCCATGGGGATTGTGGATGTACCAGGTATACAAAAAGAACAGAACGTGAGCCCAGGTAAGACAGCATCTCATGGAGGAGGTAGTGGGGACAAGGCCACCGAGCCAAAAGAGGTTCTGCAAAGGTTACCCCAAATATCTGGTAAAGAGGTCACTTGTCAGAGCAGCCCTGGGTAAGTCAGGCATTGAAGCATCAGACACAGAAAGCTCCCAGGTGGCTAACCTGGCTGTTGGCTGCTCCTCCTGCCCCTTTCTCCAGCTTCCAGGACAAGCAGCATTTGTGCATTCACACCATCTCACTCTCCTTGTCTTCTTCATCCTCCCTTCAGCTCTCTCCACTACTCCTCATTTCCAGATTCTCCTCAGAATTTTCAGTTTGACGATGACACTGGCAACTCTGAGGCAGGTGGAATACAAGATGGAGAAGACAGCATAGCACTGAGGGTGTGATTACTGCTTGTGAAATGGAGGAAAACTTGTGCTTCCCAGTATCCTCCCTGGAGCCTAGCACTGGGGTGGCAGAAGCATGTGGAACCAAGTGGTGTCCCTGCGGTGCTGGGAACAGACGTGGACAAGGACCCGCTCTGACCTGTCCACCACAGCAGTCACAACTCATGGAAAAATAAAAGCCAGATGTATGGACATATTTTTCATCAAAGCAGCTACTTAAAATACGCTTTTTTTGTGTGTTGTTGCTTCAAACCCTCCATGAGATAAAGCCATTCATGTAGAAAAGCTGATTGTTCCCCTTCTAATGGAATTTAACTGAATTACGACCACTTACATTTAAGAGATTTATGCTGAAACCCTCTGGACTGAAAGGCCCCACAGACCGAAGCGGTCTCCTTGGTCTGCATTAGCATACTTGGTGTTGGCTTGTGTGAAAAACCTCATATTGGCAGGGTAAAGATAAAGAGAAGTGATAATTTTTTACTCTCAACAGCCCTCAAAAAGATGCCTTGGATAGTGGGAACACTAAACCTGAGATCTCATCTTTTTCTTGCTGAGAAAAAGCCATGCAATGTCCACAGAGCTACTCCCTTCCCTAATGCCATGGGCTGAAGGCACCGCTCTCATCGGACCCATCCTTTTGCTGGGGGAGGACTTATTACATCCCCCAAACTGCACGTGATGGATGCTGTGGACGCAAATCGGAAAGATATGTAGCCACAGCTGCTTGATATCTATAATTACATAAGGAAGGCAATGAATATAAAGCACAAGAGTCCTACCATTATGAATATGTTTATAGGCCATGAATATTATTTACTACTTGCGTATTAGAGCAGCTTACATCTATTAAAATCCCTTTGGAAATGGTAGGATGGGGCCTGCTGCTCTGCTCAGGGTGTGCAGCATTTTCTTTTCCAGCCACCCAGAGTTCAGCAGGATGGAAGAATCAGAACTTGTGTAAGAATTTAAGATTTTATTCCATTTAAAACATGTCAAATGTTTTATTAGTTTAAAAACTATTATCTTTTAAACATCTCTTCTCTTCTCCCCACCAAAAGCAACTAGTTAAACAGAACACCTCATAATTTCTATATTAAGCATCCAGCTAATAGGTGATAAAAATCCCTGTTTCGTTATGCAGCTCATCACAGAGGGCACTGTAGTGGGAGCTGTTTAACACTGAGCAGACACTCGACTGCACACCGTTCCCCCAAACAGGGCACCATATGCTTTTATTTCTCCAAGCAAACACTGCAGCACATAATGCTCTGTTAAAGGGGGGAGGGAGGACTATTTGCTGCAGCCTCTAAGGAGAGTCAGGAGGAGAGAAGGATTTCAGTAATAAATTAAATGCTGTCGGCTGTTTAAATGAATAAATAAATAAAAGCCGAGTGCAATTACATTGATGTTCTTCTGGAAGAAGCTCAGCGAGCTTTGCCTCCAGCCAGCTCCGGGACAATGTGTTACAGGTCGCTGCTGGCCATGCGCTCCCCCTGACCCGGGCTGGGCTTTGCCCTTTGCCATTTTTCGGGATGGGCTCAGGTGGAGATGTGCGGCACGTCCAGGCGCCTTGCCCATCAGTAGTTATTGCAGTTTATTGCCCTGCCAAGCCTGAAATGAACCACTATGATTTGGCACAGAGCTGAAATGCAAACAGACTCTGGCACACCTTCTGGGTCATGATGAGCTTTCCCTTACCTTCAGGTCTCACTGAGTGAGCTTTGCCCTCTGACAGCCTTGGTGCACCCGGGGAGGATGAGACTTCTTGGCTTTAATGGCTTGAGGAGCAAAAGGTGGAGAGTGGGGAGCAAAAAGGAGTGATGCAGGAACAAAGGCATGGGATAGTGAGCTGAGCTGAGAATTTGAAAGACGTGGGAAGAAACTGTTCCATCAGGGGTACGTTGTAGGGAAAACATGCTGAGGAAAACTGGGTATCAAAGTATGAGAAGAAATGGGTTGTACCTGCTTGGGTAGGAAACACTTGTGTCTTCTCAGGAACCCAGTGTTATCTCCTACAGATCCCATACCCCCATGTTTGCCCAAGGGAACATGGTGCTTTTGTCACCATCTGGAGTCCCTGGGGCTCTGGGAAGTGTGGGCTTCTTCTCAGTGTGGTTCCCACAAGCGCCATGGGCCTGCCCGCCTGGCTTTTGGCTCCTCTTTGTCAAAATGAAGCCTGTGAGAAGAGAATGGATTGTTCCATGCACAGCAAGATCTGGCTAGGAATATAGGCTTTCTCTTTTCACCAAGTTGGACCTGCCCAGAGGAGCCCAAGAAAGGCAAGTAATCCATTCCCTCGAGTGTCTCTCGCTTTGGGCATCAATTCTGTTTGTGGGGCCAAACACTGGACGCCGATGGTATGATAAAGAGCCAAATTTTGATATGGCAGTGGAGCTGTGTCATGGGTTACCACAGGACTCTCTATTTGGTCTGATTTATTATCTCTGCTAATTATCCCAACAAATCTGTGTTTGAATGAAACTCGCTGGTGATACTAAATGTGAAGGACTGTTAGGGAATTAACACAGAAGAATCTGTTTATATCAGAGAATTAATAAGATTTATCTCGGAAAAGGGTAAGCAAAACATGCAGAGAGAAAAGTAGTATGATTCACACAGAGAGCTACCTGTGGGCTGGCACTTCATATCATCACTTTGCCAGAGGCATCTTCACCACCATGGATGGCATCCTCAGGTGCTACTTCTGGGCCAGGATCAAGGCAGACACACCACTGGCCCAGCTTTTCCTTACACTCCAGGAAATTTACTGAAAAAAAAACACAAACAAACCAACCAAAAAACCAAGCATATAAATTATAAAGCATGAATTAAGCAAAGGCTGAAGCTCTTGTGCATGCTGACAGAGGAGAGGGGTGCTGTGCAGAAATTTTGCTGCTTTTCAGAGTGGAAAAAACTTCCCAGGCTCAATGCCTACAAGAAATATTCCCCAAGTTCCTGAACAACCAGTAACCCAATACCTGGCGAAGCTCTGTATCACCCACGTACATCCGGCTAGCTTTTTGTCATTTTCTGTTACAGCTCGAACTGGCCACTGCAGGCAGCAAGAAGCGAGTGAAAACACTCTAATAACAACCAGGTTTTGAATGCGGGTTGAGTCAGTGCTGTTGGTTTTGTTCGCTCACTACGGCTCTTGTGCTCCACCCTTTTTTTTTTTTTTTTTTTTTCTTTCAGCTTTTGCAATCTGACAGAGGCGGGTGGAAGCAAGTTGAGAGAAAAGACATTCCCCTGGAAAGCAGCTGGAGGACAGTCTTTGACCCCTGCCTGCACCAGGTAAAGGACAGAGGACCACGCTGCTTACTTTACCTTTAACAAATCCCCCCCAGGAGATCCGTTCGTGGTTGAACTGATTTTCCAGGTAAGACCTTTTTTTCAACCTTCAGTTTTGGCAACTGAGTACTTCATAACCAGGAAGTTAAATATGACTGAAGACAAAACACAGCAGAAAATGTCTAGGTTGTGTAACAGCAGAGAGAGAAACGTTCAGCTAGAGATGCCTCTTTTTACGTCAGTGTACTAGATATGCTGCTTTATTTACTTGGTTATCAGCCTCAAACAGCTTGGGCATTGGTGCCATCTGACATATTTCAGTTACAGCTATTGAAAAGGCCTTATAAACAACTACATGAAACACAGAAAGCCAAAAAAAACCCACAAAGGTTTCATACAATACAGAGGTTTCACCTACTTTGGCAAAGTGAAGGAAAGGAAGTAAAAAGGAGGGGGAAGGGATGCTCATTGCCAGTGAAGCTAGCTTTCTGTTCCCACTGCAAGAACTAAGTTTCTGCAAAGTCCATCTCCAAAAATTAACAGAGTTGCAGTTGTGATTCTTTGGGGAAAAGCTTGGGAACAAGGCAGAAATGGAAGAAAGATAAGGCACAGAATAATGATCAGATACTCTTTACCTGGTGTTTGATAATTCAGGCCTGTGCTTAAAATCTCTTAGATGTGGTGGTGATCATGATACAATAATTACAGGTTTCTGATCATTTGTGTCTTAAATGTGGGTAGCCACTCTGGGAACCCCCTCTGTTCCTGCCACAACACTATGAGAAATGGTGAACTTGTATTTTCATTGCTTTCTTTATATACTGAAACTATATAAAATTCCCATACAATTCAGTGCACGCTTTCTTCATCATATGAAGAACTGAATCCTGCTGGAATGGTCAGAGTTTTTTCTTATGGCTTTATCTTAAGAACCACACACAGTTACTTTGAGAACATTTTGGGACGTTTCAGGTCAATGATCTGAACAACACTGCTCTGTGCTCAGAGCCATCTGAAATGCACTGGTGCCCAGGGTGGAATAAGAAAGATATTTGGCCACCTTAAAATCCCATTTCTTGCCACCCTACACCAAGGGCTCAGATCCTTGGGCTGTTTCTTCCCTTGTGCTCATGAAACACAGCATCCTGCTAAACCTGCTGCAGATGGGACAGGGAGGGCAACGCCTGCTGCCCAGGAGACCTCTGCCTCCCTGAAACATGACTATGAGTGCAAGTACATCCCCAAAGAGACTGATGTCAGAAAATATGGGGCCCCTGAAATTTGTATTTTTGGCCCAAACTTCGGTTTCCTCCCACTACTGGCGCAGGGTGGAGGAACAGGGCCAGGGAGCTGAGCTCTGCTCAGGGAGCGGATCCCAGCAGACAAACTAAAAATCTCCCACATCTTCTTCTGCCTCTGTGACTGTAGAAACAATTCTGTGCTCCAGGTCACATCTGCTACCGCCAGCACCGAGCAGACTCAGGTGTGACCGGCCTCTGCCAGCCTGCCCAAATAACGGAGGAAACTCCACGGATGGGTGGGTTTATTTCAGATGCAGTTGCAGAGGAGGCTCTAGATTGCTCTGCAGGGGAGGGAGGGTTTCTGCTTCTGCTTTGCTGAGTCAAACCACAAGTAAAGCAGTTCAGAGCTGGAGAGTCTCAGTTCCCGTAATTTCCAGTGGGGAAACAGAGCTGTTACTGTTTTTGTTCCTTCCTATGGAGATTTGTAGCTTTGCTGGGCAGGAACTCTCTGCTGAAATGTGCTTAGCACAGCTGGAGCCTCTTGTCACAGCTGTAAAAGAAACAATTAAAAATAACATTTGTGCTCATCAGCAGTGTCCCATTGGCTTCCCTCAGTGCTAATACTTGCACTCAGCTGCCTTTGATAGGACCATTTGTCAAACCCTGCTCCTCTTCTGAGCAGGTTGCTCATTCTGATGACAGCCCTGTTATAACAGACAGGGAAGAACCTTGCATTACTTCTGACACAAGCTGTGGTATTTTTTTCACCATTCTCTCAGAGGCAGCATGGACATCAAAGAGTATTTTGCCAGAATTTCTTACCGGGGCTCCTACGACAAACCGGACCTGGAGACCCTGACGGAAATATTCCAGCACCACATCCGAGCAGTCCCTTTTGAGAACCTCAGCATCCACTGCGGGGAAAGCATCGAGCTGGACCTGGCAGCCACTTACGACAAGATAGTGAAGAAGAAACGCGGGGGCTGGTGCATGGAGAACAACCACCTCTTATCTTGGGTCCTGAAAACCCTAGGGTATGACGTCACCCTTCTGGGATCAAAGGTTTATGTCCCCGAGTATGATGCGTATGCTGATGACATCGACCATCTGCTGCTAAAAGTTGTGCTTTCTGACAAATCCTACATCGTGGATGGTGGTTTTGGGATGGCCTACCAGATGTGGCAGCCAATGGAGCTGATTTCGGGGAAAGATCAGACTCAGACTCCTGGCATCTTCCGCTTTCTGGAAGAGAATGGGATCTGGTACCTTGAGAAGGTGAAAAGGAAACAGTGTGTTCCCAACCAAAGCGTCTCCACATCTCATAATGTGGACAAAGAAGTCTGCCGGCGAGTTTATCTCTTCACCCTCCAGCCACGAGACATAGAAGAGTTCAGAGCCCGCAACCTGCACCTGCAGACTGCGCCAGACTCGCTCTTTGTTACGAAGTCCATCTGCAGCCTGCAGACTGCCGACGGGGTCCGGGCACTGGTTGGCTGGAAACTTACTGAGATAAAGTACAATTATAAGGATAACATGGATCTGGTGGAAATCAGAATCCTTGCAGACGAAGAAATGGAGAAAACACTGAAAGAGAAATTCAATATAACACTAGATAAGAAATTTGTACCCATCAATACAAGCAGGTTGTCTCTGTTTTAAGTCACTGTCTGAATTATAATTCAATCTAGTGGCATTACATGCAATTCTCCCCCCTCTTTTCTGACAAGCACCTAAAGGTTAAGCTTTCTCTTTCCATCTACCCCAATGTAAGGCAGAACAGATTAGCATGAATCTGGAAAATAAATTGATTTTCACAACTGTTCCTGCATCTCTCCTTGGTTTGGGTACAAATAATTTCTTCCTCACTCAATCAAATCGCTCCCCTTCTGTTTGTGCTTAGCTGGCAGCAGACGCTGCCCATTCCCTGCTCCTTTCATCTCTTAAAAGCTTTTCCCACGATACCAGAGCAGCAGGGCAGGGCGATGGAGCACTATGTCCCTTTCCTTATTACTTTGCTCTGCCACCTGGGGAAAATCATACCCACATCTTAAATGAATACTATGCTATTTTTTGAAATGTAATAGCCAGAAAAATAAAGGCATCCAGTGCCATTTGCTACAGTAAGCCATAAGCCTCTCCATTGTGCTTTTGCACTCCTAGCACCCTCTCACATAGCAGTCAGACAGTCCCTCCAGTACCAAGGGGCTTTTTATGGCCTAAAACCAGTGATGAGAAATGCTAGGAGACAATTTTGCCTTGTTTCAGACTTTACATGACTCCTGTTCTTCCAGTGACATAACCAAAAAGCAGAATTTCTTCAAACTGAAAGCATCGCCCATGGATTTTGTTTGTAACCACCCAGCAGAGGACTGCTGGGAATGCACTCTCCTTGCACAAGAGCATTGCTCCTACTCCAAATGTTATTGCACGTCAGTTATTTTGACTGAATTTAAACAAGTGCACAGAGTTATTTTTCCAAAACATATCTGCTTGACTGAGAATGTGTTTGCAGTGGTACTAATTATATTGATATAAGGAAAAACGATGAATCTTAATCAGATACCTAAAGGCTAAGATTTTTAGTATGAGAAATTACACAAATGTAATCACTTTGCCCTTTGAGATGATGCTTGATGTTCCTTTATGTACAAATCACAGAAGCATTACAACTATGCACTTACAATTAAGTAAATCATGTAAGTGAATTAGAATTACATATAAAAAAAATTGTGATTTTTTTTTTTTCCCACCCATACTGCAACCTTTATTCTCTAAGTAAAAAAAGTAAAAAAATCATTAATCACTGCAGTTGTCCTGATTGTTTGCATATGCTGATGTTTTGCAGCCAAGGCTTTTAAGAATACAAGGACTCAATGTCCCTTTTTTTTTGTTTGTTTGTTATGAAACGTGTGCAGCTTCCTATAACTAGAAATTTACAGTTAATAAAAGCAGCTGCTATTCTGCACCTTCTAAATGCATTTCTTAGCAACACAGCTAGTTCCCCAAGTCTACATCTTCCCAAAATGCATCTGCGTGTGCTTGGTTCCACGTGTTGGTCCCTTATAGCACATGGGCCTCCCCCAGCCTATGGAGAAATTAAATGTTTGTGCCCAGGATCTTGCTGGTCCCAGGATCTTGCTGGTCTGGAAGCTGCACAAAGCTGATGTATTTACCCCCACAGTGCCTGGTGGCTGGGTCAGAGCTGTGGGATGAAGGCAGCCTGAAAGCACAGGCAGGTTGCATGGAGGCGCGGGCAGCAGCTGCAAAGCCTCTGTGGAAACCCAGGCCTGGGAAGCACCCCGTGCCTGGCCTCTTCTCATGCTCTGGGCTGTTTTGTTGTCTCAGGGGAAGGGGTAGGGGGCTTAGCTCATCGCTGCAAAGATGCAGCACGCAAAGGGCAACCAGTAATAGGAAAAAAACCGCTGTCCTTTCAGCTGACTCAGCCCCCAGGGTGCATGCCCTGGCTGCGGCCCATTGGCACAGCTCAGCACCTCCGGCCCTGAGAAATCACATGCAGCTCTGCCAGGAGGAAAAAAAGAGGCTCTTCAGCTCAGATTTCACTAGCTTGCTTTTTTCCTTATCACAGACTTCAGAGGCAAATCCTTAAAGGCATAGCGGGCTCCGGGAGTGCTGTGCTTGGGCAGTAGCATCCTCACTGTCCTGAAGACAGGGCTTGCAGGGGCTCGGACAGCTGAAGGCCTTGGCAAACTGGGCCTTGCTGCTTGGGGGGCCGGCACCAGCCGCCAAGAATGACTCGGTGCTCTGCGATTAATCCTATAGTTGCCACCCCCTGCCAATTTATCAGTGACTTGCTTGGCTTGGATTAGTAGCTCATAGTCCTAAATCGCTTCCTACAAGGAACCAGGCCATGTCAGTGTCACCGATGTTACAGCTGTACCAAAATTTGCATGCTTGCTTTGCAGCTTCAGCGTGGGTGCAACCAGCAAGATGCCCCAGAGATTGAAGCATCAGGCTGATCTAAGGGGTGACAGCCACTTGCACAAGGTGCTACCTGTGCTGTACTGCTCTTTGTGTTCCTGGAAAGCTTCAGCTCTCAATCAGTAACGTGGGTGGTTTAAGCCTACTCAACATTGTAAGCAATTTGGGGAATGCATCATGTGCTGGCTTTTTGTATAGCTCCTACCGCAGTTAATTGCACGACAGGACTTTCTATGCACATGTCAAAACAACGAAAGCAATAAGGCCACCAGAACATAAAATAGGACAAAAGACAAAACCATCTGCTATCCTGTCCCAGTTCTGCTGGAGGAAATCCTGCCCCTGCCAGGCAGCAAAAGGCAGCCTGGTTCTTTAAGGGCAGCAGTGCCTGGTGCAGTCATTCCTGGGAACTTTGGAGCAAGCCAGCCCAGAAAGCCTGCGGCTCCTGGCATAGAGGTAAGAACCCGTCTGTCTGAGCTCTAACTCCAGTGCATAGCTGCAGGTCAGACCAGCTGGAAAAGCCCACTCCTGTGTGTCTGCATACCGTGAGCTTAGGCACTATAGGAATGTTAGCAAGGTATAAATTACAGCAACCCCGGGGTCGACACCACGCGTAGCATTGTGAGGCCATTGTCAAAGTACAAAGATCAAGCACTTGAGACTAACTTTGTTTTATGCTGAGCCAGAGTATATGAAAAAGCCGGCTCCTGTCTTGCAATGCAGCTTAAAATCAAACAAATCGTAGAGGCATGTGCAAGAGGATCCTACCTTGGAAGTCTCTCTTGAATTCTAGCAGTGAAGAACTGTTCCTACCACTGAGGTGAATTATGAAAGGATTCAGTGATCCCCAGGGAGGCTTGCAGATAGGCACAACTCCTGCCAGCATCCCGCTGCCCACAGAGCTGCTCCTGTGAACACACACAAATGGAACTCGGCTGCTGTGTGAGCAAAAGCAAACCAGACCCAGGTCTGAGCTGGGGTGAAAAGATTTATTTGGCAGCCCAGTTCGGGATGCAAACCATCCCCTGGGCAAGGGCTTGTGCTGTGTTACAATCCTGCTGGGGTGGTCACAGTTGTGCTGGGAAGAAAAAGCTGCCTCTGGGAGGCCAAGAGAGGGAACAGCAGTTTACGTGGCTGTTACCTGCCTATATTCACTAGCACTCGTGGTTTTGCAGCCTTATCCTTCTTATACCTATTTCAGTATTAATAGAGATCAGAGCCTATTTTGTCAGCAACCACAGGCTTCTCTCTATTACACAGCTTCTATTAAATCGATGAGGTTATGAGCTGGGGAAACTGAGGCACGGGCTATGCATTTCCCCAAGCCCATTTTCGCAAAGCTTTGCTGTGTACACCCCCTGGGAAGGTGCCCACGGCTGGCAGAAGGGCTGCTTATACACCGTGCTGTCCCTGCACCAGGGCCCTCAGGGAGCCCGACCCAGGAGATGAGCTACAGGGAGCGCACCAGGGCTTTGGCTACTGGCCAGGAGCATGGATGGATGGGCACTTGCCCAAAAGAAAATGTCAAGCTTATGAGGCCTGCCAGGCTAAGGGACTTGCTCGGGCCCCTTTTGGCCAAAGACGTGAAGCTTGGCACCGTTGTGAGAAAGAGATGTTTCTATCTGGCTGTGCAGAATGGCTGAAAATGGGAATAGAGAGAAAAACGGGGCAGAGCACCACAGGATGGCCTTGGCAGTGTACAAGAACGTGTGTCTGCATCTATCAGGGGGCATGGCTTTCTACAAATAGTGTTTCCAAGGAGATCCTGCCAGAGATGAGTGCCCTTGTCCTTATAAAGGGATAGAAAAAAAAACAAAACAACAATATCAAATTGCATTACTGCTTTTTCATGTAGCTTTGCTGGTCCGTTTGAAATTAAAATGTTTATTTCTTACTCCCTTATTATGATAGTACTTGATTTTATCATATTTTCCTGTCACACAGTCAGACTGTTGGTACTAGTACAAATCAGCAGCAATACAACTAAATCAAGTGAGTTATGTTGCTGGCATCACAGTTGGGGTTAAAGTCTAGAGATTAGGTCTTCTGATGTGCTTACCTTCCTGGACAAGGGTATTTCCACTTACATATCTGAGGTGGGATTTTCAAAAGCTCCTTGCACTCCCAGACACTGGATTGAGCTGCTGTCACTGCTGGGGGGATGGGGAGGCAGGTGGACCAAAGCTGAGAATAGTTGTGGCGGGGTAACCTCTCCTTCATCATCTACATCAACACATTTTTGGGAAATCCTCCCAGGGAATGTGTGACTGATTTCAAGGAGAAAAAAATTCACAGACCTTTTGGAACTTCATACAGTCCGCAGCAGATTGTAAATCGTTTTGGTTAAAAAATAACAATAATAATAAAAAATATATATCTCCTTGCATGGAAAAAAAGAGCCAAATTAAATCTAAATTAAAGGCAAAACAAATCCTTGCAGATACCAGATGAGTCAGTGGATTAGAAGTGTTACAGGAACTCTTTTGCATGTCAGCCATGCAGCCAGTACCAATGACAGTCACTTTATGCTAATGAAAAGAAAGGGGATCACTGACACGAAGACACAAAATACATACAATAATTTGAGCTGAGGCTAAGGTCTTTGATTTGTAAGAGAGAGTAGAAGAAACCAAAAGCCACTGGATATGCCTTGAAGGCATTCTTAATAATTATCAATTCCCTTGACCCGTAGGTTAGAAAAATTAACAATCTCTTCCTTTCAAAAGCCCGGGTCAAAGCACTGTCTGAACTCCACAGGGAAACTAAAGAGATTAAGAAAACAACAATCTACTTCACATAGAAGCTTGGCTGAAATGCTGACATGCTGAGAAGTTAATCCCAGTTAGCTGAAACCATGAATGTAAAAATTTGCAGTTGAATTTTCTGTGTGATAAAGAATTGCTTGCCTGTTACTATAAAAGAAACAGGAAAAAAAGAAAAAAAAAAAAAAAAAGCTGTGACTTTTATGCTGATGTGGGCTAACAGCTGTTTGCAAACCTGTTGTTTGCTAGTTTTATAAAATTTTTGCCACGCAGACCCTCATCTGGGGCCAGAGATTATTATGTGCTGTCTGTGTTTTCCTATAGCAAAGTTACCCACCTGGGTTGAAGACAGTATCTGAGATATAAAGCTTTACTGTTACCTGCTCCTATCCTCACCTCTTTCTTAAGAAATAGAGATGACAGAATGCAGGTTAGACCTGCGTGATCTCCTACCAAAGGCACAGCTTTCTTTCAAATCTTCACTGAAATGGCCTCAGCTACATTTGCAGGCTGGTTAACCTGTGCTGCAGAAATAGGAGTGAACCCCTTGAGAGCTGCACAACAGTAACTGGCTATTTTCCTGCTCACACAGGCAAAATGAACATTCAAGAGTATTTTGCAAGAATTTCTTACGATGGCTCCCACAAGGATGCAGACTTGCAAACCTTAACAGCCATCTTCCAGCATCACATCCAGGCGATTCCTTTTGAAAACCTCAGCATGCATTGTGGGGAGACCATTGAGCTGGATTTACAATCTATTTACAATAAGATCGTGAGAAAGAAACGTGGTGGATGGTGCCTGGAAAGCAACTACCTTTTATTTTGGGCCTTGCAAGGAATAGGATATGACATTTGTATTCTTGGAGGAAATAGTTATGATCCAGCAGAGAAGGCATACACTGCTCACATAAATCATATCCTGCTGAAGGTGGAGATCAAGGGAAGCTCCTACATTGTAGATGCTGGCTTTGGCGGTGCCTATCAGGCATGGCAGCCAGTGATGCTGATTTCTGGGAAGGATCAACCCCAGATCCCTGGCATCTTCCGCTTCAGGGAAGACAACGGCATCTGGTACTTTGAGAAAGTCAAAAGGAAGCATTATATTTCTGAGCAAAGCGTCCCTCCCACTAATACAACAGAAATGGGCAATATAAGAAAAATATATTCATTCACTCTTAAGCCACGCCATATAGATGACTTCCAGGAGCTAAACACATACCTACAAGTGTCTCCAGATAACATACTTCGGAAGAAGTCAATCTGCACCCTCCAGACCACTGAAGGGATTTATGCCTTAGTTGGGTGGACCTTCACGGAGATGAAGTACAACTACATGGAGGACACGGACCTCCTGCAGATCACAACTCTTACAGATGAAGAGGTTGAGAAGACACTGAAAGAAAAATTCAATATAGTGCTAGAAAACAAACTGGTACCCGTAAACGTTCGTGGCTTGCCACCTAATATAGTGGATATGATCTAATTCTAAATAGTGCTAGATGGGTCTTTAAATTTCCAATATAAACCTTCTAAAATTCACATTAATAGAGTTAATCTGATTCTAAAGTTGGGCTAATCAGATGAACACAAAGCTTGGTAAATTTGAGTATATTGTTAATTAACTGCCTATGCTGATTTTGTACTTTTTCTTAAACTTCTCCTTTAGAAACTGAAACATCTCAACACCTTTAATCTTCTCATATGGAAATTGCATTTTGTCTCCCTGAAATTTTGTTCCACCTCTTTGGATCTCACATGCCACAAAGAAAAAAGTCTGCATTATCATTTCACACAAGAGATTTGTAACATTTTTTGGTATTATTTCCAATCTTCTCAACACAGTTTTACAAATTACTGAATTTCTTTAACAGTCTGAAATAGAGACTCAAGCTGAAGTTGGACATCAAAGACTTCCTAAAAAGTTAAGACTGTCTCAAAACAAGGCACAATTAGGTACTGATTAACTGCTGATGAAATAACTTGAGAGACTTGAGTCCTGTTCCCTTACTAGAAATTGGCTTGAAGTCAGCTATTTATGCAAAGGCACTTAAAAACAAACAAACAAACAAACAAACCAAATCCAAACTCTCCAGTCCTGAGTGCCCAATTTTAGCTCCTTTTAGCATGATTTTTCTGTGCCTCTGAAACTGAAATAAAATCAACACGAGCTGAGATGTTTCATCAGTTCTTAAAAATTAGACTTTTTGAAACAATCAAAATTAGATCAACCTTTGAAAAACATAATCTAAACTTTTGGGGCCTAACTCTCCTTGACAACTTGACATCAAACAGGCATGACAGTATTATAGCTAAACTGTTTTATATTTATTGCAAGTAGTATTCTGCACAAAAACTACATGGAAGAAGAAATCCTGGAGATGCAAAAGAGAGCACTGGGAAGTTAGGACATGCCAGCTGCATGGTTTCACAGCACGTTCGGTGTAACATGACAGACTTTTTACCTATATGAGGCTTGTGGCAGGTACTGCACAGGATGCATAATGAGAGGGTGACAGAACAACATTGGTCCTCAGCCAGGAAAAAGACTGATACTTATGTCAGTCAACAACAGCAAGTGATGGGACAGCCAGCGTGCCTAAAAATCAGGTGCTTCCACAGATAGAGCCCAACAGACTCTGTCTTCCCCAAAGGGACCCTCAGCTTTCCACTTCTATCAAGTGAAGGAGACATGCTTGACAAGGAGCGAATCAAACAGCTACACAATGTGAGGATGCGGAAGGCCAAGTTTTGGAAAGGCAATGGATTACTCTGTTCTCACACAACATTGTGCAAATAAATATTTGTCATGGTGTTCATTAGGCATTGCAGCTCCAAAGTAACTACCTGCTCCAGTGGAGGCTTTGAACAGATCAGAAAGTTCCTTTGTGAGCAAAGACAGGTCATTTTGTACATCTGCAGAGCTTGGGAAAACAGAGACTGAAGTTCTTTGGCAATGCAATGTACCCAGAAGGAAACAGAAGACTATACTCCTCCACAAAGTGCTGACTTGCCAACTAACAATAATGCAATTATAAAAAAATCAGAGCCATTGTAAATATCTACAGAAATTATGTTGCATGGAAAACAAGTTCAGTCTGGTCTCAACCAGCGGAAAACAAACTTCTACTAACAGAGAAGAAACAAAGTTTAATTTGCTCATGGATCAGTGAAGTCCAAAAATGTGCATTCACTTTGGGTGGACTCTGCCCTTTCTTGGCGTTTAAGATTCAGGAGTGAGGGACAACAGAGCTTAAAGAGGAAGACGGCCCTCGAAATTTGTATTCACTTCTTGCTGTACCGACTGCTGTTCCAGTAATAAGCAACCCAGAAGCTGCAAACATACACAAATAAGGTTATTTTAAGAGGTAAGTCTATTTTGTTAAAACAAACAAAACATGGTTTCTTTATGATGGTAAAGGTCATTGGGAATAACAAGCAAAAATCTCTTTAGGATAAATCTTTAAAAATATGTAGATACAGAGCTAAAATATTGCCTGCTAAACATGGACTCTTGAAGAGGACAAAACAATGTAATTTCAATTCTTATGTCTTACTGCTCTTCAGGTGGATATTCACTTGACTATGAGATTCACTTTTGTTTAGATGCAGTAATAGATACAAATTCAGAACTACAGCCTTTTCTTTGGATTTTTAATTCATTTAAAAATATTGCACATGCAAAGGAAGAAAAAAGCAATTTAATAATCAATAGATTCTGCTTTTTGGAAATAAAATTACAGGCCTTTAAAAAACAAATAAGAAAAAAATGAAGTTACAGACTGTGTTTTGCCTACCCCAGAAAGCCCATGTGCTGATGCATTAAGATAGAAGTAGGCAGACGTGTATTTTAACAGCAGAAATGCTGATAATGTGCATAGTCCTAGTAAGAAATATTTTTTGCATGAACACTTTTATTTGGACATTTAGAAATAATCCTTGGAAGTTCTTTCGCTGACACTTTTCAATGCATAAATCATAGCCACATTTGTAGGATTACCTTTTAAAAGCTAGCTTTTCATCTGATCTGTTCACAATTCAAAAGAACTGTAACTTTCATCTCTTACACTTAAGATCTAACATAGATCAATCGTATTATGGAACTGCAGAGAGAAATTACAAATATTATAAACTCAAGATACAACTTTATGCTGGTGTGATCTACTTCATGTTCACAATCTGACCGGGTAGGATCACATAGACTTAGATTCTGCAAATCAAAAGGAGAAAGTCCCAGAAGTTTATGTTCTACTTAACAAGGATTACGTTGGAATATCCTCCAACAATGCACTTAAATATCACTGGAAGCTAAATTCCCTCTGTAGAAGATAACATGCAGTTTTTGATGGGGCTCTCCATTCACTTTGGACAGCTGCTTCTATAACATCCATATGCACATCATAAATCTGTCACTGAAAATCACCTTGAGAAATTCTAGCTTGCACTAAACGTTCGGTGGTTCACTGCTGAATTTATTTGAATACAATAGACTTCCTGAGTCACTAATATTAAGTGTCTAAACCTCAGCTTACTGTATGCACAAAAGATTTTCAAATAGCTTTGCGGGCTGTCAAGAAACTAAATATTTGCAGTAACTCTGGATTGCTGAAACACTTAGTGCTTTCTTTGTAAAGGTTGAAGCCTTCAAAACATTTTATCTCCAGCCCTATATCCAAGCAGACAATCTACAACATATTTTACAAACAGTATCTTATCAGATACCTACAGAGCGGCCGACTCATAATGATGGCTGGCAGACTGCGATGGGCCTTCGTGAAAACCAGATCACCGGCATGACTTTCCATGGTATTAGAAGGCAGAAAGCATGCTGAATAGTTTCTCATCAGCAATTTTGCTCATGAGGAATCCTACCAAGCCAGGCCAGGAGGCAGGCATTGCTAGAGGCAGGACAGACCAGGGATGCAATGTATCAGGCTTCAGTAAATGCTTGGTTGTGTCTGCTTTTGCAGGAATAAAGTGAGTTTTGGAAAAGGCCAGGACTAGAGAGCTGTAAGGCACCCACCGTCCACTTTTATGACACCGTAAGAGACGCTGGCACAGTGGGGAATAGAAGATGTGCTCTTTGTCTTTTAGGTCACTCACCTTTGTTATTCCAACACCAAAATGAGTTTTAGCAACACTCAGAGCAGACAAGAGACACAGTGGTCCGCAACTCTTGAATAGGTCAGAGGTTTTTTTCAGCTGTAATTATCCGAATAAAACTTGACACTTTACAAAATGTGCAGGGAGTATCATTTTCACTTTTTGTCAGAGGCAGAAGAGACACGCGGTGAACAAGCGATTCATTTATGATCACAGGCCAGTGGCACACTCATGAAAAGAACATGTGGATCCTGGCTCAAATTATTCTGCCTCCAACTGGCAGACAACACTGCTTCCCCTACTGGCACTCCTTTCATTGAACAGTGGATTTAGACTGTTTTTCATGAAATGTTCTGAACACTCCCTAGTGTGATCTTACCTTGCTTCTTAACCCAGCAAATACAGCAAATCCCTGTTTCGCAGCCATTGCATATATAAGCTGCAATTGCATCAGCTGTTTGCCATAGGGATGACTAAGACAAAAAGCAAACCCCGACATGCACTGCTCTTCTGTGCGCTGGGAACTGTTTGATATGAATACTTGTTACCTTTAAAAACCTCTCTGATGAGGTTCAGTAGATTAAAGCATCTTTGCTGGCAGCAGCCTGGGCAGTTCTTCACAGCATTGTAAATCATTGATGTAAAGAAACAAAACCAAAATGCATTTCCTTCCTTTACAGGAGACATGAACCTTGAAGAATATTTTGCAAGAACCGGGTATAAAGGTTCCCTTGAAAATCAAGATCTGGAAACCCTAACAGATATATTCCAGCACCACATCCGTGCTGTTCCATTTGAAAACCTCAGCATCCATTGTGGGGAGAAAATTACTTTGGAGTTGGAGCACGTTTATAACAAAATCGTGCGGAGGAAGCGTGGTGGCTGGTGCATGGAAAACAACCAGCTGCTAGGCTGGGTCCTGAAATGCCTGGGGTATGACGCCAGCTTTCTGGGAGCGTACGTGTTCAACCCACACGAAAATGCATATGCCAACATCATGACCCATCTCCTAGTGAAGGTAGTTATTGATGGGAAAGCCTACATTGTTGATGGAGGCTTTGGTGTATCCTATCAAATGTGGCAGCCGATGGAGCTTGTGTCAGGGAAAGACCAGCCCCAGGCACCTGGTGTCTTTCGTTTCACAGAAAAAAATGCCACCTGGTACCTTGAGAAAATGAGACGGAAACAATATATCCCCAATCAAAATTTCTCAAATTCTGATCTTCTAGAGAAAAAAGAGTGTCGGAAAGTGTATATGTTCAGTCTTGAACCACGGACAGTGGAAGATTTCCGTTTCCAGTGTACGTACCTTCAGACATCTCCAGATTCCCTCTTTACGAAGAAGTCTATCTGCACACTCCAAACCACTGATGGCTTTCGAGCGCTCATCGGGTGGACGCTCACGGAGACTACGTACAATTACAAGGAAAACATGGATCTGGTGGAATTTATAACCCTTAAAGATGAAGAGGTGGAGAAGACACTGAAAGAGAAGTTCAACATCACGTTAGAGAGAAAACTTATCCCAATTAATGTCAAAGGATTTTACACAATCTAGACGACTGGAAAAACCTACGAGAATGCTACATGTGTACCGTATCTCCCATGGTCTGCGCAATCACTACGGCGAGATTATGGGATTCTCTTGCAGGCGACTGAAGGAAAAATACATTAATACCAGATTAAAGTGAATTTCACTCTGGGGAAAGGAGAAAATCAGGGATTTAAGACTCGTCTGTCAGGTAGATAGAATTATTTTCTGTGAGATGACTGCAGTTCAATTTTTGGCACAAATGTAGAGACTGATTTGAATCTGGTTATAAACTTGGGTAAGAAATATGTCTGGGTAATTTTGGAGTGCCTATAGCACATAAATAGGAGTAAGGATTATTCATTGTGATATGCTGCCAACACATTTTCTATGGTCATTACAGGAAAAAAGTCATCTGTGAGCTTTTAGACAATGAAGTATGCATTTAAAACTTCATTTTTCACAAGATCTAACCACTCACTGCTCATCTCATTACCTTTAATATAGGTTGAACAATATTGCCATCTTTGAAAGGAACATTAGGAGGTGTAATTCTTCCACCATCATCCTTAGGTGAAAATATAGTACGAAATGAAAATTATCATCATGTGCATCCCTTTTGTCATTACGGCAGTAAACTGCCCAAGGTAATTTTTGGTATGTAAGTGTTTTTCAATTGATGCAAACTGTATGTGTTGCAGCATTATTGTGGCTGATGGATTCTGAGGATGTACCCAACACTCTTTGCTTCTTATAAGTAAGCACCCTATAAAGGGGTGAATGGTGCTTAAATGTCTCAACTACCTTAGATTTAGTTCTATCCCAAATGGGGTAGAAATTTAATATTTTTAGTATTGCAAGGTATTTGTATAACAAAGGTGAAAGAACAAGGAAGCCCACCCCACTTTAGCCTTAATTCTACCCCGCTACCTCTTTGTGTAGCAAATATGGGAGTCCATATGACTATCCTAAATGATTAACACTTAGCACAAGGTCTTTATTGTCACAAGTTAGTTTCTTCATCTGTATTTAATTGAAAAATATATATATCCAGGTGCCAACCAAATCTAAATGAACTTGTTCCTTTAAAAGTTATTTTACAATTGCATTTCCACATTAAAAAAAAAAAAAGTTGTTTTCCCCACCACGCTTTTCTGCAAAAAGCCTGACCAAGTAAACCACTAAGAAAGGGGAAATGCTCTCAAGTGCATGAAAGAGTAGCAGCAATACTGAAAAACACCCTTTCTCTACTTTTTCTCCCCCATCTATGATAATAGTATTGGTAAAACGCTCATTCCTTTCACTGATGGTGTATATTTTTGCTCAAAGACATTATCTGATCAAAAATCTCACAAATACTGTGTGTATTTGAAAATAAAGGAAAATAAAAACAGAGTCACTGTAAATTGAGCCTCCCCCCAAGAAACTGCATGATTCTTTTACGCACCGTTAGCTGAGTAAATGAGGTCTGTGCAATCGTGCTATCATCTGCTGGTCAGCCCTCCCCACCACAAACTTCTTGAGCCAAACACACTGATACTGAACAAATTTTACAGCGGAATTGAAGATGGTAAATTCCTACAAGTTCCAGGAAATAGAACTTGTAGATTGAAGAGGAGTCCCCATAGCCAACTCCACCACTGCTGGGCTGAGCAGCCAACAGCTCCAGGCTGGCCCTGGGGTGTGCTGGCTCTTCCCTGCTCATCAGTGGTGTTGACACCCGATGGCCTGGGTGCATATGTGCCTGCACAGGGACAAGGAACCAAGGACCAAGTGGGAGGTGATTGAGGATGCTGAAAGTTCTTACTGAGGTGGGAACACAGTTTTTTCTATAAGCAACGGAACTAAGGACGTTGTTCTATAATGTGTTCTTATTACTGTATCATATTAAGGTCTCATTAAGGGATTTTATTCCTTTCTAAATGATTGATCAAAACAAGCTGTTCCTCAAGACCCCAAGGAACACTCTGAGCTTGGAGACACTTACCACCTCCATTTTAGCTGACAGAAATTCCCATCTGCATTCAACCCAGGTCACCAAACCATAATCATATGCAATGAACTACAGCTGTTTCCTGGTACTGCTGCCTCTTGTCTTGAGGACAGCCGTGAACAGGTTATTCTGCCTCTGTATTTCTCTAGAGATGGTCCTACTATTGCTCCCAGGTAATTGCTCAGGTTGTGGTGTGCAAAGGTTCCTGGAGCAGAGCCCTATGGATTTGTAATGACATTTTTAACTGTGCCTGGAAAGATGGGACTCAACCCAGGTACCCCTTTCTAGTATTCTGTTCTTACCAAAGATCTATGGGGCTGCCAACATCTGAAGCTTTAACCTTCTCTCTGACTCCATCTGTTGGTAATTACTCCCTGAGATGGGTTTTTCCTCTCTGTGCAACAGTTATAACCAGGTCCTCATTGTGCAGCATCAAATCACACAAAGAAGTGTTAACACGCACAGGAACAGTTTCACAGTTTAACTGAAGCTCCCCAAAAGCTGATGATGAAAGCCCGAAGATATTAAGGTGTGAATGTTAGACCCAAAATGTCTCAAAGGTTTGAGATGAGAATGGTGTAAACAGCAAACAAAATCAAACCCAGAGGCCTCATACTGGGGTTCCATTAGCAAGGCATTATTGGAGAAGACAGACGCTCTCCTAGACTAAAAATAATAATAAAAAAACCACAACAACAATGAAGTCCTTAAAACATCAGCTCTCAGAGAAACTTGCATCCACATGCAGAAGTAAAACACTGATCTCAAAGCTGCACGACAGTTTGACATCCTTCACCACTACTACGCCTTATTTATTAATGTTCTCTCTTTAAGAAAGGTTTAATGAGAGCCCAAGCTACCGTGCAGATTTAGTTGCAGACTGTTGTTCGAATGAAGCAGAGCACACATATAGAACCCCCCACCCAGGACCTTTATAATTCCAAATAAAATTTACAAGTATTGCATTCCAATTAACAAAAAGAGCAGAAAATTTCTTTTTAAGTCTCAATTCTGGACCATCTCCCAGAATCCCAGCCCAGCTGCCCATTACAGACACACAATGCCCAATGGCAACGACAGCCATCCACAATTGTGTAATTGTATAATGGAGTCTTATTAGAAAACACGACACACAACGGAAGAAACGCAGTTCAAACTCCATGGCACCACTGCACAGCCTTCCCCCTCCCCAAAGAATCAAAGTTTAAGCAGCTCAAGCATTACTAAAGGGAAGACACAGCATGTCTCACTGCAGTTGGACTCTGGTCCAGTAGTCTTCAAGATCCAATTCAAAGCAGAATAAAAGTAACAAAAGAAGAAGCATCAACAAGAAAGATGCTGTTCCATTCGCACATTTCCAACATCAGCAGTCATTACAGAAACAAGCACTGTCAGCCTGTCAAAGGGAGGGACAAAGATTCCACCTGTCAGGAGGCATGCTTAGACTTAACGCTGAGCTGTCAGCGAGCACAAACTACAACACACTGCTTGTTCGCTCTAATAGCTACCTTAGTGTAACAGACACAAACGCTTCTGGTGTCTGGCAACTCTTTATCCACTAAATTTTGCGGGTGGTGTTTTATTTTTTAAGCTTGAACAAAAATCCCAACTTGCTTTTGTGCTCTAAGAAAAAAAATACTTTTCATTTAGAAACCTGTAGCTTTTAAAATTCTACTGCTTAGGAAGTTGTCCATGAAAACAGGTCTGCATTTGAGACTTATCAGAGCCAAGAAAGCTTGAATTAATGTCGGTTTGCATTATGAATATTTCACCACTACACTTGTATCTCTGTCAAGAGTAGTTTAAACACTAATTTTATACAGCAGAATGTTTCTACCTTGGCTAGGAAGCTAGAGCCCAATTTAAACACACACACGCCAAAGCTGAAAATAGAGATGGGCATTTCAGAAGACCCCATCACAACTCTAAATCCTTGTAACTTTGGGCACTTAGGTACCTTTAAAATATAAGGACCAGCGTATGGCAGAACACACTTCAGCTGTACAAAATTACCCCATCAGATTTAACAAAACTCTGCAATACAACAGAACTCTCTGCACAGAGCCTCGACCAAGCAAGACTTCACAGAGTTCATCTGAACTGCTAGTAGTTACTGAAATTACCCAAAATCTCCGTACATGATGTCACCGAAACATTCTCCAATCCAGTTTCTCTCAGGGAAGTGCAAGTGTAGTGACACCTCGTGGTTACTGGTGGTTTTCTCCCTGAACCATCCCACGCAGCTTTGCAGAAATTCTCTCTCCATTGAAGAAATGTATTCACATAGAGGGAAATGATTTTCCTACTAATAAGAATAATGGGATATATTCTGAGTTTTTCTTGTGATGACCAATAATAAATCATTTCTTAACTCAGGTCACATCTTCCATGGGAAAAGAAATGTCTCGTCGTCATTAACTTCTTTTCAACTAGTGATAATATATGATCAAATTTTAAGTAATTGAACCAGTAGCATTTAATTAGCTCTGAAAAACTATCTCAGATCATGAATCAGGCTTTCTACCTGAACAAGGCTCTTACTAGGTTAAAACTGTATTTCTTTCCATGTGTGATCCATCTTGAATATCTAATGAGCTGCTCTTGGTATATGAATTATAGTTCATGTAGCATACATGCATTACAGCAGACACAGCCTCTGTCTTTATGTTGAGTTTCATGTCTTGCTTCAATTTAACAAAATCTTTCTTCAGAGAGCCAGCATTAAGGATGAGCAATTTAGATATCTAGCTGAGAAAATTAATAGAACTCGTTGAAAACTAGAATACAAAGAACTGCTATGAATTTAGACAAGACCACAGTCACCTTTTTCAGTAAGTTCAGGGCACTAAGTGACTAAAGGCCATGGTGTTTCTGTCCAAACACTGCTTCAGATGGCTTCACTACATGCTGAACAGGAAAAGTTAACTCAGTCAATTAATACATGGGGACATCTGTGGTCAGCACAAAACAGGATTTCTTCTGATTGTATTAAGTATCATTTTTTTACATTAAATTAGCTAAACCACAATCATTAAACACACAAAAAATCAGTTTTTATTCACTTTTCAAACATGTTTTTCAAGCTGTTATTATGCTTTTATGACAAGACCTAGATAATTATAAGATTGGAATTTTTTGGCTGAAAGAGACAAGATTAGCAAACTTCTTTTGGAAGATAGAAATTAAGACTCACAATCTGCTCAACTGTCAAACTGTAAACGTTGCCCAATATTTGGCTTGCTCTAGAAAAAAAGATTTTTTTTGCTACAAACCCCTCTATTTTTAAATAAGCTTTATAGAAAACAGAAAATTCAACAAAATGGATTTTGTATCTGTTCTTTTCCCAGCTTATTTGTAGAACAGTTAAAAAAAAGAGATGCATGTTTCTGCTGACTTTTTTCAAATTGTGGAGAGCAAAGGTTTTCATTTTCATAATAAAAATAGCAGTGAAAGCTGAACTGCCTTATTGGATTGGACAAAGCTACTCTTCACTGCAAATATTTCTTTTAGATGTTATCATAAAATGTAAATACTGTTGCTCTTGATTGCATGTTGACACTCATCCTCGTTATACACAACATTAAAAATGACTGATGGGCTTAATGCCCCACACGTTAAAAGCTGCTCAGAGAGGAAAGGATGTATGACATCCATTATATACACATCCACTTTTAAAAATGTTCGTCATGTGGATGGCAGAAATTTCAATGAGAACAGACTCAGATTTACAATGCTATCCTTTACATTAAATAGCAAAAACTCAAAACAATCTTCGGTTCATGGTACTATATTTGGTAGATAACATTTCTATCAGCTCCAGTTGTGCAGCTGACATTAATCCTGAGGTTTTAAGAACATTTTCTTGGCTTTCTTAGGTCTTGAGTTACTATTCTCATCTTCATCTTCATCACGAAGAACACGCTGGTCTCTTTTTTTCAAGAATTTCTTCCCTATTGTTCCCACTAATGTTTCATATCTGTAAAGATAATTAAAAATTGTCAGCTTTTACTGAAATCAGTGCAAGTTCAATGCAGGAAATCACAAATCTAATCAACAATTCAACTAGTATAAAAAGCCTGTCATTAGACGTTTAAGAAGCACAAGTACTACATGATCACGGATTAAATTACTGCTCATTTTGACAGCTTAAGTTTGTTAGTAATCTGGAGCTAGGAGGTATTAGAATGGAATATAGGGATATCAAAAGGCAGAAAACATCTAGGAGATTTTAACCCCCAAAGTGATGGAGATTTCACTGAACAAACACCAAAATTCCTGAGAAATCACTGAAGTATTAAATGCTTTTTGTTGTTGTTTTTTTGTTTCTTCTCCTGCACATAATACCTAATATATCACATACTTTAAGATATAATCAATACTGGCTAGGGATAGTGTACCTTCTGGCCATTTCTTCATCTGACACATCAGCCTCCATTTTATCATCCACTTCAATTTCTTCTTTCTTGCTTTTAGAGTTCATTTGGACCATTAACTTCTGAAAATGAAGTAAGAAATAGCTTAAACATATAACCCTGACACAATGTCAACTATGCTGAAATTCACTGGCAGGAAAAGTGCATAAAAGTTAAGGATCAGTTTTAATCTCCATTTTCCTCATTTGCTGTATTCTGTTCAGGCTAAAGCACAGGGCTGTAAGAAAAGGTAACATGCCTCTTCAATGCTAAGATGAGCTTAAGAGTTTGCCTTTGAGAAAAAAAGACAAGATATAAACAGGGTATTCAGTGAACTGTTCTATCCAAGCACCCTCAAATGCATGGCAGACATCTTGAGGAGACCAGACAGTTAGATCCTAATTATTTTTTCATTGTGATGTCAGCACATAGTGTTTGGAATGGTTTTGTTACAGTTGAAAAATATCTGCAAGAATTTACAATAAACGATAATAAAAACCATGAAGCAATTATATGCCAAGTCACAGTGAAAGCAAGTTTAAAATAACTAAAAGAATGCCCCATTAAATCACCTTGCATAGCCTTCCTCACATCTCTTTGTCTTTGTACTTTCATCCTCTTGTTTCAGTTCAGCAGTAACATTTTTATTACCATTTCAATAATTACTAGTTCTATCAGCATGAATCATGCCAGAAAGAAATGAAAGACTCTCTTGCCCAGAATTTTTACTTTGGAATTTCAAGACCCTACTTATATGAGTAAGTGCTGAATAAACAGGGTTGAATATTTGTAATATTGGGCTCTGAATTAAATGGCAGGAGGAACAGAGAGCTATTGTTTTGGTAAGCTGTGGGACAGTCTTCTCAGCTCAAGGAAGGAAATGTCTGCAGGAATTATGTAATTACTGACCATCAACCCACAGAGATAAAAGGTTTCTACTTACCAGATGCTACATTGATCAACATTTTGGTTAGAATTGCAGTTTTCTTGCACATGAGAGAATTTACTGAAGGTGCTGCAAAGGCCAGCCAGCATGGACGGTGAACACTAAAATCCTTGTTCCCAAGGGTTTCAATCCTAATGTGAGACCACCTCAAAAGAGAACATTTAAATAGTACCTCAATTTCCGGATTGAATCCTTTGAAGGACATTCTGCCATAAAGTAGATCCTCACATGGCATAAAGCTTCTCTCTTCTATTATAAAGCTCCTGCATGAAAACCCAAACCCAGCATTTGTCAAACAGTGCACTTTAATATAATCAAATTAAACAAATGCAAAAAGCATTTGCTGTCTTCCCCCACACAAATAAACAAAACCACAGTGTATTTTATACCATCAACTACTTTCTGAAGCTTAATTGCTCTGATAAATCTTTCAATGCAAGGAGCTTGGAGTGCAAAGAAATACTGTTTGCCAGCAAAGCTGTGCCAGTTCCACAAGCAAAATTAACTCTCCTGACAGAAAGCACTCTTTGCTGGTAAGATTCCACCTACATTAATGCTTTTGCCAGAATAAAAATACCACATAAATATCACTCTCCAGGTGGCATTACTATACCAGCAAAAGCTTCTAATTAATTTTTCATTGTGATGTTAGACCTGGAATTAGTTGAGTCTGTCAGGATATAAACCACTGTGTAATTCTTTGTTCAGCAGAGAAAGATTTCCTCTTTCTTCCTCCCTTCAATGAGCCTGGAAAGAAAAGAAACATGACTCCGAGGCGTCCATAACACTCATGTTAGATAAAAGTACTTCCTTGAACTGTTCCATCCTTCTTTTCCTCTCACACACATGCATCCCTTCTCTCTACCTCTTCATCTCTCATTTAAAACAAACTCCTACAGGCATAGGAAATCATGCTGAAGAAATCAAGCTCATTCTCCTACCTCAAGGTAGGATCAGCTAAACATGAACTATGAACAGCACAAGTCTAACTGGCCTGTCCTCAAAAGACTTCCAGTGACGAAGAAAACAGTCTTCTTAGGCAATCTATTCGCGTGCTTCAATAGCCTCATTGTTAAAAAACCTTCCAATATCAAACCTGAGCCTTCCTTGCTGCAACTGAAGCTCAAATACCTTTTTGTCATATCTACTAACAGTCATGGAAAATAGTTTATGAATGACCTTATTCAACTACAGTTAATTCTCTGGATCCCAGCTTTTATAAATTATATACATTCTTACTCAATAGAATTTTTGTTCTCTTTTTAAAGGACAAAAGTCAAACTATTTTTAAAGTAGTTCCCTTGCTACTTAAAGTGCCTTTCCAAATAGTGGGAATGGACATTTGCTTCCCTATTAGCTAAGCCTTCCTTTATTTTTGCTTCATCCATTATCTCTCCTACTTCAAAAACAGGACTTGAAGTGAGCTGGACTCAAGAAGACGTGGTCCTGAATGGACCTACACATGTGACTGAAGCTCGATTTACTAACACAAAGTTTCAAACTTCTTTTTTCAAATGAATGGCAAAAGCAGCAATGAATGAATTGGTCCCTGCCTGAAAGAAACTAATTACATGCATCTAGAAGAAAATGCGAGTGAAAGAAGACAAAGCGTGCAAGAAGTGAAAGTAGGTCAAACTGGACTTGGCAATCTTAGGAATGTCCCTGAAAATATAACAAGCTGTAATGCCAGTCTGTCACTATTTTTCTTTTTTATTCTGTTAATAATTATCAGTAATATTTCTGCTAAAGGGAAAAAAACAAATTCTGTTCCCACCCCACAACAATGCAACGGTGATACAAGAGTACAAGCTTACTCTTTCTCCTTTAGGTCTGGTAAATCAAGATACCAGTGTTCTTCACTAATTATCTTCTTTTCTTCCTCTTCTAGTTGTTTTTTAGTTTGTGAATCCAAACCCCTTTGCATGAACTGAAAATAAAGACAAAAGTGCACAACTTCAGTCTCTTTTGAGTATGTTCTGTACAGGCAATAATTACATAATCATAATTATCCATTACATACTTAACAGTTGATATAAGAATTAAATGCTTTTTGTGATCTTCTCTGGGCTTAATCTGTGTTTGGGCAAACGGACAAAGGAAAAGTAAACATCTGTGCATCACAACAATCTGGACTGACTGGAAGTCAACAGTCAGCCACGTCTGCACCTAGATAAAAAGAAAATTTTGATGGATCTGAGATGTCACAAATCCACAATTTAGCCAAGATATTTCTACTGTTTCAGCAAAGGCCAGAGAGAATGTAATGCTAATTAAAGATTTTGCAGTATATCTGAAACCACCCCCCCCACACACACAAACAGTACTGTGACCTAAATGGAGCTGTGACCTAAATGTTGGTCATACCAGTTGGTGACTTTCTGAAACTTCTGTATTTTCAACCATCTTCTTTTCTCAGATTTCGTATTACAAACTAGTTTGTGTTTGTAACCCAGCAGGCTAGAACTTGCCTTTGAAATAAGTAACTGAGGCTATGACATCTTCTGCATCCAACTGTGTTAAAGGAAGATGTTACCAACTCTTAACTTCTCATTGATGACCCACCAAACTACTAGTCGAGCAGTATGGTAAACACCTGCTAACTCAGGAACAGCCTGCCAAGGTAGCTGAGATCAATAAATTACTTTAGGGTAAGACAGCTAATTCTGCCTAATACAAGGATGTTCCTGCCAATTGCTGTGTCTGTGATAGCCTTTGGCAGGGAATGGGAACAGGCAGATAGGAGCTGTAACCTCTCTTGCAGCTGGGAATAGAAGAGGGCATTTGTCATGGCCCATGACAAATTGCTGAGAGTGCAAAACCACAGACCTGAGATACGTGCAACATCCCTTATACTTCCATTTGTATCACGTCTGATGCCTGAACTGACTGACAATTTAAAAGTATTGACAAGGTTAACTCACTTCTCCAAGCACAGGGGAGAAAACAACTCTTCATGACTTTACAGGAGCGATCCTTACATTCTCACATCCCTAGGAGCTGGGACCCTCCTCTGGGCCTACAGAAAGTGTTTCAGTAACTGCCTCTGACAGAGGTGCACATTTATACCGATATAATTCACAGCAAGAGACAAGGCTACCAGTGCTGTTTATACACACTTCTGTACAAAAATTGCTTTGTGGCAATCAAAGCAAACGTGTAGGCACAACACTGCAGAGGAGTTTTATATCAACTAATCGTACTCCTTTCATTTAAAGCAGCATCATTTCTGTATTTAGATAAGCCTGCAGGCTGACAGATAACATGCCAGTGGGGCTCTTCTGTCTTTCAAACATTAGCAGAGACTCGGTCATAGCTTTGGTCCCAGCTACAGTGGGCTTGACTTGGGGATAAGGCCCAAGAAGACATCACTACACACTTCCCTCCCACAAAAATCCTAAATTACTGAGATTATTTAAAGTACATAGGTAATACATGTATGTAATATATATTATGTGTATACACCCACATTTTCTCAGTCTTTACAAAACGTCCATGCAAACCAAACCAAACCCTGACATATAAGCCAATAGTGTCTCATTTTCCTTTTATATTTCTATTTGTATCAATTTGTACAAGACCTTTAATGAAAGAAAACTTGACTTTTGTTTTCTGAGTCGACCCAAAATATGTCAAAGCTTTCCAATTAAAATTACAGTATCTAGTTGAGGAAAATAAGGGAATCTATCATGTGGAAAACCATATTGCTCAAGGAAATTGGTTAGCCAGTCAGAAAACTCAACAGGAGAAATTTTGCTACAAGCACACAATTAAATAATCATTCCACATTACATTTTAAAGATTATGTTCCTCACGATTACTACAGGAATAGCTGGATGGAAAAAAAAAATGTGATTGTATTTATCAGAAATGTAAACACACTTGAATGAATTAAAAATATACCAACCATGGTAGATGCAGAGTATGTAAGGCAGTAACGGCATGGTTATTTAGGTAAGTTCCCCCAAGCAATGGGACCTGGATCAAATGGTATAGGAACTAAAAGCATGAGCCACCATTTGACATCAAGAGGTGTGTGTAGTCTGGATCTTGGTGAAAAGGGTTTTCACAACACTATCACTGACCACATGCCACCTCTGGGTGCCCCTTCACCTGCCTACTAAATTGTTATGATAAATCTTATCACTACTCGTGGAGGCAGCTGCTAAAAGATTAATTAAAACATTTGTAAACAGGTTTTGCAGTATGAAAGTGCTAAGCACATGATCTGTGTATGACCTTTTCAAAACCTACTCATCTCTTCTAAGCTGGTTACTACTGCCTGGACTCTAAATCTGCAAATGTCACAGCACCACATTCACAGTCTGGTTCCCCACAGCCTTCCAAGGAAGGAAATCTAAAAACTAGCCTTTGAAATCTCTGGAGGGTTAATAAACTGGCAAAAACCAGCAGCATAAGTTTCACCTAAGAAGAGAGTATTACAAAAAAGTAACAAAAATCAATGATGCTGCAATCTAGGTTAAGGGAGTCTTACTCTGTCCTGTGCTGCTGGTTAACTAAGCCCATCATTTACTTACCTTTGGGAGCAAGGCAGGATGCATTTTGTTTCCCCTGTGTACAAATGTTAACCTTTCATTAGCAGTACCTATTAATTGTGGTAAATACTCCACAATCTTACTGTAACAGAGCCCACTTTATATGGAGCTAAAACCTTTCAGGCAGTTTCTGAAACATGGTCCCACATAAATAGGTGAAAAAAACCCGCATGTTAAATAAAACACCACAAACAAGAAGCCACAAAGGCTAATCACTTATAAAAAAGTAATGAGTATTAACATTAAAAAAAGGCTTTTTTTTTTTTTTTGTCTTTTTGTGTAGACACTTTCTAGTGTCTGTTTTCCAACATTAAAGACTCATCCCTCACAGGAGAATGTACTTTATTGAATTAGGCGTTGTGTTATGCAACGTGCACCAGAACCCAGTAAGCAGATGGCCCTTGTGTTTGTGACTGGGAAAAGATGGAGGAAGGTGGTAAAGGGCCAGACGTTGTGCTTGGGCACTTTGTTGGTTATCAGTAGAAACAGACAAAAAATGAAACCCTGTCTGGGGCAGCTCGTTAAAGCAGCCTCTTGCTAGTGAAGCTCGAGCAAAAAGCTGTAAAGAAAAAGCAAACAAAGCCACGTGCAGAGTACAAGACACAGGAGAGACACTCGTGCCTGTGTCAGAACAGGGCAGAAGCCGCGTGGCCACATACAGGAAGGGAAAACGTCCCCAGAGCCTGCAAGGGGCACCCAATTGCGGGTCCCCACACACCCCACAGGGACAGCCACGGCGGCGGGCGGCCCGGAGGGCGGGCTCAGGCCCGGCCCGGCCGCCATCTCCTCGTCCCCCCCCCCCCACAGCTCGGGCCCCATGCCTCCCCTTCTCCTCCCCTCCCTGCCCGCCGCCCCCCGCCTCACCTTCATGCGCAGCAGGTTCTTGGACAGCTTCGTCTTCACCTCCCCGGCCATGGCGGCCGCGGCGCTGGCACTAGGCCGCGCTGGATCCCCGAGCTCGAGTAGTGCCGCGGCCGCGCAGGCCGGGGGGGAGCCGGTGGAGGAGGCGGCGGCGGCTCGGCTCGGCTCCACCCTCCGCGATCGGGGCCCGGCCCAGTCCCGAGGAGCGGCGGGGCCTGCGGGGGCCGTCAGGGGGCACGGCTGGTGTAAAAGCAGCGATTAAAAAGCAGCAGCTTCGCTGTATAGAGCTGGGTGTATGGGGTGAGGGGGAGTGCCTCCGTGAGCAGGGTATAAATCGATGGAAAATGGCAAATTAGTAGGGGAAGCTTAGATTTTTTATCAACGTTTGTGGGCTCTGGAGGCTTAGGGGTTGATCCATACTTTTCTGATGTTTATAACAGAAAAGGAAAGAGATTATCAAATCTTTTACATATTGGCATTTGGAGACTGCTCCATTTGTTCAGCTTTCAATTTTTGAAAATAAGCATTGACTTTTACTTGCAAAAAACCCACAGGTTAGTCAAATGTGGTTAAAACTGGAAAGCAAGTAAGTTCAAAGATACTACAAGAAGTTTCAAGGTTCTGTGAGTCCTGGATAATGATTTTTGAATTCAAGCTTGGCAGTGCCATCTTTAGGCTGCCAGACTGGGCCCTGGTATCTTAAACAGAAATCCTGGTAGGAAATTGCCGGTTGATTCCCAGTCACAAGCAGGAACCACAATTTTTGTATACATCCTCATAAATCAGATTTCTGATGCCTGTTTTGACATTTGGCACATAAAGCAGGCAGTAAAGTAGTAAGAGTGAGAGTTCAGTGTTCAAAACTGTAATGAACTGGTGTGCTCAGAAATGCAATCGAGGAAGAGAAGTTCCCATATATGCAGGATGCAGGTCAAAGCGAGCTTGAAGAACTTTTAAAGATTTATGATCTAATAGCACCCATAAAAGCATAAAATGAAGAGCAAAGCTTGATTACAGTGGGAGAGGAGGAGGAATTATACAAATCCAGGTATATTTATTACACTGTTATGCCCAATGGGTTAAAATGCCCACAAACATGAATGAAGCACATTCAGAGCCACAACCACTTCAGGGGTGAGCCATAACACTGAATTTAATTTTCATATTGGCAAAACACCTTCATTTTGAGGCTCTGTAGATGAGTTGGGAGGTGCTCTGAAACTCCAGGCCCGAAAGAGAAAGTCTCTCTGAGTTTGGGAACTCTCCGGCTTCATTAAGTCTCACCACATTTAGAGTTTTTTCTATTCACTCCATCACTAACATTACCAGCGCTTCTCATCAATAGAAACCTGGAAGATTTTAGCAGTTTTCCAAATACAAATGTGCGTCAAAGAATGACTATACGTGTATCTTAGTTAAAAAAAACAGTAAGGGAACCCTGTTGGTTAATACAACAGCACAGTACCTCCATTAGCTCCCAACTTTTGGTCTTATTTTCTCTTTGCCATGCATTCTAATAAAGTATTTGCTTTTTGTTGATCATTGTACATTGGAACCCTGTGTTTAATCGCATAGTTTTCAATGTTACCCATATTTATTTATTTATTTATTATTTTCTGAGTAGTTTCCATTAATTTATAGTCTGGAAACGTACTTCAGATGACTCCTAAATACATTACTGTGCACCCACCAGTACGTCTCCAGCCACTGAGCAGTGGCTATGCCTGGTTCGCTTGGTGCCCTTTGCAACAGCTATTTCTAAGTCCTTGTGCATCGCCCTGTCCTGCCAGCATAACAAGGTTTTGTCAGTCCCTGCAGCCTCTGCTTACAATATTTTGTGGATGCAGCCATGGCATATACCTGTTGTATGATGCCTTTCATGTGACACTACCAACTCTTTAATCTTTGTAATCGAATAATTTTAAACGGCTTCCAGGAATGTAGTATCTAGCAGGGGGTAGGGAGGAAACAGTGCAAGGCGGTTTTGAAGTCGCCTAAACATAAGGATCATTCTGTGTTCTTCCTGGTGAGCAAGAGCTTGGGATTTACAGTCTCAGCCCTCTGGTAGCCCATGAATGGTTGGAGTCTAAGCGCTGCACCATGGACTTGCACAAAGATGCTGCTGCTGGTTGTCTTGTGTGCCAGAATATCAGCTGACAGCCCGCCTCGATGCGTTCAGGCAGACAGGGAGAAGTGTTTTGCTGTAAACGCAGTACGGGCTGTGTGATGTTTATTTAGAAAAGTGGAGATTGTAAAGAGGCTGCCACAGAATTTGATCTATTTCGGCAGTAAAAAAGCCTAAAGGAAATTTTTGGATTACATCTGCCATCACTAGAATTGGATGGGGAGGTTATAGATAACAATCAGCTGTCTCATGGACCAGATTATACTGTCTGGTAAATCTGAAGACACTCCATTGATTATAGGAGAAATGTTTATGATTTACTGGTGGTGGTGGAGGCAGGCCGGAGAAGAATCCAGCCCTGTAAAGATGCCTGCTTGTTAGACAGAGCGAGGGTGAGGAGACAAGGTAGAAGGGATGCTCTCTTTAGAAAAGATACAAGGGTCATTGTAAATGACAATTAGACAGCTCTCCCCCAGCTCTGACATGGCAGCTCTGTTTTCAACCTGAAAATCTTCTTCTTTTAGAAAAAAAAAAAAAAAATGCTCAGGGAAATAACTCAGGGGAAAGGAGCTCCATCTCATCAAAGATTATGCATTAAGCAGACAGATAAAAGATCTTTCTTCCTAGGAAACGCAGTCCCTTCTCTCTCCAGTAATTACAGAAGTCAAATCAAAGTTGCCGTTAACGTTATTTAAGAAGTAATCTCCCTTGAAACAACACAAGTGACAGTTGTGAACTAATTTCATGCCAATGGGTCTAATCTGAGGGAACTTGTGGGTTACACTTTCTGTAACCTTTTATTTATTCATATTTTTGCAGTATTGTGATTTTAACACGAAACTGCTATCTCAGACCTTACACCAACCCATCAGTTGACTTGATTTTTTATGAGCTGCCTTTGAATCGTGAAGCACCTTTTCACATGTCTCAAAATACTCAAAGCCTTCCCCCCCACTAGTATGACAGGTGAGTCATTAATTTGTGTCAAACTCCTCCACTGTGTTTTAAGCGAGGATATTATGTGTTTTTCTCTATGAATGAGGAAATGAAAATGAGAAGGAGAGCTGCCGCAGGTGTGTTTGCAAACCTGAAAGAGAAGTGTGAAATGCTGTGTGTGACGGGGTGGAATCAGACACACAGCTCCGTGCCCTGTGCTCTGCACAGAAGCAGTGTGAAATTCCCCAAGCAGCAGACACACGGTTTGGGGATTTGGTTTTTATCTCCCTCGCTCCCACCAAGCCATGAGCTGCTAATGCATGCAGCACATCGACAAGTCCAAAGGTCCTGGGTGGCCGGGGATTTGTTCCAATATTTATTACCTTTGATGCATGCATGTATAACCTGCCTGCCCATCCGCTTTGTACCTAACCCACAGAGGACACACGGGTTTGTTACAGCTCTCAGCCTCAGTGTGCGGTGTGGCAGCTCCAGCTGCCCTGACTCATCCTCATAGCATTTGAAGTCCCCTTTTCTGGGGTTGGCACTGGTTTAGGTGGTAGCTGACACACACCGAATGTTCCTCAGCTAACCCCAGGGTTTTTCATGGCTGGGCAAAGAATGAAGCAGAAGCTCAGCTCGTGTAATTTGGGTAGCACAGATGCTTAAGCACGATTCACATTGCTGATGCTTTCCTTTTAATAGCCTTACATAGCTTACAATTTATGCAGCACAAAAAGGTGTGACTTGAAAAAAAAAAATAAATGCTTGTAGCAAAACAGAGTTACAAAATCCCCAGAACAACCAAGCTGTGTTTTTATCCAAAAAAAAAAAGTGCCTGTTGTCAGTTTGGGAGAAGACAATTAATTCTAAGTGCTTTTGGCTGTCTCAGTGGCAGGGTGACCTTTATGTGAATAAATACAATAATTCCATTTGATTACAGAAAGAAGCATCTTGATAATGGTAGCTCCTCATCTTCTACCATCACCTAAAGTGCAGGGGGGAGCAGACACCAGCCTGTCATTCTTCTGGCATGCAGATAAACCTAAAAATTTGATCTTGTGTTAAAATAATTTAACATCTCCCATTGCTAGGACTCAGAGCAGAGAGATTGACTGGAGATCAGTGCAGAGAATGCTCCTCTTTGCTTTCCTTTAAAAATCAAGATGCATTTAACTCTTTGGATTTGATGGAATCACAATTAAAAGAGAAAAGGAAAATATCAACCTTCCGTTTGTTAACTGTAAAAATGCAATCTGGCAGTGCTGCTGGTGGTTTGCTATTTCCCAGGTCAATAAATGGCTCCCCTGACTTTAATAAACATTGATGCTGCAGGCTTGTTCTACAGTGATTGAACCTTTTTATAGTTTCAACCACTCACATCGCATGAAAGCCTGAAGATTTTTTTTGATTCTTTTTTCTTCCTTTTTCAGGAGGGTTGGTTCTGATTGATTAAATTGTCATTTTCTGAGTTAGTTGCTGAATTATAACTTGGCATTTTTAACCGTGTGATTTGTTTAAAGAGACAGCTTTTTGATATAGCAAACCAGCTGAGAATTTTTAAGCAGTAAAAGGAAATTTTACTCACTTTGTTCTCAGCCTTTCATCACTGCCTACCAAAAAAAAAAAAAAAAAAAAAAAAAAAAAAAAAAAGCTCTTGAAAACAATGTAGAGGCTCTGATACGAGGAGAAGGTACTTAGATTCATCTAGATTCACCCTCATTTCTTCCTTATTTCATCATAGATCAGATCTGGTGGTATTCTATTGCTTTTGATTAGTAGTTGGACACCTCCTTGTTGTTAACATGTTTATCCTTCCGAGAAGAAGGGAAGGGATTAAAGGTGTAAATGTGAGTGCTACTCAAGTTGGTATTAAAATGGCAGAACTGTACTTTGGACCAGCTGATTTATTCCTTAATAATCAAATGGGATTTCTTTGCACTAAAATGATGGTCTTTGAGCATTCCTAATTCAAATAAATGCAAGATTTTCACCTGCATACAGTCTGGGCCTGGTTCAATGGACATAGGCCTTGTAATTCTTTAGATACTGTGAAAATGAATGCATCACATAGACATTATTTTTTGATTTAACTAGCTGCCACTTTCCTTCTCTGTGGATAACTGCTTGGTTTCAAGGCCTGTTTTATTTATTTATTTCTCTTTCCTTCTCTCCCCCAATTTAAGTCAGTATTTGAGATGGTAAAGCTGAAATGAATGAGACCCACATAAAAAAACATGTGTGTTCAGAATGTGTTTGGAAAGAAAGGCCAACAAAACTGTCTTGTAGCATATAACAGGGTGTCTTTGGCTTTTGATTTACAGTGCCTGCAGGGGAAATGGAATAATCTAATGGGCCGAATATGGGAGATCTTACGTTTGTTCACTGCAGTGTTACCCTGGCTGGACTCTGAAACAGTGCTTAGCTGTGGAAATCTCAGGGTGTCAATATGAAATACTGAAGTCCAATTATACTTCTGCTTGTACACTTTCCCCTCTCTGGCCATTTCAGCTTCTGCTCTGAAATAATAACTTACGACAGCAGAAAGCTGAATTTCAGCAGTGAATTATACCCCTGGCCTCTACATTTAATTGCATGATTCTGCAAGAAACCACAATTCGTCTTGGTCCCTTGAATCCTTTTTGCCCGTGTCCCTGTGTTTCTCTGCTGTTCATTCAAAACCTTAAAAGTGCAAAATAGCTCCACGAGAAGAGGTTGAATTGTGCATTTAAACTTACCTGCCACTGATTCCTGAAGATTTTTCACTAAAAAGGAATGGGTAGAGCTCTGTGTCACTGGGGTATGAAGCGCTGCAGAATGTGGACGCTTTCCTGCAGTGCTGCTCATCCAAAAGAGAGGTCAGGAGGCCACTTTGCACATACCCGTCCAGGTACAATCCTGCTGGCCAGGTGCTTTACAGGATGGCCATTTTCCCCCATGGTATCAAACTGAAGGTTTGACAGCAAGATATCGATGCATGAACAAATGTTCAATAACAAAAAGGAAGAAGTGAGGTGTTCTGCAGCTGTTAGTAACCACACTATGATAACATTTTCAGGAGAGTCACTTGTGTTCATTTCAAAACCATCTTGAGGCCATTTTGCAAGGTAGGGAATAAGCTGGAACATGAAAAAGGGTAAAATATTCATTAAAGCTATAATGATTTATATCATAACATTATGAGGTAGCACACTTTACCTCTGTACAGTTCCTCAATGAATGTTTTCCTAATTTCCATAAGTAATTGACCTCTCATTAGCAACTCATTAGAAAAATTGAGGTGATGTGACAAACGCAAACCCACTGTGACATATACTCTGCAAGTGAATAATTTATTGAAAACTAATGGATTCAAAATGAAGGACCAAGGGAAACTTCTTTCTTTGACTGCAGAAGATTTCATTTACATCTGTAAAGTAAAATGCATTCATGTAAATATACATAGCTGCACACTCAACAGTTCTTAAACCCATGCTTCAGCTCATGGCTGATTTTCAAACACTGTGAACCTTCATATCTTCTCTTGCAAGTGCATAGGAAAAGGAAGTAACCAAATAGTTCAGAACATAGGTCGGTCCCTGGTTCAACTGTAGATGCCAAAGCTGAAAAAAAATGAGTACAAATTTTGAAACACGGGCTAAGCACATGACTTAGTTCTTCAAGGAACTAAACATCCACTGGTACCTCTCAATGGCTCCAGTCTAGATGTGACACCTACCAAAACAGGGCTAATGCTGAATTCTTGCCCATAAGCAGCTCTTTCAGAAGGGAGGTGGCTGCTGCCTTCTTTTTGTAGCTACTGTTAAGCAACATGTGAATGTTAACAAGCTCAATAACAGATTTTGCACGTACTGAAATGTTAACTTTAATAACCTTCTATATCTGCCTTTTTAGGGATCTATAAATTGATTTCAAGCTAGTTCTTCATCACTGTAATATTGGGAAGATTGAGCCTGATGTTTAACATAAAGTTTTATGAGTCCTGGATGCCCCTGGACAAACCCATAAAAAAGCCTTTTCTTTTTCAATATGTCCCCTACAGTCCCGATAACCATCTGAAACTTATTTGAAAGTAACCCAATTTATGGGATCCAAGTTAACTTTTCATTGTAAAGCTACATATAGATGAGAGAGGCAAAAAAATCCCTGTCTAAAAAGTCTTGTAGAACAGAGACGAGATAAACGGATGCGCCACCATGACCTTTTGCAATACCAGCTAGGAAACTGCAGATCCTCTAAGGAAAATAAAAGCAATGGAGTGCTAATGTAAAACAATGGGAAAAGCCACTGGCTTAGGGCTCTACTGGCAAAAAGGCCAGTGAGAATCTCTTTTAGCATAGGTGACCATCTGTTTTGCTTGCCAACTGAACTGCAGAAGAAAAAAGGCACTGAAGAGGTCATGAGGAATCTCCTATAATGGAAGAAAAATGTATTTTTAAAAGCTCACTCAGAAAAATGAAACTACTTAGCTTGCCATGACATTTTAAAAGAAAAGGTTGAAGAGAAAAGAGACAATAAGTAAACAGTGAAGTTTCATGGTATATTGATTGCACTATGCCATGGGGCTATACCAAGTGAGTAGTTTTGTGGCATTGCCTTTTTTTTTTTTCCCCCTGCAAATCCTCCAAGTCCTAGTCATTGGTTTCAGCCAAAATACAGAGTGAAATCTCTGTAAAGGGTTTTAGAACCAGCTATCACCTCTTGCTAGAGCCATGGCTGAAATGAATTGCAGAGCTGGGTAGGAAACCAAGCATGATATGAAAACGGAAAGCTTAGGATATGTTACCCAAACATCTGTCTTACATTCAAGATCTCTTCTAGGATTTTCAGGACTGTCATAGAAACAACGCTTTTAAAGTCCTGGACAACCATTAAATTGGTGTAAACCTTCATAATGATGTTTATTATCAAGTCTCTCTGCATAGTGCTGTATGCTCTTCATTAGAGCCCACCCTTCCCACTCAGTTGCACACTCCTACACTGCACTACAAGGATGACTCATGGGCAGAATTTCTTTAGGATTTAGGAATACATTTGGATGTCAGCCAGTTGTGGAAAATATGCATACTTCCTCTTATACCCACGCATGTACTCGATATATTGCTTTACATATGGGATCTGAATCAGTAATACTAAAAGCCTGAAGTTGAAGGAAGAACAAAATGCACTTACAAACATGTTCCTTGCTAAGGTGATTTTTTTTTTTTTGTTTTAAATCATTTGTTCCGTCATTTTGTGAGAATGAAATATTGCATGATATATCTCACGATGGAAGTAGCTACCAAGAGAAAGAATATTTGGTGGAAATAACACCCCCCAAAAACAGATAATATTGTGTGTATGGACAGACTTGAAGGAAGTCATAGTACTAGGCATAAAAATAATAATTTAACTGAAGTAATTAAAAACACTTCCCTCACCTCCCCAAAAAATGGAATGAAAAATCTCACCTGCGGCAAAGACTTCTGCCAGACTTTGGAGCTACACCTGTACTGCCTGTTAGTGGGCTCTCAGGTTACCCTACACTATCTGCCTTGCACCTTTATGCCAAAAGCTGCTAATGGGAAAAATAGAATATTATCATTAAGTCTCCGAACATGACTTCCAGACCTGCAGTATCATGTCAGAGTCCCATGTGGCTAGCAAATCTGCAGGTATTCAGGAGCCCACCAAAATAGCCTTGAAAGGGCATCATAAACAACACCAAGAAAACAGTTTTTCTCTTGTTGTTGCAGCACGATTTTAGTTGTTGTATGCAAAATGGTTTAATATCACCCTAATCCCAGCTTGCCGTGTGAAAAATGACCCTGTCAATTTGATAGAGAGGTAGAATATCAAAAAGTGGAACATTTTGTCTAATAGGGGAGAGCTGACAAAGACAGACGGAATGATACTTAAGTGGATAAAATTGACTTGATTGTGAATTCCAAATGAAATTAAAAATATTACACTAAGATTTACAGGGTTTGTTTTCTGTCTTTTCTGTGCTTGCTTGTGCCATTACTATTTCAGTTCAGCAGCGGTATTATTTTCTTTATTGATAAAAGTCAAAGGCTGAGTATTGCAAGACATTTGGCAATGCTGATATAAGTTGGAACTCCCAGTTGTGCAGGAGTTGCCTATCGGTGTTTTTATTAGCAATCCTTATGACGGCTAACCCTCACTGCAGCAACCTCAGCGAACAAGCGTTGATGTAGGCAATAGCATCCCTTATTTCTCCAGCTGCTTAGAATAGCTGTACAGTTCTACAAGGATGGGACCCACAACCCCGCTGAGTTCCTACAATGAGTATTATCATAGCCGGTCAGGACAAGGCTTGGGTGGGAGACACTATAGGGAAATTGTCTGAGAAAATTATTTTCTTAAGATTTTCAGTAGCTGCTATAAAAAGTCTGAACTTTTATCTATTTTTCCCCTGCTCTGCTTTATAAACAAACATGACACTTTATTCTACAAAGTGATTTCTTTCTGAGTTATAGAACCACAGAAAAAGCATATAAAACCCACAGACCTTATTATTTTTGGATTCTTGAAACTCAAAATTGATTTAAACCAAGTTCAGCAAGTAATATTTCGTCCCCATCTGAGAAACTATATCTTGGGTTTCAGACAAGAGTAAATTTTTATGGGCACGTTGTAATTATAAACCCTTGAGAAACAGATTTGTAATGGGGACACTGGCACCAAGCTCCGCTGTAGTTGCTCTGTAGAGTGCTGACATGAAGAGGCTGAAAATCCATCCTCCCAAGAAGAAGCTTATTAAAAGACTGCAGTAGTTTTAATGACATTTTTTGTGACATCAAAATTATTTCAGTTGGAATCACAGAGCATCTCTGCTGCTGCATTTTTGCAGGTCTGAGGAGAAAATACTGCTGCAGCTTCAGCAGTATGAGCAGTGACTGAGGGAAGCAATCCAGGCAGATAAATCTGGGCTGCTACTCCATCCTCTGATGATGGGAGATGTAAATTTATCTGCTTAATTACAGCAGTGTATAATAATTATCACCAGGAAGGCAGGAAAAGTGTTTGGAAATACCATACAGGTTTTGCAAATGATCTGGGTTCCGCTTTTCCTCCTAAATTGATGAATAATAGCTGAAGTGTCAGTGATAACTGAACTCAAAATGAGGAGGTTTGGCTCACATCAGATATTTGGAGACTGATATTCAACTCCGTAGAGATCCTGGATTGATTTTTATGCAATACTTCAAGCCAAATGGGTATTTTCAAGCAATACCCATTTCTGATTGGGCTATCTTCTTGCTATTCATCTAGTGCCATTTGTAGCCATGAATTCAAATTAAATCATGGAAAGGTGCTTGGCCCAAAGGTATCACTCCATAAGAAATTAAGTCCTGTTCACTTATCAACCTTTAGCCACGATTCTCAACTACACAGGCAGGAGGATACATCACACAGATGGACAAATAACTTTATCCTCATATTTGAGGTGCTCAGGGAGCCCCAGAGCACATCATGACCCAGATGTAGGGCTCCAAACCCAAACTGTCCTCCGCCGCAAGGCACAGCCTCATGCCTTATTCTACAGCCAGGTTTTCACCCCTCTCAAAGCCCAACATCTTGCCTCTGGTGGCACATTTGGTGACTTTCATAGAATCCCTTTGAGTTTAGTCTGCAGAGGAAAGGACTGAAGCTTTGTATGGGCTAAAAATCAGATGTGTGAGACAACATGTGGAGGCAACAGCATGCAGCGAGCTTGGGAAATCAGACTGCTCTGGGCTGAATGGGAAAAGATTCCTCTGGGAAACAGCCTAGTTTGCATTACAGCCCATGATTTGAGGAACTTATGGCATTATCTATTTAATTGGTCAGACAGTGAAGAGGGGAACAGAGAAGGGCAGAAAACCCAGCTTCTCCCACAGGGTGCCTGCGTAGCCAAAACCAGCTGTACAAATCGGGAAGCACAGCAGGGCTGGGGAAGTTTGGCAGGGTTTGAGAGTCTGAGTAATTCTGGGCCCATATGCTGAGGGAAAAATCCCACAGGTTCCCCTTCATCTGGGCCAGTTCACTCCTACACACAGAGCTCACCCGGGGCTGAATCCAGCCCCTTCTCAAGTTCATGGCAAGTCTCCCGCTGGCTTCAGCGGAGACAGGATTTGTCCCTTCACGAAACGATCATATTTGTATTCAATACCCTGCAACTTAAAGTGAGGATTAGCAGAATTAAACTCTAATTTGTATATCTCAGGCTGCCAAGCTGCAATTAACTTTTGTGCATTTGAATTAGCAGGGAAAATTATTAACCACCTTTTCCTCATGGAATTATCATTTTACACTTCTGGAAAATTTCTCCTAAATCTGAAAAGTAGCCCACATCCCTGTGAACCTACTCCTCTTAATATCCCGTAGTTATTAGAGCAGGGAACAATTTCTCACCCCGTTGCTTTCACAAGCACCTACTGCTTGCCCAGCACCGTTGCGGTGCTGCGCACCTTGCTGATTTGCTTTGCATTGGCCTCGGGCTGAACAGACCACACAGGGCACTTTTCACAGGAGTCAGGACTCACAGCTTTAAACCCACCCAAGAATAACACCTATGTGCATAGCCCTTAGCAGATATCACTATCAGCTGCTATTTTGTGCTGTTTTTTAACCATGCAACATGCAGGCTCGCAATCCCTCATTTCCTTCTCCCATGCAAAGCTACGAAGGGCATGCATGTTTTCCCTGAGTGTTGGGCACACACATGAAGGTTCACATGGTAGAATAAAAGCAGCATAAAGCAATTTGAGTTTTCTGCCTAATTTTATGCTCTTCCTTTCTTGTATGTGCTTCGCTGGACTCAGCCTTACATGCACTAGGGCTAGTGATGCTCCAGTTGGTGCTGAACACTTGCAGAGGGTGTCTGCTTTCCTGCAGCATTTTTCCATGGGCTGTAGCACACCCTCCCGAGTGTATGAAACAATAGTTAACTTGAAACTTAACATTCCTGAAAACAAAAAACACAACAAAACAACACAACTTCAGGGCTTTTTTTTTTTTTTCGTTAAGAGAGGATACATAAGAACAGATAGCTTTTGATTTATGTATCACCCTTTTATAATAAATACATTTGTAACAACATAATGAAATTTTGGAACAAAAGTTCTTTTACAGAAGAATAATCTTTAACTGGTGTGAAATGCCTCCCTGGGACTTTGTCAGGTTTTAATTTCAGTTTGAATAAATTATTTGAGACACCAGGCTAGGAAAGATAAAGGTGAATTTCATCTCCTTCCAGCTCACCATAATGGAAATAATAACTACTTTAGCTAAAAACAAGTTTCCAATTAGTTTCTCTAAAATAATATTATTTCCTTTTATATAGATACTGTAGCTCATTTTGGAACCTAATTTTGATAATATATAAACATTTCTAAAGCTGCTATTCCCACCGAAAGGATGGCAAGTACAGACTTTGACAGCACATGTTGGGAGCATATCTGTACTAAAAAGCAGCCTTTGCTTTTCTTTAAAAGAATTTTAAAGAATAGAAGTAGAAAAATCAAATTAAAATCTTCTTAGTGATGAAGTCATCTGTCCCAAAAGACCTTATTTTAAGTGGCTGGATAATGATCATTAGACAAGACATTCTGAAATTATAAAATTCATTTCTTCTGGAAGAGAGATAGCCAGACCTTTACTTAAAAAAGTGCTTTATGGGGAGGGGACTTCAAGATACAGGAAAAGAAAAACAGTGCTGGCTCTAAAATGCAGCTTAAAGTGGCTAATTCATTTAACATTTTAAATTTGGAAGCAAACACTAATGTTTGAAAAATGAAAAAAAAATCTCAAGACTAGGTTAATGTGCTTGAAAAGATCCTTTGAAGGGATGTAACAGGACTATGCTCTGCTCCATCCCACCCAGCAATCTCTTCTGTTACAACCACCATCAACATATCTGTGCAGTTCAGCAAAAAGGAGAGTTTCTGTTTAGGCAGATGGTTTCTACACAAGAAGAGAACACCAAGCTCCAGGACCCTATACAACGCACTGTACTCACAAAGATAACATCCATGCAACACAGCAATCCACAGCAGGCCTGATCAACAAGTCTCTCAATGAGTCCCTCCAGCAGGCAGGGTGTCTGATCTTCTTTGTCCCTACAAAGGTGTAAGTGAAGCTCTAGGGTTTGTCTTAGACCTCACTTGGGAGCACATTTACCCCCAAACCTCCCATACTAGCCTCTGCTCCACACTCACATCTTGCTAGAGCAAGGCTCGAATGCCCCCCAAACCACACTTTTAAAGGCCATGAAAAGAAGCGTGATTTGGCCAAAAGCACAGCAGCTGTGGAGCTCACCAAGGGCTTTCAGCTCCTGCTTACAGCCATGGGGCTGGAGGCATGTGCCCTGAGCATTAGTTGCCTAAACAAACATTGCATCCCAGCCCAGCGTCACTTCGTTAGCTGTTCTGACTAATGTGATGTCAGCATGGTGGCTTCTGCCCACGCAGTAATGAATAAAAGCAATGACACGTACGGTAACATGAGCACGGCTTGAACTCTGACCACGTGTGAAGGCAGCCTAGATGTATAGCCCTGTTACTTTATCCATCCCTGCCAAAGCAAAGAAAAAAAAAGAGGGATATCACTGAACAGAATTTCAAAGACAGAGCAAAAAGGCTGCATGAAGTAAGACAGATGTATTTAAAAAATAATTTAAAAACTGCCTTTCATAATGTATAAGCCTCATTATCACATAATCACATATACATGTGTGTGCAAAACTGTGATGGAAAAGATCTTCTGGGATACCCTGACAGTTCCAGTGATGTTTTTGGACATTTTATGGTTTACTCTAGCTGTAATAATGGATCTACAGTTAGAGAATAATGGAAAACTATTCCATACTGAAAGCCTGGACAAATAGCTGGGATGTATATTTTATGAAGGTAATGCTGACATCAAAAATTCCTCTTGGTCTTACTGGCTTGGGCGTGGGGGCTTTTTAACCCAGTACCTCGTCTCTGCCAGCTGTCAACATGAAATACTGCAGAGGAAAGTGTAAAGATCAGGCAGGAGGCAATTGTAAAACAATTCACCCTTCACACTAGGTCTTGGTCTTCCTTTTTTGTAACTTCTTGCTACCCAAATTTTATGTGAGTAAATGATTACAGACAGTAAACCTCTGGCTTATGGTGTGACATGGGTTAACAAGAGGCTCTTCCAACTCTTGTGATGATACAAAAAAAGTTTGTCATAAACTGCCACCAAAGAGCCCTTTGTCACCAGTCAGACTGACACCTGCCCATAAAGCAATCCAAAGAGTTTTGAAATAAAGCATTTGCAAACATCATGTGCTGTTAGCAGATGTAGAGACTGAAAAAGACCCCACAGCCCCCTGAATTGCACTAAATGATTAGACCAGCTCAGGCAATTCTGGAAGTTCAGGCAGAAGGAGAAAGAAAACAAGGGCAAAGCTGAGCAGAAGTTGGAATTAGCAATTGCTCCTTACATGTGTTAATGTAGAGCAAGATATATATTTATGTTTGCTTCATCTTTAGTTGTTAAAGCTGTTTTACGTGTGATTGGGACCAAACTCAGCCAGGGCAATGGCATTCTTCAGGTGGGATTAGCTGACAGGTGGGGTATGTTGAAATCTCTCCTCGCCCTGCAGAAAAAGAAGGTGTATTTTACAGAGCTGTGTATTACTTGGTGCAAGGTAAAAGGAATACCTTTGAGAGCTGGAATATGGATTTTATATTCCATGAAAACTGCCTCATGAAACTGTGAATTAAATGGGTTCTTAGATACACGTAGCTCAATAAGTAAAACTAATAACTCTACCCATGCAATAAGGAAACGAGTCAGTGGCAGTGTGGAAAAATAAAGGAAGGAGAGGGCAGTTAATCATGTGTATGCTGAGGATCTTCCCCACTCCGGGAGCAGAAGGGGGCCCGTCATTTTGTCACGTTGCATGTAGAAATCATTGGGTGGAGAAACAGTAAAACTTGTGTTTGATGGAATGGAAACTTAAAACCGGCATAAACAGAACCACTCAAAAATAATGAAATGGAGTTTAAAAGGCTTTATCGCATTCCAGGTTCAGCACCAGCAGCTGAATTTACATATTACAGAAAAGCAACTGCAGAGGTGGAAACCAAGAAAATGCTGTTAGAGACAGGAACACAGAGCCAAAAGAGTCCCAGGAGAGTGATAGCAAATTCAGAGTTGCTGAATGTTTCAGGGTAATCCTTGAGGACTTTGAGTTTTTCTCAGTCCTTCCCATGCAGAAAGAAAAGAGTTAATAAATATTGTTAGTGCTTGGGGAATCACTCACAAGGGATCTTTTGGCAGAGTAATCTTCATATTTAGAAGTATTTTCTCATTATGTGTAATAGGATGATGAACTGAGAAATGATCTCAACCACTTATGATTCTAAAAGCCCCCAGCCTGAATAATCTATGCTGATTTAGAGATAATAGCATCAAAGGCATAACTCATTTAGCACAATGTCCATTTACTTACTCTGAAGACTTTCGCTTCCCTACAACTATTTTTACAGACACTTATAAAAGTTGATAATGATATAAAAAGAATAACATAATCAAAAAATGACAAGCGTACAACAAGAACCACTTTGTCCATGGATGCACTACAGACGTATAAAACCTGTTCCTAATGAAGTGCAATACAAATTCAAAGAGAAAGAAAAAGTGGAGAGCAGTCCCATTCTGCACTCATTAAAGTAAAACAAACTGACAGAAAGGATGCTTTTGTGTGCAAGAAGCTGCGGTGGCACTTATGAGCTGAGAGCTGCACACTTCCCGTGCCAATATGAACATGTACAGCTTCTCTGCTGTGGTTTCTCTTCAATAAAGAAGTAATGCTAAGCCTTGATTTCCTGCTGCACCTGCTTAGACTTTGCTCTTTTGGTGGCAAAAGCCATATTTTATCATGTCTCTGTACAGGGTCTACAAGAATATGTCTTTGCAGTGGGCTCTCTGTTCTCCTATGGCGTGTGCAGTAGCTCACTAGCAGAGGCAGCTGTCCCCAATTGCGCAGGATCACAGCCAACAGTTTCCCCATTTTGCTTCCAAGTCCTCATGACTGTAACATCCTATTTTCAGTGAAAAAATGTTTTCCTATGCATGGGACAATAAATGTCAGGCTGACCTAAAGAGCACTCTTTCCCTACGTTTCCCTTGGGTTCTCTCCTCTCGGAAGGTGATGATGAGCTCTTTCAAATGCCATTTATGTCATCATAAATCATCCACTTTTTTTTTTTTTTTTTTTTTTTTTAAATGTCACGGAGGTGGTTCTTTCTTGTGTCCCATTGATTTTAGGCAGGTTTTGTATCTCCAGAGCTGATCACTGTAGGGGGTTAGTTGTAAACTGCATTTTATCCCTGGTTGTTATCCTGGGTGACTAGGGACCAGGCACAGGGGCAATGGAGCAGCATGGTAGCAACAAGGGATGAGTGTTTCATGTTTACAAAAGAGGGATATTAATAAATGACACTGATTTAATCTTGCTGTTTGAAAAATGCCAGTCTACCTTCTAACCGATCCTCTTGATGTTTGGCATGTTCTTCCTTTCTTCTAGCCGGCTCTGTCCTGTGAACCTTGCAGGTCAGTTTGAGAAGCAGGCTGGTAGTGAGTTTGTCCATCTCCACTTCTCTTAATTCCTCAAGGCTTTGCATTCTTGTGCTTCATTTTTCTCTTGTGCCATTTCCTCCTGTGCTGAGCCCTTCTGGAGTTAGATTCCTGTTTGCTTATGTAATAAAACCATGAATTATTAACAGTATATAAAATATTGACAAACTGTTCTCTGAGATAGAACAGCTTTAAAGTATTGATTATGAATCCAGAGAGTTATAATTAGTTTCTGCATAAGAGATAATTAAGTTATTATTGTTTCTGTTTCTTCTAATATGGTGATGGATAGAAGGTATTTATACTGGACTCTGTGAAATCTTATTAAAATTAAGGCAATAGGTTTACAGGCACTCAAGATAATCATGAAATAAAGCATGATGGGGAAGAATTTACATTTTCAAAGAGCTCAGTTGGCAATGTCCACTCGCTGTGTAAAGAAATCATCTCAGGGAACTCCTGGACACTGAGGCATTATTGACTTTGGTGGAGGCAGAATCTCATTTCAGTTTGGTTCCATCAGAAATCACACCAAGGCTGCTGCACTTTGCATGCTCATGCACATTCTGGACCTTGTAGCTGACATCAGTCAAATTGGACTGGGAGTACAATTTTGGAGATATTTAGTTTCCACAATTTTTTTGGACAAACTTACAGGCAAAACCATTGCAGTGTTAGCATAGCTCTTGTAAGGCATCAGAAAATTCACAAAAGGGCTCAAATTCAAGATGACATGACACTGGTAAGTAGTTTTTATGGGTTATGCTGCTCCAAATTGATTTGTGCATCCTTACAGTTAGATGCTTTTGCCACAAGGGTATGTCTGATGAAAACCTAACCTTAGTCAGTGGAAATTATTGTATTTGCAGAGCATTCCCAAGCTGAACTGGGCAGCATGGACTCATCCTGCCTAACTGAGTGTGTTTGCCAGTGCTTCACCACAGAGCCCTTGGCCAGAAACTCTCTACAGTAAATAGGGAGTGGGGGTTACTTCTAAGATATAGTTGATCTGAGCAACTTTGGGAAGAGCACAGTCACTGCAGACATTTAAAGTTAGGGAAGCTCCATCCTCAGAGTGCAGTGTTGCAGCCCAGCCAATAGGAGATGCACTACTGAAGTGATGACAAGACCCATAGTATAGCCCAACAAACCGTACAGGTGTGGTGTCCATGGGCATCCTACGGTGGAAATTAAATCCCAAAAAATACCACAATGGAGGAACTACAAATAGAAAAGCATAAGAAATACATTTGCACATCTCAAGAACTGTCTTCAACAACTCAGAGAACACACGAACTCTGCTAATGAACATGCTATTAGGATTTCAACCAGATTTGCGAGAACAGACTCTTAAATCCTACCCTATGGGTCGAACCCACTCCACATTGCTGAAAACAAGTGAGGAAGCCTCATCCCTCGCTCTCACTAATGCAAGAGGAGTCTGGGGGAAGGTCTGAGCCACATGCATGACGAACATCTCCCAGACAATGAAGCTGACTTGAAAGTGTGTCTGTCTGTCAGAGCATGGATGCAGTGGTGCTCTGCCAGCCGTTAATAGGATTTCATTGTTCAACAGCTGCTTGAAAGTACCCCTCTCTTCTGCTTTCGTGCCGAGATATGATCATCCTCGCAGAGGGCTCTGGTCCTGCACAATCACTGTCTTCCCACCAAACAGTTCAGATTACAATGTCTGCCCACCCCGTGAACAAAATGGGGCACCTAATTGAAAGCGAGTGCTTCCTCGCCCCCCTCCCTCCCCAGCACTACCTCGCGTTTTCATCGCGCCTTTTGTCCGCTCTGCGTCAGCTGCGCCTGCCTTTCTTGCTTGGAATAGAAATAATCCCTGCTTCCCCGCAGCAAACATGAAAACCTGTGCACAGAGCACCAGCACTAAATGAGAGCCACTGTGTGGTTTTGAAGGCAGCAATGTTTCAGGGGACGAAAGCTCACGCCATGGTTAAAGCAGGACAGAGGGGATGGGACTGCATGGTGGGCAGAGGCTGGTGGGTGGCCGTCCTGCAGGATCCATCCTCCAGCTATTGTTTTTCCAGCCCCCCAACTGGAAATGTCTGATTTGCTGTGAAAAAGGGTTGCAGGGGAAAAAAAAACACACTGTGGAATATGACATTTTGGGAGCACGCACTGCCTCTCGCTCCTCCAAAATGTGTTGCATGAGCAAAGAGTGCAGCTGTGCTGGTTCAAAAACTGCCTCTCAGTGCTCTTCTCTGTAAGCCAGTGGCATTTTTCGGCTCAAAGGACCGAACAGGCAGGGTCTGGCGGAGTGGTGGCCAAGAGAGAGCAATGGCTGCAGGAAAGCAGCTGCGTCCTGGCTCTGCCAGGCGGCAGTGCCCTTGTGGAGGGTGGGAGCGAGCTGGAAGCCATGGCTCTGGCAGCATTTGCAGATGTGCCAGCCCACATCGTGGTGCCATCTGGGTCCCTGAGGCCACTGGCGGAGGTGCCCAGCCACCCACCAGGTGGCTCAAGAACTTCTGGTTAGTGTTTCTCCCTAGCTTTGCTTCATCCAGCAGTGCTGTCTTTCACGATTTTCCCAGCCCCATCTTTGCAGCTGAGAAATGTCAAACCTCTGGCCACGTGATTAGACCGAGAAATTCCAGCTCCCCGCTCCGAACAGGCTGAGGGTAATGAATCTATTGAAAATCAATGCCCCCTATCAGCAGTGAAATTGTTGTTGCAGGAAGAAAGTCACTTGCGGCTGCTGGCTTTGATGGCTCCCTCTTCCCTGGCCATTCACCTGCTGGGCTCAGACCCCCGTTAAGGGGAAAGGGTTTTCTCCATAACAGAGGCGAGAGCACAGAGTGATGGTAAAGAGAGGGTTACCTTGAAAAAGTGAGGTTTTGGTCTGATGGAGGCTTTTCCCTGGGCTGTCACAACAAGCTCCTTCTAATCAGGGTTGACCTCACAGAGTGCAATGTCCCTCTGTAGCAAAAAGGCAGCGATGCACTGCTCAGAACAGCTGTTACTTGGAAGCAACAAGTAACTACATGTCTTGCTCTGTTTTTTCCCAGTTCGGATACAAATACAATATCTTGTACATCTCTAGGCAGAGAACACACTTGAACAGAAAGCCTCGCATCCCTTGCGTCCGTTATTAACCCTCGCACAACACATTTACATCATTATTAAGTCCCCCCAGCTCTCATACCAACAGCAATCATCTGTCTGGGTGTTATAATGGGACTAGCAAATGTATACATCAGCAGTAGTTTTGGAAGGCTACATTGTGCAAATGGGCAGGTATACGGACTTACTTCAATTTCAGTGTCTCTACTGTAAATTCTGGTGCCTCACTTGTACTTTGGATCAGAAAAAAATGTTCTCTATTAAGGAGGGGGTGGAATTGGCTACATTCACACAAACAAGGGTTTGGACGTACATCTTTCAGACATGTTATGGAAATTAATTTCTTCCAGTCTTCCCCCTCTTTCTTGAAGATACAGAGATACATTTGCATGGATAACATAAAGGCAAAGCTCAGTTAATCATTGTGCCTAACTCATCATACCTTTTTGATGGGCTGATTTTTATTGGATTATTTACCTTGTAGAGCTTCACTAGGTCTAAGTTCTTAAAAGGATCCCTCCCATACCCTTCCATAGAGCTGGATTCAACAGCAACAGTTGCCACCTGTTTCTTACCATGCAGTCTTTTTCCTCTCTTCTTTCTAAATGCTTGACACAACTGGGCAGAGTCGACATCCCATTTTCTCCATGTGTGACATTGCTCAGTGGCAGCTGCTAAAAGAAAAGCCCCATCATAATCAGTGTGTTTTGCCTGTAGCATAAGGCATTTCAGAAACATTGAAAAGCTGAAAGGAAATAGAAGATAAGTTGGAAATCATGAGCTGAAATGTGCACTTCCATTTCAGAGATTAAATTAGAAAAATATATTATCATGTATTTAAAACAGTATCATCAGCCAGCTTGACAGCTCATCTGGGCTCATGCTGGGCTGCTATTGAAGAGACTTGGGCTAGCATCCAGCCTTAGGACTTTCACATCTCTGATATCCAAAGGCTGGTTCAAACTGTAGGGCACTGCTGCTTGTTGGGGAGCAGAAGAGGTTTCTGCTGGAGCATCCCGCTGACTGCAGCACTTTGCAAACTCAAGGACAGGCCAGCATTACCATTTTAAAGTGCTGCTGACCCATCAAGTATGAGGAGGAATGGGAAAGTAATAATGAAAGATTTGCACAGCTGGAGAAATGGCTCAAATAGAACAGACCTATGGAGAACATAATGGGCAGGTAGGTGTAAATAAGCAACCATTTCCTGGTCATCGGGAAAAGGTCTTTCCTCATCAAAAAAAAAAAAAAAAAAAAAAAGCGTGGCAAGTCCAGAGAGCACTGAGTCCATAGCAGAACTCCCTAGGGAGAAGACTCTGGGCTTTCCAGTCCCTCAGTCTGGCTCCATCACTGAATGTGATGAAAGACTGCTGGGGGTCATGAGTTTACATCTGGACAATATCACTGATTCCTTCCCATTTGTACTCTGTCCTGGAAACGTGCTTTTGGGCACAGTTAGAGACAAGGTGGCAAGGGAGGTGGAGCTTAGGTGAACTTTCCTCCTGTGTCAGGATAAAGACACAGTCTGCATTAATATATGCTGATCTCTGCATGTCTCCATTAAATGGTTTTACACATCTGTAATTATTTCCTATATAATTGAATGAAGGGACATTTATTTCAGAACTGCATATTGCTTGCCATCAAGATGAGCTTGGCTCAAACCACCCACGGAGTACAGAAATGAAGCATTTGCTCCCATCAGCCAACTCGGAAGCAAAACCACAATGATGTCTTTGGACATACTGATCCAAGTCAGGGGTCTGTCATTCAAAAGAGAGATTATAAAAAAGGATTGGCTATAGGCTTGATTTTAACAGTGTTACCCCTCTTGAACAGGGAAGCTGCTGAGCAAGGAAGCATGAGGAGAGCAAGCAGAGCTGGCATTAGTTCTGTCCTGTGTGCACCAAGAGCACAGTGCAGCCATTCTTGCAAGGAGCACACATGGGCTAATTACAGCCTTCATCTGATTGATTTTTTCTTTGTCCATTTCATATTTTTCCAGTAGTGTTTTTAGTATCAGAAAGTCCTCTGGCTCTTTGACTCTGCCATTTCAGCTGCATCCTGGGCTCCATTCAAAATTATGATACAATCCCAAAACCTTGAGCGTAAGCCAGGCTCTCTCCTTCCCAAACTGGCAGGCTTCACGAGATGCAATGAACATATTTTTCACAGTTATGCATCTTGCATCTGACTCAGGTTGTTGTTATTATGCAGTAAGTGTTTCAGTCTGAACATTAAAGAAAAGAAAAAATGTCAGGTCCTAAGGGGGGAATAAAATCCACTAATCCAACATAGGCTTTATTTGCTTGTTGACTACCAACCAGTGCTGAATACGGCGGGACTCCCAGAGCTTGAAACAGGATTAGAGGGTAGGAAATAGGACATTTATTTCAACTCAGATTCTTATTTAAGTTTTTATTCTGGCTACACAGCTAGGTATTTGGACATCTGGCGAAAACTCTTGGCCACACACAAGCTCTGAAAATGTTGTTAATCTGTAAAATCAATATTGTATTTAGGAAATTGCTCACCTACCTGCATGTTAGTGACTACTAATTCATCCGTACACTATTTCTTGTGTTATTAACTATGTAGGAAAAGGCATTACTTTCTTTTTATCACTCTTGGACAACTTATGCCACCTTGTATTTATGACATGCAATACAATGTAAATTATATTATTACTGTTGACTTGTATCAGCTGGAATGTTTTAAAAAAAGTTTTGTAAGTAATTTCCAGAAGTGGGATCCACGTGTTGGTTAAAAAGTGCTTGAACACATCTAGCTGATTACATGAGGGTATGCTGGGCATGCACAGATGCAGTGTGGCCCCTCAGATCCCAAAAGACCAGTCGTCCCCCCTGTAACCAGTGCTCTGTTTCTCACACTGTTAAAATAATAAGCTGAATCTTGCTTTGCTTAAGAATCAGGAAGCTTGAAATAGAGACTGTGGAAGTCAAACAATGGGGTGGTTGCTGTAATTTCCTAAAGCTGTTGTGTTTGATTTGCCTTTAACTCAGTTAAGTATCTTGGCAAACCCTTAATTTGAAATCTGTAGAGGCTGAGCATCACACCCTGCTAGGCCTATCAACAGATGGAGGAATTCCTGGAGGCAAAATGTATATCCTCGTGCTACTTTTTTTTCCCTTCATTGTAATACTAATTATGCATTGAAATTATTAGTACACTTGGAGACTGACAGATTTATGTTTAGTGGAGAGTGCCACTGGAAAAGCGTGGGACTAACAGATGCAGGTGGTAGGGGGTTGCCAGTCATGGGCTGACTTTTGTTTGTTAGCAATGTAAAAGCTGATAATAAACAAGGAAATCAGGTCTGCAGCCCAGAGAGCAGAGAGCTTGGAAAAGATGAAGGTATTTGGGTTGTAAATGCACAGCATGAGATGAGACCCAAGATCTTCCCCATCTCTTGAGCTCAGACCAGAGCTCTGAACCTCACGTGCTGGATGTGTAAGACGAACCATGGGAGCTGCAGGGTCCTGCTCAGTCCATGCCCTTTCCCGAGGAGAAGAAAGCCTGTCATTGTCCTCATGATGCCCTGACAACAAGCCCTCCAAGCCTGCACCCTGGCAGCCCTTCTGCTTCACACTATTGCACTTGGCTCCTAAAGGAGATCCGGGGTACACCAGGCTTGATTCGTGGTCTGGAAAAGACCTAGAAAAAAACCTTCAGTCAGATGTCTACTTGCCCCTACTGCATATATATTTGACAAATGAACTGGAAGAAACTTAAAAAAATCCATGCATTTTCTCTTTACTTAGCTTGTTAGTGCTTTCTTCATTAATCATTGATATTGGAGCTAGCTAAGTTACTGTGGGAGTGAGCTGACATTATTTTTTCCTCCAAAATAATGTAGGGTTATGCAGGTGCTTACAGAGCACATCTTACTGGAGTGGAATTTCCAGTGATGGCACCAGCTGGGTTTGCTTCTGCACCCTCAGGTGAGCTGGCAGGATTGCAGGGCACCTACATCCTACAGCGAACTTCTGTGGCTTCCCTCTGGCATGGTGCATTTTGTCCATCTTCCCCAAAAGGATGGTTCTCTTTAAAAGCAAAGCTCTTTAATGGGATGCACATCGCAGCGTACTATTTGCTCCAGTTGCCCTCTGTGTGCTGATATTGTTTGATTTTTAAAACCCTTCAAAATCAGCTGCAGACTGAAAAAACACCCACCCCACCCCCTGAAAAAAAAACAACAACCAACCAAACAAAAAACAAGTACAGGTGAACGTTAGTATACAACACAGATGGAAATGAAATTCAATCATGCAGAAAGTGCCAATGACTTATTATACATGAACGAGATGGGAAGTACATTTTGTCTAGTCCCAAAGCATTTTAAAATAACCGTTCAGCATCTTCTCACCTGAAATGTATCGTCTTATTGATTTTGAGCTGACTTCTGCAGATTGACTCCATCTGCCTATTTGGCTGTCATGCTTTGGAGTCCTCAACTGCCCAGAAAATGGTGCCACTGCCATTCCCAAAGATGCTTTTAATGCAGCTGGTTTAAGGTGAACTAGAACAATAGCCCAAAATGAGAGTAGCCGAATAATAACACCAGCCAGCTGGGAATAACAAGCACACAGCCACAGCTGAGCTCTTCTGCTATGGGATGGAAAATCTGGGTCGTTTTCAGGATTAACCATCTACACAACCAGGATAAAATATTTTCAATTGGAACGAGATTTTGTCAATTTTCACTGTACAACATGGTCGAACAAGAAAGAAATGTCAGGTCACTTATTGCACCAATTTATCTGCCAGCTAAATTGTTCCTTCTCAGGCCTTCTGGCAACATTCAAGACTTCCTCAGATATCTTTCAGACTGCCCCAAGATTTCCTTTTATCAAGTATATAATTCTTTGCAATAAAAACAACCCCATTGGAGTAAAACACCAGGGGAAAAAAAGAGAAAGAAGTAAAACTCTGTGGATATGGGAGTGAAATGAGAGCATCTCCCCCTTTCAAGCCTGGAATTACTTTTCAGGGTTGGTTCACTGATCACAGACTCGGGCTGAAAGGGCTCCTGGCTTGTGCATGCAGCAAGCAAAGTCTGGTGGAGTGTGCAAGGCAGAGGGAAGCCTGGCTGTGTGATTTTGCTGTGCTTATGTTTAACATAATTTTCAGTCATGACAAATTTATGCAGAGCGAGAACATTTCAAAAACGTTAATGCAAATGTAAAATGTACTTTAAAAAAGTACATCCCCTCCTTTGCAGCCTTTGTGAATGGAATCAGTTAACAGTGCTTAAGCCTACAAATCCCAGGCTCATCTGCACCACGGTTCCCTCCTGAGCGATCAGTGTGCTCCCCCACATGCTCGTGGGACTCACAGGGCTTTCTCTGGTCCTGAAGCTACGTCATGTCCAGAAACACCTTGCTCAGAGCTGTCCAAGTTTGGAAAGTGCTCTTAGGCATGTTATCTCTCGAACAAACCCTGGAGCACAAAGTTGAGCTGAGGATCATGGTGAAGGCTTTTTTCCTGAATGAGGACCTGAAGCCTTTGTTCCTTCACAGTGGAGGACAAAGTGGAAATGATTCCAGCACCTCGAAAAATGAAGCAGGTGACTCTGAGGGCTTCAGCAGTGAAATCTCAAGTACAGATCCCCAACTCCAGCTCGTCTGATACTTCCTTTCATCTCTATTGGAGACGATCCAGCTCTGCCCAGCAGCTCCCGTAGCTCAGCAAAACGATCAGAACAGCGTGCCAGTAATCCTGACATAACGAGAATGACACATTAATCTCACAGCTGGGCATAGCCACCAGTGGACAAAACTGTCATGAGGGAATTGAAGGAGCATTGCACCATTTGTGGGTTGTGCTGTTCAAGGCAACCCAGGGCACCAGTCCCCTAAAAGGCACTGGTGATTTTGAACACAAGGTGCTTAATGAGGTGCAGAGATAAAAAACAAAAACAAAAACAAAATAATTGCATGTCTTTATGTAGCTTTGCTTTTTGGAAATTAATCACAGCAGGTTAGAAGGTCCAACACATTTTAAAAGAGATACATAAGTATGGTATTTTTTCTTAAAATAAAGAAAAAAAAAAAGCGTGGTAGAAGTACCACTGCCAGCATTATTCCCAATGGGGAACAACAGGGGCTCTGCTAAGCAGACAGCACTTCACCTTAAGTATTAAGCTAATTCCCCTGTACCATCAGGAGACAGCTTTCCTGCCAATCACTTCTGGGTGCATGACAGCTCATGGCTTAACTGCACCTATCTTGTATCATTTAACCAGATAGTATCTGTTTTGACATTCATGACTGAGATACTTGGCTTGTAATTGGGAATGAGTATAACAGAGCAGAACAGAGTGATTTCCTTTCCCAAGGATGGTTGTTAGGGTGACGTGGCACTCTGGTGCTTAACTTAGCTGCACAACAGAAACCCTCCTATTAATGTCACAGACTAGGGCAAACAAAGACTTGTGCATGACTGCAAACCCCGTGGAGAAAAGGTGACATGTCCCAGAGGTACACAAGCAAGCTAACACTGACTGGTTGCTGGTGATCTTGTCTATACTTGTGCACTGAATCCAGACCTTTGCAGGTGTTGGCATTAAGTGGGGGAACACGTGGCTGCTGTGGGGCAGGCAGGATGCCCTGCTGCAGGATAAAGCTCTGAGCATCATCATGACATGGGCCTGACCAGCATCCTGTGCTTGCATGGTGTGTTATTTGGCTTTGCTCTGTAATATCTTAGGAGACTTTCTGGATTATGGAAGTATGCTGTCTCCTGCCTTGGTTGGTATTTGACTTCCTCTGTTCACCAAATGGAGGAAAATGTGCAGAAATCTGCATTGGTGGCTTCTGCTTTCAGCTGAAGAGGACAAGTGTACAGTGCCTGAAGAAGGCGAGCCACCGCTGCCGTATTTCACACCAACCACACAGCTGGAGTGTTCCGTATTTCAAGTAGACCAACACAAAAACTGATGCTGAATTTTAGATTTTCACTTGTATCAGAACCAGGGTGGAGAAAGGATGGATTTTACACTTGCATGTCAGAACAATACTATTATTCTTCCTGAATGCCTTTGATAAAGGAAAACTGACAAAGCTATTGACAGCACAAACCAGGAAGAATTATGAGACTGGAAGAGGAGATTCAGTTCCTTGAGCTGTTTGATGTAACCATTACTGTCGGGTAAGGGTCCTAATTAATGCAGGTATCTCATTCTAATTGCATGGATCAGGCTGCTTTGTCTTTTCAATAATCTATAGAGCTGTACCTGGCATTAATCTTATTAATGGAACGATTACACTGCCTACAAATTAATTTCCAGCATGAGATTATCTATGGGATGTGCTTGTGTGCAAAGGGATTTCTTCCTTTTGAACTGTAAGAATGGGAATCTCCCAACGTTCTCCAGATTTTAGGATTTACACTCTCAAAGTTGGCCCCTGCTGTAATAAATAAATAAATAAATACCTGTCAGGTATACTCCTGTAGGGTCCATCTATTGCAAGTATGTGTTTACATAGGCCATATATCTATATATTTTTCAAGATGAATAAGCAGGCATCAGGCTGAAAACTCTCTCAGAGGCATGCACTGCCTCTTAGCCTTGCTGGCAGCAATGATCTTGGACAGCGTGCATGAGGGCAAACAGCTCCAAAGCTGCCACAAGCAGTGTTCACCCCTGAACAAAACAATAATCCCTCCTGCTCTCTGGAAGTAATCTTCCCAGCAAATGGGAGGCCCTTCTCACCCAGGAAAAAAAAAACAAAAACAACACACACACATAAAACCCACAAACAATGTTGTATAAACTAACGGTCAAAAGAAAATCCCCTCTCAAAAACTGCCATTTCCAGAGTTCCAGTTGTTATTATAGGCGGTTGTGCTCTTTTCCTCCTCATGTTGGTGCAGGAAAGTTAAATGCCTCATCATTTAGATGTCTATTAGAAACACAAGCAAAAATTGAAGTGACAGCAATAAAACCATGGCATGTTTCAGCCACCAGTGACATTGATGTCTGAAGCTTGGCACTGTCAGGATGTCTAATAAAAACAAGATTGAAGTGACAAAAAGAAACAACCTCATGCCAAAGCTTTAATTTGTGTACACCTCCTTGGCTTTAGGTGCTGTGAGTCCAAGTGGGATGTGCTGAGCCGAGACCCTGCTCCTGGGGCCACTCGTGCCTCTACTTAACCAAAAGACACTGAACTGGGCTGCATTAAAACCCTCGAAGCAAACCCATATGTCTCCATGTCATGGAGCAGAGGTGGACACCACCTGAGTAACTGGAGGCACTTAATTTCCCTGAAAGTCACCGCGCGTTTAAGACACGTATTGATTTCCGTACCGTGTTAGTACTTTATGAGTGATTTCTTATGTAAGTGTCAGGTGAGAGACATGAATGGAGACCTAATTAAAGTGTATACAAAGTACACGCAGTAAATCTCTTTGGCAATGTCAGCCTGCTTTAGAGCAGCCCAGGAGAGCAAACAAGATGGCATAAATGAAAGATAAAGAAATACTAATAGTCTGCAATGCTCCCAGAGCGGCAGCTTAGCTTATGAGCCACTAGCATGAAGTAGCTGAGATACTGAAGGAGAAAAAGTGCAATTCCTGGGGCACATTCCACAGACCTAAACCACAAAACAATGGTAATTTTGCTCTTAAATAACAACACTGTGTCCCTCTCCTGTGTTGTAGCCATTATTCCACAATGATTTAAAATTAATGCTCTCTCTCCATCAATGATCCATCCCATTAGATTTTCATACCCACAAGAGCATCTTAGAGAAAAAGAGTGCAGCAAATACCATGGAGGTGAAAATAATTATTTTAGCATTAGAGGTAAGTCAGTACCAGGACAATGATCTGTTACTTGTTCTGTGACATTCAGCTGGTGCTGCTGTCCTTTGAGGAGAATTGGACCTTGCTTACCATGAGCTGGGCAGGATCCCAAGGTCCTTCTGCTCAGATTTTGGATGGCTTGCAAGGCTCACACGAACTAACAGTTTTGCAGAAATGTATTCAAAAGCAAAATGATTTTGTAAGTGTCTGTCAGGTGGATGAAAACAGATGCAAGTTTTCTCTGCCTTCAGTCCCGGTTAGGCAGAAATTCTGGTCTGGAAGTTTTACACAGCTGCTTTCTGCTTTTGGGAAATACCACGGCCAAGGTAATAAATACTAGTGGAAATAAATACCACAGTATATTGGCTTGGGCATAGCACTGCACTAACTTATCTCTACAGCTCTTTGGACTGGAGCTGGCTTGTGTTTCTGCACAAAGAAGCTAGGGTCCAGGTCAAGGTATTAAACATTTGACTACCCATGTTGACTGCCCACATCTGAATAACTGTGGGTTTGGGGTGGATGTTTTCCTTATCTTCTCCTGAAGATGTGACTCAGGAGTTTTTCAAAAGGTTATTACTTCTCTTATTTAAAAGGCTGGTCCAAATTTGGCACCATAGTCCCTCCAAACTCCCGCACTGGTCCTTGGACAAGGAGAAAGCTATTCCCAACTTTTTATCTTGGCTGGGTGGCCTGGGACCTATTTAAATTTTATTCATCCATTCTCTTCATTAAGTCTGCACTGGGATGAAAGTCTTCTCTTTTAACCTCTGGGTTTCCTCACCTTGTGCCTGTGCCCCTCCTGGATATTGTGTTGGAGCAGTACACAATGAGAAAATCTGCTCGTTTGTGAAGCCAGTCATTAATAAGGAGCAAGATGGCTTTACCACGGGGATGCCAGCATTACTTGGCTGACAATGTCCCTTACGATCCTGGAGAGATTTTAATGGATTGAACAGGTTGATGTTGTCATTTTCAATTTGCTGAACCATCTGACAGTGTTCCCAACAATTAGCACGCACAAAATATGAAAATATGTTACCTTTTACATTAAAAAAAAAAAAAAAAAAGAATATGGGAAGCTGCCTAGTCTCTGGAGTTGTATAATAACTTGTTATTATGAGGTGCTTGCTTTGACTTTAAATAGATTTTGGTACAGCAGAGTCACCCTAACCTTGGGATAAATTTAGCCATCGCCTGAGTCAGTGCAGGGGTTTGGGATCATTAAAAGCTGATCAGGAATTAGTGCGTGGCACCTGCGGTTGGGGCTGCAGGATGTGGCAGCTATGCTTGTGTAGCCCAGGGGTGGGCGGCACTGGTGGGCCAAGGACATGGGGTGCAGGAGGGGGTTGATGCCCAGACCCCTGTGTGTGATGCCCATGGTGTTGCTGCCTGCACCTCTGTGAGTCCCAGCCCGCTGTTACGCAGCAAAGTGGAGGAGGAAGCAAAAGGATTGCCCAAGGTCATGGATGAAGAGGAAAACCAGGACAAATTAACACCCACAGACCAGGAGGTGCTGCGAGGGAGGTTGCTCAGGCTGGCTTACTGGGATTAAAGGTTGCTTTTGTTTCTGCAGTGGACATGAGACTGTAAAACAGCTGTCAGCTAAGGAGAGACTGAAAAGAACATCTAATGTCAAAACCCCAGCGGTAGCAGGCATTTTTTTTTTTTTTTTAATGCAATAGCAGCTGCAGTCATTTTAGATCCTCCATTACTTATATTACAAAGAAATACATCTGGATCCTGGCAGTGGGGCTGATGCTAGCACCAGAGGGACATGGGGGAGCTCCTCTGTGTGCAGGGTGGGCTAAGAAGGTTCCCAAGCTCCCCAGCAAGCTGTGGGGTTCACGCGGAGGCTCTAGGCAGGAGGATCTGTGTACGGGAGGCAGGGCTCAGCACCAGCTTTTCCCTTCCCATCCCTCAGTATTTCACACAGCCATGTGTTGGGATGCCCCTGTCCTATTGGGCACATCCACTGCTTCCACTTGGCTTTTTTCCTTCTGCACCAGCTGAGAAGGTGAAGGGGTTTGGAGAGCAACAGGGGAGCCATTTGGAGTGCGTGTGGCTTTTGAGCAGACAGAAATCCTTTAAACAAAGCAGCCAGTCTGGGCTGGGTGACGTGCCCCCACCCAGGACGAGGGCAGGAGGAAGACCTCCTCTCTCCAAGCCCTGTCAGGAGGGAAGTGACCTCCATTCTTCACCGCCAAGCAGCAGATGATGAGTAATGGCTCAGGCTCTGCTACCTGTGCTAAGGCAGGTCCTGGAAGGCAGGAGGCTGGAGAATGCATCCATCTCAGTGCTGAGAGCAGCGTGAGGAAACCCACAGCCAAATTCCTCTTCCTCTTCCTATACACAACCAGCTGGGCTTGCAGCCAGGATGGGGAGACCGAAAGAGCAGAGGGGAGCCCCTGGACTGGCACCTGACCTCTACGGGAGGATTGAGAAGTGCTGGTGGCTGCAGCTTCCCATGCTGCAAATTTTCATCTATTTAACCTCAGGAGACTTCTCCGGTCCTTTGCCCATCACTCGTAGGACATGAAAGGCACAGCCAGAAGGGCTGCGCTGCGGCAGCCAAGTGTCTGAGCCTCCGAGCCTCAGCCTCACGCGTGGGTGGGAGATAGAAGTCTCCTCCTCGAGCATCAAAACCCCGAGCCAGAAGTGTAGGAAGCTTTTTGTTTCCTTGCAGGTTTTCATGCTGCTTCTCCCAGAGACAGTTTTGAGAAAGACTGTCAGAATATCTTCAACAAAATACTAAAGAAACACACTGGGAACTGTGAAGGCTCAGATTTGAATATAAATATGAACTGACAAGCTGCTTCATGTGGTATCATTAAACTTCAGAGTTAGACTTTTTTTGAAAACCAAATTATCATGAGAAGATATGTCTGCAATGTTAAACTTGAGATGAAAACTGCTTATTTTTCTGTTTAGGGCAATAACCACTAGAAGGAAAAGTTTCTGCGATTCAGTGTTTAACAGGGTTTTGATTTATTTTTACATTTATCGCAGCTTAATTATGAACAATATTCTCTATACTGCAAACACGCGGGGGTTATAAAACCGAGGAAAAAGCGGGATGATTTGGAGATTATTTGATGCTCCGAGGTCTGGCTGGGCTTGCACCGGGACAAGACAGCGGAGCTCGGTGACCGCTGGATGTCACTGTTAAGTCACGCAAACACCGGCAGGACCTGAGGAGTGCCCCGTGCCTCCCGCATCCCCTGCCCCACACTGTCTGGGTGGCTCAGGGGTTAAGCTCTAGCAAGGCCCTCTCCTGCTTTTGGGACAAAAAAACAAACAAACAAACAAAAAACACGCTTTTTTTTTTTTTTTCCTTCATTTTTTCCCCCCTATTATAATTTTAAAGAGCTATGCAAAGTTCAAAGCGCTGAGGCGAAGCTACTTGGGTGAAATTTAGGACAGCAGGAAAACAAAGCAAGGTTTTGCTTTATCCTCCCAAACAAATCCCCATACTTCAATCACGGTAGCACAGCAATGTGGGGTTGGTTCGGATGCACAATGCGTGGGGATTGCTGGCAACTTGATTTGCTGCTATTAATACCACAGGAGCGAACAGGAAAACCGGTGTAATTCTTTGACAGAAACCAACCAGCTTAATGCTAGGTCAGAGCACTGAAACCTGCTGTGCCCTGGGTGTAGCCCTCAGAACTTTCCTTCCCCAGTGCACAAATACATGGTCCTGAGATACCCTAACACAAGCAAATATCTAGGTAGTGTTCTCCTGAAGAAGGATATAAATGAGTTTCTCCTCTTTTCTTCCATTTCCCTTTGTTCACAGCTTTGACAACACGGTTGTTTTCTGTGCAGATTTTGGACAGTGTGTACTTCTCTGTATTTTTAATGCCAAAGCCATGGAAAATGGGCTCATATTATCAAAGCATCACTCAGGAGCAGGCTTGCTTCCCTCGCCATTTTTACTAGAAAGTGGCCTGTTTTTTCTTAATATGCCATCACAAAAAAATTCCTTTGAAAAAAAGGCCTGTTCTAGAATTCACAATGGGCTGTGACAAACTGTGAATTTCAAACAGTTTCACATTTCATTGCAAACATTTCCCGCTCCTCTTCACACGAGCAAGTCAACACAGATGCTTGCTCCAGCCCCATTGTGGCTCCCTGTTGGCGCTGCAGGGCTGATTCCCACCGATGTTAATCTGGGGTTGCTCCTCTGATGGCAGGGGCTTTGCTGCCATAGAACTGAGCTCAGCCTCATCACATCTTGCTTTAAAAATCCCCTGCCCAGTGATGCCTTTAAGGACGCGTCGATGGCTGAAGGGCTGTTATCGTGCTGTTGTGGCTGTCCATCGAGGCTGATCACTGCTGCCTTGTAATGTTTTCCTCGGGCTCAGTGCTTCACGAGGATGTTCTGAGGTGATTTAGAGCAACAGGGGCTGGGGAAGGACCTGCTGAAAGGACAAGGTTTATTTCTCTTACCTTTGGACAGTATATTCATGGTGACTTTCTGTCACTGTGTGCTAGTTAGTGTGATGGGACGATGACTTGTTGTGGTGCTTTCTCAGAGCAAACATACCATAATTTAATACTTTTGGGGCCAGACTCACAAGTGCTCAATCATTTGTGATGGACAGCTTCTCTGTTTCATTTTTTTTCCTCCCTGTAACCCCTGTTTCCCATGACCTTGGCTGCATTGTAAAACCCCAGGGGCAGAGGTGGTACCAAGCACTGACCCTGGCACAATGGCTTTGCAGAAACTGCAGAATTGCTTGTAAAAAGCGTCATCCCCAAAGCAAATGGTGTTGATAAGATAAACCTCTTTGTGAAATTTACTTACCCTTTCCTTCGTCCAGCAAGTCCAAATTCACTTCACTTATCCCCTTCTTTCAAGGATCCCAAAATCAAAATGCTCACTTTTGTCCATTTGCCTTGATTGGTGTCAGCTGTAATAAAACATTGCTGTGCTTCAACCTAGGGAAACTTAGCCAGGTGTTTGAGGCTAACCAAAGTGTTTCATTCTCCCCAGCTGCTGTCAGCTAAAGTAATGACAAAATAGATCTCCAGAAAGGAGAAAACACTCTCAATCCCTGAAATATGTTTTGAGTGTACATATAAAAATACTAGGTATGGGGAGGGCTTAGATCACATCTCATCTCGCTGTCATCTCACCAATTTCTTTTATCACCAAGCCTCCTTCCCACTGCCCCGGTTCTGCTCCCCACTCATTTTAGCTCTTTCCTTTTCCCTCTGATCTCTGACATTGCCATGAATAGTTCAGTCCGTCTTTGCTGAGGAAGAAATGAAATCAGCTCATGCAACCCCGGTGCAGAAGACAGCGATACTAACACCTGGAGAAACAACTCGTTTTAAGTGCAGGGTAGGAGCCTCCAATCCAGTACATTTTTCAGATTTGTGTGAGAAACCAGGGAAACGTCAGCTGCAGTAGTTGTTTCTGACTTCATCGGGATTTCACTCCATTAAACCAAGTGGAAAGTGAGGTGGGCAGGGAAGGAGGGAGCTGAGCTAACGGGGCTGGGAGGGCTGGCACTGGAGGCAGAGAGCAGGGAGAACCTGGGCAGGAGCACTGCTGTGATGTGAGCTCTGATGTGCGGGAGAGTCAGAATGGGGCAAAACATAAGCAAATTGAGGTGGGAAAGGGTAAAAACACAGGACTAGGAGAGGCCAGAGCAATCACCCAGTCCAGCTTGCCACTTCTACAGGTGGTCGAGTGCTTGAAGCTCTGTTCAGAGCAGTCCCAGCAACACATACCCTTGCCTCCAGCCACACACTCCCCATTGCCTGCTGGCAAAATAAACCTCTGGGGTTCAAATCTGACACTGTTTGCTCCTGTTGCCCTAGCCGGGCACGAGCCCACCCATCACCTCTACTGAATGCCAACACGAAGAGAGATACAGACATACCTGAAGGGATGATTTTGTAGGTTGGCATAATTCAAAGTAAAGGGGCTACAGAGCTGACTCTGAGGTGCCAAGATGAAAGTTGCTGAGAGCGTTAGAAACGTTCAGCATGGGAATAACACCAGCAAAAGACAACCTAACAGCAATAGTTTTCACAAAGACCTCAGATTAACAGTGGAGAGGAAATCAGATGCAGGAGTCTGTGTAGATGGAGACTGTTTAGAGGTCATGCTGCTGCTGTACGAGATGCAGGGGAGGGACCTGCTGCCGAGTACATCTGTGTGTGTTACCCCTGGGGAGCAGGGAAAAAGCTGAGCATCCTTTAAGCACTCGAATGCTTTCAGCCATATAATGTTTGGATTAGGACCCACTTGAAGGTGCAGAGTGCACACTTGCTAAGTTTCAAACTGGCAGAGATGTGCTGGTGCTTATTATGAGGTGAGAAGGAGAGAGGGAATGTCCTTATCGCTCAATCAGTTACACGCAGGTAGAAGATAAGAGGAGCTTCTGAATGAGGAAATTAAAATTATTATTATCCAGACAAAGCCATTCTGTGATGCCCGTATTCCTCCTGAAATGACAGTAATGGGGAAAAGATATGTGAGGCTGCCAGCAGGAAGAAAACAACCCTGGATTTTGCATTCGGAGGTGCCAGGAGTGCAGGAGGGGCAGCAAGGGGAGAGCAAGCACTGTAGGGTGGATGCTCAGCACCATCCTGCATGGTGCTGCTGCTGGGCTCCCCGTCCTGCTCACCAGCAGCCTGCAAACCAGAGGGAGCTCCGAGCAGAGCAGCAGTGCTGAGCTGATTAGGGGGCAGGAGAGATTGATTTATGATGAATGAATAAATAGGTGAGATTAAAGCGTGGCTAAACGGCAAGGAAGGGGAAAGAGCCTGGAAATATTTGAAGGGTGTTAACAGAGAGAAGGGATAAATTAAGGCGTAACAAGGGGCTTTAGCTATGAGCAATAGGATGAAATTAAAAGGGAATAATCAGATTTTATGTATGTGGCTTACCTAAATAAGGGGGCAGCTCAGAATAGCTACTCTTCACTTGCTCCCCAGAGGATACCTTGTGCTGCACAAAGACTGCTTTGAGCACTCCGGTTGTGACGTTAGCCCTGTGAAATAAGAGGCATTGCTACAGAATTGACAGTGCCCTTCACACTAACGCTTCGGCTTATTCCTTACCAGCCTCCCCATGTAGACAACAGGTATTTATCAGTGTACTTTTTTTTTTTTTTTTTTAGGAGCGAGATTTAAGCCTGCGAAATAATCCCCTCATTGGACATGCAGAAGGAACTGCATTACTTGGCAGATCTGAAAACAAGTCAGACAACAGAGAGGGGAATTTATGCAAAAGACCACGGGGGAGGTTGGCTCCTGGCAGCCCCACGTTGCCTACCCTGGTGCAGATTACCCCCACGGCAGCCTGGTGCCCACAGATATGTGGCCATTGCCCACCCAACTGTCCAGGCTGGGATGCTGCCCCAGAAGGAGTTTGTGGCATTTCCCCTGGCATTTTTTCCAGGTGAGGTCTTCCCTGGGGAGGACAAAGCACTTTTCCAGGAGTTGCAGAGTACATTTTTGTTGCAAATAAGTGGGCTTAGCCCCAACTCGTCCATCTTAATAGAAGTTATATAATTTTCCTTGAAGGTTCTGATTTTCTATCCCATTAATAATAAAAAAGCTTCTCTGCTTATATATAATGCAATTCAACAGTAAGTCTCCGAGGAGGATCAAGACCACTTTGGCTTCCCATCAATTTGATACCAATCCCTCTCCTGTTAAATAACTCCAGCGTGAGAACGGTGACGGGGAGTGGAGATTCAGCCCGGCACACACAGCTTTGAGCCTGGCTTTTTTTTTTTTTAAGACAGCAAAAATTCTCTGACTGATGTCAGCAGCCTTTCCATCACCTCTCGGGAGGCAGATCCAGGGGAAGAAAGCCTTTGCTTGCACCTCATTTCAATCACGGTGCTGCAATGACCTGGGTGGGGTGAGACAGATCCCAGCTACCTGAGGACTGGCCCAGAAGACATCACACGAACAGGCAGCAATCATTTTTCTGATGCACACATTTCAAATTGGTGTCTGGAAAAGGGCTTGTTAGTCAGCGTGTGCCAAATGGAATACTTCATGACAGCACTAATTAAAATAAATGAAACTTGACTTTTCAAGATGATGATTTTTTATAGCAAAGTACAGTAGTTTGGAAACATCTTTAATTTAATTGCAAAATAGTTTCTCTGGTTATTTACTTAGAATTGTCTCCCATTGCAGAGCTGCACCAGTATTCAGGATGCACACTCTTCATTTCGACATTTCACATTACATTATCAAGTTAATCTACCCAAATCATTAACCCCCAGCAGGAAAGATTTTTAATTATGTAGATTCACCATGCGTTTTTCAAGAACTCTTATTTCTATGAGTTCAACTGCCATGTACTGTAGGCAGAAGAAGGGCACTGTCCTTCTGCACTTGATTTCACAAACCAACATATTGAAATCCACCAAATTTCAGCAAATATATCCTATTCACAACAGAAAACAGTAAATGCCCTGGAGAATTCCTGCCCTCCTGGAAAGAAGCACCGATGAGCACTTTGGTGAGCAGCAGGGCAATTTAGAGCTATCTGAGCTTTTTTTTTTTTTTTTTCCCCTTTTCTTTTTTTTTTTTTTTTTCTCCCTAACACAAGCTAGTTTATTTCAGTGTAACTCAGTTCTGACTTACACCTCAGGATGTAATATCTGAATTGAGCTGAAGCTAACTAAAAAGTGGTCATGAGTTTATAGTCATAGTTGGTCCTGCTCTTATGTAGGTTAGCAACCATATCAAAATTGAAAATAATATCAAAAGCTTTGGGAAGCAGATGGAGGAAGGATGCTGTGTCAGCTTTCCCACAGTTGATAGGTGTTGATTTGAACCCTTATCTCTCTTGTACCATCCCCAGTGGTGGGCATGGCAGGGTGGGTGTGGCAGCAGGGACTCAGCTGTCCTCTCCAGGGCTCGACTCATCCTGGGAAAGGCTTAGTGCTGGGGGAGAAAAACATCAGTATTGTAAATGCTTGAAAAATCAGCAAGTCACAACTGGCAGAAGTCCAGCCCTCTACAAAATTGTGCCGATTTACTCATCCAAATCATTATCAGAGGCTGAATAGCATTTGAGAGGAAACAATTGCACAAAAGTGTGGTGTTCTCTCTATTAATGTCATTGGCAGGGTCAGGAGCAAGGATTCATACCATCAAGTGTACAGCCTATACCGGATGATAAATGATGGCAATAATCCTACAGGAAGGGAGACATTTGAAATGCCAGGGTATGTCCTCCAAAAGGGATGACATGAAATTCTTCTGACTTGTGCAGCCAAGCCCCAAACACAATACAGAAATGAAGAGCTTAGAAAGCAGAGTGTGTTTTAATTGAATCAGAGAAATATCCTGTTTCTGGAGGCTCTGGTCAATGAAGACATCAAAGCACAACTGGGAAGAACGAAACATTTTGTGGCAACTGATTTTACAGCTTTCAGAGTGTCAGAATGCTGAAGCGATTCCCTCTATGGAAGATCATTATGTGGAAGTCCCAAAAAATATATTGGCTGGTATCTTGGTACTTTTTGCAGGAATGTATGTCCAGTGTGGTACAATAAGATCACAAGTTATGTCTCTGAATGCAAGACCAACATTTAGGCACTTTACTTCTGAAAAAGTTTGCACACTATAAATTCATGATCTGTGAAAATCCAAGTTTATCAAAAGCTTATTGAAGAGCTACAGCTCAGCTGCCACAGTTCATATCTTTATGTTGAAGTACCGGGTGCAGCCACCAATGGGAATCACATAGTGATTTTACAGGTGTTTGGAAGCTTCCTGCGTGACAGCTTGTATCAAAGGAAGTTCATTTCAAGTCTTGTTTTCCTTATTCTTGCATCTGAACCCAACAAAATCTCTCATCTGTCAGCCTGTGTAATGTTTTACCCATTGCTCTACCAAAGTTAGTAACAACATCTCTATCTACTGTTACAGACATCATTATTTTTTTGCCCTGCACTGCACTCAGAAGTCCCAGGTGGAACCAGAGTTATCACTGAGTCTGTACCTAATTTAAACGTCAGTCTAATATCAGACAAGCTACTGCACCACCAGTATAAATATGTGCTCTGTGATCCTGGGAACAGACTTGCAACCAGCAGCCTTTCAACACATTTCTTTCTTGGTTCACATCCTTCTTGCATTTCAGATTGACCAGGATCTTACTAAAGACAAATTTGACAACACCAAGAATGAACAAGCTGACTCTGTCCTCTTCACTTTTGTTACCTGCCTGTTGCTATTCCCAGAGCCATAAATGCTGGCTGCTACCAGCAGATATATGATTACTGAACACAGGAATGAATGAAGGAAAAGAGAAAAACACAACACAACTACTTCATTTCAGGACCCTGTAAGTGAAGAGGCTGAGGCTGCTGTCTCTGTTGGGCTGTGGTAGAGATAAGCATCTACATGTGTTCCTTCTGGAAGATCTCCAGACATAGTAATCTAGTCATGGCTGCATGTCATATGTCTCCAGATTGGCAGATGATATCTAATTTAGAAAACTACAACAAAACATACAAAACAAACAAAAACAACCAACACGAAACAAAAAATTGGCCTGGCTCTCCTAATGGTCCTTTAGGGAGATGTGCCAATGCTTCTAGGAGCTGCTGGATGTGTGAGCTTTATAGAGCTTTATATCAGGATCAACAGGAATGGAGAGAGCTCAGTACTTCAGAAAAACAAACAAACAAATAAACAAAACAGCTTGGATATATTTTGTACAATTTTTGATGTAAATGAGGTAGAGAGTGTGGAATTATTTTAATGGATTTAATGGCTAAAACAGAACAAAACAAAACACACACAGAAAAAAACAAAACTTGGGACACATTATCTTCTCAAACTGGAATGTATCAGGAATACTTTGGAAGTCAGCAGCCCAAATCTTCAGCTATTACCGATCTGCCTGGAATTTAAGTGAAATCAAATGAGCTCTGCCAACTTACAGGAGCTGAGGATATGGCCTGATGGAATTACACAAGCATGAATACACCGTACGCCTAAAGAGAATTAGACCCATTATTTTTAAAAAAGCAAAGCTTGATTAAGGATGTTCAGTATAAGTTTAGAAAAAAAGAGCACTGTCATGCCTCACTAACTTCACTGTTCTGTTGAAACACGACTACCAGGGAGATATTATACTGCACTGGGATTTTCTAAAATACCAATCAAAGAAGAGAAGTTTCAGGGAGCTGTGGAACAGCACTTTTGTCAGTGCTAATTGCAGGCGTTAATAGGAGCAGTACCACAACTAACTGTCTGACACTCTGTGGAAGTTGGAAGCACAAGTGCACTTCACTTTATGGGTGCAGACATACAGAGATAATTTCACTTGCAGTGTGGAGAAGCAGAATCTGAGCTCAAGAGGAGATGTGCTGATAACTCCCAACATGAGCAGTCAGAGGTTCAAAAGCTGCAATGAATGGAGGTGGGGTTCAGAAGGCTTTTCTTAACAAGTAAACATAATTATTGCAGCTGTTTTCAAGGCATGATTCTAATATTTGTGAAATACAGAGCAAGAGCTTTATTATTTTTAATTGTATTGGAGTAGGTTCTTGACAGAGGCATGTAAGCAGATGTTTTACAGTAAAGCCCAAGGAAGTCTTTGCAAACTGGGCACACAGTGGGAAAAAGTTAGATCTATCCCCATTAAAAATATACATAAAAATCTATGGAAGATGGTAACTTGCTGAGGCTGGAATCCAGACCAGACAGCAACCACCACCACATATGTTCAGGGACTCTTACAGGAGAGCCACTGGGATGGGCTGGATCAGATTAACTCAGTGAACTTTAAAGTTCAGTCACAAGTTTTCCTGCCCGAAGTATGTTAAATCATGCTCTGAACCAATTATCCAAGCAGTACTAGAAAAAATAAGACCATTTCTTTAATTAAAAATGGGCATTTTTGTCTTGAAAATTCTTATGAGGATCCAGTTAGGGTTATAGAGAACAGCTATGTGTGAGCATTAATGGCAGCATGAAGAAAAATGTATTCATGTCCTCAAGGACGAGTTGGGTCTGATGGGGGAGTGAAAATTCACTATTAGCACTTGTGTCACTATAAGACAAGAGGTGCCCAATTTACCCTACACCAACGCTTTACTTCAAGAGTCTTTGGTTTATTTTTTTAGTCATACTCATTAGAGAGCTTCACAGATCAACTTCACATCATCCCAAGTACAATTATCGTATTGGAGATATTTTAGTATTTTTTTTTTGTCCTTTTGTATCAGTTAGAGTTCCCACATAAAATCTTGGACAAATGAGACCGTGGAGAATTTGACCACTGCTGTTAGCAGAACCTCTATTTCGGTTCCTTTATTCTAGCAGTGCAACGCAAACAGATCAAACAATCTTTTAGATATGGCATTTTATGCTACTTACCACATCTCCTCTCATTCTTGGTTCTAACTAATCATCTTTAACATTAAAAGATTCCCCTCTGATGGAAAAGTTCATTAGAAGCTAATGCCTCATTGCACCCTTGCATATACCTTCCCCGTAGCCACTGCAGCTCCTCAGAGTGCCCTGCGCTCTGTCTCTCTCCATCATCTCTAGATACAGAAGGCACAGTCGGAATATCACAGGTCTCTGTCTCAGGGAAGTGAAGCACTGCAGCTGCCAAGGATTTCAGCCAGCAGCACGGAGCTCCTGAAAAGTCAAGTGTCTTCAGGAGGGGCAGACGTCTTCTGCCAGCCCTACTGCACCGCAGCCATCCTTTTTCCCTCTGTTCAGATTCACTGGCTCTGTCCCTCTGCACAACTTGTTTGATGGAGAGAAAGCCAGAACTTAAAGATGTTTATACTCTCCCACTCTTTCAAAGGGGAGGAAAAAAAAAAAAGGGCTTAATATAGCCCGAGAAACAAAGGCGACAGCATGGATAAGTAAGAAAGCACAGGTGTAATTTCTGGGCACAGTAAGAAGTCTTTTAAAAGCTCTTAAATGAGTAGTGTGTACATGTTTACCACTGCTGCAGCTGACATATAACCACAGGAGCACTGCACTACGGGGATAAAATGAGAACTTGTGGAGGGCTATTGAACACTGGGAATTTTCACAGCGAGGCAGAACAAAATTATTTAGCACTAGGGGGTTCTCTAATTTTGGTACACTGGGAAAATAAAGCAGTGCTTTTGTCCAGGACTAATATTTCCACTCCAAGGGCCAAATCCATCTGTGGATGGAAAGTGCTGCTGCCTTTCTCAGGTGTAACCTGGGATATGAAGGCTAGAATGGGTCACTTGGGCTGTTCAAGAAAATACATGGAAATATTCACCCAAGATTTACTAAAGAACTTTTTTGATTCCTTTTTTTGTTGTTTGGCCTACCTAACTTCTCTTGATTGTCCCACAGCTTCAACTTTAGAATATATTTTAAAATGTAAACAGATCTTCAAGGCTAGCAGCTTTGAGCCCAGGGAGTCTCCTGAATTATAAACAACTGAGCTGGTGAAACACTTGAAGCATTTGCTGTGAGAGCAGATGAAAAGCCTCCAGAGATGCAAGGAGCTTTGGCCCTGGTTCCAAGGCCATCATGCATTTCAGTTGGGTTTCTCTCTTTGTTTGTGAAGGACCATCTTGCAAAGACTTTGCAGCCAAGCACAGATTTTGCAGAGGACAAAGCCCCAGTCACTCACCTAAGCAGTCCATCAGGCTGAGAGTTACAGACCTGCCACATGCCACCAGGCTGGGACTTTTGCTCGACAGCTTGTAGATCTTCACCCCCCTTCCACCGAGGCTGTTATCAGTGTTAGCATTGATTTGAAAGGCCACAGCACGGTGCCTTACAAGATGATCCCATTTTTATGGCTGAAATTACACTACCTACAGCCATTAAGTATCTTTTTTCTCCTCATTAAATTTTCATCGTTTTCTCTGATAAAATACAGCTTCGGAAGATTGCTGTTCCAGGTTCCAGCTTTTGCCTTACTCCTCAGGCGAGGTTTTTAAAGGTGTGATCCTGCAAATTACTCCTTGAGTAAGGATTTTTATGCAAATAGTCCTGTTAACTTTACATGAGAAAGAGTTTGCCAGATCATGCCGTTATCCCTAGGCTTACAATGGAAACACAACTGACCTTTAGCCGTAATGAGTGCTAGTAAAAAAATAAGTGTGACAAAATTGCCTGGATCTTTGCAAGCTGATATAAGCTGAGCGGTGTGCTGGTCGGGACAGATCTTGCAGAACACCGAAGGAGTTAAGTCATTTCACGGTGTTAGATAACAGCTAATTGACAGCAGATATAATGCATGTTGATAACCAAATGTAATTTGGCAAGTAAGAATGAAAGAGCCCAAATATCTGCTAAACCAAGCTGTAGGGAGTTATTATAGGAATGTTCCCAAAGCTTTTGCAGCTGCAGCAAAAAGAAAAAAAAAAAAAAAAAAGAAAAAAAAGAAAGAAAACATGATGCTGTGATGTAATACAAAAGAAAGAGGAATCAAAACAGATGGTGTAGTTGGTATGTGAGGCACCAGTGAGATTGCACCTCAAACGTGGCACATTGAGAGCTGTGATTGCTGTGCAATGTAAAAATGCAGCAGGCTGAGAAATGTGGCTTAGTGCAAGCATTATGACATTGTGCTTATGAGATTACAGGCAGGACAAGCTACTTGGCTGAACTTGGGTGTGAAAACAGGGCAGAAAGATCTCCTACATTATACCAAATCAAATTCAGCCACCAGGAGGTGAAGGGCAATAAGCCATATACCTTCTGGCAGGTGGGCAGGTGATGAGCACTGAAGGAAGCCGTGCAAGCCCCAGGTTTGCTGCCAGCCCAGTGGGTCTTACCCCAGAGCTTGGCATCCTTTACTTCTCAGTGCCTTCCCTCCCCTTGGGTCTGAGGAAGGTGTGCAAGAGGCTCAGCACAGCTCATCCCATGGTGCTGATCAAACAGCATCCTGACACCGTCTGCCCTGCTCCGTCTCCCCTCAAGTAACCAAGCATTAGCATTATTAACGCAAACACTTGCCACGACTCTGCAGCTAAAAGAAAAACAGGTCAGCAGCATCGCCGCTACTCCACACTTCCCTTCACTTCCTTTCCACTCCATTTCTCCTCCCTGCTCATGCCTGCCCGTGATCCTGCTCCATCATTCACTGTGTGCCTCCTTGTCATTTTTCTTCCACCGCTCTTGCTCTATCTTCCCTTCCTTCCCTCTTTGTCCTTTGTCATCCCATTATGCAAGTGCTTTTTTTTTTTTTTTGTTTTCTTTTTTTCTTAATTTCCTTGCTTTTACCTTTCCTCTCTGCCGTATTTTTTCCTTCCACTCTCTCGAGGTATTTTCGATGCTTTCCCCTTGCCTCCCTTTTTATTGCCCAGCTGCATTGTCTATTGTATTACTTGCCATTATCCCCAAATACATTTTGATATATTTTCCCCCTTTTTCCAGACTGATGTTTTGTTCCCTTTAAGGCACCAGAAAGCACTAAAGGTTAGAGAGGGAAACTGAAAAGCATTCCGGTAGTTTTCCATCAGTCTGCGTATAAAAGCACTTCTTCTCCCACTTGATGAGAAAGCAGCGAGCGGTTCCCCCCTGTATCAAGCTCTTTTACACAAAGAGGTTGCTGCAAAAAGAAACCAAGTAGATTTCTAACCAGCCTCCCGCTTATCTCTGCCTCGGAGCCCAGCAAACTGGCAGCCTTTTTGTGCGCTGCGGATGTTGACGCCACGTGAAGCTGATGCAAGGGCGAGGGGGAGGTGGCTGCTCGCATCGCTCGGTGCCTGGCCGGTCACAGCAAGTCCCCTGGCTGGGGCACCGTGTTGTATTTCCCACCTGGAGAACTTACAGCCTTGGTGTGATCACAGGGAAGAGATCTTTAACTTTGTCCATCCCGAAGCAGTTGCAAAATGGGAGGTAGAGGAGGAGATACTTCGGTACAGAGGAGAAGCTTAGATCTTCAGATTAAACGTAGCCAACTATGTTACATATCCAAACCACAGCTGTGACCACAAGGGTCTAAAACCAGCACAGGAAGGGGTGCACATCACGCCGTATGGACTGAGATGTGTTTTTCAGGCTGTTAATGACAAAGAGCTCCCCTCCTGGGCACTGCTTCTATCAGAAGAAAGCACAGCACTGTCTTGAGACTACGTACTGCTTGTAGCTGTCTGCTCTCCTTACCTTCTGCACCAGCAGCCACGGACTCAGCTGGGCCCCAGCACTTTTCTGCACCACGCAGCCCCTAATTTAGGGGTCTGGGTCTGTCTGAGCCCCTCAGATTGGCCCTGGCCCAGCATATCTCAACCAGAGGCTGTCCCCAATGGCTCTTTTCAGACCTGTAAGGAAAGTGGCAGAGCCCCAGAGCTGGCCAGAGGCAATGTTTTTTAACACAAAGCACCTGCACAGTGAGGAGGTGCTGCAATGGCACCACATTCATGCTGTAAACATTGCTGCATGATTAGCAGGAGATGAGACAAAATGCAATCCTGAAATTATGCCTAATAAGGCGCAGGGAAAATGAGAACATACAGCCGGAAGGTGAAAGGCCCATTATGAAAAATTTGGTCTCCTGTTTTTCTTTAAAATATAATTTCAGTCAAATGGATCTTATTTGCACACTTGCATTTGTCATGCTGTCTTTTTTCTGCAACCACACAATAGTTTTATCTCTGATGAGGAAATATTGTAACTGCTTTTGTCTCATTCTCTACCTTTGCTACGGTTCTCTGCTTTCTTCCCCAGCACTAAAGAAAAAAAAAAGTGTCCCTCATCTAAGGCACAGTACCAGAGGTTTAATGTTGACAGTGTGCTTTGTCACTTTGGCTCTGGAAAAGGCTTACAAAAGCTTTATTAACAGGCTCATTAGCACGGCCTGATTTACTTCTGCAGACTTTACTCTTTTACTAGTTTCCAGGAGCATCAGCATCAGTTGCAGGGCTAATGAATTCACTCAGATTTGCATGCTAATGAAGCTCCCATGACTCTCTGTGCTCTCTACTTCAAATCGATCTTTGCTGTTGCTTGAGGAATATTAATTGAAATAAAAGTAAAGGGGAGAACCAGGCATTTCAGCTGGACTTGCTGTAATCCAAGGCTGCTGTGTAATTCGTATTTCATACATTACAGTGTTTCACATCTTATTTCTTTCATGCCTTATTGACTCTAACTGTACAGGAGACATCACCTTTAGGAAGTTCCTAATGTGGTGGTTGGCCGGAGACTCAAGGGACTACTTATCTAAAATCACATTTGGGCTCTCAATAAATAGGTCAGTCACCTGAAAGCGATTCCATGCACCAAAGCAGTTCCAGTTATCTTTTCCCAAACATACGGATTTCATTTCCCTTAAACAGAAACAGAAAACCTTTCAGCTCCAGTTGCCTTCAGAGCTCTCCACTGCCTGACCATGAAGTGAATCCCACAAAAAGGGGGTGAAAACACCAATGTAGGTGGACTTTGTCTCCAAATGGGGGCTGCAGCAATGCGGGGAGCAGCGACATCTCCAGGGATGGCACCACAGGCTGCCCTGCGTGATGCAGCCGGGGTGCATGCATTATTTCCCAATGGCAGGACAACATAACGAAGCATCTTCCCTGGGCAATCAGCTCATTGCACTGCAGCTGCCAATATGTAAGTTAATATATTTATATCATCCTAGAGCATAATGATTGTCATTTCATGGGCTGGCTCACTGAAAAGTCGGTTTGTGCCTGAATGCCTTTTTAACAGGGACTGCTCTGTTTTGGGCTGTTGTAACAGAAGCAAAAGGAATTTGGGAGTGCAAGAAAGGATTCAGAGCCCCGAATCTTCTGCTCTGTTAGGTCTGTAAGATTCTTGCCCCATAGGATCAAACGAACAGACACAACCAAAACAAGCTGTTAACTGGAGATATTACTCTTTCACCCCTGTTTAATTTTAGCAACTCTGGTAGCTGACTGATGTCCTAGGAAGAAACCCCATTTCACAGTCTTATTTTTACAAGAATATTTTTGGCTTCTGATAGTGCACTTAACACATCCAAATTAATGGAAAAGAAGATTCTTCACTGAGCAGCCTCCCATGCCTGCTTTTCATAATTTGATACAATAGCAAAGCATACATTGAGATTAAAATGTGCTTTTGGATGCTCAATTGCAAGAAATCATTCAGCAAAAAACAAGGCACCATTTTCACAATATCTCTTGTAAGTGAGCATAAATCAAACAGCTCCATTTTACTTGCTGAAAAAATAACACCATCCCTACATATATATATATTTTTTTTCTAAACAGAAGTAAAGAAAATTAAATAAAATGAAAAGCAAGCTGTGGACTAATTATCCTTTTCTAAATGACTTCATATCGTAAAATAGCCTATTGAATGCATAATGAACATCATTACCACCAACTGTTTGCAAGTGGAGGAAAGCCGAGCGGTCATCCTGTCATTATCAGCACTTGTTTCGCGCGTGATGCAGAGTGCCAAGGTGAGAGAGATGCTTCCTGCCCTGGCTGCCAAAAAAGCAAGACAACCTGAAAGCTTAGCTATGTTTTGTGGAACCTAGCCCTACCTCCAGCTCCATTTTCTTGTTCTTTCCTGAGCTTTGGCGGCCCCACGTGCTGCAGCAGCCTGGACACGTGCTTTGGGGACTGATGGCTTTCTGCAGCTGTAAGAAGGGGAGGAAGGGCTGATGGGCTGCCTGGGTGGGAAGGGGCAGTGTCTGCTCTTGTGGGAGCTTTGAAGGGGACGTGGATTTTAGGGCACTCACCAGGGTGGGGGAGAGGGCTCCCAGCCATGACCCGGTGAACATTTCCCAGTATTTATAGCAGATATTCCCTGCAAAGCTCTTCTGTGCTCTGTGGCGAAGAGGTCATTTGTAACAGTTTGGCCCGGATCACCCTGAATGAAAACATCCAATCAACCCCTAATTGTGACAAATTATATTAGTCTGTGTTTGTGTAACTCGCATTGCAGCAACTTAATTCAGGCCGCGCTCGGGTCATAGGAACCAGGCGAGGCTGCAGGGAGGAGCACGCAGGAGACCTGCACATCCCTGCCTCCACCCCAGGCAGCCCCTCATCCCAAAGGGCTTGTGTGCTGTCACCTAGACACCGCCTCTCTGGTGTGATAAACGGAGCAGGTTAGTCCCACTCCATGGTCAGTGCTGGCTGCAAGGCCTGGGAAGAGAGAACACCCGACCTGTGATCCAGCACCATGTCAAAGTGAGGTGCAGAAAGAGAGGAACACAAGGGGATTGTGTGTCATTGCCTCACTATTCCCCCTTCCTATGAGAGAAGCTCCCTGGGTTCTTCAGAAGCTTTGCTCTTGCCCAAGCTGTGACAGTGAAATTAGAAAAAAAAATCCTAAAATTAATTTTCCTACATGACACATTTTAAAGGGCGCTGTCAATTGGCTTTATAATTACATTTCTAAGTCACAGAAAGATTACACTGAAGGCTGAACTTTACAAAACCTGAATATTTTTATTTTTTTATTTTTAAATAGAAAACCTTTTTGTGGATTTAAATACAATCCTCCAGTGCAGTAACCCCATGTAGCAGCAACAGCAAGGAAATGGCTGGAATATGCTATCCTTGTTCCTCCTGCTTTCTGCCTCTGATTTCCCACTGAGGCTACTACATTTTATGGGATTCAGTGGCTCCTTCTCCAGGGATGAGCAGCATGGTTAATCACAAGTACTCAGGTCTCCCCAAAAATCATGACACCGCCCTCGTTTCTCAGTATCGTGAGAAAAGGCTTCGAGTGTCAATATTGGAGGCAAGAGGTTTATTTTGCTATCTGGCTTTTGAGCCTCCCAGATATCCCCACTTCATGCCTTCAGGCTTTTCTCTGCAATGAGAAAAGCCAGAAGCATCTTAGCGGAGAGCTGAGCTTCTCACCTTATCAAATTGCTCCAGGTCTGAGTGAGAAGCTGGGTGTCAGGAGACTGAGCAGGGATATCTGCAGGTCTGCCTATGGGGAAAATTTTGTTCTGGAAACATTGAAATGAGCTGAAATGATGAGCTGCAGCATGGGTGGGCATCTCCTAGTGCCTCCAGCTAAAATTCTGCCTCATTTCATACCTCATGCCTTGTGTTTTCTATTGAATGAAAGAAAATGCAGCAAGTTTTGTCTACATTTGTCCCCTATCTATTCAGGGGACACTCAGGAAGGGTGTTAAACAGAGATTTGATTTAAAAGCCCACTAGCTAAACTACATTAAATTTTTACATCACTGTTCCACATTGAAATCAGGCTGCTTTCCTTTGAGCTCCCTTCGCTTTGAGATGAAGCATGGTTTAACAAGTTAACTTCCATGTGAGCAAACTCACCGCCTAGTAAGGCAGAAAAATAAAAGCACAAAGAAGCTTGACTTTGTAGTGGTTGGGCTCGCCAAATGCGCATAGGAAATGATGGAGCTCCCTGTGCTCATCCACTACAGGAATCTGTATTAGGTTTTTTCAAAGTCTTACAAACACAATAAGCTAATGCAGTCTCTTAGCGCAGGTAAGATTTATTTCTCTCCTTCTCTAATATATTTGAACCCAGATTCTCTGCTTGTATAATCCATTGGCTTACATGGGTTTACAGCAGATATTGCCATTTGATCTATGACTGGTCTTGGTCTTCTGGCTCTAGTTTGAGTGAGAGAATAGAATTCAAAGGACAATTAACAGTAAAAAAATAGTCTTACATGTACTGAAGACAACAAAATTGCAGTCTGGTATCAAATAGTAGTCTAAATAAATAACCCTGGGAAAACCAATTACTTGCACATGAGAATGCTATTGGCAGAAGTGTGAGTATTCTCCTCCTGTGTCATACCCAAAGGACAATATGTAGGTATAAAACAGGTATTTGGTTCTTGAAATAGCATAGCACTGCACCGATTATGATTTAAAAGAAAAATAATTGAAACTCAAGTTAATCAAAAGCTGCATCAGTAGCAAGTGCTTGTAACCTGCCGTGCAGAGTTTGTAAGTGCTTACAAGTGCTTGTAACCTGCTCCTGCAGGGATCCCAGAGCAGACAGCGAAGGTGTCTGGTGGTGCTGGGGGTGGGAGGTGTTGGCACGGTGACCAACAGCACAGGGCAGTGTGAAGAGAGAGCATCAGGAAATTACCTGGAGAACTTGCAGGGAAAGCAGCCCTCTGCACCTACAGCAGAGTACCTCACATAAGCTGTGTAAATACATACGCATATATAGCACATTTCAATTCATTTGTAGGCTACATTGAAAATTTAGGTTGCATGGCTACGACTAGACAAAGTGCATTGTGTGATTTTGTTTCAAAAGTGAGAGTGTTGGCGACTTTAACAGCATTTGATCTGCTGAAATGAGATATGGCCTGGAATAACAAGCAGCAGTTCAAAGATTTATCTAAATATATTTGGCAGTTCCCCCACCCTTTGCTCACAATATGTACATATCACAATTGAGACTATCCCCTGTAAATTACCACCCTCCATGGGGTTCTCCTGTTAAATTATTTCAAGTAAGCGAGGCCAAATGCTCTCAACTTAGCCAGAGATAATCAACTAATGTAAAGCAATTTCCAACAGTTATATTCTTCTGCTTCAGGCTCATTAAAAAAAAAAAAAAAAAGGAAAATTGGGGTGGAAAGAAATAGGAAATGTCATTGATTGTTTGCCAGTGCTGGATCATGTGTCATGTGTGTACGTAAATATTAAGGATAGCAGCACTGGATACCAAGTGTAAGCCATCCTCTGTAACTCAGCAGCAGCAAGACTGGGCTCAAAGCCCCCTGCACTTGCCATCGCTATGGAGACTACGTGGATGAGATGTGGATGAGATCCTTTCATTAGTTGGGAGATCCATCTCCTGGTATAAAGCTGCAGGAATTAGTTTCACTTCCAGGGCTTTTTAATTATGCTCAAATATAAGTGCACAAGTCAGACAAAGAAGTTGCATTACCTCCTAAATTTCAGATTGTGACACTCTCTCCTTCAGGCATTATGTTTGCTGTTTGCATTGACTTTCAATTTACAATAGCCATTTCTTGCTGTAGTATAACACAAATTTTACTGCAAATTCAGAAACTCAATGCAATAGAGATGAAACTTTGTAATTTACATAATCGGAAATGTACTGAGCAATAGCTGAAAGTTCTGATTTTAGACATATCCCTGAAATAGAATGGGATTTTCTTTTTTCTTGTGTTTTGTAAGAAATGACCCATTATTTTTTAAATAATTGTAGAACTCTGCCTTAGTATTGGCAGTATTCCCCATTATCAGTCAAACTAATAGGCCTGGAGAATGAAACCCCCAAAGAAATCCTCCAAATTAGTGAAATAAATGCAGTTAATGATGATAATTAAGTCACTAGGGATAATTGAGAGATTATCCAATTACTATCTATAATTCTTCAGCTTGCAAATAAGATAAGAGTATGTAGAGCTAATCCATTCTGATAATAATAATAATTTAAAAAAAATAGGGAAAAAAGCACAAAGAGCCCCCAACTCAACAATCATTAAATTTCTTCATGACTGGAGGTATTTTGCCTGTTTAATTGCCTAATCTGGGGTTTTTCTAGTCAAGAATAATTTTTAGGCAGCTGTTGTAACATATTGCTCTTGAGGAATTAGAGATCTTCTGGGTCAGGACTGAATCCCCTGTGCAGGTCCTGAGGAATCCTACTTTTCCCTGGGACTGAGAGGTGCATTTAGAGCAAATGTCCTAGCATAACTATGTGTGAATTGCTTAAAAATAAGAAGGATGAGCTCAGTATGGAGTTCCTGCTCTGAATTCCGATGATAAATTCAGGGCAAGATTTGTACCAGATGTTCCAGACAGAAGCTTTATGCCAGCAGACCCTATTGTGCAAAACGACCCTCAAATCCCCCTGACTTCACCACCAACTGCAGCGACACATCTTGTGGTTGCTGTAGTCCTGCAGAAGTTCACCACCACATTGTCACTGTAGCAAGGAGAGGCTGTTGACCTCCCAGGACCATGGGAGCCAAGGAGAGGTTTTGGTCCCAAATATTTCTCAGTCTGACACAGCCCAGGTCACAGTGGCTAGAGTTTTCTAATTTAGGAAATGGATTAGGAAGAGGAGCCAACATGCAGGAAGACATGGTCAGTTTGTATGGCATAGGTAACATTTTGGGGGGAGATACCTACATTTTTGCTCTAACTTTTGTTACAAGTATTTGCAGAGATCTGTTTCGCACAGGTGATTTAAGGAGATCTAAATACAGCCCCTGGCCAGTCAATTAAGGATGTGTTTAATTTTAACATGTGCATAGCTCTTTTGGATCTCATCCATGTAAATCAATGGCAAAGCTGCTGATGGTTTGATTGGCTTCGGATCAGAGCCAGCGATTTTGATTGTAGAGATCAAATGCTTCAAATTAGACATAAGACTAATGCTTCACTGGATTAGGGAACCAATTAATGGAAGTGGGGTTCTTGTTATAAGATTTCCCTTAACTTCCATGCAGATATTTGTCCTAAACACAGAGAGCATCTTCATTGCCCTTGAATGCATCTTGGTAACTTGGAAAAAAGGAAAGGGTTAATACAACCAGAATACTCTAATGAAGCTATTGCAAGGAGTATGTGATTCTGTACAGGAAATCAAATAGTTGCATTGAAAGACCTCATGCCAAAAAGGTAAGCATCAGAAAGCTATTCCAGTCCTATTTACACAAAAAACTCCCTAGAGCTATCTAGGACTGGAAGAGCTGGACAAGCAAATTGGAAGGATCTGAGATGATGTAGCAAAGTGCTACCCCCTTTCTGCACATCTTTCCTCACCTTTTAGTAGCTGCTGGAGAATAAAGCATCCCTTAGCACAGACCTCATCCTCCACACATACCTCTATGTGAGCACCCCAGCTCTGGCCTCTGCTCAGTCCCCCCAGCCCAGTAAAACTCCATTTCAGGCTCAAACCCCCTCTGCACTCAGAAAAAGTCCCCAGAACTGAGTACATGCAGAGGCTGCTGCTGAAACACAAAGCTCCTAGAGGAGCTCTCAGCCTACCCAGTGAGCTCAGCCCTAACTTGGGAGCATTTTATAGCAGTGCATTTTTATTTCCTAGGATGCCAAGGGAGCCCGGGGCAACAAGATTGGTTTTGGGGCAGTTCTGTTCCTGATGGTGCCCAGATGCCAGCCTGGAGCTGATGAAGGGCAGCTCCCTTTGGTAACAAACCAGTGTTTGTGGCCGGGCGCATACCGACGCCTGTAACATCAGGACAGCATATTAAGCCACAAAATGTTTCTGTAAATACTGTTTCACACTTGGGTAAGCAAAGAATGCTTTTATCAGAGAGACAGTGCAGGGTGTAAATTACATTTTAATTGAGAAATTGTGAATGCCAGCTTTTGCTTTTTTTTTTTTGTTTGTATTTTGCTACTAAAGAGGCCTGGTTGCTTGTGAAAGAGCTGAGCGATTCTCCCTGCAATGAGCCTGCTCTCCATTTTGCAAACTTTCCCTCCTTCCTACTGGCTTTGTTTGCTGCAATTCTCCTCCTTCCTAACAGAGATGTCTCCAGGCCCACGGGTGCTTATGAGCCTCGTTCGCTTGCAGCTTGGCAGTCATCCCTGAAACATTTGCCGGCTGGGAGCGGGTGGCCTGGCTCTCCCTTTGCCCACTGCCCCTCGTCTCCTTGCCATTAGGCAGGTGCCAGCGAGGCTGACAGCCTGCTGAGACACAACCGGGTTGCCTGGGGGTGGAAATCAGAAGAAAGGGCTCCATTGAGAGCCTGGGCATGGGTTGTTTTTCACTGTGCAGTCCATGAGCATGCTTGCCCCCTCCCCACAGCAGCTGGCAGTGCTGCAGCCACAGAGGGGCTCCCAGGAGCATTTCCGCTGTTGGACACCTGACCACGGCCATCCATTTGGGGCATGCTGTGGTGCAGATGTTTCTTACTCCTTCACACTAAAATACAACTCCTGGAAAGCTGCATTTGCACCTGGGCAGCACCAGGAGCATCTTAAGACTTTGGGCATGTTTGCAGGTCTTTGCCTTCCCTTCATTTTTCACACCTCAGCGTTGTACCCCAAAGGACTGCTATTCATCTAAGGCTTGGCAGGAGTGTGAGCTCCTGCAGGATCTCTTTTTCCCTGCTGATGGAAAAAAGCAATGGTTTGTAGCTGAAGCAGAAAACATTCTGCTCTCTGGAGTCTAAGACATCCCTCATTCCTGGAAAGGTTTCCCAGGGCCCTGCAAGGGAGGGGAGATGAATAGCACCCCATTCCTCTGGGCACCCCAGGAACCACCAGCACAGGAGCTGGATGTGGCTGGGCAGGAGGAGAGGGCAGAGAAAGGAAGGGTGGACGGGGCCAGATGTACTGAATCGGAGCTCCTCGCGGGCAGCATTCGCTGGCAGGGCTCCGAGAGAGCCCAGGCGGGAGATGTGGAGATGCATCCCCCCGCTGGGAGATGTGCTGGGAGCATGAAGCACTTCCAGCTGGGAGCGTAGAGCTGCAATTGCAAATTGCACCCTCGGTGCTCAGGGGGGTGAGTCGAGCCCATTAGCCAGCTAATCCTCACAACAGGCTTTTGTGAGGCTACTATTTTGTTCTAGGGAAATGTATGATCTACTGATTACACAGTATCCCAACATGCCAAATGTATGCTTGAAACCAGTAAACAATAAATATTTAATTAGCCGGTCATTTTGACAATAACAACAGGCAACAATTAAGCTGGCTTTTCATTTCCCGTTCATTTAGTTGTCAGTGTCGTATAGTTACAGTTAAAAGCCAGCTCCTGACTTGACCACAACCTTTATTAAGATTGTGAAGATAAAGAATATGTAGGTTTGATCTGAGCTTTTGATCTATGTCTCTGATTTCTCCTGCCGATGTGCATATTGTGAGAATGACTCAAATAACCATTAATATGATGTGGGTTGAATATGAAATTTTGAAGTTTTTTCTTTTTAAAGTCTGACAGTGCCAAAGAAGACTTCAGAGGCAATACGGTCATGTTGCAACCCAAAACCACTCATCTACTCCATTCCCACCAGGGCTTCTCTCACGTCACCTGTCTGCGTCCACGCTCCTCTTCCACTCCAAGCCTCCCTTCCATCCTCATCCCTCTGCATGTTCTTTACTCCTCTGCTCTTTTTTGTCTACAGTCCTTCTACTGAATCCCAGACAGGCTCGTCAGTGGGGTGTTAAGTTCTGAAAGGAAAATGGAGGAAGAAAAGCCATTTTTCAAGCACCAGATTTAAGTTCTATGACACTTATGTTGGTACCTACAGACTCTATATCCTGGTTCATCTCTTTGTTCTTGTCTTTGTGTAGATCACCGTACTTCACTGGTAGACATCCTTCTTGACAGGCTTACTGGGAAAGACTAAGGCTAGAAACCAAACTCTTCTTACATACTAAACACTTCAGTCTAGAGGGTGGGAGCAGGATTAGATAGGACCTTCTGCCACCTCAGACGAAGCCCCTCCTGCCACTGGCAATGATGCATCTCCTCTTACAAACAAATCATGGCTTCTCCTAGATGGCTGTCAGCCAGGTGGTGCAGGTATGATAAGGAAAGGAATGGGGATTTTGGCTGGTTGAATTCAAAGCACCAGACTGTAAATGAGGAGACTTGGTTGTAATCACAGTTCTCCTGCTGAATGGCTGTCTGAATGCAGACAAGTCATTTTGCATCTGTTTCCCTTTCCATCCTTTTCTGTGTTGTCTATGATTGCGAGATCTTTACAGCACATTAATGTCTCCCTGATGTACCCAAATGGCATTTAACACTGTGCAGTCACGACCCTGTTTGAGACATATAAGCACTGCTGTAATGGATAACATGCACACTAGCCATGCATTCACTTATAGATATCACTCCTTTTTACATATTTCCCTTTCACCACCACAATGCCACATCCTGCCCAAAGTCTTCATGAAATGGCAGACTTCTAATTTATCAGTTTTACTTAGTCTTGTTAGATTTTACTGAGTGTTGACGTCAGTTCCAATTTAATTTTGACTTTGACTAGAACTGAAAACGGAGCCTTGAGTCCTCCCTCTACAATAGGAGTAATGTCCTGCAAAATAAATGGAATTAATTGTGAAAGTCAGCTTTGAATCAAGTCCACTGTGTTTAGACCTACTAATCAGAAAGCATTTATAGAGTCACAAGAAGCTGATAAAATGCGTACACAGTTTTAAATATCCCATTGTAATGCATTGTAAACCTTAATTTAAAACCAGACAGCTTAAAAGCTTTATGGATTTGATTGATGATATACCCTCTATATTGATGGCTGAACCCAGCGTACTGTTATTTCTGCTTTGTCTTGCTAACAACAAAGTTTAGAATGATAATATATTTTTATAAAAAGCTTTACTATTACGCTGCTGCAAAAGTGACATTAAATAATGATAATAGTCCTGAGCCACAACTTCACACAGAATCAGTTCTGGAGGCAACAAATTTACATACCGCAGGCACAGAGGCTGCTGGCATTGCAGGGAGAATGCTCCAGATCTCCAAAACATTAGCACGAGAGCATCCCACAAAGCAAAGGAGGAAAGAAAGGCAAATTTGGGCAGCTGATCAATTCAAATAATTCATCTGCAGGTGCCAGCATGAGGCTGGGGGTCCGTGGCTCTCCAGCCAGCCAGGCAGAGGTCACATCCCAAGGGACAGAGCAGCCAAGGGACACCTCTGAAAAACCCACAAGAAATGCTAAGTCCATTAAATTCCCCAGAGGAATTTCTGTTCTGCAGGGGGAAGAGCAAACCCAGTGGTTTGCTTTAATAATGCAGCATTTGTGGTTCATTTTCCTCCTCTGATCCTGCCTTTGTAACACGACTAGAGCAGAGCCAAGGCAAGCAGAGCAGAGGCTCATCCACATAAACCTCACTGAGGGATGTGTTACCTGTCCTTGCAGAAGGAGCATGGGCCTGACCAAGCACCTTGGGAGCCCTCTGATGCTGAAGACCTCGTGGTGTGCTTTAGCTAGATAAGCAGAGGGACAGACATCTTCACACATCTGAGCTGGATCACATTCGTGTCACCACACAATTCAGGGTGCATAAACCCTCATGGCTCTGTTGCACGGATATGTCAAATTCTGCCTCATTTTTTTCAGGTCAGCAATGAAAAATGTATAACTTGTGCTGATGGGCAGCCAGCCTGTGCAGAACAGTGGCAGCAAATCACATTCAATTAGAAACAATTATGGCAGGAATAAAAATCCACCCTGAGAAATAACCAGGTTAAACAAGAAGTTGCAATGGAGCATGACAGCAAAAGGCATTTTTACATATTAAAACCTGTATGATTTATTCAAGCAGAGTTGAATGATGAATTGCAAATTTGGAAACAACATAGGTTTACAGTTTGTATAAATTAATATTATGATTCCACAAGGCAATATAGTTCAAAAGTCAACAACAATTCTTGAAATACTGTTCAAAGACTTAGGCTTAAATTAAACAAAAAGAAAGCACCTGTTCTAAGCTATACATTAAATGCTGTCCAAAAATCAAATAACTTGTGCATCCTCCCAAACAGACAACAATTTTAAATTCTATCTTCAGCTGTACATTTACGGTGGCTCAAATTTATGTTGATTATATTATCACTGGAAAATACAATATGTGGCAAAAACTACATTATGTCAACAGCAGCTCAAGTTTTTAGGCAGAGTGACTTTCCAAATCTGCCCCTTTAGTTTGTAAGCTAAGAAAATAAATGGCTATCTTTAAAAACCATGTAATTAATGTTTACATGTCTCTGTGTTTAAAATGTAAGCAAGCATTCATGTTCAAATTTACCTTACAAAACCTGTAATTATAATGCTTGCATGTGTAAACTGAGTAGTTAGTAGTTTCACTGTCTGGCACAATTTTAGGAGTCAGATTTTATGATCTCATGAACTTCTGCATTGTAGCCCAGAATCTCAGATTGAAATGAAGTCAAAAGTATTCAGCACGACCAAATTATGCAGTTTTACGTATGGTGTTATGGGTGCATTTTGTGGAGCTAATAACAAGATGGAAAGCTGAAAGAAAATCTACATTTCATATTCCTATATATGCACACATATACAAAGAAATGCAATTTTTATATATATACACACATACATGCATATACAGCCAGCAGGACACCTGCCAATATAAAAATGTATTTGCATGCAATGATACTGAAGTTTTCCACTGCATGGAAATAGGGCTGACTGAGACCTCATTCTTTCCTGGAAATAACAAAATCAAAAAACAAAAACAGATTTGGGAATCAGACAGAGGGGAGCTGAAATCTTACCTCTTTCATAGAGGGGAGGTGCTGTATTACAGACAGGCATGCAGAAACACCCCGGGGTGCAGTGAAGGGACGCAATCGCAGATGCTGAGGTGTGTCTGGGCCCCAAACGGGAGGCTCTGAGGACATTTACTGGGTTGAGCCTCAGCATAGAAATGCCAAGTTTCTGCCTCCTGATTTAGTGTTGGAAAGTATTGAGTATTTCAGCCCTAAAGGTGCTGGAACACAATCCCTATGTGGGGTCTTCAAGATCTAAAGTGTGGCTGGAAACAGCCAGGTCCCACTTTAGGCACCAAAATCATTTTGTGCCTGGAGAACATGCTTTGGAAATGTGATTATTATCCTTACTGTGCTAAAAATGTGCCAGGCAGTTCACAGATTAGAAAACATCGTGCCTCCTGTCCTGACAAGCCTGCAATCCAAGGTGTCGGTCCAGCAGCTGGGTGCATGGGTATCCCTCACCAAGAGCAGGGGGCTGCCAGACCCTGGGACAGGCAGATCCCATCTCAGGGAGAGCCTGCAGGGGTGGGAAGGGCATGCCTGGAAATCAGCTCCCTTCAGATCCTTCTCCAAGCCAGAGAAAAGGATCATAACAGTCTTTTCTTGTATTAAAATCTCTGAATTTGAGAGAGAGAGGAGAGATGAGGGAGATAGAAATTTACGATTCAAGCAGAGGGGGTTTGATTTTACACATGCATGCAGGCTCCAGGAAAGCTGTAATGCTGATTTTTTACTCTTCCTCAAATGGACACTAAATATTTCAGTCCCCAGATTTTGTCATTATTTCCCACCTCAAGAAAAACTCTATTACCACCTTCTGCATAAATGTTCCTTATTCAGGCACACAAAGGATTGCAGTTGGGGAAGGTTTTCCCTTTTTTTTTTTTTTTTTTTTTTTTTTTTTTTTCCTTACTCCGCTCTGGCTCTTTCGGCTCTTTCATTTATGGATGCTGACAGAGTCCTGGGTTTTGCTCCATTCCCCCAAGTTATCCATCAGTTCCTGTGCCTCTGTTGTCCCAGGACACACTGAATTTAGAAAACTGATCATTAGCAAGTGTTTTCCAAGCCCTTCCTTGTGGAGAATACAAAGCCATTTTTCAGGTAGCAGCTGACAGATCTGTAGGCACCTCTGGATCGCTCCATTTTGCTAGATTCAATGAACCACTTGACAAAAGTTAATTAGAGTATTGCTGTCTGGGATGGGAAGGCCCGCTGAGAGATAGTGGAAGCATCCCGTTTCTCACAGCAGTTCAGCCAGAAAGCTACCCACCACGACTTTTATTATTAATAAACACACCATACCATAATTATACCTTTTACAAGCAGCATGGATTTGAATCCCATGTTGTTAAACCTCCTGCATTGCTTTGAAAACAAGTTGCACCAGGCCCCAAACGCTCTGCTGGGAGGTGCTGTATACATAAAACTGCTACTGGTGTCAGTAATAACACCAGCAATAAATAGAGATGTGAGCCTGTCGCAAAAACTCCCTCATGCCAGCAAAACCGACTGTGCTCCTACAGGCACAGCTTCATAACACATCAGTTGCTTAATCTGGGAAGCAAAGAGGGCTGTGAGAAGAAGCAGGACTAGTTCCCTATCTCGCATGCTTTATGGATTTTCTGATATTTACTTGTTTCCCACCTACAGGTGAAATGGGCCTATGAGCCAAATTATTTGGAGAACAGGGAAATAAACATCAGCCCAAAAATCTTAACAAAACCAGGTTCTAAACAACTCACAACTGCCAAATAAATCAAAACCTCCTCTGGCATATGCTGGGGGGTCAGTTTGCCTGGGGAGCAGCTTTTGGCTAAGAGAGACAGCTCCATCCCTCAGCCTGGCTGGAGTGGCAATAACCAGCACAAAGCAAGCCTGGCACCAGGCTCCTGGAAAACAACTCGTAGTTGCCACTAAACAGATCCATCATTTTAGGTATGCTTACCAAAGTAATCATCATTTAGATGAGGAACTGCAGGCTGGATTACAACGTGTCCTGGTGATGGGTTAGTCTTCACGCGTGTCACCGCTCAGATTTTACTAAAACTCCAGGTTTCTGCCCTTTAATAGATTGCCACTAGGTGACTTGAATTTTCCACACTGCAAAGACCATTTGCAGCTCCCATGTGCTCCCAAAGTCTTGTTCAGGATTTGCAGTATCAGGGCTTTCCCATGCACACAGGAGAAGGATGGGGCAGAGCTGCACAGCTGCAGTGTCCTTGGTGCAAAGGAGCTTCACCCTTGTCTCTGTCCTGGCACCAGCTCTCTGACTCCTGTATTTTTTGGAGATGCTGAGGAAGCTTGCCTTCTTTTCAGCTTGTACAGGTAAAATCTGGCCTCTCACTGAGTTTTTTTGTTTTTTTTTTTTCTCCAGAGGAACAGTATTTAGCTCTGCAAGCCAGAGGTCTGCTTAGTTGCAGGAACAGAAATAGGGCCTCAAGTCCAGAGGAGAATATTTTGCAGATGTAGCTAAAATTGGGATCTGGCCCTGGGAGTGCATTTGCAGACATCTGGATATGATGTGCAGCAGCAATGCCTCTGTGGATCAGCAGCATAATTGCAGTAAATAATTCAAGAAACAGCAAATGATGCTAAAAGTGAACCCTGCAGCTTCGCAAAACAGCCGATCGCACTCCTGCCTGCAGCGGGGCTGCCTGCCACGGTGGGCAGCGCAGCGGGTCCCCATGGGGCTGACAGTGATCAAATGGGGCTGCTGACAGCTGGGTAGCCTCTGACACCGTGTCTATAGTCTGTAAATGTGGTGGGATTGCACTTTTCAGGTCCCAGCTGGGCTTCTGGGCTCCCTTTAAACCCCACTATTTTCTCCAAGCTGAGGAACATACAGGTCCAGAGTTGCTCCTGTACCACCTCTGCCTTTGGCCCCTTCCTGATAAGATGTCCTGGCCAAACCTCCCAGCACTGCTCCAGGCCGGAGAAAATAAGCTGTAAGATCAGAGGATGTTAAACTTTACTTATCAGGACAGAAAGATGTTGGTCCCCTTTCAATTGCATCTCTGGCTCCTCCCAGCCCTTTCTGGCTGTGCTCCGCCAATGGCAAACATCACCTTACAGGATCCCTGTATCAAGCTCCCATCTACATTCTCACATTTTACATAATTAGGCATTTGATATTATGCAATATTATGTGAAAATACAGAACTGTTACATAAACCAGCAGTGATGGTGCTGCACTGGGACTCGGCACATTTCCAGTTTTGGAATGACCTCAGCAGATCCCCCTCCCCCTTCCCTTTAGGCTAGGGATGGCTCATTCACAGAAGTCTGGGCAATCACACCAGGGAGAGGGTCAGGAGTAAGAAGGCCTTCCAGCTTCACAGATCTGCACCATCTAGGATTAAGAGGTGAATTTATGTAGTATATTAAGATCTGTTCTCACTTCACTTCTGCATGACCTGGGTGGATGTTTTGAACAGTCACCTTCCAGGTCCCAGGCAGAAGCTGGATGGAGATTTTCCTTTATGCCCATTACTCTTTTCTCCGGCAATCGAGACCTTGGCCAGGAAAATATGCAATAACTCACAGATACAAGGTATAAATACAGAGGGAGTGGAAAGCAGAATTTCTCTCTGTGCAGATGACACTCCGCTATACATCACAATACCTGGCACATCAGCACCAGCAGCCTCTGATCTAATAGAGGAACGTGGCTTTGCTGCTGGTTACAAAATAAGTCCAAACACAAGGCCGCAAGGAAGAAACTCCTTCCTCTGGGAAAGCAAGACCTTCAGTCATGTAAATGGAGCAGCAATGGCTCCTGCTCACTTGGAATCCAAATAAGCAGAAAGATATTTTATTTATTTAAATGGGGTCTGGGAGTCCCCCCTTTCCCATCTCCTGCAGAGTACAGCATGCCATTGTAACCAGCTGTGTGCTGAATCCACTGCCCCAGACTACATCTTTTTTTTTTTAACAATTATCAGATTAACATAAAGTCATTTGTCCTACTGCTGGAGTACAATCTTACTTTCATAAAAGTCTGTAATTGTAGTTCGTTCCTTGGAGTGCTCAAAATTCTGACTCACATTTGAATTACAGTTTTGCAAGGACTCCTGATACTTACAATGAGCAAAACCAAATCTGTCTTCTTCCTACCTAGAAGACCAAAAATCTATATGCAATATGTGGTGGGTGAAGCACATTTGTAGTGAAGTGTAATTATACCCAGAATAATGAACATATGCAAAATATTCCTCTTTGATCTGATGCCTACCTTTTGTGAATCTCTGAGTCATGTTGGTCTCACTTTCTTCACAGCATATGGTTTTTTTTTTTTTTAATTTTTATTTTTGCTGGTGGTGTTAAATGATGTAAGTGTGGAAAAAAGGTTTGGTTTTACTTTGCCTCTGTTATCATCGGTGAACATCACCATCTAATCTGTTCTTGGCAATGACTTACTTCAAGAAGCGTCAGGAAAGCTAGGTGTCCTTGGATTTCAAGTTGAATTTGTTAGGATTTGCTCTTGGAAACATCATACTTGCCTTGTAATAGGATATAGCTTCAGCCACAAGCCCTGGAGAAACAGATCAGACTAATTTTTTTTCATTGTCTAGATAAAATACCACAGCACGTACATGTAAAACATCCAACATATTTACTACTGTCCCTAACCTTTCTACTTGAACACTCTTCTTCTTCCAAGAACTGTGATCTTCTCCTGAAGCACTACCTACATGTATGTTATGACACTTCCTCCAAGAAAATGTAAAGGGAATGCAATGGCAATTTCAGCAAAGGAATCACAGGGAAGCAGCGGACAGAAATATTACTGATCAATGGCAAGAAAGATTAAAGGTAGTACCATCCTTGTGGCACTCTGCTGAGCAATGAGTGAAGAAGATCAAAGGGATTATCAAGTGCAAAGAGAGAGCTTGTGGCTATTAAGCTGATAAAAAAAAAAAAAAGTCCTGTGGGAAACAGAAACAAAACTCTTAGCAAAAGATAAGAATCAGATTTTCTTGTTTCACAAAAGTGAGCATGTTGGAGGGATAGGTATCAGGAATTGCAAAGCCTTCTAACGAGGCTGATGTGAATCACGGAGGACATGTCACGGAGAATGGATAGAAGAGCTTCTGTAGGCATCAGGATGGAAAGGTCTCTGCGAGGTGCCCTGCTCAGGTACAGTGAAGGCGGAGGAGGGCAGCTAAGATGCAGAGAGATTTTAATGCTTGGATGGTATTGCACACATTTAGATCTGACCTGGCCAAGAAAGGTCACAGTAGCCTTTACATATATTTAAGGCCTTTTTGCAGAAGAGGATTTAGTAGGTTTAAAGTTCAACTTATATTAAATGTTTTTGTAGATAACTTGAAGTGGAAGAAAGAGTGAGCTGGATTATGAATCTTCTTACACCCTTTTACAGCATTTATAATTAACTCCGAAGTCTATTTTTTTGCTACTGGGAAGCAGACTTGCTGTAATCTTCTAATTAATAAATGGCTCAATAAATCATGAAATCTTTTGTCCATGGAGAAACTTACACTTACTGTCAGAAATATTACGCTCTAAAAGTGGTAGTTGACAACTAACCATTTTTTTCCTCCTGCTTTGACTTTTTCTTTTTCATTTATACTTAATTTGAAGATGTTAAATGACTAAATTAGTCAGTGAAATTATCCAGTGAGGGCTGGATGGAATGCCATTTAAAATCTGTGTGAAAGCCCTCCTTGGCTCCAAAGGGCTCTGGGTTGGGTTTTAAGAACAGTTCAGCAACTTGGATTCAGCTTTCCCAGCAACAGCACAGCATCGCCCTCAATGCGCTGACCAGGACAATCCCATGCCACGTGTCTCTGGCACAGTGTGTTTCTGGGGGAAGAGCCTGGCCCAGTGCCTGGCACTGTTGGCAAAATTGCAGATGTGGGCTTTGCATTGCAGGCATGCCATCCCACCTGCCTTCCCTTGCCCTTTGGCTTTCCATCTCTTGCTCAGTTAAACTGCAAGCTCTTTCCGGCATGGGCCATCTCTTACTCTGCCTTTTCAAAGCTCAGATTTCTGGAACTTTAAATAAAGGAGCAATAAAAGTTGCCGTGGAGCAGCAGCAGCTGACAGGGACCTGGGCTTTGGCATTCATTAGCTGGACTGGAAGCAGCGCTTTCCTCTTGTAACCACCTCAGGTCCCCTTCCTTCCTCCTGAGCAACATTACAATAAATATTTGCTAGTCTGTGTTTCCCAGGCTTGACACATAAATAAACACCTCGCGCTCTTCTCTCCAGAGGGAATTGGGGATTCTTATCTTCATTTTCTGAATGTGGATGTGAAAACAAAGACAGGTAGGGCAAGACTTTTCTGCTAAAAACATGCATCCCGTATTAATCTAGGCAATGGCTGTGACTTGACAGCCCAGTGGCTTATCATTACATGTAAAGCAGCCCAATAGTAAGTAGCCAATGTGGGAGCTAACCAGCTTGCAGCCCTTCCTCCCACGTTCGCTCTTGAGGCACAAGACATGGGGAACCACAGCAAAAAGCAGAAGTCTTTGTGGTCTTGAGCCATCTGAAAAAGGACATACCTGCCATCAGACCATGAGGACGACAGGGAAGAACAGCTCCTTGGAGACATGCTACAGAAATGCACATCTGGAGGACTCTTAGCATCAGCTGGTGGTGGCCTTTGCTGGAGCAGGTAATGGATTTGATGGACCCTAAAGCTGTCCTCACATGGTGTTTTCCTACAATTTACCACTCACAAAAACAGAGATCTTTATTCTGAACAGTATAGATCGGGTATTCTATCACAGCTGTGTCTGCAAGTTGCAGCTGCTGCAGTTGGCTGTTCCTCCTGGGGAAGGTGGTTACAGTGCCTGTGGAGATGAGAAGGTGCACAAGGCAAAGCAGGAAAAATATTTTTGTTGTGCAAAATAAAATCTCTCTCTGAAAAGTTGCTATATTGAGAAAATGTTAGCACTGCATTTAAGACAGCCCCTAAATGTCAAGGGAGCATCAATCATTCACTTTATTTACACTAGTAAAAGACAGAGCCTTCTATATGAGTGCTGACAAATAAAAAGGGGGGTGTGCAACTATTTTTGTTTGAATTCTTAATTATTCCAGAAATATTTCAACTGAAGCTCATCAGCTGAATATAAATACTATCCTAGCTGCATGCATAGGCGTGAAAAGAGAAGAATTCCCATTATCAAAGTAATCTGCAGCTCTGAAGTCTATGGTTTCCTGCACCAGCAAATTTCTACCCATTCCTAGTGACTGATGTGTGCAATAGTTTAGGAAAGTGGATGAGTTCCTAATGGAGGATGTAAGGTGTCCGTTAAAGATCAGGTAGAAGAACATTAATTTACCTTTTAAAATATATCGGGAGACAAATAAGGCAATGAAATCATTAGTATGCATGCATTGCCTCTGCTGGATCAAGTCAGACGAGCTCAGCTGTGCCTCCTAATGCTTGCACTGCAAAACACTGCTTGATAGCCTCAACATTTTAATAGTAATAATAATAGAAATAGTAATAATATTTACTGATGGGCAAGGCAGGATGTGATTTAATGGAAGCAGAAATCTTGGGTTTTCTATCTAGCTTGCACACAGATTCATTCTATTTCTACAAATAAAGCCCTGAACTTCTTTTGCTACTACAGCCAGCAGCAAAACAGGTAAAACAACAGCAAGCTGCCTAAAAACAGCCCAGGGAGCCTTAACAAGTCAATATTGCAAACATCCTGCATGAAGCAGGAAAGAAGCAGAATAGAGAGGAATAAAAAAAGAGAGGGCAAACTCTTTTGTTTGGTATGTACAAGAAGCGAATAAACTCCATTCTGCCCAATAAAAGCAAGTTCACTTGCTATCATTTATATTTTACTGCAACCCTCCCTCCTCAGCTTCAGCCCCTTCAGCTGAGATTCCTATAGGCAGACCCTTCCTTTGGCTCCTCAGCAACCCATGGGCAGTGATAAATCACCATTCAAGTGGCAAATTATACTCTGATTTGGGGTCTCTTAACACGGGGCAAGATCTTCCTTCAGGCGTTGGCCCGATGCAGCATTAATGCGCACATCACCAAAAGATAAAAACAATACTGCAGTGCTCTTTGATCTGGGTATTGTCATGCGGGAAAATGTGTCCCATGTCAGAAATGCTGCTGCAGGAAGGGCTGGGTAGTAATTACCTGAAGATGCTTTAATGTGAAGTTTCCTGCTGAGATTAAGCATGGAAATGCAGCAATATATGTATATATTTATTCTGAAAAGAATAATCATGAGATGTGAGGAGCTGAAGAAGAAGTGTGATCCCAGTCCAATGAGCCTAAGCATACAGAATATTGCTTTACAAAAAAGTTACTTCAAAAGGTGAAATTCTGGAGAACAGAAGGTAGAGGAATTGGTGTGAATCAGATAATATAGGGGAACCAGGCCTTAACAGCTAATTAATCAAGAGAATTTCTTCACGAATTTCCAGCACAGCAGCTCACGGCGACATGGGGCATCCTGCTGCAAGGAGGAGGATGGAGGCATCTCTGTGGCTGGCTGCTCTCAAGCCTCTCTCCAATCCAGCAGCCACTCTTACACATCATTAAGAGCCAAGCTCCCCATGGGGAACACCAGCGGTCTCATCAACATGGAGAGCAGCCCTCTTGCTTTGCATCACTGAAGTCTTGAATATTCCCACACAGACCCCGTCTGAAACACAGCAGCTTTTTAAGGCAGCTCTGGGATTTTCATGACCAAAATAATACATTCAGGGAGGGTCAAATCAAGGAGATTCCTGATTGTCAGGGCAGCCTGGAAGCCAGGTGAAAGCACAGTCTGGTCCATTTGGTGCTGGTTCATCAAGAATTTGTCATAATTTGTGGCAGGGTGCTCAGATGGAGCCCTATATATATGAATTTTAATTGAAATTTGATTGCAGGAGACATAAACCAACACAAACGTCAGTGCACTGCTGCTTCCTCCAAAGGTCAGGACAACAAGCTGAAGCCATACCCCAAAATGATACCTTTGCCAGCAGTGGCTATGTAGCAGAACTCACCGATTCCAGCCTGGAAACTGGCAGGGCAGAATGGGAAAACAGCCTCACAGAGCTGGGGATGGAGAGCCCTTTTTGGATTGAGCTGTAATAAAAGAGTATTCTGGTATGTTCCAAAGGCACAGCCCAAGTTATCACAACAACATTAATTTACCATTAGGCCTTGCTGGAATCAGAGAGGAAGACTTTGATTTTTAAAAGCAGAGTCAAAGGAAAGCACAAGTGAAAAAAAAAAAAATCAGTCCTTTTAAAGTCTGACCTAAAAATCCTTGCGGTGTAAAATATGCACTGAAGTATTTATGTCAGGTTTCTATGGTTCGTGTGTGTACGTATATGACAATGCAAACTTGCCCTTGCTCCTGTTGGCCTTACACACCGTCCGACTCAAGGAACAGTTCCCAGTGGAAGGGAAAGGGCTGACCATGGCCAGCAGAGGCTGTGTTGTAGTGCTGGGAGCCCAGCGGGACAGTAGAGCTACCAGACCACTTCCCTGGCCTCTATGGGATTTGAAGAAGAGAGCTCTGGGCATCTCCTCTGCTCTCTAGTACACTCTGGGGATGCTGCTGTCTGAACTCCTGAGGTGCACCAGCTCCTCTGGGGATGGGGTGGTTCCCTTCCCTACAGCAGCCCAGGTTTCCAGAGGCTCAAGCTAACCTTGTGAACCTGCTGATACAAACTTCACTGTCCTTGTGCCAAAACAGATGTGCACTCCCCTGGTTTGGAGGTAACTCATCTACCCCAGGTGCTGACGGAGAGAGTCCCACAGATATTCATGAGCAGCTTGAAGGGCTCTGCACAAAGCATGGCAAACCAGAACAGACAGTGTGAAAAGGATGGATCTAGTGGGTGAAATTTTAGAAAAGGCAAGAAAATGTCTTGCCTTTGTATCAGCAGAAAAGTCCAGCCCCCGTCCCAGAGAAAGGATTTCTCTCTGGAAAAACAGCAAATGCCCAGCTCTGCATGGAAACGAAAGGCTGGATTCAGATCTCATCCAGGGATGATGTTGGGGAAAAGCCAGAGTAAAACCTCAATGTTAACGAGTTGCTTCATATTTCAAGGAGTGTAACAGAGCCGAGCCTCTATACGAGTGTGCCTCTTGGTTTCTAAGGAACCGGCTGTTATTTATGCAGACTATTTACACGTTCTCTTGGCTCTTTACGCAGAGGAAACATTTTATCGTGTGAGCTCCCTCTCTCTTTTTCCTTCCACATACACACATACATCTACTACAAACAGAGAAGGTAGGGCAAAGATGTGTGAAAGAATTCCACATCAGTTTGTTTTAAAGGAAGATATTTCAGGTTGTCAGTGTGAAATTGTCATAAAATATACAGAATTATTATTGTCTGTGCATTTCTCCCTCCTAAGAGGATTCTGCTAATTAAACAAGAAGAGATTATCAAACTTTGTCTACAGCTGATAAAATCCAGCTACAAATTAAAATGCATGTTAAAGCTAATCCATCACAAACTGAAAAATTAAGCTAGTGCATTTGTAATGTTTTTAACATCCTTTGTCCTTCACACAGTGCTCAAATAATAGAGTTTGAGTTAGTATTTCATATTTTAGTAAAACTGTACCTTCTATAGTTTCTAAAAGCCCATCTTCTTTGCATGCTTAAGACTATATAACTAATTTACATTGCTTTTTACAAATGGAATTGTAAAAGAAAGAGGAAAATGTAAGCAAGCTAGATTAAAATAAACATTTGCCTCTTTCCAGTGCCAGTAAGTTTTGAAAAGTTTCCTCCTGTTATTACATACCTCTCAATGATTCACAGCAGCAGAAAGCCAAAATGCCACCAAAGAAAGGCTTTTTTCTTTTATTATTATTGGAACAAGCAAGAACAAGGAGTTCTAGAAATTCAGGGGGAGATCCGTTGGGTCCCAGCCCCGTTTGAACGTATGAGCCTGAGTCATTTTAGCTGTGATTAACCACATCAAAATGAGGACAGAGCTGGTCCAAAGTGGCACACCCAACCCAAGGCACTGCTGAAGGACTGAAGCTCAGGGGTGCTGAACTAAAGCACCCTGTCTTCAGATATTCATCTGACACTAATAACTAAAGAGCACTTTCCTTCTGGCTCAAGTCCACTGCAGTCAGAAATGGTGCTGGCTCTGAGTGTGACAATAGCTAAAGGGCAAAGAAACCGATCTAAGTAGAAAACACAACTGAGAGGCCATGTAATCTGGAAGAAAAATCACAGCTATCAGCCACAGGACACCAGGTCTCTTCCTCGCTCTGCTGCCCACACACTTCACAACCCTGGGACAAGTCACAGCACCTTTTTCCTACTGATCCTTTTTTCATTCTCGTTACTTGACATTTTGGTCCCCTTTTGAGCAGGGTCTTTGTTTCACTAGAGTTTGGTGATGCTGAATACTAATCTTGGCAGTGACCTTTACGGCCTAAGATGATTCAAATAATAAAGTGAGGAAAAAATAAAATATATGTGGTATGTGCTGTCTTTCAACACAACAATCCCATAGCTTTTAAAGTAACTGTTTAAATGACTGACTCATTGCTAAAGTATTTATTGCGTTAGTTTTTGTCCTGCCTATGAAGGATAGCACGCCTCTGTTGGAGTTATGATTGCAAGAAATATAAATTTTTCCTCTTAAACAGAGAACACAAAAACAAACTCCTTAAAAAATCCGAGTTTTAAAGAAAAGGGGGAACATGGGTGAAATGTTTTTACTCACAAGTCCTCTTCATTTGCTACATAACATTCAAACACTGTTTTTTTCTTGCCCACCTTGCTGCCTGCTGAATGCACGGGGTATGGTCACATCTCTGCCCAGCAGGTGGGAAAGTAGCTGCAGGTGCCTGGTCCACATGTCTCACAAACCTAGGTAGGTTTGCTCCAAGAGCTCAGACCAGGTTTAAGCTATGTTTGTACAGAAGCCTTTATATATCCCCACTGCTCATCCCACGTCAAGAGGAATTGTCCCGTTGGCCATCCACAGGGAGCCAACCTCTCCACTGTGCACTCACCAGGGCCCCATGGTGACCTGGCATGGCCAAGTTACAGGTTAGCACTAGCTGCTAGGTGTCTTCTCTCAAAAACTCACAGCTTCAGTTCAACTGATTCATTAAGACCTGCTCCAGCTTCTCATGTCCTGTCCCTCCAGGCAGAAATTAAGTTCCTGTCGTATGTGGAAAAGAATAGTTGCAAGCCTCTGGCTTTGCTCCAGCTTAAAGCAGAGTTAATTCCACATAGTTCTAAGAATCAGAATAACAAATTCCACATGTCCCTGCAATTGCTTTGACCTTGCACTATGATTTGTGCTAGAGTAAGGTCCATTTAGAGTACAAAACACAAGGGTAGTATTTATTTAACTGATTATGCTGCATTCTTGTCTTATGAATCACTTGCCACAGATGGTACTTATGCTATGTACCACTATGTCCTACTTTCTCATTTGACAAATGACTACTCTAAGACTCTTATATTGGCTCTAGCATGAATGTAACTGCATCGAATGCAATGGATTTATTTTTTATTTATATTCGTGTCAACAAAATTGGACACAGAACCTGTAAAAGTAAAAAAAAAAAGTGCCCCAGATACCTGTAGAATTCAATATGACACATTCATTATTTATAAAATGATTGTTTCTGTTGCAAAACATTATTGATATTGTTATTTTGTGAGTTTTCCACATATACAACTGGTACCTACAACTGTATGTAGTTAATATTGCCTGAGATTAATAAAACTGGTAGAAGGTTTTTCAATCAATATATTCTCTCCAAAGAATATGCAACAGTGTGTATGGGGGAATTGATTCTGTTTTCACAGACGTGTAAATTAAGAGATCCTTAGAAGTGAAAGGAACTGTAAAAGCAGGAAACAAGAAGGCCATATGCGATGTAAAGATTAACATATATTTTAAACACAGCTTTGTGGTGCTTTGGAGACCATTTCTGGATTACAGTAATTATATATTCAGCAAAAAGCAGCTTTCAAATATAGAGCCACAAATTACTTCTAGCAAGAAAAGAAGGAAAAATATTTTTTTTTTTCTTTTTTCTCCCGGAATGGGTTTGTCAGCTTACTCCTGCAAACCCTTACTCCCTCAAAGAGGGCCTGTTGACATGAATACACCACCAGAAGGAGAAGCCAGGGAGAAGTAGCCGTACAAAGACTGGGTGTGTGAAAAGTAGCCTATGAAATTCAAAGGATTATTTCTTATTGCAAATGACCTTCCAATCTCTAAGGGAGAAAATGGAGGTGCACCCACCCTGTGGTCCAGGGATTGTTAAGAAGACCCCTCCAGAATCCGTATGATGACAGGAGTGAGAAATAGCTGTAAGAAACTTTCTTCTTTTTACCCCCTTGGTGCTTTTCCTCACTCATCCTCCTCTGATTACTGTTCATAGCCTCAGGACTGGTTGCCTGACTGAAGAAACATCTCCTAACTAGTGCCCAAATACTGGAGTTCCTCAGTCCCAGCACAGCCAGAGGGGAGAGGAAGGCCTTGTGGCTCTTTTGCTGGTTGCACAGGCGTCCCCGCGGAGGCACTTTGTAACATTAATACATACACATTGCTACTGCTCACCTCTTCTGAAACATGTTTCCACCCAATGGAACAAATGAGGATTTAAAACCCATGCGTGTCACAGGAATTTAAGGGTGTCATTGATCCCTCCAGTCACACTGTTTTGGGCAGCTTTTGTAAGGTAATAGGCTTGGGTTTAGACAGCTTTGGGAAAGGAGGCTATTAAGCAAAAAGGAAAGTATTGCATGAAACGGGCTAAGCAATTGAGGTGATTACACTTGTCCTTTGGCAGAGAACTAGCTGTGCTGGGGGAGATGCTGTCTCTGGACGAGCTGTTAGATACATGTCCTGGGCACTGAAAGGAACCGACAACCTGGTGGCACTTTATCCGAGATATTTGTGGTGTTCTGGCCAAGCTACAATTTGAGTAATTACATCCTTCCCACCTCTGCTGCTGTTATATTTTCAATCAGATGTAATATTCTTCATATCCTGTCCAAAACAACCATGTGCTATAAAAATAGCTATTTTTATTTATTTATTTTCCCACAGAAGTGACTGTTTTTCAGCTGTGGCTTACGGCTCTTGCAGACATAAAAAATAAATAAATAGGACTTCCATGTAGAATTATTCTGCACAAGCTGTATTCTCTTTTTACATCGACTATAACACCTGATCTTCCTGTATTAACTCAGGACCTCATTAGTTTTTTCCTGCCGAGTGCCTGGAAACACAGAGTCACTTCAGTCTGCTTGGCACCATGTGGATGCATAGGGACAGTCCCAGCTTGGAATTGTTTGCATCCCAAATACCTAAATCAGCTCAGGTAGTACAGAAGCCCAGCAAAAGTAGAGGGGCCTGGCTAGGGTCATCCACAGCTTTCTGTCTTGGCAGCTTCATGGGGACCTCCCTTCATTCAGGGGTTAAGGCTGCAGCAAGTTTATTGACAAACTGAAAAGCTCTGGAGGTTCCTCCAGAGGCAGGATGCCACCTGGAATTTGGATTCCTCCTTGCTGTGAGGAGAGGAAGACCTAGTCTAGGGAGACCTAGTCCCTGCCCGGAGCATCTTCCAGCAACAGGAGACAACCACAAAACCCAGGGCTGCCAAAGATCATACAATATATAGCTCTGCCTTCTTTTCTTTACCTTCTCTCACATTTTTTTCCTCCCCTCAAGGACTGGTCAGAGCTGCCAAGCTTCCCAGCAGCAATGCTGGGAAGAGGTTTTGAAGACAGGGAAGATGGTTGGCATGTTGGGATGGCAGCTCCCAGCCTGGGCTGCAGAGAGGAGCGCAGGAAACACAGGGTGTAATAGGGGAAGATGAGGGAACAAAATGGGAAATCCTCATGAGCAGGTCCTCAAATTTGGACTAAGCTCCAGCAGAGCTCAGAGAGGGCTTTGTCTGACTCAATACTAAAAAAGAAACTCAAGAACTGACTCATAATAAGAGAGCTAAACAGTTAAGATCAAGCTTCTGGCTCCATTCAAAGATTTTGCTGTACACATTGGACATCAGAATTCAGGTTGGAATCTGATACAGCAATAAAATACAGGCTTCACTTTTAGGATGGAAAGTGTAATTATTATGATTATTATATTTCATTCAAAATAAATCACCTGGTTGAATTCAAATATATACCAATATCTTGCTGAATCACAACCTTCAAAAACAAAGGAGAGGAACCTGATGGACATGCAGGCTGAACAATTTAACACTGAACTGGTTCCAGTTAGCAATGGGAAAGCATGGCTCTTACAACCTGCAGCTCCAGAAGAGACACAGTAGCGGGTTAGAGAAAAGACATTTCATGCTTGAGGACCTGGCCCAGAAACTGTCCCAGACCATTTTTTGATGTATTTCACAAACCTAGAGTCAAGCCTAAGGCATACAGAGAGGCAAAATTTCCACTCTAAAACCTGCTGGCTGCAGCACAGCTGTGGAGCAGTCCTAACTGTTATAACCACCCTGCAATGACTGGTGTTCAAAATAAATTGTCATATCCTTTCTCCAACTGCTATTACCATTTCTGTGCATGAAAAGTAAATGGATGTTTCATTTTGTCTGCTACTTGTGGAAGTGAAGTGCTCTTGTATCTGCCATACTCACAGTCTGAGGAATAATGGTAAAATACAACTTGCATGCTTAAGCTTCATCTATATTTCAATTTTTGCTAGCCCAGCTCTGACACTTAGGAGCATGAAGGGAAAAAACTAAAAATCACACCTTCTAATATAACAGCAGTGTATAAAAGTCCTCATATATTTTGCCAAAAATCACTTGAATATCTGGTTTAATTTATCAGTAAAGAACTTTATTTTTTGACGGTATCTATTTCTTGCTAGGGAAGATTTCTAGGTTGACGTCAATATGACTGTGAAGATGAACTTCAATTCTGAAGCAGCCAGCAGCTCTTAGTTTTTGAACCCAATGTCTAAATCTGATGGACTCATATTCATCTGTGTTCAGCCTGCAAAAGCTGACATCACACACCACCAGCTGCCACTGAAGTGAGATCAGAACCCAGCTCTCCATTTCAGCACAGCTAGCATCTCTGTTTGCCTGCTAGAGACAGAGGTTGAAGGAGATGCACTAGCTTCTATTAGACTGTCTGCAACAGCAGGAAGAAACAGGTGCTGTATGGATATGCACACGCTCTTTGCCATTTTTGCGTTATTATTTTTTTCTTACAAGCTATTTATCAGCCCACTGTTGTGCTGATAGGCATTACAGAAACCTACGAAACACACTTCTAGTTTTGCTGTCTCTTTCTTGCTAGTGCTTTTCCCAAATCCCAACTTACCTTCCCCAGCTGCATCCCAGGTGCAGAACCCAAAATGACAGTTTATACGACTGTTATGGTTTTGGCTGGGATAGAGTTAGTTTTCTTTGTAGAGGCTCACACAATGCTGCGCTTTGGATTTTTGATGAAAGTAGTGGTGGTAACACACCGATGTTTTCAGCAGAACCAAGGACATACCTGCCTCTCGTGCTGTCCTGCCAGCGAGGGGGCTGGGGGTGCACCAGCAGCTGGGAGGGGACACAGCTGGGACAGGTGGCCCAGGCTGGCTAAAGGGATGTCCCATAGCATGCAGTACCACTTTGAGCAATAAAAGCTGGGGTAAACATGGAGAAGAAGGCAATGTTCAGAGTGATGGTGTATTTCTTCCCAGGAAACCATTAAGTGTGATGAGCTCTGCTTTCCTGGATGTGGCTGAGCACCTGCCTGCTGATGGGAAGTAGTGAATGAATTCCTTGGCTTGCTTTGCTGGCATGTGTGGCTTTTGGTTTACCTAGTATGCTCACTTTACCTTGACCCATGAGTTCTTGCACTTTTACTTTTCTGATTCTCTCCCCCATCCCACCTGGGCAAGCAGCTGGGAGGTGCCCAACTTCCTGTCAGGTTAAACCACAACTACGAGGGACCCCTGAGATAATGATATGAGATAAGCACACCAAGAGGTGCTGCAGTTGCACTTCCCACCATGCTGCTGCTGTGGCCCACTGGGCTGTCTGTGCCATGGTAAAAAATCCAGGTGCTCCACCTTGGCTGTGCTGAGACAAGCAGCAAATGGGAAAATGGAGAACTTAGCACGATCCCTAGACAAAACATTTCCATAGATTTTCTCCAGAAAGTTCACAGTTCCATAAACACTAGAAGAAGATTTGTGAGCAGAATGGAACTGCTCCTTGCTGCCTAACTCCAGTGGAAGAGGTTTTGGCTGGGCAGAAAGGTTCAGCAAGGGCACACTCAGCTGCACTTGCTATGAAAATGCTTCCAACGTATGCAGTCAGCTCACCAGTGCACCACTGTACTGCTAAAGTTTGCTTTTGCTGGGTAAAACTTCTAAAAAATAACCTCTTCTTTAACATTAAGCTCAGAGCATAGGTATAGCTTTTGGCAATTTGTGGGAAAGTTTTCCTTCCAGCTGTAACGCAGCGAACAATCTGTTCTTCTGATCCATGTTATACATAACACAACAGGAATAATATAACACTCTAAAACAACAGTGACAGGAAAACATCTAAGTTCTGCAGCTTTTTTTCTTATCTGAGCCTCCTCTGCTTAGATATTACACTTCACCTGGTACTACACAGAAGAGCCTATCCAAGTTGGAATTGCTAATGGGCAAACAACAACTAATTGGAAATAACAACCTTTGCCTTTCCTCCAAACTCAGGATAAAATACTGTGTTTTGTTGTTGTTGTTTTGTTTTTCAGATTAAAAATTTATGTTTCATCTTTAAAAGGGGAATGAAGAATATGGTAGAGAGCTAGTGCTGAAAAGAGCAGGGTTTGATGTATGCCAGTGGTTTGTGTGTGTGAGTGTGTGAAAATATACATTGAGTTTGAGTGTATCTGTGGGTGTTTGCAGGTGAGAGAAAGCAAAAAGAAACCAGCTTAGTTCTGAAAAGATGTGCCTGGTTTTCACCCCCGCCTCTGGGGCAAATTTCAGCAGCTGGAGGCTGGCTCCCAAGAAGGGGCACTCTGGGGCTTTTCCAGGCATTTGTGACATCTACTTGGCAGCTGCTTCCCTTCAGAAGAAACCATCTGTGACAGCCAAGGGAGAGGACATCTCCCAGGCAAAGTAAAAGCCCATTTTGCAGCACAGCTTCAAATGACAGCTGGGAGATTTTGAACCGGATGTACTTGGTAAGGAACAGGAGCAAAGGAGGTGAGGGCAGCAAGCTGCTTCTCGAGGAGGTCTGCCCTTATCTGAACAAACGGCAGCTCTCCAAGGCTGCACAGTCTGAACTGATCATACCCAACTGAAGTCACCAATGATGGATGAATCTCTGTGGGTGGAGGTGGATGGGTTAAAGTTATCCTTCTTTATGGGAAAGGCAGCAAACACTTTTAGTCATTCATTTATCGCTACTATGGTGAAATGAAACAGTGTGGATTATGAATCTAGTCCATCCTTGCAGCTCTACCATTGCCAGTGCCGATCCACTTCCACCCACTACAGACACTCGCTGCTTCCTGGAGCTGTTGCTCTGCAGCGTGTCAGCTGGATTGTACCAAGAAGGGTGACACACACAAAAGCAAGGCTGACAAAGGCAAGAAATGACGCCCACCTCCAGCTCACACAGCACAAAAGCCAGAAAGGAGCCTGTTTCTTTCCATAATTTCACCTAAGTTTAACTAAAGTTCAATTGCCTAGAGGGGAAATCTCCTGCTCTTTCATTCTCTAGTCCAATTATCCTAATAAATAAATTTGCTGGCACATGTTCGTAAAAATAAATAGATAAAAATTTCTTTGGTGAGTAGATAAAATGACAGTCAAAGCAAGGAAACAACAAGATAGCTACAGAAGAGCAACACAAACATTATCAGGGAGAAACCGATCAAACAAGGTTCCCAAGGGATTTTAAAATGCCATGCTCTGCTTTGAACGCACACGTTTCACCAATAAAACCTTAACACACTTCTTTTTCACAGCATGAAGAAGCCAAAGGTCTAGTTAAATCTCTGCTCAAATAGGAATTTTAAAGATAAAGACCTACCCTATTAAATATCCACATAAATACACACAAATGCATGCACACACTGAATACTCTCCAGCCTTCCCAGAGTTTTCCTTTCATTTTAGGGTAACGAAACACTAATTGAAGACTTGACTTATAACTAGACTTTGATGAATTTTGGTTCCATCACCACTGAAAATGTGACCTCAAGTCAGACAAATCTGTCTCTGCAAACAGCTTTTAGCATTTTATACGTAAAAAATGTTGAGCTTATTTGAACTGCTGTCTTTCACAATGCATTTTATTTAAAGATACTTTTAAGTTATTGAAAAATCTTCTTTACAGATAAGGGAAGAAAAACTTGTTTTTGAGCTGAAATGAATTTTTTACCTTTCTGTTTACCAAAAAAACCCACCACCAACAATAAACAAACTAAATTCATGTGTATATATATATATATATATATATATATTTGCTTGGGTTATTTAAGAATAAAAAAACACCAGAAAATCAATACGAAATGGCTATTTTTATTTTATTATTGATACATGTCATCTTTAAGATCACTTCTGAACAAGACAGTAGGAATTTCTGCCTGCCATGTCTCCTTTCTGCCCTTTCTCTCTAGCTATTGCTTGCCTTCTCCTGTATGTAAATAATGAAACTAGCTTTTCCTGCTGTTCTGATGAATTAGCCCTCTGTCAAGTTGGGCAGGATCACATACAAGACAGTACCAGTTAGGACATTAATTACAGGTGTCAGGTCTGTTATTATCAGCAGTGTTTGCCGGTGTACTGCAATGCACAACATACAATTATCTTCAGAGAAAGAAAGTAAAGGCAAAACTGGAATTCTAGAACATCCAGGTTTCAGTGTAGTCAACAATAAAATTAAATTTTCCACTTTGGCAAATCATCCTAGCCCTGTCTCTCTTGCTGAAAATGTTCTAGGTAGTGATGTTACAAGGTTCAGAGATGTCACAGAAATTGATGCTATCACATCACCAAGGCAGGTATTTTTTGGGATATCACCAATGAAATGAGAAGGAAAAGGAGTGGGAAAAGATGGTAGAATGGCAGTAAAAAATCAAGCTAACTGGGATTTATTTTTGCTATTAAATACACTTTAACCCAAAGCACCATGCAGGAAATTTACCCATGGCTAACTCCGCACTCTTGGCTCTTCCCAGTAGAGGACAGAGGGAAAGGCACAACTTTCTCTGGAACAGCTCCTGCTACCCCGGCTTTGGCCACCTGCCGCAAACCTCACCATTTTTCCTAGTTACTTCCTACTGTTTATTTTTGTTAGGCAACTCTTTTCAGTCTGAAGAAAAAAAAAAAGAGGAAAAAGAAAAAGAAAAAAGGCAATCATAACTTGCCTTGGCTCCCGATCTGCCAAGGCTGTGGGAACGAGCCAAGGAGGCTCATGAAGACTTTCTTGGTGAGAAAGTCCCCTCCTCCCCTTCCTCCTGGCATTTCCTCACAGAGAGAACTGCAGAGCTGAAGGCAGAGGGAGCCTTTGCTACAACAATTAATTTAGGGAGAGATTTTCCTGTTTTTCAAGGCTGTCAGGATAAAACAGCCACCGGGCTGTCCTAGTCTGGCAGACTGCAGGGTAACCCCTGGAGCCCACACACTCAGCCTGGCGCGGCGCGGTCATCTTCAAGCACTGCGAGGGCAAGGGATGCTTTGCAGTAATGAGCTTTTACAGCATCTGGGTAGACAGAGAAATACTATGATCCCAGAGAAACTGTCGGTCCTGATGAAGTTACAACACATGCAAGTTTGGCACCGGTGTTGCTGAAGGTTCAGAGGCGTTAGCCCAAAGCTAAGCACAAGGAGAAGGCAGGAGGATGCTGCCTCCACACCACTGGCAGGTCCAGTTGTGCCCACAGGAGGGTAAGGGTTCTGGGCCAGGTTAGCTCCACTTAGAAGCAGCTACGGGAACCACCACTGGTCCTCACCTTCACCCACAAGCTACATCTTTCAAGCAGATAAAATGCTCATCATCTCTGCATTTTTGCATTTGTTAAAGGTGTGAATAACCCAGCACAAACACTGTCCTGATTCCTCCCAATTTTCAAGGCATTAAGCACTCATGTTGTTTTAAGTACACTTGAAAAGACACACATTATGTGGACATTGATGGTAAGCTACTATGTCTATTTTAAAACTAGACTAAGTGCTTGGAACAATTTTTTTTTTTTCCCCAGTAAAAATACCTGGTCAATTGATAATCTATGAGTTTGTCAAATGTAATATATTTATAGAAAGAAAAAGCCTATTAAAAAATTAAAAATATTTTAAATGATACATACTAAAAATGAAATGGTATTTCCAACTATATGTTTATACTTTGAAGCTCAAAAATAACAAGAACAGCCAAAGCCTAAACAAATAGAAGAATTTGTTTTCAGGTGAGTGAAAAACTGTATTTGCACCAGAATGATTTTTGATTAGTCTTTTGGTGGTAAAATTTATATTCTTCACTCATGTAGCATTCTCCCCCCCAAACCCCCATTTTATCTCCTTCTCATTTTTCAAGAGAACCTGCAAATCAAAATAAGAAAAAAATCAATTATCCATTTTTTTCCCTGCTTCTCTAACAAGGATCAGTCTTATGTGACAAAATACCTGCACGGAATAACTGTAAATTTTGTCATATACCACACACACTTGGGTCAATTGAGTAACAGCTACATGCTCTCAAAAATCAATCTATATTTATCACGTAACCTAACCATTCTGAACAAAAAGTGAGACACATTTTTTTAAAATGTGTTATGATCCAGGATGCGTGCACGTGTGTGTCAGTAGATGTGTGTGCGCGTATGCCGGAAAACATTTTGACCACAAATGGGGCTGATTATCAATATAATTATGCTGCAATCACACCAGAGGAGAGTACTCAGTAAATCAAACCCAACTGTCCGCCCACTTGCAGTGAAGAGACTAAAACCTGTCAAATCAGGAAAGGAGGAACAGGTGGCCTCATTTGCAAAAAAAGGCTGCTCCTCGCACCACCGGGTGCCGTACATCAATACTCAGACGCATACACACATTTATTAAATACAGAATATCACTGCTTTGTGTGCAGCACATTAAATATGCTTGTGGTGCTCACAACAATATAAAATCTGACACACGGGTCTCTTAATACGCCAAGAAAATAACCTGGGACTTACTAAGTACTGCCATAAGTTTTTGCCTTTTTAACTTTTCAAATTGCTCCTGACAGCAGTGGGCAGTCGGCTACGGCAGCACTGGCCTGGCTCAGCAGGACCATCAGTGGGTGGGTGCTCCTCTCTTCCCTCCAGGGAAACAACCCCCATTTCTGGGTGCTGCCTTCTAGTTAGGGCTTACACACACTCCATCTCAAAAAGCCCCACTGTCCCACCCAAGTGGTCACTGATCCTTTGCTGGACTTTGGAAAATCTGAATATAAAATTTCACTCCATTCTCTCTCCTGTGCTGATACGTTGGGCGGGGGAGAAACACCTGACTTCTTTTAGCAGGGGTTTAAGGAGTAAAGCTAGAGGATATATTTTTATTCAGTTCTGTGGAAGGGTCTGGATGGGCACTGTGTGGTCTAATGACAGTTCGTTATTTACTTGTGGTGGTAGCGGAGCCAGCATCCAAGGAAAGACTGAAACAGCCAGTGTCACAAAGCAGACAGAATAATAAAGCCCCAAACTGCTGAAAGCTACCATCAATTCAATCCTTATTGGAACTGGAAGGAAAAGGCATACAGGGCACATGCCCATCCAACCTATTTTGTCAGGAAGGAGATAGCCAGTGGCAACAGGTGTAGGAAAACACTATCACGAATTGGGATGTAGGCAGCTGCATTCACCTGCTCACACAAGACTGATCTCTAAGCTGTGGATATTGTAACGACCAAACTATGAATCTTCAAACTCAAGGTTAATTCACATTTTCTGTAATGGATGGGAAAAGCTGGAAATCCATCAAGCCTACAAATAGGAAGAAAATGCCTCTGAAAGCAAATGTCTCGAGAAAGTACTAGGTATTAAATGAAATGCAGGTATGACAAATGCTGTGGGCTCTCAAGATTCAAGTATGCTCTCTTTCCAGGGTTATCCAAAGAAAAAGATGAAAATAGCTGAGATGTGTTAGAAGTGAGGTTATGGCAGCTGCCCTGTAACAGGAGCTTCTAAAAGGCTCCAGTCACAGCGATGCCTCTATCGCATAATAACTAAAGGGAGAAAACTTCAGCATTTAACAGTACAGAGCATACAGCCTGAGGTAGCTAGGAAGTGCAGTTATGAGCCCAAGTACCGAACAAGACAAATTTTTAAATGATCTTCGGAGTCATAAAGTCCTCATTTTCCTAGTGGCAGATGATCTCATCTTTCAATTCCTTTTACAAGCATAAAACAGCTCTATTTAGGTGTTGGCACTCAGGTTGTAACCCTAGAGATCTATAGAAATGTGACAAATCTGGTATGTATGCATATTCCTTGTGTCCAGGGCTGAAAGAATACTTTTTATTCCAAGGTGGAAAACTCCAGGAGAAAAAACTATAAAAAGCCATAAAGACCTATGTGAAGGGGAAAGAAGACATTTGTCTTGACAATGATTCATTTTTAATTGTTGTGTGTGATTTCAATGGACACAAACTGATTAGGGAAAGAGACAATTTGCAAAGTACTCCTGGTTAGTAGCTGCATACACTTCACATTTTAATCTGTAAAATGCTTCTCATAATATCCTGTAATATCTTTCCCCTCTCAGTAATGTAGCGGGCAGTTGCCCACGTAAATCCCACACGAGATAGGTGACCCCTTTATGACACAGCACATACACCAGATGAGAGAGATCCTGCTTCGCTCATAAAACCAATCATTCTCCCCTAATAGTCTACAATTTGCAGCTATCATAAAAACACCCTAACCATATTTAGTAGGCAGCGGCACAATTCTGAGCTTGAAGGTTGAAGACCTGCACACATCCATCCCTGTAGCCAGACTGCTAACAGAAGTCAGTAATTCACAGCAAACTACCACCAAACGGCACTGAAAAATAAGAAGCCCTAGCGCGAGAGCAGGGGCCTCCTGGATCTTGCAGAGTTACGTGCCACCAGCCTGCACAGCACTGGGGGATGTCGATAAACTCTGCAGACAATACCCAGGGGTATCAGTAGGAGCATTGTCTTTCTGCAATAGCCAGTGAGGTCTGTAATGCAGAATATAACTTTTCAGCCAACTCAACATCTCACCACCTTCTTCTCCAAGGCAAGCCATACTGAAGACATCTTCCTTATTGTCGATAAAAATGATGTACGGCAGATTGCGGAGTTATTCAACAAACAATTTCCAAAGATCACCTTTACTACAGCATATAAAACAGATCTAGGACTCCCCTTCCAGGATGTCAGAATTTTATGAAGCATCAACACTACGCTTGCAGCTACCTGGAATGAAAAGAATGGCGCTTTGGGTAGATATACAGTGTTTTGCTTGCCTCAGCACATTCCCATGACTGCACAAGAAGGTTGCCTTGATGGGGCTTTTGATTAAAAGCACCATGGAGGTGATGCAAGGCATGGAAAATCATTTGCAAAAAAATCACCTGGAAAGAGCTGAGTAGATATTGCTTCCTACCTGCCCAAGCCTAAAGACCACCCTCAATGTGAATGGCCTGACCAAGCACCACAAATGCAGATAAGCTCTACTATTGATGTGCCTTTTTCCTAATTAATGTTGTTGAAACTGAAAAGATGGCCCTAGGAATCCATTATGCAAATCCCCCAAACGGGTAGAAGTTTTTGCCAACAAGACTGAGCATCACAGAATGATTATTTCTGCCATCAGTCAAAGCACTTAAGAAGGTGGCTTGCCATGATCCCAGCAGCAGTGAGGGCAAGCTTGGACCTAAGCACATGCTTAGAGCTAAGCCCAGGCTGTTAAAAGCATTTTTCTGAATCAAGGACTGAATCTCTTCACATGGATGCAGTGTTTATTTCTAATTGTAGAGATTAGTCACGAAGAGTCAAAAGACATACCCAAAACACATTTGTTACCCTGTTGCTCTGAAGAGGAAATATTTTTCCCATCATAGCATCACACACCCATCCTCGATTTTCCTATCAGTACCTCCCCTCCCGTAGCTATGTTTTCAAATCCAGGGACATCATCATTATTCAGGAATAGGCCCTTGAGCAAAGATGAAATGAAAGCAAAATTACCAACACAGCACTGACCAAGCACGCTAAATCCTACTCTACCTGGAAGAAACAACTGCCTTTGGGTGATTTCTATAACCTGCAATTTACATCTTATTTGGAAATGGTAAATACAAGAAAGTTAACACAAAGGAATCAACACTGGATTAAAAAATAGGGTGCCATAACAGTTACCTTCTGCATTTTAGAGTGCAGGTAGTAGGATATACTGCATGGAAAAAAAGGTAAATGGATTTGCATTTAAGTTTCATCACTTTTAAGGTCCCCAGTATCCAAGCCTCCCTTTAAAAGAGCCCTTGTGGACAATAAACTCTTTTAGAAAGTACACAGCAAAGAAGCAGCGTCTAATAAACAGACATAAAATTAGACTGCTGTAATGTTTCAGCTGTTCGCTTCCTTTGATGCAGGCAGCTGGCAGCAAGACATTTGAATAGACAGAAGAACAAGTAACTTCTAATAGATAAATATATATTTTTTCCATCATATATATATTTTAAACACTTATAAATTCACTCACACACACACATGTACTAAGAGGATAAATTTACAGGGCAAACACAAGTGAACAGTCACCCATGTAGACACTGATCTACCATTAAGCATTTAAAATAATTACAGGTTTTTAACCATGGAAACAAGAATTTTACAAGAATATTTTTGGTATCTTTTCCTTCAGAGCAAAAATTTCTCAGCCATTTGTATCTGAGCAAAACCAGAATTTCGCTACTGGAAAATCAGGAGTGCTGTTATTTTACAAAACTGAGTGACAAATCCAGGGGCACAAAGGATCAGGAGCCCTTCCGAGACTTTGAAGACCACCACCAGCAGGACTTCAAAGCCCACCCTCCACACATGGGTGCCCTCCACCTCTCACAGTGCAAGAACAAGGCTATCAGCTTTTGCTCTGCAAAGCTGGGGCAAGGGATTTCTGCTGGAGCTTTGCAACAAAACGGCATCCTCAGATTGACCCCCCCACCAAAATGTCCCTAGAAAGCGAGTTCTGCTAACACCTCAGTACGTGATATGACTTTGTATTTCGGTGTCAACTCACTGTATGGCAACTCTGTTTTCTTTTAGTACCTTTATCCTTGAAAATGGTAGCTTTTGCCCTTACTGTTTCCACATGAGGCCCTGGCCAGGCATTCTTCTTCACAGACTGACAAGATCTGCTCCCAGGGGAGCTGTGGCAGCTGCCCCCTCCCTCTGCACATTCCTGTTCTTATGCAGAATTGTGCTTCCAGGTACAAGTCCCCAGGAAACTTCCTTCAAAGGGAAAAAGTGGTATGGACAGTTCTACACAATGAATTTCTCAGTAAGACACACACACAGGAATCGAAGGATATTAATTTTCTGGGAAAGACAATTTCGCATTGCAAGCATTTAATTCTGCAAATTAAACTGACCTGTCTTTATACAACAGTGATCAACTAGTGAACCTCTGAAGAATAAAAAAAAAGCCTACCAAAACAAACAAAAATAAATAAAACTACTAAAAATCATTAATTTACTTGCTTCAAAAACCAGTAGGTACCATGAGAAGCCAAGATTCCTGCTTTATGCAGTAGGTCTCTGGCCTTGCTTTTCTGCTGCCCCAACCCAGTACTACGGACCTGGACCACCCTGGCTTGCAGTTCAAATGTGGCCATGCAGCATGGGATGGGTGGCTTTCAGGGCAGTCCCCAGCTGTCTGTCTCCTCCAAGCTTTCCTGAAGAAGCAGGAAAAACTGTTCATTACTCAGCTCCGATATGCTGTAATTTCCTTCTGGATTTTATGTATTTATTTTCACAAATGCAACCTGCCTTGCATGTCAGGCAGAAAAGTCACTATGTTATCAGGCACCACGTGTCAGACCTTATACCACATCTGAGTGCAAGCCCACCCCAGACAGACCGAAACAAATGATCTTTTCTAGAAGAAAAAAACATTTGGCCTGAACGCACAGTCAAATAGCTTTGTGGTTCTTTTTGCACCTGACATATAAAATATGAAAATACCCTACATTTCCATGTACTGCCCCCTCTGAAACACTGCGGACATTTTCATCAGATGCATGCCATAAAGGTACAAGTCCTTGAGATGTTTCCTCATTTACAGGATCTATCATCTCTCCTTTTTGCACTTGCATGATGAAAATAAAAATAAATCAGAGATATATTTTTAACTCTGCCAAGACCGGTTTAGGATGCACAGGTGTGTAGTCAGAAGGAGGGGAAGACACGAATCAAAGTATGCACCACAGCTCCACCAGGCAGGAGCAGCTTTGGTGCTTTGATTAGCAGGCCCAGCCCCAACACCTCCCCATCTTGTGGGGCTGCTCAGAGCCCACAAAGGACCTCAGAGGCTTTAAGCAATGGTGATTATTAAATTGGCTGATCCTGATTACCAGTGGTATAAGACAATATTGAAATTCCATTTTGAATTTCCTGGTTCTGAGACACAATGTGCTTTAACAGTAAGACAAGCCCGAGGCATGAACTGAATACACATGAGCACACAATATCTGCAACTGTTATCAATAAGAATCATACCTATGAAAACAAAACAAAAAAAAAAAACACACACAACAAAACAAACAAACAAAAAAAACAAGACAAAAACAAGTGCATAGCTTCTTATCTTTTTCCATTTGAAAAACATTCTTCTTACAGCGCCTAATACCTTACAGGCTTGTGTTAATGTGAACTATGGCTCAGATGAATGAAACGCTAAGGGACATGTTGCCCAGAGGATGTCAATGCCTCTGTGGATTTGGATGATGATCTGAGAAACCAGACAGCTCCATGGCAGGTGGGAGAGGGCTGCCCATGCCCAACCCATGAATAGATTTTAGGACATTTCATATAGATCTGGGAGTTAGCCTAGACACCGGGTTCTCTTTTGCTCACATTAAAAAGGTTCAAAAGAGCATTGCTGCTTCCTATAAGGCACCAGTACTGCTCTGTATGTTCCTTGGGTGCAGCTGTAATTATTACTGTGTCCTTAGTCACATTAAGCAGATACCCTGAGAGAGAAGGATGGAAAGGAAACAGACAGAAGAACTGAGGAGTAAAGGGTAATGCTTTCACATGGTTACAACTTCACTCCGTGACTGAAATTCCTGGAATTCTCAGTTGTTTCTTATCAAAGGGCTTAAAAAGAAAATTCTTCTTTTAATAAAAATAAATGAAGAAAAATTGATCTCTCATTTCCAAGAGATACAATGGAGATCACCTTGTAGTCTGGCAGCAGAATTGATATGATTTGCATTACCAAGGATGACTAAATGGAGTGTTAAATTATCTCAAAAAAAAAAAGGGGGGGGGGGGAAAGAGATGTAAATTGATATTCACGACATCAACAAGGTTAGAAAAGAAAAAAAGATAGTGAGTCCTTACATGTATTCGTGTACTATACAAGCATTAATCTTACATTCCATGGGCACTACACTACTCAAAACGGCATCTTCTGCATGATACCTCTAGGAAATGGTTCACAATTACATATACTACTGCTGAAATGCGATGCTGCAGCAATCAGTCTTGTCTATAGAAACATTAATTATTTCTGATAAATTCATTCTTTGGGCGCATTCTGAACACACAAAGAAAGTTTAGCAAGCTGTGAATTTGATTTCAGAATAAATATGTTGCACTATAAAGTTTCTGGCATGGAAGGGTTATGGGAGGAGATAGGGTACTGGCTCTGGCACATGTGCACTGGAATCTCTCCAAAAATATTTGAGAACTATCTAAACCATTTAATTATTTTAAAATGTTTTACTGGCAGTTCATTTAGATTCCACCATCATCCATATGTTTTTCTATACATATATGTACATAAATGGAATATTGCAGGAGTACACAGTGAAGCTCTGCTTTGACCGCACCACACAGGATATTTCCTTTACAGAGTATTTGCAGCTGCATGAGCATAAAACTATATTTTGCCCCCACACATTTAGTATTAGCTTAAGTTTGCCCTGGGCTAGTGTTGTCCCATAACTGGTAGTCAGCTCAGAACATGGGCAACAGACCCACGGACCAAAAGTTTCTGCTACATGCCCCAAGGGTCTTGCCACTGCTTGGAAACACAGTAGAGATCACACTTTAAAAAACATAAGATGAGTTTAATTGAGAAAAAGGGACTATAACCTCTGCTTAGTGCTGCCCAACCTCTTCTATCAGCTTTAGGGACTTTATTCCAAGTCTTGTAACAATTGAAGTGATTTTATTTAATTTTTATTAATTAAGTCTTTGCTCTTGGAGTCATGGGATTATAGGTTAAAATTCAGGCAATTTTATGATTTTATGACTGCATAGGAATGCAAGGTTTGTAATTGTTCAGAGAAAACTGCTTAGAATTATATTAATGATATAATGTTAGAAGTTATAATTTCTCCAGTCTTCTCTGGCCCATGTGCAGTGTGGATTTCACCCGGATCAATACAAATCCCTCCCCTCCCAAGCACCACAAAAAAGTTCATATGCCAAGTATCTCCAGAGTCTGAGGTCTGTCCCTACTTGCTTCTTTCATGGTTTACGAATGATTTTTCCTTAGTGTCAATTTTCATGTTTTCCTGTTGGTCCTCCATTTTGTCAGCTCTCTGGCAATAGTATAGATCTGACAATAATCAAGATATTTTCCTCTCCAGTGCCCAACATTGAATGAAAAAGGAAAGCATGTTACGATTATGGAAAAAAATATTAATGTTTGGTGAATATCACAAAGAAACGAAAAACACTGTTGAACACTTTCCTATTAGGTAAATAACATTGCCTACTTCTTTTCATTCATTTCTGAAAAGAGAAGTTGCAAAGAAATGTTTATTTTAGAGTGGAATCAAAAATTCTTGGAGTGCTTGAAGGTGGCAACACTGAATTGTTTACTCTGCCTCCCTCTTCATTCCCAGACTTACTGTATCTCTACAGAAATACAGCAAGCCTATTAAATCTACTGCTCACCTCACTGCCAAGGAATTTATTTATAAGAGTTGATTGAAAAATGTTTTCTATAATTCAGAATATCAGTGAAAAGATTTATTTCCCCTCTTTATCCTCCAATATTTTTGTATAGCTGTTAATTATTCTATTTTATGTAGATGCTACCTTTAGCTTTGCAGATACACATTTATGAATAAAATATTTCACAGGCGAGATCATAGATTAGGGCTAACAAATGCAGTAGTTATTTTTTCATTTGTAGTAACACAGTGACCTTTTTTGCATTGCAAATTTCACTGTATTTGGGTTGGGGTGAGGATATGAAATATGTAACATCAAATAAGGATATATAATATACTGGAAGTAGGTATCGGAGGAACAAGACATCTAGAATTCCCCTTGACTTAGATTTAAATATTTTCAAAGCCTTAGCGTCATACCACCCTAGTTTAGTTCCTAATGAAACTCAGGAAATTACCCTCTGATGTCCTCAAATAACCTTTATATGATGGGTTTGATGGAAGCAACATCTGACATAGCTTTATACCATTTATCATATGTCAGGAAGAGCATCATTTACTCCAGAGCCCTTTCATACCGGTAGGCATTAATGACAATCAGCCCAGAAAAGTTTTCAGCAGTGCAGTGTGGTTTGCAGGGAAATGTAAAATGCCATATTTAACAACGTGTCCATTAGCAGACCCCCAGATGAAAGCTAAATTAAACACCTGCATTCAGATCCTCCTAAACAGCATTTCCTGCTGTACTGACAAATAACACCTAGTTATTTTCCATGAGGGATGATATCTCTTTAGAGGAAATCTGTTGGAGAGAAATCAGTCCCAAAATCTCAAACACACGAGGATGTCTCTGCACATTCTTGTCCTCAGACATCTCCACTTCACAAAAAGAAACTGAGCCTGCCTTCTGTCTCTATTATGGCAGAGTAACAGTAGTGATTTAGAAAAAAGTAAACACTCTGAAAGATATAAGAAAGTGAAGTTATTCCTTTGTTTCTGTGGAAGAAAAATCTTTGTCATGTCTCAAACAAAACACATTCTAATGTCTGGTCCCATATATATTTACAATCAATTTCTATACAATAATTGAGAACAGAAAGAGTCCACTTAGGCATCTCTATATTATCTCATGTACTGTGTTCACAGTATTTTAGACCTACCATTTTTTTTTATTATTTTGTTTTTTTTTAAGAATAGTTCTCAGCTGACCTTCATCCTGAGAAAGGACTTTGAATTTCAACCTTTATTTCACCTAGTTGCTTTTCACTCCAGTTTTTATGCTGCCCCCCACCCTCAGCCTTCCTGATCTGTGTTTAATTCCAGTTTTTGGTGCTACCCACAGATAACTGATGCTTAGGCAATTATCTAGCCAAACATCTGTGCAGCCAACATGTAGTCAATTATTTTAATATTGTCTTCTAAATGAATCACTCTAATCATTCTGCCTACCTACCTCTGAAGCCAAATTAACTTGTCAACATCTTTTGTATCTTAAGGTTCAATTTTAGAAAGGTCTCAGCAACGGCCCAAATCTACTGCCATTGAAATCAATGGCAAAGCTCCCAGGATCCTCACTGGAAGCAGGCTTTGGCAAGTACAGCATGTTTATGAAAATTCCAGCCTTCGGGACAAAGTGTCCTAAATATTTTAATGGTGGCCTCTTTTGTGGCTTTAGAGAATCAGCTACCTGTGACGGGACTTGATGCACCTGCACAAACAGCACCAAACAGGGCTGGCTTTTCTGTGCTCCCTCTCTGCATGGCAATATCATACTTTCTGTGATTGCCTGAGGCCATTTCTCCTTTCTAAGTCCCCTTTTCCACCACACTGTTTATTTACTTCTCAGATTATTTATTTATTTAATATTTATCCTCCCCCTGTTCAATTTACCATTTATTCTATTTTCCACAGTGATGCAAACCTTCATGATTTAGCAAAACCTTGCATTAATCTGCTGTTTACCCCATCTTCCAGTTCATTAAATAGAACAAGGCTTAACACCAATCCCTGAAGTACTTCTAATGAATCTCCCTCTCCAAAACTGATACACCACTGTTTGTCCTTCAGCCAGCACGGACTCCATGTGATCATGCTTGCAGCCAGCTTCCTTTGCTCATCTTTTCCAAGTAGGATTTTGAGAGGCTCTGGAGTCAGCCTGTTATAAAATGTAGATGGATTGTAAGTACTGCTTTTCCTCTAATGACCAGTTTTGTAATTTTAATAAAGAGTCAATCAAGCTAACAATGGTTTGGCAAACCTCCTCTCTGAGGGATCCAGATTTCAACCTTGGGTGCACAAGCCTGGAAGAACAGATCTACACACAGAAAACTATACACAGAAAGCAAAGTGTTCATTTCAGCCACCTATTACCTTTCTTTAAATATTTTTCAGCAACAAAATCAGGATTTTGTTGACTTAGGATACCCAAATGAATGTGTTGTGCTATTTACTAGGACCAAGAAAGGAGATCTTGCCCAATGATAATCTTAAGAAATTACTTAAAAGCCTAAATTAAATACAGGGAATACTTATCCCACTATATTACTTATGTGCATCTGCTCAGCAGTGTCCTCACTGCCTCTGATGGGGCCACTATGGGGAAACACGGCCTGAGGTAGTCCCGTACCTTCCACCATGGCCATCTCTATCATGGAGGACAGCAACAGTGCTTGACTCTGCCCCTGACCTTGACTCCATATCTAGGAGCTGCATCTTGTGCTTCTCCACAAACTGTTTGCTGTAGTTAAAGCTCTGGAAGATCCATCTCTCATCCAGCACCAGCAATTTGCTCCTTCAGCATGGCTTCCCAATTTTTCTGATAAACTCCTTAGAGTACCTTTCGTAATCTGTGGTCAACTGCATTTGTCAACCACCAGATACTTGATCTGAGAAATTCTTCTCCTACACTTGAGAGCACAGTAACCCGTTTCCATTTTCTCCAGAGCAGCTCCATGAATATTTCATCCTCACACTGCTGTAAATACCAGGAAACCTATGGGGCTGTACTGCAAAATACAGCTGACAAAATTTAAATCAATGTGTTGAACAAGCCAGAAGTAGCTTGCTTTCAAAGAGCTGAAAACAGCCAGGAAACAAAGAATAGAAATACCACATTGATTAAAAATAAATAATTTTTTCATCTTTTTTTCATCTTCATTATATGTAATCCAAACACTGTAATCATCCACTTAATTTCTTTAAAAAAAAAAAAAAAAAAAACACACCACCATTCCCACCACACACAGAGAAAATGCAGGCGATTTATTCTTTAACGTATTTTTCCTGAACTGACCATGACCTCACTAGGTGTATATTTCTCTCTATTTGACATTATCACAGAGTGAAAGATTAGTTTTACCTTGCACGTAAGACTTAAGAAGAGTAAGTCATTGATCTTGGTTTTCATTTCTGCCACAAAGGGAACGCACAGGCATTTTTTCTTCCACAAATACGGATTTGGGTAAAAGCCAGCCGTACTTCCTTGGTAATATACACCACCAGTTTGTGTGACTGGCAACTGATGCTCCTGCCTATGAAACAGGAGAGCAGTGGCATTTGTCATGACATGTCTTTGACATTTTCCACAGCAAGGGGCAGATAATATCAAACTCTTACTCATACATTCAACTTCCTGGGGAGAAACAGACTTCAAAAAATAAACACAAGAAAAAATAGACTGTTCAACACTTGTCCTAAATGCTGCAAGGAAAAGAAATGTTTATAAATGTACCACACTGCAGGAACAGAGTTTATCTTTGATTTGCCCTCGTCAGCTCCTGTCCATACAATGACACACCATCCTCTGCTAGGGAAAGACTTGGCCCCAGGGTCCTGGTGGAGCAAAGAAGAGATGTGGGTTTAAGTCCTTCAAGAGAAACCTCCATCAGAATCTCTGCAATGAGAACGACACTACATTCTAAAGCTTTAATATATCTTCTATTGACAATGAAAAGAAACATCAGTAGAAGCAAAGCTGAGCACCCCATGAGGTCCATCTGTTAGTAACTTCCCACACGCTAAATCCCTCAGCAACTGGAAGAGCCACAGGGTTCACCATAACCTTTTTAAGCATCTCCCAATCCACGGGGCTGCACAATGACTGCATGCTGTGCTGCAGAGAACCTCTGCTAGGGAAATGTGACATAGTACTGGCATACAATTCCTCAAAATACATCGAATCCCCACCAAATGCAACTATCAGCCTGGGCAACACCCCATGTTCCAGCCACTCAGGTGGAGATGCAGCATTCTGCATTAAACCTTTGTGATGTCGACTTGTTTAACCAAGCAGTGGTTGGATTGCAAATGTATCTTCAAGCCGCAGCTCCTGCTGCTGAGGGAAGTGAGCCAAATGCTGGGAATGCCAACGGCAGCACTCAGCGTGCCTTGGGTCAGGTTCACCGACACAGCAGGATCTGTCTGGTTCTCTCTTGGTCATTTGAATAGTTGCTATTTCTTGCCTTTCCAAAAACATGACACTTTAAAGCAATTATATAATAATAATGAGAAATAGAGAAGTCTTATATAGCTAGAGCTCCATTATTTTTATTAAATCTCCTACAGTTCATTTTTTTCCCATAACATGCCTCCTTATACTCTGTGTTGTTTTAGTGAATTTGTACACTTGACAATTCACAACAGCTGCAACCTGAAGCCATAATTCATCCATATAAATGTGTATTAAAAAGTTAAATCCAGAGTCTCTTAATCCCTGCCCTAACCCTCTATGAGTTCAGGATTTTTTTTTCCCCCCACAGTGATCTCCTTTATTTAGCACATCTAGTCTATAGGCTGCAGCCCCACAAATGTTTATAGGCATGCCGAAGTTCACATGTTGGAAGGAGTTATTGAAGTCTACTGTGTGCAAAGCTAAATGTGTAGCCTTGTTTTGTAAACTCTTTGCAATGGAAATTAATTTTCTGTGTATTTAAACAGTGCTGTACCTCTCGTTGTTGATGTCTGAGCATGCAAAGATTTTAAAATGTAAAAATATGGGTATATAAAATAATCAGAGTAATAATCCCATGTAATCTGCATGTTCAAATATACAATATGCATGTAAAACTTAGCTGCAGCTTCTAAAGTAAAGAATTCAAGATTTAAACAGAAACCTAACAGAAAAGATAGCTGTTAAGAACAGGGAGAAACAGAGAATGACCAAGGACTGAGCCTCAGTGACCTCCAATCTATCAAAACTTTGCGCAGAACAAGAGAAAAATGCCACAACAACAGGAAAATAATACAGTGCTAACCTGTGGTAAATCAAATTAAGACTTCACCACTTGACTGTTCTGAATGAATGTGTGTTTTGCAGATAGTTACTTTACTTAGCATTACAAATTTAAGTTAGAGCATGTTGCATATAAGCACATCCATATTTCATGAACTTCTATGTAGCTTCGTAGTATTATCATAAAAGCGGTATACATTCCTTTCCTGGCTGTAATGGCAGACTGTTTTCATTTTAATGATCCTTAATACCATGCAGAGTGCAGGAATTCAAAAGATCATCAGGACTTGTACCTTTGAGATTTCCTCGCTGTCATTTTTTTTTTCCTCAATGGGCGTTTTTCTGCATGATTTGCCTTGATTTTTCACACTGGTCGTATTCTGCAGCTAACATCTAACTGATACAGACTCCAGAGCACCTTTGTGCCTCTCAAGGAACACAACGTGTTGGTAGGTGGGACGTTGAGAGCAGAATACTGGGCTCTGGCTGGGCTGGGCCAGCAGCCTTCAGACCATCAGCACTGTGTGATGTACCCCAGTCTGGTTTTCAGATATCTGAATTTTCTGAGAGAGAATAAAAGGAATCTTGATCAAATGTAAATGATGCTTTTGTATGGTAATATATTACTTGGTTTGGACTGAGCATTCAGTGGCACAAGGTAAATTTTAGACATAAAACAAAAATCCTTGCACTGAAGAATTTATAGCTTAGAAGAATGAGCCCTGGGTTTTATCCAAGAAAAAAACAAAAAACAAAACAACACTCCACAGTTTGAAGATATATTTGCAAGAGAGTTTTTCAGGATATTCTATTGATAACACCAACATCTAGAAAACTCTCCCACCATAGCCAAAGCCCTTCTAGTGATAATACCTGGATGGGGCCCATATGACACTATCAATAAGGGAATAGCATCAGATACATAGGCGTGACAGCGAACATGGATCTTCCTCCCACTCTATTAATTTCCTCTGCAGGAACAGAATGCTCCATGAGTACCTCAATTCCCCCCCAGAGATGAAAAAGAGGAAGATTACTATTCCACCTATATTTGTGTGACCATCTGAGATGTCTAGATTGCAGGTGACAGAAAGACTTGGTGTCCCAGGTCCTCAGAGGGGCTGGGCTCCCACTGTGCAGGAGGGAGAGGCACCGCAGCACCCAGGGGCTCTGAGCTGGTGCTGGCTGCAGGGCTGTCTTCTCTCTATTTTCCCATAGAGGGAGACCCCAAAACACTCCACACACACTCATGACTCAGTACAGATGCTGAAATTGTTTCTTTTTTCCTTCTTCCCTGTTAGCAGCATTCTCCTTTGCTTCCAGACCCTTTGAATCAATGAAGTGTTTGGCCTTTGTGCTGCAGTCTCCTAGGTGCAAACCTGTCTGCATCCATGTTCCTGAAGTAATTTGTTTCACGCTGGGCATTTCTTTTGCTCAAAAGCAAAAAGCAGTTTTGTTTGGAGCCTTTAACATGCTACTATATTACACGTGGTGTTGCTGGATCAAACCACCTGCAGTGGGACAGCTGCTGCAGGGTTCACACATCTGGGAATTGTCACATCTTTTTGTCCCACCTCCACAGACTGGATCGAGTACAGCACATTGCTGTGTTAAAACAGTAGTGCCAGGGAAGAACTTGGCCAAAATGCCTAGAGCACTCTGTATAACCTGTGTGGAAAATGAATCCAGCTCAGTGGAGCATGCATTATTAGCTAATGGGATATTACATCCCATCTATTTGCTTTTACCTTCTTTTAAAATAACATGATTATGCCAAATGCATAGTTAGGGTGGGATTTACAGGAACGCTCAGCCTAATGTCTCCCTGTGAGCAAAATCCCTATCTGCAAGATATCACCAGAAACAGCAGCACACAAAAATAAGGATTGTTGAAGAGGACAAGCTGTTGAAAAGATGCACTCTATTACCAGTACATTGAGCATGTGCTGTCAGTGTTTTATATGTTGCTATATTGGTTTAAACAAACAAGAGACTGGTGCAGAGCAAAGAGCCAACAGAAAGAATGATTTAAGATGAACCATCCTTCAGCAACCACTTAAGGGCTGTTAGGAGACAAGCTCTGGGTAATTGGATGGGAGACTCCACCTCGAGCCCCTGCTGAGCAGCAGAACCAGCTCTGGCCAAGCTCACAGCCAGGAAAAGCAGAAAAACATCAGCAAAGCTTAACAGCGTACAGGAAGCCCCAGTATTTGATGGGCTGGGTCTGAACACAAGTGACTTATCAGAGACAAAGAGAAGGGTTCAGGTGAGACAGATGTGTATAGACTGTAGGTTCTTTTAAAAGCACTTTCAATGCTTTGTTTCCAGTACAAGAGAGGGTACCTCTAAGCTAGCATTTTATGGCAGATCAGCAGCGCACTGTTGAACTGCACCTCTCGATCATCCCCACTGGCGTTTGGTTCACATCATGGAGCAGCCCTGAGGATGTAAATGCTGGGCTGAAACAACGCTGGATGATGTGATCCAGAGGCACATGGTGTACTCCCAGCACTAACAGGCAGGCAGTCAACATGGACAAATTAGAGCTAACTGGAAACAAAATCCTTTTACTCTGTAAATTTGCTCCTAGTGGGCTGCACTACCTCCTGATGTAACTGAGCTGTGCTGATATTGCAAGAGAGTCTGCTTATCATGGATGGCCCAAAAAAGGACTTCTGAAGGGAAGCAGCTTGCTTTCCCAGTCCCAGTTAGACATGGGTGTTAGGGGTGGGACTATATTACCTTGAATGCACCATCTTCGTCTTAATCAGTGGCAGATAATCAGAGAGCTGGTAGAGGTTTCACCTCTTTAATCCTCTTGGATATGGCTTACCCAGCCACAGTGCTGCCCCTGATGAGCTTCTTTTTCAAGACACTGATTCCTGCATAATCTGGCTCTATTTCATGCAAAAGCAACAGCGCTGGACACCGCCACCTGAGCTTACCCATAGCCTTCCAGAAAGGCTACTAAAAGCCTACAGAGTCCTTTTGACAGGCAGGATCTTTGCAGCAGCCTGAAGTTATATGTCTCCACTATGACAGTTATTTAGCTTTCACAATAAAAGTGCCTTTCTGATCTAAATGAGCATATTGTTTGGTCAACAGTGAAATTGTCTGGTGGAAAGCAACCAATCCAGGCAACGGAATGCTGCCAGCTCTGTCCACCCCATGGTACAGAAGCCAAAAAGGTTATCCAGTGCAAGCAAGGAATTCTAAAAGGTGAAAATAATAAAGAATACCACTATACCTCATGCAAGCATAATTATAAACAGGAGCTACTCCTAAATAAATAACTAAAAATTATTCATGTGCACTCTCTGAGAAGTCTGCACTGATTGCTCACTGGTCATAATTAGAAATAAAGCTGCATTAACTGATCCTACTATTCAGCAGGCAGGCTCAGGTGTGTATCCCCTAAAACAGACACAAAAATCTTGTTAAATATGATGCAGGACATCATCATACAAGCTACCTTAAACATCTGTCCTCTAATAATAAATGGAGGTCAAGCGTAACATTACAGATGGAAAAAAAAACACCAGCAACATTAAGAAAATTTAAAATTATACTCCAGATTACAGGAGAATCTCAGCAAAACTAATGATATTCTGATTTTCTAAAGAGAAGAGAGAGCTTTCCAATAGAAAATATATATATTTGAAAATCCATGCCAAAGCCAGTAATTATTAATCTGTATTCATTTTTCTCCTTCCTTTATTCTCCTAAGAGCTGAGTCACATAGCACAAAGCATTAAATGGAGAACTGCTGCGCTGCTGAAGTGCCACATGTTGACTTCATCCCTCCCTAGCCCAAGGGCAGGAACCAAGCGCTCACCTCTGGGACATTTTTTCACAGCCTGTCACAGCCACAGGAGCCCAAAGCTGCAATGAACACATCGTCCAGTCTGCTGTAAAACTTCCCCTGAGTCACCACACATCATAAAGAGGAACAAATATCAAATGATAACACCTCTGATAGCATACACGCACCCTGCAGAGTATAACCATGGGACCTGGAAGGTGATATTTGAAGTTTGGAGAATGCAAATTCAAGTAAGCTCTAAGTCAATCAGAAGTGACTGAAATCTGCTTTGGTCCAAATACTTGTTCAAAAAGGTCACAGCTGGTGTAATTATCCTTGCTAGACTTAGCATGCATTCAGCTGTACGCTTAAGACTGCCAAGAGCTGGAGTACATTCAGAATGCTTAAGTGTCACCTTGTTAAAAAAAATAGTTTTCTTTAAATCCAAAGAGGGTCATTAAGAAAAGTTAGCAAGCAAGAAGTAATTTCTTCAGGAAAGCCGTTGAAAGATTTGTCAAAAACATGCTTTCTTTCCCACACAGAAATTGAAATTTGGAGACAAACCTGGTCAGAAACATGAACAAGGACCCTAGTTGAAAGGGATCACGTGCTAATGACAACATGATGGAAAGGGAATAAGAAACCTAAGCCTCCAAAATGTTAATTATATCTCAAAGGGAAAGCAAAATCAATAAATGCTATTTCTAAAAAACTGGTACACAACAGCAAATATAGGTGAAATAAGTGAGCAAAAATATTGTTTTATAAGAATGGCAATTTCAGAGTAGTTTTGCTACTGTAATGGGAATGGATTCCTTTTATTTATTGTCATCACCACGGCATTTTGCCCATCTCTTTGCAAACAGTATTATGATAGTCTTCCCCAGTTATGTCCTGCACTAGGAACAGGCAGCACCAGCAAACTGCAGTGATGTGACAGTGCATGGCTCTAAAGGCAAAACCATAAAGATTTTAATGGCGACCTCCAGTACTCCTAAAGTGGACAGTAATGAACTCAAAATCTATAGGGGTACAGATTACTTTGGACAGAGTAAAAGGCAAGGGGAGAGGTTAGTCTGAAATGTCAGAAATATTAGCCGCAGAGAAATATAGTAAATGAATCAATGAGAATAGAGCTACTGGGTAAAAAGATTAAATGGCTAATAAAAGGGATATGCTACTGACCTCCAACATAGGAAGGAGTTGATAATGAGATAAGTAAAGCTTATGAAGATAATAAGGGTGTAATTATGGTTGAGTTCAAACTACTAAGTGTATATTAGGAAACCCCCGAGATATATTGATATAAAATTCTGGATAGCCAGTAGTAAATGATTACCTTTTAGTCCAAAGTGTAAGAGGCTCTAGTGGTACAGGACACATGACTGGGTTAGAGCTTAACCTATAACCCAAGAGCAGATCTATACAAGACATTTTACATTTTATTTTATTTTTTTTAAAGAAACATACATGAGATGGCACAGAGGTTGTGCAATGACTTACAGCTTCTACCTACTATGATTTCTGTTGCCACCTAGCCACACATAGATGGGGCTTGTACAGGTACAGAGATGTAACAGGAGAGAGGCTTTGCCCAAGAAACAATACCTAGCACCTAAGGAAAGGAATGGCAGATGGACAGGGTGTATTCCTTGCCCAGTTCTCATCCCGGAACCTGTGATCTTACTCTCATAAATGAGATTTTCCAGAACATAACAGCTTACATAGGGCTGAACCCTATAAAAATGCCACTCCCTGCTAGCAGCTTCTTTGTATCTTTGTTTCCCCATTTTTCAATTATTATTTTTTAAATCTGAAGCAAGAGATACCATCCACTGAATACTATCCAAATCAGACATTATCTAACAGTGCATGAAAAATCTTGTATTTATTGGAAAAAGCACAAGCAACTTGAAGGGTCACATTTTTAGAGGGACTTCATCTCAGGCTCCTGCATCAATCCTGCAATCAACTGACAGTGCGAATAGTAGGATTTGATTTCTTATCATCTAATTTGTGGGTGCAAACAACGGCCTTACACTGAGAAGCTTTGTGCACTTACAGTTTCCATCGACTTCATTTATACTTGCTATTTGTGCTTACAAATCAGGGAGATGCTTGATCTTTAAGTTCTATAATTTCCTCCTGCAATTGGTTGTACTCACAAAATTGCACCTGCAGTTGATTGCTGGAGCAGATTTAAGCCTGGTTCTGGAGATGCAGTCTATGATTTCAGAAAAGCTAACTTTCAAGGCATGTTGGAAGAGAGAAAAACAGCCCACATAAAAATGAGAGTCATGTTTTAGCAAAAGCGACAGGTACATGATTGAGTAAAATGGAAGTGACAGACAATACAAGGTCTTAAGAGATACAGTATACACTTCTATCTGGAAAATACAAACAAACACAGCCCAGAGAAACACTTTCCTGAGCAGCTGTCAATCAGAAAGTGGCACAAAAAGTAAAAAAAAAAAATAAAAATATGCAGATTTCTTATTTTAACATCTGAACTCTATTTTTCCTAGCTAGAGCATAAACTACAGTGTATTATATTGCACATGTGGCACTGTGTGTGAAAGTGAGGAACTTGTACAGACAAATGAGTACTTCATTGCAGAGCCTGTAATTGTGTTACTTGCATGTAGCCTCCATCATTGCATCATCACATTAGGTGTATCACTGAGCACAGGATTCTGCATTTATACTAAAAGTATCTATCCTTCCATTGTCTGGTGTGACTATAAAACACTGGGACATGCATAACTAAAAGATTAAGCAAGATTTTTTTGAAAGGACTTTCTCGGATCACAAAATACATAAAAAATAAAGAAAGATGAGTTGGAGGTACAATGACTTAGCTAACCTCACTTATTAAAAAGGTACAGGTGTGTGCTATAAGAGGGAGAGATGGGAACTGACTGTGAATACAGGGCAGTGAATTATTTACATGAAATGTATTTTTAGGACCATGAAAACTGCAGCTGAAAAAAGCTATTAGGCTACTTTGTCCATACTTTGCTTCTAATCCAACCAAAACCATTAGTGCTGAACCAGATCATGCATTTTTAATGCTTTTTCCACTGTTCTTAAATGCACCAAACACAATTCTTCCCACTTCAGGAGACAATTCTACTCTCTGGGGGGGAGGGGAAGGCAAGAGAAGGAGCTTTAACAAGCCAAATCTCTTCTGCCAGCATCCCATGGCTGCTCTTCTATTCCTTTTGAAATGTCACACTACATAGATGCCTTCAGATGGGCATGGTGAGGAGCTACAGCAAACTGCAAGAAAACTTTATACCTAAGAACAGTTCTTCAGCTCATCTTTCACGTAACTTATTTCTGCAGGTAGTCACAAGAGGAGAGAAGAAAGCTAGAAGGGAAAAAACTTCAGGAAGGTGAAATAGGTAGCATGAAACAAAGGTAATACTTGTCTCCTATGTGTCACTTTTAACTCCCTCAAACCTTGATATCAGATGTGCCCCGTTTCCAACTCAAAAGCATCTTTGTGTGTCAGATCTGCAGACTCCACTTTGGATCCAAAACTCACATTGATTTCTCCTCTTTTCTTCTCCCCTTTTGTCTCTTTTCACATTTACAAATAGCAAAGGAATTTTAGGTCAAACAAGGTTCCCAGATCACCAATTCACTATTTTTTAAGCAGACTCCTACAAATTTAACTCGTTTCAGCTCAGGTTATTGTGAGAGAGACAAGACTGAAAGCTAGGGTCCAACACTTCAGCTGTACTTATTCTTGATTTCCATCACTGGTTGCTCATAAGGAGGATGAAAGCTTGTTGCTGACATGGACAGACAGAGCCTGGAGTGAAGAGGCTGACCTTTTTGCCCAGAATTTGTCTTTTCAGGGGAAATGCCTTAAATAAGAATGAGGAACGGAGGAAGAAGTTTTCAATATGCAATGTCCTCTTGGGTCAATAGACAAGAATGATATACATGTACACTTCTACATCCTATGCTACATGAGAAGCCAGAGATCTAGTGTCCCAGCTGGCTTTAGCAGTCTAATGAATCACTTTGGACCTGATTTTGTCCTCATCCACTTGGCACTGCCTTGTTTTCCCACTGGAGTCATCTCTCTTGAGGAATTTGTTGCCTCTCCTTTTAGATGTATATGTGACAAATTTTATAAGATAGGTCTTTCTTAGATTGGGTTAGGAAACTTATTCTTTAAAAAAAATCAATTAAAAGAAATTAAAACATCAAAATTATCACAGAAAACTTTTACTTCTGTGATTTTAATAAATGAATAATTAAAAATAGCTGGATAAACTTCAATAAAAACTGTGTTTTTGTTTTAGCTTTTAGATCAGCTCCAATGCTGAGGTAGCTCTTCAAATAACACCAGGGAGACAAGCACAGCCAAAGCTCTTCTGGGCCTTCATGCCATTTACACAGCTTTTCCTGCTTATTTCAAGAGGGAAGCAAGCCAGCAAGCAGAGCTCTTGACCCTTTAAGTGTCTAGTCCTGAGGTTGAGAGCAAGAAGGGTCCTTAATCACCCGGCTACAAGCAGCTGGGTTCAAAGTGTGTGCTTAAACAGTCAAGCTTATAAATGCCTTACTTTATGCTATCAATTAAAAAAAGAAGGGATTTTTTTCCTTAAAAAAAAAAAAAAAAAAAAAGTCCTTCGCATCTCTTTATGGGCATGAGATGAGAAACAAGCCTCTTAGTCTTGTCTCTATATTCTGTGTTGCACTTTTGAACACTGCAGAGCAAACCCCCAGGGCTGAATTTTCTTTGCTCTGCGTGATGGATCATCAGACATATAATTCCCATTATTGCTAATGGCAGTTGTGTGTCAAATTACTACACACGGCATTTAGATGCTTCTCCTCAGAGCTACCTACGTTCCTCTTGCAGTACAAGCACATAGAATAATATGCTGGGATATTGTTACTTTTGGAGGTCGTTGGCCGTGAAAGTTTGTGAAATAAAAAATTTGCTCAAAGTTGTCATTACCTTAATACTAAAAAACTACATGCAATTTTCACTTTTACTGCAAAGCCACCACCACTTGATACTGTAGAAAGAGTGTGGAAAATGCCAGGGAACAAAATTTAAAGTTTATCCATAGGCCTCTATCAATGATAATTCCAGGGAACTCTGCTAGAGGTTAACACTAGTATATGAGAAATAAAATGCTATTGAAAAAGACTTGGGATATATATATATAGTATATTTTTTTCCCAGTGATATCTTCCAAAGAAACAGTTGGGCCTTGAAACTGCTGAGTAAATGAAACAGCAAGAGTCGCAGAAAGGGCAATTGCTGTTACAGGCACACATACTACCATTGACTTTGATGTGTTGAATAAAAGTTGTCTGTGTATCACAGACAGCACATGAGGACAGCTCTTCTCCTCCAGCATCGTGTGGAAGACGTGCATCCTGTGGCAGGGCATTGCAAGATCAGTCCCACTGATGCAGCCAGCATAGCCCAGGTGCAAAGCACGGGCAGCGGATGAGTTTATCTTTTTTATTTTATTTTTTATTTTATTTTTTTAATAATTTATTTGTATGATTTTCTCTCTTTTGTGGGGAGCACACAAAAATTGCTCTTAAACCCTTGAGGTCTCATCTCTGCCCTTCTTCCTCTACATCATACATTGTTTCCACATTCTGCCCATGCAATTTCAGCAAATTCACACTGATGTACAAAGGAAAATTTAAACAAACGTACATCTGCTTGTAGCTACACTCTGTTTTGTTTAAAGTGTAAGTAGGCATCTGCAATGGGAATAGACAGGTTACTGCTCTAAGACATGAAATATTCATAAAAACACCAGTGCAATGCCTCACCTTTGCCCCTTCAAATAGATGATGCTTTGACTGCCTCCCCAGAGCCAAGTTCCAGTGTCACAGAGACAGTAAGTAGCTTATTGTCGTTAATATATGATTATGTCATCTTTTAGCTCTCTCCATTAAAGAGACCGAAGCGTACATGTCTGAAAATTCCCAACTTGAAATGAAATTGGGGATTTCTTTCCCCACTTGCAAAGCAGCTCAGTTGTAAAATGAGCTGAATGGAGATTCACATGCAAAATGTTCTGCAACTCTTTTGCAGGAATCCTATTTAAAAGGCATCAGAATAGGAATTCTTCTGTACATTGTAAGTCTTCCAGCAGAGGGGGGAAAGAACACCCTGCTACTGGTACTCTCCTCTTGATCCACAGGACAACAATGGTTTAGGAAGCAGGTTAGGTAGGAAGCTCATTGCTTCCTTCAATGGAAGTTTCATTGACAAATTGTACCTGAATAAGGCGTTAGACCTACCCTGCTATGGCCACTGAAAGACAAACCATGTGGCCTCTTCCTTCTTATAAAGGAAGAGAAACAACTTATTTTCTACCACAAGACACTAATAAAAACTTTACAGAATCTGCCTCTTTGCTGGTCCCAAGTCAACTCCTGTTATCACCATTTGAGATCTGTGCTTTATCAAACCCAGTAGTCTTACAGGATCTCCCTGCAGCAATAACTAGTGGGATAAGTGTTCTCTGGAGACTGCAGATCACACCAGCTTCTTGATAGGATGGTTGAACTCATTGTTCACTGTCCAAAAGTCCTTGGGAGTTTACGGTCCTATGTTAAAATCTAAATCTTTTCATTTGAAGTGATACTTCATGATGGATAGTGTAAATTAGTTTAAAGTAAGTTTTTGTCAGCCAAAATAGATAAATTTAAGCAATGTCTTTCTAAGTGCCTCTGTGAATTAACATTTTCATAGTTCCCCCCTGAAACCTGGGGGAAATAAAAGTCTACTGGTGATTATTTCCCCACTTTTCATTGTCCCAAGCGGAATTTTTATTATTATTATTAAGATCCTTAGTAGAAGCCTTCTGATTTATCTAGCTGACATGTTAATGGCCACTAACCTGAGCCCACTTTTCTTTCTTATTTTACAAAATAGATGTTCTGAAATCTGTCAACTCTTGTTTTAGGAAGAGTCTGAGAAAAATCTTTCTGAAGATTTTTTTTTTTTAAAGTTAAGGAACCATGGATCTGAGGAAGAGAAGAACAGAGAGACTTCTGTTTCAAAGTTTTGGCCTAAAAAAGTGGCTCTCATCAAGTCTCTCTGGCTGTCTGGTATTTCACATGGATTTCTTGGGTCATATTTTTCATAAGAATAGCCAACATCAAGCATCAGCAAAGCAGTACTCAAATTACTGGCCACTGTTAATTTCCTCTATTTCAGATGACTCATTTTTGACTTTTATTAGGAGGTGGGAAAATCTTTCATCTAATTCCCAGCATCTTCATTCATGCATGACAACTTGTCTCCACTCTCCGCCTCTGCAGTATGTGTGAAACAAGATGTCTCAAAGTCTAATTCAAGAATTTAAGTACTGAGCTGAAAAAAATGCTGAAGTTTCTTATATTTTTGTAGCACAAGCTAGAATTATTAATAATCATAAAATACAAGGCCTTATGCAGACAGCTGTTTTACAGGTGGAGATACAGCAAACCTGACAAGAAATTTGGCTTCCAACTATTCTATCTGAAGTGCTAGAAGAGAATAAGAGGTCTAATTCTTCAAGGACATACATAACTTAAACCTTGTGCCTGCCAGCAGACTTCAATAGGCCAAGTAAGCATGATAGATTTAATTGTATGCCTGGGACATTGCCGAATTGAGGCCTAAGACTCCAGTGGTTGATTGATAATCTAAATTGCAAGAGTTCACGAAACTTGCTAAACAGCTCTTCCACAAATGCAGCTTGACTTCTGCCTTGTAAGATGATAATGGCAGTGTCTGCTAGCATTCACGTGTCTGCAAAAGAGAATGAAAAAGGCAGGCAAGGCTAAGCAGAAAAAAAAAAAATAAAAATCACTGCACTGGAAGGAACCTGGATGCCACCGAAGGGGAGGATATATTTCTCTGTCCAGACTGGCTGCCTCACTATTTCTGATTGCCCAGGTCAAGATCGGACACCTACCTGGGCCAGCCCGTGCAGTCTCTGAGAAAAAAGAGCTGTGTTTAAGGACAGACTAGAGGTGTTTGGGAGGCTTAAAGATGTAGGGAAGCTAGTTCAATTAAGTACTCATTAAATTTTGGTGAAGTGTCTTTGTTCAGAAATATCCCTAAGCCATTGCAAATAAGAAACAAACACATTTCATAGAAAATTCCTCAATGAATTTTAGCGTCACAGGCTTTGCACACACTACACTCCCACTGGTTGCTGCTAGACCTACTGTGTAATCCAACCTACACAGGTGCTGAAGCCATTTGTTTGGTATGCCAGTATTTTGAAAGCTTCTCTTACTCCAGAGAAGTAAAACAAGAACAGCAAAAAATATCCCATCCTCATTTTGCCTTTCAAATAGATCTGGTTGCGTGGGGAGTGACATGCTAAAAGGTCATATTAGTTGTGCAGATGAAAAATAAGCAATACAAAATTCCTTCTTGGTGTATTTGATGTCAGTGAAGCTGCTCACCGGAAATGAATCTGGCTTCATTTCCTCACACATGTGATATTAAAAAATTTTCTCAAGTTCTGGAAAACCTCTACAGTTCTGGTAAGCCCACAGTTGTTCTCCAGAGGGAAGTTTCTGTTAAATGACACGCCTTTATCCACCTCAGAGTTTCTAAGAATAGGATTAATTAGTTTTAGACATCCCACTATCAAAAAGGTTAAGTTCTTCTTCATTAGGAACGACCTCATCTTGTCTCCAATCTCACACTGCTATCATCTGTAACGATGCACCAGAGAGGCATCAGTTGTACCATGACCGAAAAGGCTGTTGGATGACTTGTTTATAACCAAAGCTTTAATTCATTAAATAATGGAGAAAACAACTTTTTAATGTGAGTTGTGTTATTGCTTTGCAGACTGAGCGCTTGTCTCATTGCTGCTGTCACATCTGGGGCTAATTTAATGAATAATTAAATAATTTAGCTTTTAACTAAATTAATCATTTAGTTAATTCATTAATAATAATCCATTGCACTTCTATGGTGCCTTCCAGGCTAAGATATCAAAGTGTTTCATGAGCATTATGGGGAAGTTCACCCTTCTTCCTCCCGCATATAGCCTGAGTAAATGGGTTTTATACGATAAACCACATTAGCCAGCTTCAAAGAGAGAAGGAATCCAGCTCTGATTATGTGGGAGGGTGACAAAGGATGGCTGAAACAACCAGTCTACCATTTTTAGCAGATGCACTTTCCTCTCTGAGACTCTCTTCCTTTGCTAAAACAGCACATATGGTGTACCCTTGGGATAGCAACATGGGTTTGGTTCCTTATTCTGATAAAGGATTTTTGGGTGCTCCACAGTCCCTGAATGCCTCAGCTGTCCATTGAAACAGCAGGGTGGGTGGAAACAGCTCCTCATTTCAGGAAAAAATACACTTAAGGTTATGAGGTTTTTACAAGCAATGGTGAAGTATGCCACCTGTACAGCCACCTATGTGAGAACACTTGCAACCAAGCTGCAAACTTGCAAATGGTAGCTTGGCTGTAAATTATCATCCCCATGAATCTGGAGGTCTGCAGCTTGTCTTCATGCCCAGGGAAAGCAGAGCCAAAAGACTGCTAAACTCAGACAGCAGGTTGGTGACAGAAGCTGGCACAAAAACAGCACTTCTAGTCCTTTGTGTGCCCAACGGATCCACTCTCCACTCACACTTAAGTAAGGTACTGACACTGTCCTATTTCAAGACAAGCTCTGGACTTGATTATATTTTTAAGCCATTACTAATAATTTCCTCATCAATACTCTATTGTTCCTCTTATTTTTATCTCTTTGATACCCGAATAACCTGTGAAGGTGGTTTCCAGACATTTAATATCATATTTCCATTTATAGTAATTTCACTGTCTCAGTTTGATTCAAGGAGGTGCTGTTTTTAAGGCATAATGGAAATTATTTTTTGTACATATTGGAAGAGGCTGATTACGTAGAATGTCATGGCCTGTTGTGCAGAAGCACAGTCACGAATCTCTCTTCTTTTTTTCTTCAAGTTTAAGCAATGCTAAAATTTCTAATGATGCTCCATAGCGACTATGTGAAGGAAAAAAAGAAAACCTTTCAGTATTCAGGCAAAGTAAGTGGACAAGAACCCAAATAGACTTAACTGTGATTCTGAAGGAGAAAGAAACAACAGCTTAAAAGAGCCATTATGTTCTTCAGTGAAGACGTGCTCATGCAATGTTTAATGAGGGAAGAGCAGAGGCTAAACTGATGTATAAAAGGGGGTAACACGATGCCCCAGAAAGCCTTGTGAGAGGCACAATAAAAAGCCCGATCTCTTCTGAGTGATGTGATGGTCAAGTACACAATTGAAGATCTCTAGGGGGATAGTGCCGCAGAGCAAACATGACGAAGCACCTTCTTGTGGAGATGGCAAATAGGAAGTATGACTCTGAGAAGCAGGCAGCATCAGAGCTGCTAAACATCCGAAGCACTTGTTAAGATAAGAGTAGCACTAACGCTTCTGGTAGTGAAAGCAACTTTCAGATTGTTTAAAGTACCCTGAAGATTTCAGTGACTGAAATTGCTGTGCATATGGGAAATATTAATTTAGGGAGGGTGGATGGGAGCATCGTGCAAAGAACCGAAGAAAAAAAGAAAGAGATCCCAGGGTGTCCTGAGCACCAGCCTGGTTAAGAAATGAGTAGCTCAGAGGTAGATCATGCTGATCCAGTCTGAACCACTGCATACTGCTTCAGGACTGACAGGAGCCACCAGTGCTAAACACATGTTGGAAATTAAAGCTTTATGACTCACATCTGCAAAATTACTGCATTTTACTCCAGATCTACATGGGGAGCCACCTCCAGACTATTTTTTTTTTTTTTTTCCAGTGAAACCTCATGGGAAGGGCAGTAATGGGATTGAAACAGCACTGCTCCTGTTATGATGGAAGTGTTGGGTGATCTACAACTAGAAGCCAAAGGAAATAAAGACAAAAATATTGGCCTGCCTCTTTAAAAGCATGCGTCTATTTACTGCAAGGTTACTGTTATCCTGAAATTTACTTACTTGCTTAAGTGCTTTGTAGGACAGAAACATCATCCTGAAGCTTAAACCTGAGCATATGTTGAAGTGCTTTTCTGAAAAAAAGCAAAGCTTACAGAAAACCTCAGCTGTAGTGAGCATCCAGTCTATTTAGGAGCCAGAACACATCAGCTCAGGTGTTTCCTCAAGCCAAAACCATCAAACATCAAAGCTCTATATAAACAGCTAAGTTTTTTAAAAAGATGATTATGCAGAAGTACTCACTGCATGCTTGGCCCACAAAATCAGTGGGAAAACCCATTGCCAGCATAAGTTTCTGTAGGCCAATGAGGCCAGTAGTCCAATGACAGCTTATGGCAGATCACAATCCATTTGCTAGGTATTTAAGAGTCTCACAACGCTTGCATTTTTGCTGGCTGTTGCAAATAAAGATAATATTTATTGATTAGACATCTAATGCTATTCAACTCTTCACAATCAGTGGCTTGCTTCTTCATTGATAATTATTATTAGGTGAATCAGAGTGAGAAGTAAAGGAAGTTAAAAGGACCTTTTTGAAGACATGCCACTGTACTGTCTTGCCAAAAAAGATGAATTTGTCCTTAATTAGGCCAGGGGAAAGAAAAAGGCTTCTATGGCCTATTAGCATGCTTTTATCACTGCACTCAAAGTTACAAATAATTAACAAAGTGAACCTCATGGAAGTCTGATTGGTCCTGTGAAACATCCCTTGTTAGTTATCACCAAGAACTGCCATGAGGTCCTGTCAAATTTTTGCTAATGTGCATATTAATGGATTTTTAGTAGGACCATTTGCTACTTCAAAGATCATGTATGTTGTCTATTTAACCTTGAAAAGCCCATTGGCTAAAAGTATTTAGGAATATGAAGTGCTTTTCTGCCTAATTTGTTCCATAAGCATCAAATGGAAGATGTGTCATTTGGAAATGTAATTTAGCATGACAGCTAGTGTAACACTCCAGTGCAGGACTTCTCTAACAATTGTTTGTTTATCAGCCATCTTATTTATTGACCATCCAATCCAGAAATTAAGAAGTAAACAACTCTTCATTTTGAAATACTTTGAGGGTTTTTTTTATTATTGTAATAACATTTGCAACTCAGAGTTGCAATCATAAGTGAGTGTACGAACTAGTTTAGCTGCTCAAATAATTAATCTTTACGCTGACATTATTTGGAGAAAAGAAATGAAAATCCTGAATCATTGAAGCCAAATCAAAATATACGGTGAGTCTTGCATTTGCACGTTAATATCACTTATTAAATTACTAAATCAACTAATATTTGTTAAACTCTTTGAAGATTAAAAGCACTCAAACACCATTCTTCTCACCATTACATATTTTAATGTTTTAGCACACAAAATGCATTTCATACAGATGTAGAGGATGCTTAAAATTAGCTTGTTTATATGTTTTGAGGATGCAGTTAATTTATGTAGGTTAATGACTGCTGTGGCATATTGAGGATGGTACACAGAAAATAAATGTTTGCAAGCTGACTCTGATCAAGTAAAAGAAGATTTCAGGATTCTGTTAATTGTCAGCAACAGTAAAAATCTCAGATAAAATTCTGTTCCTTGGCAAAAACTCTGGCAAACCTCCTTCGGTTGCAAGAAATTTCGTTGCTTTTCAGACTGGATATCTGCTTGTTTCCTCGATGAGAAACCAACATTAATAAAGCAAAGTCTTCATACATGGAAACCCTGTCTCAGCAAGGGGGAGCACCAAGACCTGACTACCACGTCTCCTGTCCCACTCCAGCAGGATCTACTTGGCTGATAGGATATGAAAAGGGGGGGGCACACACGACCATGTTTGCTAACTTTGTGGAGGGGAGAAAGAAAGTATCATGATTAAAGAAATGTTGAGGGAAGATTGTAATATTAAAAGCAAGCAGGGAAACTCCTTGAAAAATTGGTAAGGAGATGCTTGTCAGAACAATGAATTGCTTCAATTCTCTTTGATGGAGAGAAATCAATGCTTAAGCAGATTTACCAGGAACAAGACAAAAGTTCTTGTTTGTTCATGCACAAAGAAGAAACAACATGCTCAAGTTTAGAACACAAACAAAACTTAGAACTTTACCTAGTTCTAAAGTAGAACTAGGTAAAAGCGTGACCTTTTTAGGTCAGGAGGGCTAAGCAGCCACTCAGCTGCTGAAAGCAGGGTGGAAGCTGCCCTTTGCCCAGACCACCTCACAGCCTGATGTACTGGGACATTTCTTTGTAAAGAAGGACTCGAAGAAGGCACAAAATTGGACATTTCATTTCCTTCCTCAATATTTACTCAAATATTTAGATTATTACTAAATGGATTACCCATCATTTGCTGTAGTTTCATCATTCCCCTCCCCCTCTTCTCCAGGCTCACTGAATCTGATCTCAGCCTGTTTTGAGTGCTGAAAGCACTTCAATACTGCTTCACTTTGGCTTCCAAAGGCACCAGCTGACTGCTCATACCAGGTCTGATATTGGTACAGACAGAATAAAACCTGCTGACACATGGAAAACCACCAAAACAAACATACATATAAAATGCATGACCAGAGAGGCTATCGGTCACCACACAGGGCTTCCTTGGATGGCAATTCGGATTTAGTAGTCCCAGGCAACTAATTTGGTAGCATGAGTCTCATAAATCTGTTATATAAATTAATCTAAGTTTACCGGTAAATTTGCAACTATGCTTGTGATAAATAACACATTTTCTACATCCTAGAAGTGCCGGAGTTACCGCAGCAGTTTATTTAAAAAAAAAAAAAAAAAAAAAAAAAAAAAAAGAGACCGATGGCTATTAGTAAAGAAAGGTTGGTGGGGAGAACTCTTTAATTAGACCAATGGATATTGTCTTGCTAACTCTAGGTTCATTACATAATGGTTGATTACGTACTATGTTTCTCCTCTCAGATGCCCCAGATAAAATACTACCTACTGCAGGCCTACATTTCCATACTCCCATAATGTTTCCTTAAGCTTCAGCCGTGCATAACATGCTGACAAACTTAATTAAAAGTACAATTCTTTTCCAGTATGCATTAGACCCAGTTTAAAATTAGATCTGGTTTCTCTTTCACTTTCTGCAGCAACTGAAACTTCTGATTTTCCTCAAACTTTTTTCTACCTTGGACAACTGTAAGATAAATTTATGTTAACATAAGCCCACCCTCATCTGTGTTTCAATGTCTTTTAAAGACATGTACCTGGCAGCAGGGAAAACATTACCAGGTAGCGCACAGGTTAGATCCAGCATTAAGAAAAGTTTCAAACAGCCTGGAAAAAAGAAGTAATCTTTTTAAAGCCACATTTGGAAGAGACCGAATATAATTAACCTGTGAATTGCTATGCTTGTTGGCTTGCCCGGTTCAGAACTTCCCAGGGACTATTTATTTCAAGAGGAAAGCATAAATGCTACATAGCACTGACTTTATCAGTGCTATTTTAACTGAACAGCATCCCCAGAGCCACTTAAGGGTTAATCCTTTGTGCCAAATGAAAGGTAATGGATTTTGATTAAAAGGAGCACATTAGCAACTAGCAAGCCTAAAGCAGATACACATATCCCAGCTCTATATTTAATTTAAAGCCAGCACCCTCAAAGATGAATGTAAGACATTTATACCACTAGCAACTAATCCTAAAAATGTAGCACAACTGACCTCAGTGAAATGGAAATTATGACCATGGCTTAGCTGTAATAATTATTTGCATAAGGTTTTAGTGGCAAGTACGTTTAGAGAATAATAGTGCATAGATTCTTAATGAAAACCAGCCCAACTTTTGGAAGAAGACTTCAGTATGCTTTTTCCAGGTACATTTTGAAATGTTACAGACCCTCCCCACCAGAGATTTGCCTGCATGGAGAAAGAAAGCAACCAGCTCTGCTCTGCCATGGGCAAAGCAGGTAGTGGAACCACAACCATTTTGCTGCTCCTCCCACTACCAGACTTGTCTGCTGCCTTGCTCTAGCCCTGAACCCTAGGCCAATTTAAACAGCAACTGAATTAGTTCTTTGCTCTCTAGCTGGTTGGTTGGAATAGAACTTTTCACCTTTATCTTCTCTGCCTGGTGACCGTCCACAGCACAGGAAAGAAGTTCAAGTTATTATCACGTAGTAGCTGATTGCTGGCTTGTGTAAAATGGCTAGGTAGCTCAATTAGGGGACGGATCTGCATGACAGAGGCCCCCTGCAGGACTGGTGGAGATCAACCAAAGATGGACAAAATAAACACGCCAGGACCACCTTGCTACAAAAGCTCTGGTTTTAGGCAGAATTACAAAAAACGTTTGCACAGGTTCTCATGCCAGGATAATACTGAGGAACAGCTGCACATTATCTCACCTTTGAGACCTACACATGGTATCGCCTCCCAGTGTACTAGCCTTATAAACAAGAGTGGGCTGTCTTCATGTGGACAGTGAGGATTTTTATCCAAGGCACATCTGTCCCTTCCATTGATATTCTTCCAAAGCTCTGACAAATTATTGAAGGTTGTCCATTGATAACAACTCAGGAAGGAAGAAAATACCCAGCCCCAGACTATGTCCAGAACAAAAGCCAATGGAGCCAACCATAAAAGAAAGAAATAAAACAGATGTAGAGTACGTGGTCAGCAAGCAAAAGGCCATCCTTGTTTTAGATTTTAATTATGAAAATTTTTCTCTTCTGACAAGTGAAATGAATTTAATCACTCATGCATGGTGTGAAAGTTGAATCGTTTGAGAATTAAATCAAAATAAAAATGAAAACTACAAATGGGGCTTTCACTTCTACCAACAAGGGAGCCATCCTTTAGAGGTGACATTTCACAGGAGTCCCTGAGAAATGTGATTGTTCCTAGCATTAAGTAAATTATAGTCCCTGAACAGTGTGGAAATAATGAAAATGTTTGCTGTTTTTAAATAAATGCTATAAATCCCAAAAGGCTGTTTGAGCCTTGAAGTAGAAGAGAATAAAGTGTTTCATGCAGGAAAATGTATGTGTAAAACACCTGATGGTTTGGCTGGCAATCTCAAGACTTCACCCTGGTATTAGCTGATAGTAGTTTCCCCTTTTCTGCTAATGGGCTCACTTTTAGGAAGTTTCTTTTCCTCCCTCTTCTCCAGCTGACACTTATACATGAAATGACAATACTTAACTAGACGTGCCTTTCGCAGAAACAGGAATGTCAGTGCATAAGCCCAAACATAACACAAATAAAGGCCACATGCCATGTAATGTCACCCCAGTCAAAGAGGCAGAAAATGCGAGTCTGACTGCTGCTTGTGACCCCGGTGCTTCTCCTCTTCACTTCAGAAGCGAGGTTTGCATTAGGCTTGCTGATGCTTTGTTTGTAAAGAGCTTACACCTTTGACAACAGGATTCTGCTGTAATCCTAGGCAGCTTGTTTTATTCATACACAACCTGCCACATCTCATCGCTAATCAGTATCTTCTGATACTCTTCTTCCAATGCTTTTAAATCCTCATCATACCCTATTTGCCATTTCTTCTTCCAACTGTCTGATTATCGTGAAGAATAAAAAAAACTACAATTGTTGAAAATATGTAAAATTGTTGCTTAGAGTACACTTGTCATTTTGTCTTATCACAACAGCGTAAGACTCCAGCCTCAACATAGATATATTTAATACAACCAGATTGTGACACATTCCTTCAGCAAGGAGTCTCTAACACATCCACCCAGCACTCCTCCTGACACAGCGTTAACTGAGCTGGCTAGCATACATCCACCAAACTCTACAATCACGTATTTAACAAACCATTCCTAGAAACCCAGGCTATCATTCCCTGGTGCCAAACACAGGTGCACTGCAACAAACATGCTTGTTCCTTCTGTACGTGCAGTGCCTTCCTGGACTTTTCCCAAGAAGCAGCAACAGAAGAAGGAGAATGAGCTCTCTTGGCTCAACACCAGCCGTGACCCCACCTGCACGGAGCAGCTGCAAGACACGGCATTAACTCCTGACAAGTGGATTACTCACAGCAAGGAGACAATTCGGTTACTCAGAGGAAGGAACAAAATATGTCACCGAAAGGTTTAGGGACTATGGAGCAAACATATAAACATTGTTTAGACACCTATTTATGCATATATGAGCCTAGTGGGATTTGCAAAAGCACCTGCAGAAGTTAGTCACCTAATTTGTACCAGTTGTAAAGGTATTCAGAGCCTAATTGCTTAAGTGGTTTTGAAACTCCCAGTAGACATCAGAAGACCTTTGTAAATCTGCTCCCCTATGCAACCAGGTTTTTATGGACACAGACTATAAACACCAATGTACAAATGCTTATTCATGCAATTTTGATTTTTTTTTTTAAGAAGATCCATGGGTTCAAAAAAGTCCAGCTGCAAATTCATTACTAATCTGCATGCAAAACTGAGCTACATGTTGTATCATTGCATGCAGTTGTTTAAGCAAAACTTTGTATGAACAGAAATATTATTCCATCCTTAACTACAAATAGGCTATTTTTATTAAGACAGTGAAACCACTCTCAACATACTGATATTTGAGTTTTGTTTTAAAAAGCAGGCTTTCCTCTTCACTGGTTACAGTTTGTCCTTCAGTGAACTAAATTCCTTTACAAACATACATCTTGTACACAACTCACAGAAGAAAGTATCTCTTCTTTTTCATTGCAAAGATTTGTGTGGATAGCCTGACTCCATTAATTTCAACTGGATTGACTCTGTGCCATCTGTTTTCTGTGCAGCTGCTGTATTGTGGGAGAGAGGAAGACAAAAAAGTACCCTTCTAAGCTGAACGGATAGTATCCAGAAATAAGACTATAATTGGTGGAAAACCTTCTGAAGTCTGCTGTAATCATAACAGGCAAAGGGATTAGAGTGTGATCTAAAAGAAGAGATGCAGATTATTCCCCCCCCCCCCCCCCAAGAGGTTTTTAAACCTACATACATATGGGTTTCTGACCCTTATCCCCTAAAAATAAAAGGAAACAAACCCACCAGTGTGAGAAGCAATTAAACTCAAATCTGCACAAGCTTTCTCATTGTTTTGCAGCATACAGTAGACAGGTAACAATCCATCAAACTGTGACTACAGTGCCTTTAACAGGAAGGCAATACACTAACATACGTCTGCTGCAAACAGTCATTACAAGGGCAGTACATTAATCTTAGGATTACTCAAAACCAGGGTGGTGTTCTTCTAATCTCCACTCTTATATCAGTGATCTTAATAATTTGCTTGCACAGAAGCAAAACAACTGGTGCAGCCATCCAGAGAAGGGCATACAAACTCCCAGTTTCAAGGGGATGAATCATTTCCCAACAGGAGCTGGGAAAACAACCCCTCAGGGCATGCAATCAGTTGCACAACTGCAGTACAAAAGATTCATTCAACTCATCGCATGCAATATATCACTATCAGGCAGTGCACACTTTTGGTTTTCGTTTGTGACATTACGTGAAGTCTGTGCCTCGCCGTACCTGTTAAGCATACTTAGCACCAAGAATAACAGTGCTTATTTCAAGACTACCCTCAGCAACACTATTTCATGCTCTAAAAGCACTTCATCTTCATCTTAATGCTGCTGGTAGTTTTGGTCAACTTTGTAAATGTGTTACTGGGCCCAGAAACAATTTATTTGTGCTTGAACCTTTTGTGATAAGAATACTGCCTTCACAGGATTAAGCGATGTTACCCATGTATTTATGACTTGGGTAACTTGTTTTTCCCAGCTTTAATAAATAATGAAGTCTGGATGGTTTTGCAGTTGGGTTCTTGCCTTCCTGGAGCCATAACGTGAGTCGAGGGCAGCCAGAGGCAGGAGCTCACCAGAGCAATTCTCAGCAGAACAAAACCACCACTTCACAAGGACAGCAGCTGTAAATACAGCAGTGGCCTGGTAAGGAGCTGAATGGGAAAAACAGGCTGCAGCTGAGCATCTCCCCTCGTACCATGCGCCTATCTGGAGGCTGCTGTCTCCTCCTCAATGCTGAGCACCCTGTTCCTGCCTACATCAAACTCTGCCTAGAGGGCAAGATGAGACCAGCAAGCGAGGTGAAGCTTGACACATAGCAAATACTTTAATAATCCAGACAGCAACAATTAACTGAGGACACACCCCTCCCATCCAGGGCTTTCAGACCTGCTGCGTGTGGAGACGCTGTGTATGGTTTTTGGCACTGTTAGGAAGCAATGATTACATTCTTTATCAAATAGAAGTTCCGAGGGAAGCAATCCTTTTCTTACAAGCAGGATGGTCATTGTGACTTACATCAACAGATCGATAGAGAGGTGGCAAACATCCTCTGAGAACCTACTTGTTCACAAAGACACTTTCCAGAGGTTTTTCAGTTTCAGACTTACATTTTCCGTGCTTATTGTCTACACAACTTCGTGGTCAATAAGCTTACACTGGTGATGGTCTAACAACTAGCCTGTTTCCCCAGGACAGTCGTCTGTATGGCACTGTTGGAGCTCTTTAAACAATTCTGTTTGCATTTCAGCTGCAGAGAATGCTGATAAAAACCTGAAACTCTTTTCTGAAACTTGGTCCCTGAGGTGCACATAGTCCTGCATGACCCTGTCACGCTCATTCAGCATAAAGCTTGCCTCTTCTCTGCAGGCTTTACAGGCAGAAGATTAGCAGAACAGCACACACCTCCACTGACACAGCCCCGGTACCTCCAATTCAAGGCTTTCACAGTTTCCAGTGCCTTTATCTCAACTTCCATCAGCAACAGTGAACTCCTTTTGCCTGAACTGAGGCACACAGAGAATTAAAGCAGACTGTGGCAGAGTAAAGAAGTCAATCTCAGTCTCTTGAGACTCTAATTTGTCCCACACCCTACAAATATGCACCACAGCAACAGCACAGCACTTGAACCAACCCACCTGGACACCAGGCTTAAGTTGCTGCCTAGAGAGGAGGGTGTTTTCAAACCTATGTTCATTTATGCAGCCATTATATATTTAGTCCTACTCCATTCATACTGAAAGCAACACATTTGTTTGGATGAATGGGACTTGAGCTCTGAGTACTTTAAAGTGTTCATAGAGTAGATATTTACATGTTGTACATGGCAGAGTAATATCGTATTTACCTCAAACTTTAAAAACCTAAAACGTTTCAGATGCTTAAATATATGCCTTAAAGCTAACACCATAAACACCTTGTAAAAACAAAATTCCCAAGTGTTGGCAAGTAAACAAGCTGCAGGGAGAAAACAAAGAAAACACACACAAAAGAAGAATCATTGCAAGCTAACAGCAAATGAATAAAACACAGCCACAGAAGTTCTGTAGCCTCATTTAACTCACATCTTTCTATTCCCCTAACCACAGCAAACCAGGCAGCATTCTTAGTTACACCAATATAAAGCCAGAGAAACCCTATCAGAGGCCTGAGTTACTCTGAGCTCACAAAACCACACCTGAGAAGCAGCACAACTGATTTTCCCATCCATCTCCTCCTTTCTCTGGTTAGGTGTAGCACAGATATTGATAGCTCAGGCTCAAGCTTTCAAAAACCTTTGGGACTGCATTACTCCAGAAGGAACATAAAGCAAAGCAAAGGCATGAGGAACACTAAGGCAATATATTTACTGCAAAAAAATAGACCAAAACACAGTTATCATCATTAAGAAGAGAGAAAAGCTAGCCCTTTGTGCTGCCCCTCTCCCAGCACCCACACATGGTTGTTGTTACCTCTACGCTGCTTTGCTGGCACCAGGCTGGGCATTGCAGATTTTTTTCTGCCGAAAGGATGTGACTCTTAGAAGAGATGAAGGCCACATATCCTTCCCTGGTCAGAGGGAGGCAAACTGCTTCCCTGTGAGAGCAGCACTGTGTGCTGGAGAAGGGGAAGCAGCAAGGTGGGAGATGGTCAGAGCCAATGAGTGGCCAAGGCACAGGTGGGGACACCGCAGAAAGCAGCCACACAGGCTGCAGACATCACACACCTGCAGAGCCCTGTCCTAAGTGTAACACCTGACCCAGCCCAAATGGCACCAAAATTTGCTGCAGTGAGAGCAACTTGCCTCCAAGTTCTCAATTCTGCAAATAAGTTGCAAACCTCTCATTTCTGTGCTGCCTCCTTTGGAAGTTTTTGCTCCAGCAGTTGATGAAGTTTTGGTTCCTGCAGTATGCTTGTGAGCAGGCATTTACCATCAAAATTGTGGTCTGCTTAAAGAATACCTCACAGCTTAGAAAGGTGAATTATTGACATTGAATACTAACTAAAATATGTGTGTTTATACATTTAAATATAGACATACATATGCGTGCATTATATAACTATGAATAACAATAATTTCATATATTTGCCCTAAAGCCTTGATCCAACAGAGCTGCCAAGCAGAGGAAAATAATCCCAGAGCCCCATGTTGTACATACACACATTCTGACAGTTTGTAAACCACCATTTTGTTAAAGAAAATATTTGTTGCTACATGCATAGGAACACGACCATGAAAATGTGTGCTCAGTGTTACAAGGTTTGTCTGCGTTAGGCACAGGGCAGCCTATACATCTAATTTCCTGCCTCCTGGGAGCTCCTGCAGGAGAGACATTTCCATTTGGACACATCAGTGTCTGGTTTACACAGAACTGACTTGATCCAAAATGTTTGCTTAATATGTACAGCTTTGGAGCTCCTACTGTGCATGTAAAAAAGCTTACTTTATTATTACAGTGGCAATAAAAGCAATGAGGAGACTTTACATGCAAGAAGAAATACATAAAGACTGGGTGCAGCTGGACTTTGAATAATGTATGAAATCCAAATTTTAAGGCTGGCTTGGAAGATAAATGCAGTTCTCCAAAACAACTGGAACTGTCTGATCACTCTGGCTCATTGATCTTCAAGGGTTTTAGTGCAAATACTCTGGTCCAAGATACTGCCTTTCTCTGTCAAACCTCCTCTGAAAGAGTCAATATTAAGTTGAATTTCAAGCTACAGTGAGAATATCACAGGCTACTCAGGCAGCTCTAAATCCTTCTACACAGCTCTTAGGAAGTGAAACATGAGCAAAGTGAGAAGCAACTTTTTGGTCATGTAGCCAAAAAGTAGATCTGTGATGCTCTCCCCCTCCTGCAGACTGATGGACCAAAGACGGAGGAGCATGGGGCTCAGCTCCAGAAATGTTCTTGGATGTCCCATGACATAATTTATAATACCCACCATATACAAATAACCATTGTGGTCCTCTCCTTACCAGCTATGCTGTTGCAATACCACTATGTTGAGGTTTAAATCCAAATCTTCCATCCTCCAGCTGATTAACTGATGCATCTCTACAACAGTGGAGAAAGGCTGAAAGAAAACATCAATATACCAAAAGGTGAGCAACTAAAATTCAGTGCTTGGAATCTTCCCTGCAGCTCCCATTGCACCTTATATGAAGGGTATGGTCTGGGCTTGAATTTACCCTTTACAAAGGGCATTAGCAAAGCTCTCAACCTTTGACCCTTTCCATGCTGCTAAAGCCTCTGTGTCAGTTTTTTGGATCTGTGTCTCCACAATTTGCTTGTGGCCATGCTGGGAGGGTACAGCGACAGCATTTTCTGGCCCAGGTACTAGGTTGGGCTGCCTAACTTGCATTTGCTGATACAACATGCAAACTGCATGTTTACAAGGATTAGTCATCCATTCATACTCATTCCTCGGGCTTTCATAAGTGGTATTCTAAATGTTTAGATCTACATCAAAAAATGAAAAACAGTAATTAATGGGGAAAATGTGTAGAATTCTTATTTGTGGTCATGAAGGAATGAAGATTATAAATTTACTTTAAAGTCAAGTATTTAATGTGGAGAAACTTCACAACTGGTAAATGTGAAAAGCAATCTCTTCATCTTCTAACCCGTGCTGCTTGCTGAATACAAAGAACCAAGCGATTGCCTCAGTAATGGGTAATCACACCATGGTCAGGCACTAATAACAAAAAAAGAATGGACTTTAAGCAGTTGGTCATTAATATAAAAATCAGAGCCCTGTGGATCACCAGGGATGCAAATGGATTTGTCTTACTGAGTGTTAGCTTCCAGATCTTTTTGTTTCTTATAAGAGGGTAAAGGGTGTGTAGCAAAGCTGGACATGTGATGGACAGTACCGTTTCACTCACTTTGGCCAGATAGCATGGGTGAAAACAGGCATTAATTATCTCTCCCTCCTTGTTGCCAGCCTGTTACTGTCTGGAGGCTGCACATCTCAGGCAGCACCTGATGTCTTTTGGGCAGATTCATGATTAATCCCTGTGCTCTGTGGACCTGACATTGTGCTTCTCCCAGACGCCAGGAAAAGCATGAAAAGGTTTGTGTACACCTCCAGCTCCTCAGCAAAGGGCTGTTGACATGATGCCATCAGTGACAGGAGGTAGCCATCAAGAGATGGGTGGTGGGAGGGCAGCCCACAGCTTCTGTGCTGCTTTAGGGGTGCTGGGATAAAGGAAGGAGAGGCATTAGTGAGGTGCACAGGGGACCTGCTCAGTAGGCTCTAATTTCTGGAGGCTTCCTGAATTCTGTCTGCTGACATGGTGCCTTTCTAATCACATGTGCTCCTGGTGGGCATGGGACAGCCTGAGGGACACCAAGGTGTGGCTCGCTGTAATGCCAACGTCAAGGGGATAAAGAGGTGCAAAGGTACAGAAGTGGTGAGATTGTGTTATAAATTATTGCCTATGTTCAGCTGACACATTCTGGACTTCAAAAGAGGCATAAGCACTACTCACGGGTTTAAACTGTAAATCCTTTAAAAAAAAACATACCTTGAAAAACAAACAAAGACAATGCCAAATCTTCCCTCATTTCATTTATAGGTTAGGGTAGTTCAGCTTGTCAGTAGGAGGTAATTTGTTGTCTCTGCTCAGAAGATGCTCAGAACTGCCACAAAACTGCCAAAAGACACCAACTTTTGTTTTATTTTGTCCTTGCTACTCTATAACTTTAGAATAGGCCAACAATAAACAATATTTAATGTAAAGTATTAAAAGCAAAGTTCTCCCCAGGCTGAAACCTGGTGCATGGACTTTCAGGTCTTCATGATCATGTTATAAATCAACTGTGAATTAAAACTATGTCAAAACCTGGGATAAAATGGCTTTTCTGGTTGCCACTGTTTTTGTAGATAGTACAATATACCATGATTGGTTTCACAATTGAATTTCCTGCATTGCTAACAAGTGTGTTTCCCATTTGAGAATGATGCCCATTAACAGAGATACTTTTATATAGCAGACCAGGCAAACAGATACCCTGCGCTGAGTTTTCTGTTGTTCACAGTTTAATAGATTTACAGATTTCAGGTTCATTAGATCATTGTAGCTGATTTCCTCTGTGGTACACATCTTAGTGTCACAGAACAGAATAGGTTCTTTGTAGTTGTGCAGATGTGAATGCTGTCTGAATTTTATATCCATTACATTTAACAAAAAAAAAAAAAAAAAAAAAAAAAGGAAAGAAAAAAAAAAGAAAGAAAAAATATAATTGGCTAGGGGTTCAGAAAAAAATGCCAGGAGAACACCAGTTTTTCTATTGCTGAGAGCTAAGTCCCCAGTACTGTGGAAACAGTAGATGCGAAACATATTGCTGTGTGTCTTCACAAACATATTTAAAGGATGTGTGCTAATAGTCACTAGTTACTTATGCTTTTGCTGAAATATCTGGGGCCAAATCTTCTCAAAAATCCAAGTGATTTTTTTTGAAGAAAACTGCATTTTGATATGGAAATAGCATTTTCTTTTATAACTACTGCCATCTCCTCTTTACATCAGAGGTTACATTTTGCAAAATAGATGTGTAACTTCTACCTGCAAAACATGCATATGCATATAAGTACAAATAGATTTAATTACCCAGCTGCAAATATTCTCTATTCACAAGCTAAAATGCTGAGCAAAATGCAGGTGGCCAGATTTGGCTCGTAAACTGCATATGAAAACAGCAGTCCAGGGTATTGCTGTCTACCTGGATTCCATACTTGTACCTCGGCTGTTTCTCGACATGCTGTGATGTGCTTCACAAGTCAGGACATCCATGACAGCAAGATTAAACCCTAGGGAAGGCAAACAGCTTTTTGATGTGTTTGTTCTCCATGAGTCTGAGTGTATAACTTCAGCTCAGATTAGTGAGTACTCAGCCTGTGAGTATGTCCACTGGTATCAATGGAGAAATCATCAAAACTGCCCATAACATGGACAAGATAAACTGAATTGTAACTTTAATTTCTGAGTACTTTGGAGTGCTTTACTCAGATGTCTTGCATGTGAATAGCTGCTACTTGCATATGGGCATCAAAGGCCATACATAGACATTTGTTCATGCAGATGGCGTGGCAAACTGATCTTCTCTCTTTGACAACTGCCCCCTTGGTATAACAAAATTCTTCCAGATCTCAAGTGCACACATCTTACAAGAATTGGGTAGGGAAGGCAGATATGTCTGAGTTCTTGCTTTGCAATAAACTCATTCTCTACTCCCTGCTGTTCTGAGCTCAAAATTCATAAATGCCCATTATATTTTCACAGCATAAGAAAGTGCAGTTCATTAATTGTCGTGGTCTGGAGATGATGAGGAATAGCAACACATATTATCAGAGCCTTTCTCACCTTCCTGCTTCTTACTGCACTGGTCAGAAGAAAATAAACAAATAAAGATAACTGAAGATTTTGCTTGAAAATCAGTTGGACTGATTTTATTTATTTATTTTTCATCAGAAAAGGCCTATTTGCCAAAATGAACAAGGTTTCATAAATATGCACATGGGTTTGGCTCCTTTCTGCCAGAGCGCAGATGTGTTTTCCCCAGCCTGCTGGCAGATCCTTGGCTGCATGCTGAGGTACTGAGGCACCCATAGGAGCAGCCCCCTGTCTGAAGAAAGCCCTGTCTGGGACTGCAGGCCTTGGACCCAGCAAGATACCTGTAACACAGGTCCTCTGGGAGCCTGAGATTTTGAGCATACAAACGCTGGGTGCCTCAGCTCAGTCCTGGGTTGCTGGACTTCTTGGTCCCACCACAAGATCAAATTGCTTCCTACAGCCAGGTGGCTGGCTTTAATGTGGTGTGATCTATCCAGAGTAATTTATCTGGGATTTTTCTTCTGATAGGAAATTTCATATGGTCTGATTTTAATTTTTTTTTTTTTTAATCTACCAGGATGGCCAGCAGAAGGGCGTTTTAAAGCATATGGCTTCTCTGCTTTTCATTTTTAGAATAACTTTTTCATTTGCGTTTCTTCACATTTAACCTGGTCAGTTTTTTGTTCTATTTTCTCATGATCTGATTTTCCTCATTGTCTCCTGCTCCCAATTAACATTTAACTTAAGCTCAGAATTATCCTGAACATAAAGACTTCCCTTCCCCTCTAGGACTTCTCACATTTCCCTCAACCCCCTTTCCTTCCCTCTACCCCTAGTTTTATTTTGTTTATTTAGCTGAAAAATAGGATCCTCAGAAATCAGTCTGGAGCTGAAATTCACTTCTTTTGGATGTTTCCTCTTTCCTTCTGGGGGCTCTTGGATTCCCTACTTCCCTCTTGCTCTTACTGCCCAATCTCCAAACATTCTCTAGAGCATTTATTTCTTACGGTGGGAAAGAAAGAAAGTCAAGCAAAGGACCATGTTATTGAGTAGGTCATCCTGTTAGCAGAAACTGATGGCAAGAATAAAAATAAATCACAGAGCTCTGACACTTACTCATTTTAAAAGGACTGATGGGAGACAAGCATAAAAAACAAAAGCCCAAAAGCAGATTTGAACAAGAGGGCAAGAAACATAGATCTAAAAACCTAATAAAGCCTCAGCCAAAACAATCCTAGAGAGGAGAGAGTTCCAGCAGAAGGGAGCATGAAGAGCATATGCTTGACTCAGTCTGATTAGAGGAAATAAATAGGGACACAGCCAGCCTGTGAAAGGAAAATGTCCTGAGTCAGCATACGCAGACCAACCCAGGGGCAAGACTATGATAGAGAAGTACAAGACTCCCAGTGACCTTGTACATGTCATGCATTTAATTTTGGCATTCTTGTTTCAAAAAAAGAAACTGCAAATGTACAAATATAGACTGAATTCAAGGAAAAGCTCCCCTTCCCCCCCCCCCCGCCAAAAAAAAAAAAAAAAGAGGGATGAAAATAGGTGGAGTTTAAATAAAAGAAGACATACAAAAATCATTCATTTCTATAACAGAAAAACAAGATGAAGTTAACTTACTGAATAAAAGATGCTAGACTGAAGGCCAATCAGATTATCGAATTCACTGTTTCTCAGAACAAGAACAAGATACTGAACATAATGAAAAATAACAGGATTTGATTTTTTCTGTTCACAATGTGTAATTATTATGTAGCGTATTCTAACTGGATTTAACGGGAAATGCAAGTTGGTATTCTCAGCAGTTACGTGTACACATCAATTTCCCAGTTTTAAAAAATGAGCATTCATGTAATTTTTCAGGCTATTTTTTTTTCTTGTTTGCAAACAAGACCAGGATGACCATTAAGATGTAAATGAATCAAAGAATAAGACAATGGATTAGTCCAGAGGGAAGGATTAATCCAGAAGGAAGGTCGCTAAAATACAATCTCTCCCAGTGCATGCACAACACCCTGTCAGAACCAGAGTTTAAAATGGGCACGTTTCCAAGAGCAACATTCATTGAGGCTGGAAGAAAGATTCCCATTGACTTAATATATATTGGATCAGGCCTTCAGGAGGAAACATAATGTTCATACTTAATGCCAAGCACTGACCATCAAGGAAGCACGAGGTGCGGGCGAGCACTCCATTCAGGTACACTGCCAAGCTCAATGTGCCCCAGTGCATCCACTTCTCTGGGCTCCTGAAGTGCTTACAAGAGCTGTGCTTTTGCACTGCATTCAAGTCCGTCTGAAGATGTAGAGCCCCAGGACAAGCTGATATTCTTTCACTGTAAAAAGAAATATAAGATGAATGAGTGGTTTTGCAGGGGGCTTTTTCATGCACTGGAACAATGGCTTGAAGACATCCAGTAATGGCTCTCTACCGAGCAAAACTGCCTCTTTATTTTATTTTATTTATTTATTTTTTCCTCTGAATGTTTTGGGCTTTCCTTACTCAGAGCCTCCCTAATTTCTGACAAATTCAAGTGAAATAGAATTGATTGATCGATGTGAGCATAAATTTACACTGATGTAAAATTGATATAAGCAGAAGGGCAAATTTATTTCTAACAAATTGGATGGGAGCAGCAGAGAATAATAAGTCCAACACCAGTTCTGCTTCAAGTCTCATAGAGTTGGCCTCCATGGTTCACATGTGCATCCAGAAATAATAAATCATATAGAAGAACAATTATACATCATACATATCTGTCTTTCTAGAGTGTGGTACTGGGATTAGTTACTGGATTTTTTCTGTGATTTAGTTCAAAATTATTTATATAACATACAACTTTTCATATATGTTAATGTATATTTAAACAAAGAATGAAAAGTCATTCAAAATAAATCACCCTAAAAAAATCTATAAAGACTATAGCCCAGCTATATAATTGGATAAACAAAGTGTGTAATAACTGTAGGAGACTCATCTGTAGCTAAAGCGCCATGTAAAGATGTAATTCTCTATTCTTTTTAATGTCAGCTTCAGCTAGCCCTTAAAGTTTCTATAAAGCACAATTCACAATTCAGGGTTTTGCTGGGATGTTAAATTATACTTTCAAAATATTTAAGATTCATTTCCCACTAAGTGCCAAACTACATTTCAGAAAAAAAAGATGTAAATTCATAGTGAGAATTTAAGTAATGTATTCTGTGAGAGAACAGCAGAGTGCCACATTTCTTTTATAGTGACACATTAACCTCCTCATATCAGAATGTTGAAAGGAAAAAAAAAAATCCCTTCTATTCAAGAAGACCAAAAAGCTTTATTTTTCCCCATTACTGTTTGTTTGCATTTTTAAGATTCCTTTAAAGTAAAAAGCTTAATGCATCCACAGGAAGAGGACTGAAATAACTTCCATCCCAGACTTCTGGGGGAACTAGCAAAACAAACTGCAGGTCCAGCAATGTATTGCTGAAACTGGTATGAGACTAGTGTGACTGGGGAACAGCAAAGACAGTATCACTGAGGCAAGAATAGGTATCTTTATTTAACCCAATTTATTTAACCCAATGGCTAACCATTGGTTGTAGGGGCAATTTTGGTATGGAGAGTGATTTGGGATGCCACCAGTTAAGACAATAAGACAACAGGATGTTGAGACAATAGGATGTTGAAAAAATATATGCATTTGCCACAATCCACCAGAAGGGTTCATCACTATTAGTAAAGCCTCTGTGCAAGGTTCAGAGCTAACTGTGGTGGAAAAAACCTTCTGGAGAGCAGCGAACAGAACATGCAGCTAAGACTTTCTAAAAATAGCTCATGCCAAAATATCCTGATATTTTACTTGAAAACAAAAACCCAAAAGCAATAGATTAAGTAAGCAGAAGAAATGCAGCTGATCTTATTTATCTGAGTCTATAAAGCAGCTGATATAAATTGTTCTGGATGCTGGAGAAAGTGGGGAGCTTTGAAGTCCTGCTTTTTTGCCTGACAAAAGGCAGTTGTGAGAGGAAGGTGAGAGACTGAAAATCATGCCTGCCAAGGGCCCTGCTGAATATTCCCATTAATGATGCAGATACAAGGAGGAGAAGGGTGTGGATTATATCCCCTTATGACACATGTTGGGAAGCACTGCAGGTCACTGGAGGAGGGATCACAGTGTTCATTTCTCCTTGCCATGCCTGGCTTTCTTTTCCTTCTCTGTCTCTGGCCCCATGAATCCTGCAATCTTTGCTGTACAGTTATTCCAAAAGAAGAAAGGGAAAACAGCCTCTGAGGTTAACACACACCCTCCTGGAAATGGAAAGATATACTTTTACCTCTTCAAAACTGAACAGGATTGCAGATGCAGGTTCCCAGCTTCCCAGGAATGTGTTTTAGCTACTAAGCTATTACAAAAGGTGGCTGTGGTTGCTGCCTCCACTTCCCACTCCAGCTGGCCTCCAACCCTGGCATCAACAGCAAACAGAAGTCTTTTACTCAGTGACAAATTAATTCTGGAAAGGGGTTATGGGCTCTGAATCCCATTTTCACAGCCTCTCCTATCTCCTGGATGTGGGTCAATGTTAAACCCAGGATATATGGAGGATTTCAACTACACCCCTCTCTTTAGTATTTCCTAAGGCAGGCTTAAGTGTTCCCTGCTTTACTTTCTGCCTGCTCTGAATCTCATTCTGAGGCACTTAATCCTTTCCATTCACCCCGGAGGGAATTCAGGCATCTCACTCAGCTCTGCGAACTCTGCTGCTGGAAGGAGGCCTGCAACTGCCAGGCACCGCTTTGCTTGGAAATGCAAATTTCTGTTTATGAGGCTGAGTTTTGGGTTCTAATGACAGTAATCATCCGAGAGGGCATGTACCGACACCTTGCACAACAGAATTCAACTGTTGCACTAGAACCTCTTATTGAGCTCTTGATGCAGAGCTGTGGGGCAAATACTTGGCTCTGTCAGAAGTTGCTCATCAATCCATTTAAAGCAAGAGAGGTTCCTAAAAGGGGCTACATCCTCAGAGGCAGAGGAGGAATAGGAGAGTTTATCTGCTCTAGAACCAGTTCTCCAAGAACAATTTTTTTTGTTTATTTTTATCCCTCCTCTCTCCTCTCTCCCCCCTCCCCCCCCCCCCCCTTTTTTTTTTCCACCTGAGGAACATTTAAATCCAAATCCCATGTAAACAAGGGATTTCTTGAAAATAAGGTTAAGGGGTGGTGGAATGTAATTTTGTCTGAGCAGAATTGTCCCTACACAAGACAGGGAGGTTATTCCCCTTCAGATTATTTGGATCCCAGCATGGTTTCTGAATTGAGGCAGTCAGCAACATGAAATGCTGTCAAACAAGACAGCAGTCATAGCAATACTTAAACTTGTCCCTTCCCCGTGGGAAGGCAAGCATGTATTTTCCAATGAGCATAAATTTGAAGTGGAATCCCTTCCCATCCTGGAGCAGAGTCCCAGGCGAACCCACAGCATCACACTATACTATTGCAATCTGTTCAGCATGTATGGGTCACTATAGGCTAAAGTCCATATTTTCTGTGCCTGAGACCTGGTAGCAAGGCTACCCAGTGCCCTTGCCTGTTCCCCCATCTTGCCCACAACAGGTCTCAGGACAAAGTAGGCAACTCTGACTCACAGTCAAATGAAGTGGAAAGGAAATATTGCCAGAATATATTCATATATTCATATATTTATATATGAATAATAGGCAGTAATACTATTTTTATTTACAGTCAACATGAAGTGTTCACCCACAATAAACAGTTATTTTCTTTTCCCTTGCTGTACTTCAGCTATGCCCACACTTTCCCTAGTTGCATCTCACGGAAGTCTGTCAGCCTCTCCTAGCCAGGCACTGCTGCCTAAACGGAGTGGCTTCAGGCTCAGGAGTGTTTCACACTTTCAAAGAAAGATTCAGAAACTCATCAGCCACTGAATCATTTCAGCTTTGCACTGTAATATATATTACAAGTAGACTAAACTCTAAATTGGGTTCTTGGGCTCTCAGCGCTTTCTCTCCTGGTAAGGAAACTTTCCACTTTACATCCATTTTCCTGGGCGTTTTCAAAGCTTTTTTTTTCTGTGACTATTTTCTTTTCAGGTATCTTTAACCTGTCACGAGGGTTTAGTTGCTTAAACTTTTCTAGAACTGCCACTCAACAATATTCATGTAGTGCTGATGCTCTGCCAAGTGAGGAGTGGGAGCACCGCCCTTTCCTGGTGCTCCCTTCACATCACACTGGCTTCAGATCACATCTACACACAGGTGCTTTTCTGTCATCTCATGCACTCTCAAAATCATCCAATTTTCATGGCTTCTGAAAGCTTTTATAATTACTTCCCCACCTTCCATAACATCTCCTTGTCCTTTAGTTAAGTGGGCTAAGTGTAAGTACCAAGAACACAGCTGGGTGGATAGAGCAGGCCTAAGACTGAATAGAAGTGCCAGGAGCTATTGATCCAGGCGTCTTGCCTTTTAACACCATCTAGGAATATGAGGTTGGACTCTAACAGCCACTGAAATTCAGCACTGAAGTTTTGAAAGGGTTTATTTAAATGTATTTTCCTTGGCATTTTCCTTATAAGGTATAAAAAGCCTCTCTCTTGCTTCAGTAGTTATAATGCATATATTCTCTTGGACCTACAAACTCATTCTCTCTTGTTTGGATGCCAAACAAATTTATCTCCAGCTTTCATCTACTTCAAAAAGGTTTTTTTTGTTGTTGTTTTTGTTTGCTTCTGTTATGTTTGGTGTACATACCAACACTGTAAAGACTTATCAAGTGTTAACAGTGTTTATCTCTAAATTTTGCAATTGTTTTCAGATACATTGTAATGTGTTTTTCTCGTGTTCTGCTATATTTCATTAAGAGAATATTATGGCTTTTATAATCTTTGAGTGCTAGTTTTAAGATAGATGTATGCGAATATCTGTCACATTTAATTATCTCCTCCATCAAATTCAGTAAGTGGCCTATTAAGAGCGAAATGACTGGTTCATACACTCATTAGAAAAGGGAGATTTCATGGTACAACAAAGAGGAAAGGATTTTTTTATTTCTGATTCTACAAGAGAGAAAGAAGAAATCACATTGCTTAAAGAGGAATGTTTAATCACTTGTGCGAGCTAAACCAATCCAGAATATTTGTTTTATGCTATTGGTATGAGTTATAAATCCTTTGATCACTGTTTCAAATCCAGCTCTGTAGGTGAAGAATGTAAGCTATTATAATTAAATAGATAGTTGGTGGCCTATATAAGTGAGCTCCTGTCAGTTTACTTTTCAATGGGTAGGGCACAAAAACCCACTTGGGCTCACTCCTCACTCCACAACTTATGCGTTATTTTAAACTAAGATTACTTATTGGAAATGGATGAACTCTATGACAAAGCACCAAAGTAATTTTCCCTTTACAGTACAGTCAAGGGCAGTATTATATTCCCTATCTGGACTTGATCTTGAGCAGCTAAGAAAACTAGCTGGCTTTCTCTCCACAAAGACGTTATTCTGTGATGGATATCCTTGCATCAAAAGCATAGTTCTCATTGGCCATAGAGGCACAGCATCAGTGGTCACGTTGCCCTTGATCTTGACATCTCTTCGGTCCACAGATGCTGTACCTTCCTGGCCATGCCGAGCAGACCCGTGGTGACGGTCCCCAGAGCCCATGACAGCAGCTGTGTGGCACCGCCATCTCCTCTCCTTCACTTCTCCTTGCAGTGCCATTCCTGTGGTTGCCACATGCCCGCCTCTTTCGTAATTTAACGTATGCACTATATTATAGCTCAGTAGTGAGGTTTTTTTTTTTTTCTTCTTGCTCTTGTGCTGTCTTAGCTCAGAATCTGTATATGGTGTGAAAGAATAAAGTCCAGATAACACCGTGATTCATTTTATAGAAACCATGGTTGAAATTATTACTGTTTGCTACTCCAAACTATTCTCACTGTCAACCTGCAGCTTTTCATAACTAATCCCCCAAAAGAACCGTTGATTTATTACTTTATTATTTTTATAATCTGATGCTTTTCCAGGATATTAAGTTGTTCCATTTTTTTCCTAAACTGGACTTCCTCCTCTGCTTTCCCTCCCTCTGGTATGCTTCCAGGAACACCCTGGCTTTCTCTGACCTCCTCTCTTGCCCCTGCTGAACAGGATTCAGCAGAGGGAGAGACAGGGGCCATGGAGATGGTTTGGGAAGGGATGCTTGGTGAGATATCCAGTTCTGGGGAAATTAGCCATTGTTAGCTGTGTTTATTGTAACACTGCTTCCCCCTTCTACTTTTTTCTTTAAGATCTCTAAATGCTTAGATGTAAAATTTTTGTTATCATCTGCCTGGCACCCAAAACTACAATATTCCTTTCTTGTTGGTAATGGTTTTGTGCACCCACAAACCTTCTTTTATATTTCAGCTATCTTCTCATCCTCCTGACCTCCATGGCCCAGTAATCCCCATTTGGCCTTCTATTCAATCCCTTGACATTGTCCTGCATGTATTTCTGCAGACAGATAATCTTACTTTACAATTTAGGCATCTAGGTAAAATGGATCAAGAAGCCTGTTCTGCCGCTGAAACCAGTGAATAGTATTTTTCATCATCATCAACAGTAAAGTGTGTTTTCAAGTACTAGATTTGCTGCTGTGCTTCTGAGTATTGGATTTATAACCTTAGAAAATCAGGATCTAAGGATGTACATATATTATCTACAAAGAGCATAGCTATATGTAGTAATAGGGAGATTTTTCTACAGATAGCTTGTAGTGTGAAACTAATAAAGGTTTCATATAACAAAGCTACCCAAGGCTTTAGAGCGAGATTTCAATACAAGTCCTAATTTATATTTCACATTTAAATAAACGGCCAGATTTTCAGAAATGTTAACAAAAAAGTTTGCCTCTTTTGGGTTCATGAGCCAGAATCTGAAGTGAGAATATGAAAGAGAAGCACGTTGCCTGAGAGACAGACGGAAACCGCAACAAGTGAATATTTCTTCCTCTTCCCCTCATTTCCTCACTTCCCCTAGGCTCCCAACAGCCTGGTCTGTACTAGCTGTTAAAGGAGGGCAAGACAGACAGACTCCAATCAAGTTTAACCCAAATTTCTTCTTCAGAAACAGCTATAGTTCACCAGGGACATGATCCCTCTACAGGGAATGGAGAACTCCCAGAGGCGCTGCAACAGATAGGTGCACCCCAGCCCCTTCCCATCTTTACTTGCTGCTCCTGAGTGTACAAAAAAAAACCCACAAACCAACCAATCACCACCACCAACAAAAAGAACCACAATGCTTTGTGGGTGCACAAAAAACAAACAAACAAACAAAAAAACAACCAGCCATCACCAACACCAAATCTAGGCAGAAGGTTTTAAGAAATCTCTTCCATGGCCTATCCTATCGTTTTTATGAAAAACAACTACAAGCTCTCTGATGTCTTTATTATTTTTTAATGCAATTTTAACTGTTTAAAAGAAATTAAACATAATGGTTTATATAGAAAAAGGACCTGCTGTTCATCCTGATAAAACAATACCTATGTACTTGCAGGTGTTCCACAATATGCTTGGAAAATCTGTAAAAAAAAAAAAAAAAAAAAGCCTCGTGCTATATTTAGCTAATAAGAGAATGGGAGAAACTGCTACATTCTTTCATTTCGTTATTGTTTGATCATTTGATTGTTTTGCAAGCCTTACACCATATGTTGCTAATTGACATACAAAGGATGTGTGCTCTGTTGTCCTCATTAATTTGTAGAAACTAAATATTTTGTCTTCCACTTAAACTTGCTAAGATCCAGTCTGAAAAAACCTCTATAATTAGTCTCATACTGTTTGTGAGGTGCAGTGAGGGTGTCCTGGCTCTGTCAGCTGGAAGGAGGAGGACAAAGAGAAGAATAAAGCTTCATGAATGAAAACTGCAGGCAAAAGAGGTACTGGCGTGAGCAATTATATTTTGCAGTGTCCCTCTCTTAATAGGGCTGGAAAAGAGAAAACCGAGCTTGTCTGTAGTATGCATTAATTGTGGTAACCGTCCCTGTGGGTGTTGACCACATCTGATGTGCCAGGGAGCACCAACCCTCCTACCATGGTACAGCCCCAACCTCTGAGCCCCTTCAAAAGATTAATTAGAGGGAGGTGAAACAGGCTTGGTCCTTTCCCCACTTTGGCTACTTCTGCATAATTCCCACTGCAGCTGGGAGGCTGGCATGCACAGCAATGTGACAGAGCCTCGGGAAGTTGCTTTTTTTCCTTCCCTTAAATCAAGATGATTCAGTGGTTAGTTTAAAAGACCACAATCTCTGGACTGCTAAACTGTTGCCCAAACTCCACTTTTGCCCCCAGCACTGTGACTTTATGGTGCACAGCTCTGGAAAGCCTGAATTCACCCTCCATAAGAAATCCAATATCACTATAATGTTACAAGGCCTCATTAACATGAGTAAAATCCTCACATGAAAGGCACCATAGAGCGACAGAATTTTATCTTTTCCCTTTCTTATAGTGATTACTTTTCCATTCCTGTCACTCAGTGGAATGAACTTCATATTTATTTAGAACCTGAAAATTCAGATTTACTATGCAGAAAAGTCTGCAGAGTTGGCAGCCCGCTTTCCTCCTAGGTGACCCGTAATGGATGCATGGAGGCACTCCACCATCTTCTCCAGTACAGATTCTGGATAGTGTCCAGTGTCCTTGTATATTATCATCGTCTTTTTATGCCTCAAGAGCAGGAAGTAATCTGTGCTCTAAAAAAAGGGAAAAAATTGACCGCCTATCTCACTGACTATATATCCAGAAAAAGAACTGAACACAGCAGAGCAGCAGCTGAAGTTGATCAATCTTATGTGCCGTGGCTCTCACAGATATATCTTCCCAAAGATGAATTTTCTGTCACAAGTCCAAACCACTAAAGCATAAAGAATAGCAGTAGTAGATACAACTGACTATAAGAAGCAGGAGTCTGTGATAGTTATCTAAATACCTCATCAAAAATCATTATTTTCTGTCTCTAGGCTTGCCTTCCAGGTAGAAATGGAATATTGCCTCTAAACTTTATTAAGGAACAGATGGGTCTATGCTCCAGATCAGCTTTCCTTCCAGCAGCAGAAATGTTCTTCATCATGGAAACACGAAAGATTTCCCTGAAACTCATGAATTACTAACCAGTGCTGTGCTCAGTAAAGGGCTTTGTCAGTAGATCTTTGAGAAACAGAACAACAACTACAACAAAAGGCCCTGAAAAGCCCCTCAGCCAAATTTTTGGATAGTAGCATCAAAATACAGTTAGAGAATGTACGTATATTTCTCTAAAGGAGAATCAGAGCAGCTGAAGTTTGTGGTAGCTAAAGGACACTGACTTAGCAGCAACAGACTACAACCTGGAGCACCAACGGCTGCAGCTGGCACCTCTGCAGAGGTTTCAGCTGTGGCTCTGTGGCAGGACTGGGGCACATCTTGGACATGCGTGCCCTGGCAGAGAAGGCAAAGGCCGATTTCGCTTCGCATTGCCTATGGCTGGTTATCGGTGGCATGCTGAAGCAGGACTGCGTGTCCTCAGGTATCCTTGACCATGGTGGTTGTGCTGGTACAGCATGACCTAGAGCACATTCAAGGCCACACTACAAGCTGTGCTACATTTGTGTTAACCAATACCCAAATCAGAGAAAATGTGCAGGTTGACTGATTTCTCCTGGATGTTGATTATCCAAAAAAAAAATAAAATATTTTTTTAGTTTCAAAAACGGCTAAAGTCTCTTCAAATATGCCAAATGGTGTCCTTTGAGATAGATTGGTTTAGAACTGCTTCAGAGAGGACCATGTAGAAGCACACAGCTCCTGACTCAAAGCTCATGGAATTTAATGGAGAACCTCCAGCTGGAATAAGTAGGTGCCACTTAACAAGGAACACCTTTTCCTTGTTTTATGGTCCATTAGCCTATTCTAAATCACAAATTGCTGAATCAGGCTTTTAGCAATTCATGTAATGACTGTACCTCCTCTGTCATTAGAAATACCAGGTCAATTCTCAGACACTGTTCCTGGTTGATGAAGAAAACAGAATTTGGTTCATTGCAAGAATGTGCTGCATCTTTGGATGTTGTCGCCAGCTGTATTTTAACATCAGTGTTTTATTTCATGACAACTTTTCTTCTTCTGTGTAGACACCAGTTTACTTTCTTTGGAGTGCAATAGAACGTAAGAAAATTTACTGTTTTCTGGGCAAGAAAGGCTCTTGCTGTTCAGTGTTAACAGTGAACCCCAGATTGTTCACATAAAATCCTTACTAGTTATGTCAATGTGTTATCAGTTTTCTTGACATTTCAAGATGTCTATTTAAAAAAAGTACATTTAAAATTTCCCCTATATTTTTCCGCAACAATTATAAATATCAATGAAGTCAAAAAGTTACATTATCCCATATACTTTGAAATTTGATTTTGAAATGAATGGGACAATTGATTTAAAGTTCAGATAGAAAGCAAAGTCTTGAAACTACTCAAAAGCCTGGCAATATTTCAGCCCAAGCCATGATGTTTTAAGGGCCTCATTCATCCCATGGACATTTTGTGCTGGACAATCCATTAAGATTTTTGCTGTTCTGTTCTTCTCATAAAGACATCAGGGCCCCCTCCTTCTGTCTATTTTAAAAGAAGAAAAAAAAAAAATAAAATCCAATTCCTCCAGTTAAGTCATTCTTTGGCACTGGGAACACAGGAAGTAATTTCTCACTGCCAGCTGGAAAACCATAAAGTCTGACTAGGTCAAGCCCTTAATCCTTCTTCAGCATCACTGATCACATTACCACCATTATAGCAGTACTATATATAGGAAGAGGACAGGAAAGATGGTGCTAACACAGTCTTTCTCTCCTGACAAGTGGCCTTAGACAACTTTTCTTTGAGCTCTTAGAACTGAAAGCAAGAATACACCTTTTTGTTCCTCCAGAGTTAAGAAATACCTGGGAAGAAGAGCTTGGGAGAAAAGAAAATACAATTTTGAAGTCCAAATGTTGTACGCTGAAGTACTGTGTCATGTAAATAAATGAGCTATACAGTCTGCAGCATAGACAAATAAGTTAGGGGAAAAAAAAAAAAAAAAGAAAAAAAAAAGAGCATTTTGACTGGTAGGATCCATTTCAGATCCAGTAATTCCTGTAGTTGCTTCTCCAGAAACTCAGATCCCACCAGCTGAGACTCACAGTCGGTGCTTTACACTCCACAGATTTTAAATATCAAAATGACAGTTTCTCACATGTTGTTGTCCATCAGTAGGAGCCATGATTGCTGTTTGGAGAAGATGTGATTGCCAACCTGTGGCTGGCATGATTGCTCTTTGCAGTCTGCTATTCCTAAATGCTTTTTTTTTTTTTTTTTTGGGGGGGGAGGGGGGGAGATAGGAGGGGAAGAAGGTAAGTGGTTGGGCTGCAGTGCACTTCCTATATAAATGTTTCTGTCTTGCTTTCTGATTGTAATGCTTATGTAATTATGCTCTTTATATGTTTCAATCTATTGGTCTCTTTTAAATATTGACTATTCGGATAGGTATTAGGAACCTGTAAGTTTTCCGTGGACAAACTGAAAGAATAGAGAGACTTTATTAATATTCTCATTGAGATAGGGTTACCATGTATGACTAGTGCCTAAGAATGATTTTCCTAGGATGTTTAACTTTTTGGAAGGAGAAAAAAGAGAAAATCCATTAGTATCAGATGGGGAAAGTGGCATTATTAAAAGAGAATTCACAGCAGCTCTGATTTGAGACAGCTGCATGAAGCTTTTTTTGGTTCCACTGTACACAGAGCTATTTGTTTCCAGACATTGTCTTGTATACTGAGTGTATATGCAAACCTTGTTCTGGCCTCCAACATAACTATATATCTACAGTGAAAAGCACGGCTGTAATTGCTGGAAGAACATAGGAGTTATTGGCTCTTTAGTCTGCCTAGTCCAGAAGAAAATGATCCTAGGGAAAGTTCTTCTAAACCTTATTAGTGGCAGTTGACTTATGACCTATATCACAGTAATTTTTACTTCATATGAATAAAATCAATTGTGTTTCTCTGTATTGTAACTATCTACATCCACATTATTTGCATATCTAATCTGGTTTTGGATTGATATTTCATTTTGGCTAGTGCTGCTATGGATCATGCTGTTTTCTTTTAATTTTTTATCAGCTGTTAATTTGTTGCCTTTCAGATCAATTGATTGCGACTTCATTAAGTGAGAGGATAAACAGTGGTAACAGATGTATTTTTCCTATCCCACTGAATATATCTCGCTGGGTCCCGTCCATGGGGTTTCTCTTGCTTCTAGATTAAATGGCCTATTCTTTTTTTTTTCTGCCTCCCTCTAAATAGAAGCCTCTCTAGACTGCTAATCACTTTTATTGCCTATATCTGCACATCGTGTCTTCTCTGAGATAGGGTGGTCGAGTTCATAAAATTTTGCAGAGGAGAGCAAGAAAGGATGTTGTTGAACTGATGTTAATGATGAATCTCATAGGCCACTGGTTCCAATTCAAGCTACAATGTCACAGCTGAAACAATGTCAGGACCCATTTCACAACCTATTACAAAAGAAAAACCACACAACAACAGAAGCTCATAACCCTTTGGATGTTGCCCCGAAGACCCATTCACATAGACAGGTTCTGCAGGATATTGGATGTTCTCATCTCACTGAGCAGAAAGCATTCAGTGTTTTGCAGGGAGGGCTGGGCTTCTGGGAAGTTTGAGCCCCTTTCTGCTGCTGTAAAAACAATCTGAAGAGAAGGTCCAAAGTCTCAGATAAATGCCACAGAAATAGAATGGAAAAAGCAGAAGGAAATATAAAACTTGCTGCATCCAAGAAGTGGATTTGAGCCCACGCCAAGAAAAAAAAAAGTCAATACACATGTATGGAAAGAAAACAATATTTTATAGAAATTCAGAGTCACCATTTATCAGATGTTTTGTTTTACCATTGAAAAATAATAGATACACAAATAGTAAAGACCTTCCTCTTTCAAGAGAGTGAAAAAGATTCTCAGCTGCATTGAATTTATGACACTTTGCCTCCTTTTGGTGGCAGATCACTTGTCCAGGCAGCAGGCTGTAGTGCCACCAGTTGCTTTTCTGTGCACATTCACATATCGATTAATGTCCATCTTGATTTATTTACAGAGGGCATAGGCAATGTCCTATAACACACACTTGCATTAAGTAACTGTTGATTCATTTTGGACGTATGATCAAAACCGTTCTGAGGCTTCAAAGCACTTTCTCTTAGATTTCTAAGCTTCTTTTTTTCTCTCTCTCGTTTTGTCCTTGGGGGAAAAAAAGGCAGCAAAGGCATGCAAATGTAATCACACTAGCCTCAGATGATGAATATTAAAACTTTGAAAGGTTGCAGCTTTTTTTCTGCTTTATGTTGATGTATGTTTGTTGCCATGGGTATGTGTGGGCAATGTGTAGGTGGTTGTATTAATGCTTTGCAGCTCATCAAAAAGTTTATCTGTTTGAAGCCAACAATGATTATTGTGCTTGTCCATGTGATATTTACCCTTATATCTTATGTTGTACACTAATTAAACTGATGTAAGAGTGAATAGGTCGACACTATAAAAGTTAATGGCCCACTACTTTAGAACTCCAGACATTTTTAGGGTCATATTTATGGTATTAATTTTGAATGTCGAGCTGTTTGAACTCTGCTGAGTGCACTATTCAGGGATATGTCAAAGCAGCATCTTAACCATGAATTTAGCACTAGAATGCTTCCCTTCTTGTCTACGGAGAATATCCACCACATAGAGCAGGGTAAGTTAGGACAGAGTTAATTCTTGAGATGCTCCCTCCGACTCTGGTGCTCTGAATTGAAATCAGTATCTGTATAACGTTAATGCTGTAATTAAATTTCATTAGATTTAAAGCTCAACCTTTTCACGGTGAGTTAAAGAATACTCCTATATTGTTTTACTGATCATCACAGTAAATTGCTTGAGAAACTAAGTCTTGAAGGCTAAGATCCTCAAAAGGGTATTGAGATGTAGAAAAGACTTTGGCAGAATTGAAGTGTTTGGGTTAAAGGCTGCAGCTCCCCACTCCCCTTCCTCTCTCCTTAGGTGCACTAATATCTATACATAGGAAGAGGGGGCACAGTGGGCTGTATCTACCCCTAAGGGTGATGAGGGTGACCTGGAGTCACTCTGAGTCTGCAATCCCCTTCCCCAAAAACAATTGTGTGTGGTTGGGCTTATGGCATGGAGTGCCTATGCACTTGGGGCTTGGAGTGCAGCTCAGTACCCCACCTAACCCCTACCCCTCTTCTTCAGCTGGAGGATGACAGGAATACCACTGCATTAGCTCAGAGCTGCACACAGGCTAACCTGCTCGTCTTACTGCCAGCCTCTGACCAAACACAGGGCTGTGTGGATTCCTGAGGGTCCCCAGAAGTCAAGCTTTGTGGTAGTCAGCATCGCAACATCTGTGTCCTTTTGTCTCTCTTGCACTTCTTTAACTGCTATCAGACCCTCACTGAAGAAGCTTTCTGTTGACACTGATTGTCTCACTGGCTATTAGCCTGTCTCTAACCTTTGAGTTTATTGGAAAAATTATTGAGACAAAGGTAGCAAGGCAATTTGGGCATCATCTGACAGCTTCTGACTTCCATCAGCTCTCTTGGGCAGAGTCAGCGCTGGCTACTTCAGCATAACCCAAGCAGCGAGCAGAGGTGAGGAGTCCGCGCTGATTCAATTACTGCGACTATCTTTAGTGCCCTCAAAGGTTTGAGGTAACTTGCAGATCAGAAAGAAAGACGAGCTTGTAACTAGCTCAGTCCAAAGGCTTCTGAAGTTGAGAGAAGTCTTTTCATTGAATTCTGTGAGTTTTGGATCAGGGCCATTAAGAGAGCTTTGACAAGTGGGCACAGGGAAATATTAGAGGTTCTTTTCCCACTAGGTATTAAACAGAGTTGGAAGCAGGGAACTAAATGCAGCATCACCTCACCAGTATAGCACATGCTGTATTTCTATCTAAAGAAAACAGGTTATCTCTGCATCTATTCTGTTTGCCTTACAAACTAAATCCTGCAGCTTTCCCTCACACTCTCTAGTATCCTACTGTACTTTGTAGGTGAGTTCTCAGTAAGAAAATACTGTAATTGCAATTAATCAATCGTGCTGTGTTGTAATTAAATGACTATATCAAAGAGGAAGAAATTAAAACGGGAATACTTAAAACAACTATTCAGTGATATAATTACAGCATACCATACAGAAGCAAATTAGCTTCTGCCTATGTGAGATCTGACAAACTAATAAACACCTTGCTGTGTAAATGGAGACCAGGTATATTTTCAGACTCTTAATCACTGAAGCTTACAAAAGAGCAAAATGGCAAATCATTTTTTTTTTCTTTCCTCCTTTGTGAGTGAAGTGCATTCAGTGTTAGTCTCACTTCTTCATATACCTTTGGATAGTTTTTTCCACATGCCTTCCTGAGATGCTCTGTTCTTTCTTTTTGTCATCAGGATGTTTGCGTCCAGAAGGAACTGTCTAATTCATTTATTCACTGCTTCTTGGCAAGCAGAATTCATCAATGCACTCAGCAACAGTAAGGGTTATGAACCCAATGGCCTATATAATCCCTTTATTGGTGCTTTTTAGAAAAGAAGCACATTCAAACTTCTGCGAATGCATCAGAAATCTTAATGATTAACAATATGCACAAAGCAAAAAATGTTCAACAGGTAACCTTACATTTTTTTCTGAATATAATATCAGAGATCTTAATACATGTATATGTGAATCATCCTACTACAGAAAAAAAAATCAACAAAACCCAAAACCACACAACAACAATAAAATGTTGAAAAGCAATTATGTTAGGAACTGAATGCAAAAATGGAAAATCAGAGTTCAGCGAATCATTTTAATTTAATGTCACAAGAGACATAAAGCTAATGAGAAGATAGCATATTCATGCTGAAACGTGCAGTAAATATGACAGTGCATCATAAGAAATGCTCTGATATAATTCACTTAAAGCTTGTTCAAATCAATATACTGCTTTTTCAAAACGTGTAGGAGCTGTTAAGTTTATTTTAAAGAACTATATGGGCTTTAAGAAAGGAACAGTCACAGTGACAGACATTAAAACACTTGACTGAATTAAGGAACATTATACTGGATGTATAGCAAATGAAAGCATGATATCTCTGGAAGGGTTTTACAGTTTGAGAAATCTTTAATGAGGCATTTGAACCGCATGGAGGAACAGCTCTCATAGCCTTTGGAATATGACTACAAAGAAGATATTGATCTGTAGATGTTATCCGATCGTATTCCAGATTAAAAGATGACAAGATCTTCGGGAGGTAGCTGGGTAGCTGAGAAGATTAACCTGTCAAGGGGATACCCCATAATGAGATTATCCCAAAGTGAGACTTTTCACAGAGGTGGAGAGATTATTAAGAAGGAGAAACAGTGTTAAAAGGGATTTTCAGAGTGAGCTGGTTTTTGTTTGTGTGTGTGTATGTGGGTGCATGTGTACACACTTCAGTTTGACAGCTGGGGTTGGAATGCATGAAGGGAAAACACCGATCTACGTGATAGGACATACAAAGATGAAGCTCTGAGAATGCTTCTTTTTTTAAAGTTCATTACAAAGCCCACTCTTCACTCTCCCCATGACCCCAGGCTCCCCCATTGCTGTATTACGCAAAATACATTTTACAACCCCAGAGAGCATTTCTGACAAATAATCACCTGTGTGCTTTTGTTGCTGGCTGCAGGGGCTACAGGTCAGTATGCTACGATTGACTACTACTTGACTACTCTTCCAGATTTATAGGAACTGCATTGTGCATTTAATTCATTCCATGTATAGATCTATATATTTATATATCTGTATATCTGTGCAGCCATATAGATATATATCTTTGTATCTGTATATCTCTATATCTGTACATATATTAGTTCTTATATATACTGTGAGCCTGTCTCCTTACCTACTAATCTATCAGAATATTTATTTTGTGATTTGTAGTCACTGCACATGCAGATTTTGCTTTTATCTTGTACATTTCTGGACAAGCATTTACCTTTTAGAGATTTTCAGACTCCTAGCAGATACAACAGAACAGCTTCTATATCTGCTGTTGTTCCAGGCAGGAACAACCGCACCTAGCTAGTTGCATTTAAATGGTTGCCATTAAAAAGTTATCAGTCACCAAATTCAGAACAAATGTGTTTTCTGTGTTATGGTCTAGCATATATAGTGTCATATCAGTTTATTGATAAAGGGAGATGAACTGATTAGGTAAGTGTATTTTCCTAGTGTGTTAGGACATTTTGTCATCTTGACTCATTGCTTTCTAAGGATGAGTTTATAATATACATCACTTGGCTTTTCTGATGTCTGTGTGCTGTAGTAGCTATTCAAATGTTTGTTGTTGAAACAGCATGAAGGTGTTAGAGAAAGACAGCATGTTTTAACAACCAGGGCATGTCAAGGAAGTTACATCAAGGATTAATCAGATCTCTCTGCTGATTTGTTGCCCTGTAATGAAGCAATATAGTACTGAGTTAACTTTGAAGTTGGAATGATTACCACTCTGTAGTTGCCCTCTTGTTCCCGACCATCATTTATATTCTCAAGGCTGATGTCTATAATTCACACACTGAACGATCTCGTGCTGTCTGGGGAGTTCTGACTGCTCATAGATGGCTGTGTTTCCAAAGATGCTGCTGCAAAACTAGAGCTGGAGCAATTTCAGGAGAGTTTATTAATTGATTCTTTTTCTCTTTTTCAAAGATTACCTCCTACCTATGTTCCAGTTTCCTTCTGTGAAAACTCTGTATTTCAGCTGGAAGAAGCTCACAAGGCTAGACCTGATAGCACTGAAGAACAAAGATGCTCCAGCTTAATTGTGTGGATGCAAAAAGGCCTGTCAATCTCAAGAGCTCTGTGAGATACCTGATGAGTTCATGAGATATCAGGTCTTTCTGGTTCAGGTCTCTTAGGCAGCAAGGAAAGGTCAACCTGCTGCGGCATCTTGACAAATGTTCAACTAGTGCAATGATGAAAATCCTCTCAAATTATCTTTAAAATCTTCCATTTGAAAGTGTGCTCAGCACTGAAGCATGGTTTGTGCTATGCCTTGTTTTCTTTCCTTTAATCTGTCATGGAACTGTTCATCCTCCCTTCTCCTCTCCCTTGGAAAAGAAAGCAAAGCAAACTCTTCCCTAAACATCGGCAGTACCTCTTCTGAATTTTTATTTTCTGCTTTCTCTAGTAACGAGGTGCAGCAATATTTCCACCATTTGCTATCTTCATGTGAAATTAAGGGCTGCCCCACAGGACGATCATGGGGCTGTGCAGCTGAACTTGGCACACATGGCAGTCTCCTGCCTCACTCCCATGAGGGATGTGTGTGAAATTGCTGCGTACATTAGCCGCATCGCAGACAGAGGTGAAGCAGACGATATAAATTATGCAAATTTAGAAGCCATACCACACAAAAGGTTAATCTACAAAGCCACCGTACCTGGTAAGTGGGGAGAACACTGTTCATCTGGCTCCAAAAAAAAGGCTGCTGAGTGACAAGAAATGTCATAAGCAATGTTTCAAAAGGGTAAGTGAGGCAATAGGATTGGTCCCATTAAGGATGATTTAGGGACTACTTTTTATATTACATACATAAACTTGGCAGCAGTTGTATTTTCAAAAGAGAATAAATTTATTGGTATCAGGGAAAAAGGGCAACAAATGTGATGGAACAAAGCCAACAAATTAAAAATAATTTGAGGAAATTAATTAGGCTTATGTGCAAGCAAATATGTGATACTCTTTCCAGTGGGAAAGTATAAGGTAATGCAGCAGGGGGCAGAAAATAATTATAAGGCTATACTCTTAGGAGACATTGATCCTGGTGAGGACTTAAGGATCATTGTAGAAGATATAGTAAACTACTGTGTTATTTATCAGAGCAGAGAAAGTCCAGCAACAATTTCAAGAGCATATTGACTGAAACATGTGAAATGTAAAAGGTGAAACGGAAGGGAGGTTGATGCTCATTTCTTAATATTGATTTGCATTATAGTAGCAACTTTATATACCAGCCAAGTTCAGGATCCCATTCTGTGAGGCTCTGCATCAACACACAGTAAGAGGCATTTTATAATCTAAACAGACAGGGGAAAAAAAAAGATAGAAAAGAATTATAATCCCCAATGACAGACAGAAAACTGAGGCATAGAGATGGTAAAGCTTGAGCTGCTTGGAAAAATGTGACCTTTTAATTAAAAATACTGCTGAAAATGAAAAATATTCAAATTTTGTCACAGTTCTCATGGGAAATTTTGAGTTGCAGCTAAAACCTCAGTGTTTTGGGTTACAACAAAAAAAAACAATGAAAATATTCTTGCATGTCTTTTCCTACTCTGCCCTCCCAAGAAAAGCCTTTTCAAAGGAAGCATAAGCATGAATTCATTAATATGCACATTAGTTCTCTGCAAACCAGGCTTCCAATTTAAATAAACTTTAATTTGAAAGTAAATTTTCAATCAGCTTACATTAAGTTATTTGGTGTCCACCCAACGGAGGTGCGTGGAGGACTTGGACAAAGCCCTCTTCCACGCTAGTACAACCACAAGAAAATCCTTCTCAGAGACAGGGAAGAGCTGCCTAAGAATACAGGGCTTCTCTGCTACAGGAGGTAGTGAGCTGTTATGGATTTGCTCTGCCCTAATTACTACTTTCTAAAGTCCCAAGCACATACAAGTTCACGGTGGCTTACTTCACTTTGAATAGTGGAAGAATTCATCCGCTACTCAGTATGCCCTTAAAGTGTCTATGTGTGAAGTGAGGAGCTATAAATTCAAACCTTGCTTTACCGTGCACTAGTTTCTCTGGGTAGACAAGCCCACAGAACATTATAGTTATTTTAGCATTATGGGGAAACAAGATAGACACCATTAACATTTTATGAGCAATTTTGGTCCTTGAAATATAAGATGCTCTCAGCAGAGATTGAGTTGGTAGAGCTGCAGCAACGACAAAAAATAAGGGTTCAAAGGTTTGGGGAACGTGAGTCAAAAGGAAAGATTAGCTAGACATGGGGAATTATCGTAGAAAAGAGGTAGATAAACTCTTGACGAAGGTGACAGATTTATGCCAATAAGTTATCTGCACTACTAAATAATTCAGAAGAAAGAGGGCAGAGATTGAAGCTAAGGGAGATACTCATGCAAAAGCAGTTTCAGAACAGCTTCATACAAAAGTTTAGCTGCCCAGAGTCAACAGCAGGACTGAGATAAAAAATGACACTACACAAAGGAAAAAGAGACCAAATTTTTTACTTAATAGTTTTTCAGGAGCAGGAAACGATTTAAAAGCAACTATGGAGTTCTTCAATAACAAACTCACAAATTTTCCTGTTTAAATGAGGAAAGTAACCCATGCCATGGCTCTGGGCATTTCAGGCAGAGCCTGTCCATGATTTCTGCCCTACTGAGACTACTTGACTGAAGTGCAGTTGAACTGGGTTTGTAGCCAAAGAACTGGCAAGATACCCTGTCAGATCCAAGTTATTTATTTATCTCTGCAAGGACCAGGAGTTTGGCTGTAGCAATATCCCATTTATTTCCAAAGGTACCCCAAATGGGATTACTGTGACCATTTCAATTGGCAAAAGACCATTATTATGGAAGGTGTCGGGATTAGATTCATAGTTTACCATAAATGTAGTTTGCAGCCTGGCAAATTATTTAATTTCTCTGTTCCTCAGGGAAAAAAAAAAAAAAAAAAAAAAAAAAAAAAAAAAAAAAAAAAAAAAGGTCATATTGTTACTTTTTAAAGGCATTTTGAGATTTAGGATGGAAAAGTGCATTACAAAATTCCAAGTTAGCATGAGAACATTCTGTATAATTGCAGGAGGAAAGAACGAAGATCTAAAGGCTTCACAGAGTTAAAATATAGTAACATAATACCATGAAATCGGTTGTCAACATTCTTTTAAAGTCATCCAGGTAACCTTTGCCTATTTGTAATAATTAAATCCAGGTCAGTATTATTTCATTACATCCCAGCACAGTGACTTTTTCCTTCTTGCAAGCTCTTGATCAACGAGGAAATACTGCAGGAAATATTTTCCTTCTCTTCTTCAGATATAGTGCTCTATTCTTGAAAAAAATCCATCAAAGGGATATTAATTTTATGACGGGATATATCAGAAAGCAAAATCAGTGGAACTGTTGGCTGAATTATTCCTTTGCCTTTCAAAGATGTTTTAGTAACATCTATCAGTGTCCGTCAAATGTTAATAACACTTTAGAGGAAACAACTTTAAATTTCACCTACCCTTCAATAAACTTTTGACTTTCAGTGAATGGCTTATAAGCCTGAGAAACTCCTTTTGTGATATGTTTCTGTCTCTGACCACACTGAAACCCTCATTTTTAAGGGTTTAGGACATGACAAGAAAACTATACCAAGAATAAATTGATCTCTGTTCCTTCACTTTTTCCCCAACATTTAAAATTCCATTCTTTAAAAAGCACCTGGCAAAAAATGATTTACAATTTGAAGATCACAAAAGTAAATTGAGCTGGAACATACAGTAATTGAGAGCCCTATTTTCAAATGTAACAGGCTGAATTCCTAAACAGTCCTCTCCCCATGCAAACAGCAGTTTCCCAACCCTGTCACTAGGTGCAGAAAGTGGGATATAAAGAACAAACATCTGAAAAACAGGTCTGAATTGATGAGGAGTATTATACCGAAACATTAAGAACTGCTCCAGTGTTAAGTGATTATAGAAACGTACGGGCTTACATTAGCACTCAGTGCGAGATGCAGTGGATGTTAACACCTTCCATGAATCATCGGAACAAGGCATTGACATGCCTGTGCGCGTTTGAGGGCACTGCACAGCCCACATTGCAGACCAGCTGCATGTCAATGCAGAAGCTTGTTAGAGTTGTCCGTACGAGCATCTTACCAGGCACAACTTTCGGTCCTGGTGTTCAAATAATACCTGGGAGGTTGCTTCTCCTTCCAGTCGTAAGCACGGTTAGGATTTCTGAGGATATCAATATGCTACTTAAAAATGACAGAAAATACAATGAGTTTCACAAGTGGAGAGAACAAAACCCTCTTGGGAACTGGAACCTGTGTATGTTTAAATATTTAAGTAACTAAAGATGCAAGCTGATTTTCAAAAGACTTCTAAAAAAAAAAAAAAAAAGGTAAAAATTGTAGCAGAAATAAATAACCACCGCAGCATTGCCAGGCCTGTCTTGTTCTCTGTATGTGAGGAGCAGTAATTTGCTGGTTGTGCATTTCTCTTCCAACATCCCAATGCTCTGGACGCTGACATGACACTGTGAATGTGTATTGAGGGAGGGAGGCAATATGAGGGGCTAGTGCTTTGTATTCACAAATACTTGCTGTACTTTCTCCTAAAATCTAGCCATTTGTTAAAGAGAACAAAATAATGCTTATTCTTATATTGCATGCATTGCCTATAGTAAGATGTGGGAAATGCTGCAAATCATCTATGTGTCAGATCGCACTCTCAGCTCAACAAATAAATAATACATATTTACACCTACATACTTATTCCCCTGTGTATTTAGCAAAGGAACATGAGGGATAGGAGCACACATGGGACCAGAAAAAAAGTAGTAACCAGAATACATTCCTCTGCTTGTGCCAATTGTTTTGATGCAATAAATCATCCTGAAATGGTTCTCTGTATTCAAAATGATGTTTCATGGATCCCAAACAAGAAGTCAAGAGCTCACCAAGGATGACATTACAGAACAAAAAAAAAGTTCTGTCTTCTTGAAGAAATCTTCTCCATCTGCACAAGCATTTTCTATCTAAATTCTCTGAGAGATGGAACTTGCAAAAGATTTGGATGGCTCAAGCCCTCAGTGGATGTAACAATGTTCACAACTTTCACATACATGCACATCTGCCAGTTTTATAGAGTGCACTAAGACCTAGTTAGTCTCTGGAATTGGTATTTCAGATGGCATATAACATGGAAGGAGCTCTGTTGCCCAAGAAATGGAGAAATCAGCAGGAAAGGCCAATCAAAAGTGGTGCATTATAAGTTCCATAGTGTGCTACAGCCAATTTGAGAAAGAGCTTGTTTATTTTTATCATCATATCATTAACTAGGCTACAGCTGACAAGCACAACAAGGATTATTAGTTCTTATTTATTTTGATTTGGAAAGACGCTTGGCATTCAGTCAATAGTTTCCTGTCCCATGCTCTGGACATTTCCAATTTATATCCTCATTAAAAAAATATACATACATATATAGTAAGAGAGTGGATTGTTCCCTCTTCATGAATAAATAAAAGCAGTACACGTTACGTTATAGTAAAAACCTTAGCTCCTGCAGGCTGCAGGTCATTTCAATACTAGGTGTATATACAGCAAATCAAAAGGACGATAATTTATTCTTAACCACATAAGACAGCTCAAAATGGTTTCTTTACAGTTTCGAGACATGCATAAATGGAAAATATTCTCCAGTAAGATTGTCCCTTCATATGCATCTTTCAACAAGACTGAATACAGAAAAACACATATGAAGAGACCATTTCTAGCCAAGGTAAAACCATGCAGTGCCTTCAGTGAAGAATTCAAGGCACAGAACCAAACTTACATCCAAGCTGACTTGAATGGAGAAATGGAAATCTTCTGGGATCCATGTGCAGCAGAAAAACGCATTAAGGGTATCAGTTGGACCCATAAGACATACAGTGACCCTGTAATTACTGTCTTCACTCTCCAGTGACTTCTCATCAGCTCCAGGACCGCTACTTAAATTCCCAATCCTTCTCCTTTGGCTTTAGCTCTGCAGAAATTTTTATTGTGCTTGACTATTCCAGATATTTGTTAGAAAAAGATAAACACGGCTGCAGTCACAGCAAGTTGAACCTTTTTCTTCAATATTTCTCCTGCAACTGCTTTTTTTAATGATAACCAACCACATAACTATGCAAAGAAGCACCTTGACTTCTTCATGCTTCACCCGTGCTCTACAGGAAACCTTTCAGTCTTTTCTGTTTCTGAAGACAGACTGTTACCCAAGCATCAACTTATTGCTTAGATGTTGTCTCTACTCACATGCAGCCTCTAATCACATAGCATGTCTCTAATCATATAGCAGAAACCTGGGGTTTGAGTAGTGCAAAATTCAGCTCACAGACTGGGCTAGCAAGGAAAGAAATTAAACTAAAGAATTTTGAAGATTTTCTAAACTCATTAAGGATATCTTTCCTGGCGATGGTCAGGAGGAATTAGCTTTGTAATTATTTCAGAAATATTTGTGATTACTTCACTGTCTTTCAGAGGCCCCACTAAACAACGTTCCCCCATCTGCCTCTTCCATCCAGAGGCTGCAGATTAACATATAGGAAACAGTCTTTGCCCAAAGAAATTGCAATGAAATTATAAGCATGATCCACTTTATTGAATTGCGAAGTGCAGAATGCTTAATTATTAAACACTTGCCAAGTATGTTTTTCTCGGGTTTTGAGTCAATTTTTGAACATTTTGTTAAATATTGGAATCTGCTAGAATAGAGATAGAAGATTACACAGTAATTATTCTTAACTAAGAATAGATCCCCCAAATCCATTAGGAACCATCTTCTTTGTTGTTATCTTTACAAGCAATATGAAAATTGAACACATGGAGGTGACTGGCTCTACCTTAAAACAATTTCTTACTGAATTCTGCTCCTTTTTAGAAATGTACGTATACTTGTTTTTCTTTCTTTTTGTAATGGATCCTGTCTCTGGGAGTTGGGGGCAACAGTATGATTACTGGGAGTCACCAGATGGTGCTATTGTACATTGTCTGTCTTCTGTTCATCTGGATATCCAGGGAATCTCATGAAATGCAAAGCATCAGCTGTGGTACAGTTCCTCCCAAAATCACTGTTAAAGCTTGCCTCTTGCCTGAACATCTCTGATAAAAAATTACATTCACAGGAATGAAATCCATGAGCTTTTTCAGTGTAGGAAGAGACAAAATATTGCATGAAACCAGAAGGTCTGCATTACTCACATGGGTAACGGTTGGTGCTACGAGCTGACCAAATCTACCGAAGTTATGAATTGCCTAAGCAAATTCAGAAAGTAAGAAGGAACTTCTGTAGGTGCCATAACTGTAGACAAATAACACCTGCTTGAATTCTCTTGTGGGGACTAAAAATATTTTTGACTGCTAGACCAGCATGGAGATAAAGATGCAATGTTCAGATGCTTTATATTACTCGGGCAGTTCTGTCAACTGAAGCAGCTGCATACATATTGTAAAGGGCCTGAAAAATGAATCAACCTAAAAGTGTTTTCATGCTATTCGTTTCATTGTAAAGAGTAAGAAACAATGCAACCTGTCGTCTCAGACAGTATCTTACTTGCTGACTAAGGTTAATGCATTTCTTGGTGTGGAAGAAATGGTTTGGGATAAATTCCCTACAAACTGTCAGAGCAAGGAGCTAAGCGTGACTGAACTCACTGCTGCTAAAACCCATGACACCACATGAACTCAGGCAAGATTCGTGTTCAGCAATAGGTGTTTGAAGCAGCAGTGGCTCAGTAGGCTTTTGTGGAATCCATATAAAATAAGAGGTATGGCAACAAACAAAATCTGGCATAAATATGTGACAACACTGATTTCTTTAATCAGTGCCCTCAGGACATATTAGCACTCTGCCTCCTGGCTCCTCCATGGTTAATCAATAAAAAAGTGGTTTCTCTTTAGGGTTAGTGTCACTAGCAGGCTCGGTTAGACCTCCAGGGCTTTTTCCTCAGTGTACAAGAGACTTTTTTTTCTATTTTCCTTAATAGGTTTACAGTATGCAAGTGTTTTGCATAAATGCAGGGGCAGGCTGTCCAAAGCCTTTTTTTTTTTTTTTTTTTCTTCAGCTTTGGATTATGCTGGTGAAAGATGTTTGAAGGAGGCAGTGGCTGTGGACACTGGCACAGCAGCTCACACAGAATTGGCAAATTTCTGCAAATACTCTGTTGGAAAATCCCCCACCCAGTATTTTATAAATGCCCAATACACCAGCAACATTAGGTCAGAAATGCATGCTATCTTTGAAAGAACAACATTACATTACATATTTTCCTGCCTCTCTTTTTCCATTATAGTCCAAATAATGACATTGTGCAGAAGAGTTCATAGTGAGGCAGAGTTTGCAGAGAGAAATTAAACTCTTTTTTTACCAGTTGGAGTAATGGGTTCTGAGGAGCTCAACCTGTCCTTTGGCTTCAGCTCTACTTCCACTACAGCCTGCATGGCTTTCCCTCCATCACTTCAGCTCAAAGCTCCAAAACAGCTGGATCAGCTCCCCTGTTAGCTGGCTGCATAGAGGCACAAAAACAACACCCACCTGAAGTTGCTCTAAGTTAGTGATCAACAAGTGCCCCTCTGTTTACTTCTGTTTATTACAGAGAAAATAGTATTGATATTTTCTTCTTCTGTATTTCTGAGCCAATATCCTGTCATGGCAGAATAGGTCTTCTAATTTAATAGGCCTTCTAATTTATGTACTGACACCTTTCGAATAAAGTATAAAGCTGAAACATTGTCTGCAGCTATTCTTTGCAACTGATTTTAAATGTTGAAGCAGCATTCTGTCTACACTGGAATTCTGTTTCATTATTTTCTTCCTTCTTAACTTGATCTGTGATTAAAACTATATCTTCTCAGCTTTCCGTGCTTAAAAGCTGTTTTTCTGGAAGTTCTTCAACAACTATTGTTTTCTACTTTAAGGCTGATGGCACCCTGGCAACATTATAACTACATGCTTTGAAAAGGTGTTATGTAGATATATAATGATGTTTCCCAAAGAGCATACAATCTGATTGCTCACTTCAGAAAGCAGCTTTTATCACTTTTTATATAGTCAGTCAATTCACTTATTTAGTAAACTACATTCGATCTTGACATAAGAAGATATTTTGATTTATTTTTTTTTCCTGCTGAGTTTATTATCTCCTTTTGCATCTATTTTGACTGTTTTGACTTGGTTGTAATCATAGGTAAAATTTATTTCTTATTATTGGAGCTTGATTGTATGTGATTATCTGTTAAAGCACTTAGCATGTTTAATAACATTTGATTGCTATTATTTTTCATCCCTGGCTATCAGGGTTCAATAAATTGAAAGGGTTAATTACCTTATTTGCATACACTGAACTGTCTTATCCAAGGTGCACCCCCTAGACACTGGCTAGCAAACTCATCTGTACCCCTTCAGCTCACGGTATCTCACTTAACTACTTAAATTTTAGTGTCAAAGGGAGGGAAACCAGGGAAGCACCGACTCTAATATCTGAGTCAGCATTCCCACAAGCTCTCTTCCAAAAATAAAGCAGTACTTCAGTTTGTACATTCTGGCCTGGAGTTTTATTTTAATCCCTCTTTACTTAAAAGAAAGAAATACAAATAAGATATAAAAAGATGCAAAAAGCTTGAAAAAACAACTTCTTTGCCATAGCACAAAATTTTAGCATCTCTCTTGAGTAGGCTGTGTTTAGGCATGGAGCCAATACCTTAAGCTATATGTTTTATTATGAAATGTCCTTTTTGCAGCACCCTGAATATGCTGGGCTCCCAATAAGGGTGGGACACAAAGAGTTTTCTCCCTGTGTTCCCAGAGAAGTTTAGATGCTGGGAAGAGACCAGTGACTGTCCCCACACTGAGCCACCCACCTGAGCCATTCCTGGATGTGTACTTGAGACACGTTCACCTGAGCTTTCTCATAAGAGCTCTTGTTGCCTGGATGCTGTTGAATCTCTTTGAGACTCTCTGAAAAGTGGAAAATTGCCATCTCTCAGCATCTTATCTTTGCTACATCCCCAAACCGTGGTGCATAGAAGTTCCTTTCCCTAGGGCCGAAGCAACACCAACTGACTACACAGGATGTGGTGCATGCGTCTGGGGACCTAATGCTGGCCATTTTTTGGAAACAGACAGCTATCACTGCAAGTAAGCACTCAGGAAGTGATTTTGTTTTCACCAGATTGAAACTGGTGCCAGAAAGATAGGTATTTTATTCCCTACATGAGGGGGAAAAAATGCTTCTTAGAAAATATCTCTATTTCTAAAGAATACTTCTAGGCTCTTCCATGAGGACAGAATGCTGCCTGCATGAGCCAATCCTGTCTTTCCATCCCAAAATGATGAGTCCCCAGCCGCTATAATCACCATCACTGTGCAGAGATGACTACACCAGTGTCACCAACACTTCACTTCTTTTTACCACGCCCCCTCACCTTCTTAGACAGTTATTATTTTTTTTAAGAATGCATTTACGCTTGTGTCTCAGAGGAGATCAGTGGAAACAGTGGCCATAAACAGACACTTAAGAAAGCAGGAACAAGTCACTCTCATATGATCTTTCCCTTGAGAGCTTTTCCAGCTTCCAACTATTTGCAGCCCAGGGGATTTCCTGATCTGCTGTTAACCACAGCATCAGGAAAAAGGTTTTGTGGAGCTGACTGTGTCTTCTTTGATCTATTGGCTTGTCTGTGCTGAGTTCAGCTTAGAGCAGAACATGCCCAGAGCTGCTCTAATATGTGCCAGTTGATTGCAGCTCCCAGGAGAGCATCAACCTGTGGATACTGGCTATATGACAAGCAAGAGAATGTGTAATGCTATTTTTTTTACCAAGCATGACCAGTAGGTTTTCTTAGATTTACCAAAGTCCTACTTTGACTGAACACATAGGAAAAAATAGGGAATTAAATACCTGGATATGGGTAATTCTCACAGCATTCCATTTCTCAAAGCTAAGTGCTTTCTTCCTGTATCAACCAAAGCACATTTCCAACCCATGCTCTAGCTGACAAGAGACCGCAGTGCCTCAGATCTCCAGAATGACCCACAGCAACCCGATTTCACCTCCTTTGAGGGACGTACTCAGCAAAAAGGACAGTAACTTTCTGGACACAAGCTTACCAAGGCAAAATAATATGAGTATATTCTGTTCTAGTGCTAGAGAATTCCTTAATTCAAAGGACATTATTCATTTCACTTTGGAGCTGGACTTAGCAAAACACCATAGACTGACCCCTTCTTGGGGTTACAAACTAAAAACTGTATTAAAAACTAAGCCCAAGAGAGAAATTATAGCTGCACATGAAGCAAGGTAACCTTCTAGAATCCCAAGGGGGAAAGCAAAAGGCACAGTTTTTTTTCTTCATATTTACAAAGGCTTAATGAATTTTACATAAGAAAGATACAAAATTGAAGACAAACAACAAAATACAAAGAGATCTCAAGATACATTGCGAACCAAGAGCTCATGCATAATATACAATATTTCAAAGGCATGTAAAAAAGCAGCCCAGGAATCAGATGTTTTTGGTGTATACGGAGCAGCCTGTCTGGGACTTATTGCTCCTTATGGAGTAGTAAGATGCATCAGGCACACTGCACCTTCAGGATGCAAGAGGGCAAGAGGGATCCCATGATTTAGGTTGAGTTCTGGATCAACGTGCATTCTTGAGGATCATTTTAATATGTTCACTAATAATTGTATTATTATATTCATAATTATATTTGTATACATTATTACAATGCAACGCTCAACTAATTTAAAGGTCATCAGTGACCTATTAAAATTGCACCTAGCTGATTTTAGCTGCTCTTTGAGATGCCACTAGCTTAGTTCTAAAGTAATTGCATAGTGGTATAGTGCTTCTTTTTATCCAACCTGTTATTCAGGCCTTCTTAGATTGGTTAAAGTAACAGGACATTTTCAGATTTAAAATAAATATATAAATAAATACATCTTTCTGGTTATTTAAAGAACATTCAGTTTTCAAATGTATTTTTCCCTTGCATCAAAAGGACTTTTTAAAGTCATGTCTAGATCTACAGAGACAAATTTCCTTTAAGGCTACATAATATCAGACAGCTTTGTCACAAAAGGATTGATAGATCTAGAAAATTCCAAGAGAAAGGCAAACCCACAAAACTTCTCGGTGTAATTCCTACTATTCAAAACTCAGAAAACTTATTATTGAAGGCAAAATCATTATTTTAATTGGCAAATCTGCCAATAATATGGAGACATATCCAAAATCAATTTTTGAAGCCAAACATGTAAGACTAATCACTTTATTTCCATGCTTAACAGGTGCTGATACCAGAGGGAAAATACTAAATAGCATATGACACCCTTGAGAAGCATGTAAGATATTTATCTGCCTAAAAGCCATGACAGTTGCATAAAGAAAAGGTTGTGAATATAAATGGGGAAGAAAGAGTTTAAGGATGGAGGGTGAAATCCTGATGCAGCTGAAATCTTTGGCATTTGGAGTTCAGTGGGACAAGGATATCCTTTGGCATACCCAAAGCTTGTTCAGGCTGCCCAGTGTGTTCTTTCAGGTCAAGGTCCTCATAAATATGTCTTTATATTTTATAAGGGAGGTTTTGCTTATGTCTCTCTTCCTACAACCTTGTCTTTTTTCTGGAGCAGCTGTTAGGACACAGAACCCTAGTATCTGACCCCATTTTTAACTCAAGCCACTTTGGTTGCTGCCCTGCCCAGGGCAGATACAATTGTGATTCTGATGGAGGGGCTTTGCAGCTGCGTTATGTGAAATACAGAGCAGCACTGGCCAGTGCAGAGTAGCCGAAAAAGCCAGGAAACAGAGCTGTGCACATCTCTTATCACATACAATGAAAGCTGGTATGCCCAAAGTCAGGAGGTTTAGCAGCTTTGGGCCTATGTGTCAGCTGATGTCCTGTGCACAGAGATATTCAGACTTACACATTCTCCCTCTCTCCCAACTATATTATTCCCCCTAAAATATACTCATGCATCTGCTGTTCCTCTGTGAAAAGATGAAAGATTAAGCTGGCTTCTGGCTGGATGAGAATGGTGAAATGTGCTACCCATAAGTAAGCCGTATATTCATGGTAGAATATTTAAAATGACCCTTATATCATAAGAAGGGATTTAAAAAAAATCCATAACTGTGGGAATTAAGAGCACATCTCTCACATTTGAATTTCCTAGCTGATATTTGGTTGGGCTTTAGAAACTGTCACACAATAAAGCCATTAAAATTCTGTGGTTAATTTATTCCTACAATATTAACTTTCCCATAACTCATGATGAATATCTTGAGTTTGGATATGTCTTAGAAGAACTCTGACAATGATAACTTCCTTTTTCTCCTGTGTTTCCTGTGGATTTGTGTGTGTGTGTTTAAAAGAGTAACTTTTCTAACAAACTTGCACCGTGGATTTTTAAATAATAACTTTGACTTTGTACATTGCTAAAAAAAAAAAAAAAAAAAAAAAAAGAGAATAAGCTCCTTTGTACTTTTTTTTTAAAAAAAAAAAAAAACAATTCTGAGCACAATTCAGTATAACAGAGGCTTGGAAAATACAGATCCCGTTGCCAAAACAAGTTTTCTCACTCCTATTCATTTCCTAGACAATAGGTGAGGTCAGAAGGGAAATGAGGAGTCATTCCTTTAGTATGGGCAAAGCACTGATGAGCTACCATGCGTCATATTCTGCTCCAACAGAGCTGTAATTGCTTCCAGAACACCTGCACTTAGGCCAGATATAAACATACAAACATGCTTACAGAGGGAGGGCAAAGGAGTGGTGGTCAAATGAGGAGGGAGAGGCCCATGTGGGGAATGGAAATAACCCAGCCAATGAAGATCTTTTCCTTTAAATTGTGTTTTAGCTTTGCTTTTGTACAATAAACGAGGAAGCTCCCGGATCCCCAAAGGAAGGCTGAATGGTTCTTTCAATAGATGGAAGGGCCAGTGTCTAAAGCATTTATCAAGCGGCCCAGTTTTGACCACCTTTATGGTCTTAATCAGTTCCCTTTGCATCCTGTGTCTCAGTTTTCCTTCAGCAGCATTGCAGGAATAATTTGCTATATGTTGTGTTCCAAATGTGTTAATTTATGTCAGGAAACCTCGTATTTCTGAAAAGTAGGTAAATAGGGGAGGCATAATTCAACTACCTGTCCAGAGGTACGGATATAGGATAACCACTAAGCCAAATTGCCTGGGAGCTTCACAGCTGGGGCAAAGTTACAGTGCAAGCTCAGTTGCAATTATTCAGCTGCTAGGCACAATTCCATAACAGATATGAGAAAATACCTGCCACCACTCCAAAAGCCAGAGTTAGATGCTGGATGTCAGCTGAGGAGTTGGGCCCACAGAGATCAGCTGAGAGAAAGTGAGAGAAACAAAGTCACTTCCATGAAGCAGACCCTGTGGAACATCCCACCCAACACATACCTAAAGCTCTCCTTACTCCCACCCAGCTTAGTTCAGATGAAGGGTACATTAAGGAATGGCTTGCTTCTCAAGGAAGGGTTAGATTAGTTATTTTTTTTTCTTTATTTTAAAGTCAGAAATTTTATTTATTTTTCTTTTTGGCCTGGGATAGAGAAGACAAGCCTGAAGGATGCTAACCTGAAGGCTTTTGGGTATATATGTGTATTTATACACATATGCATACATGTATATGCAATCAGAATTATAGTAATTTTCATGTAGTGGTTTTTATAAAGTGCAGAACTGTGTGCCTACCCCTTATCAACTCAACATACCAGGCATTTTAATAGCAGTTCCTGGTTCGAAACATACTAGCTGGGTAAGTAGCAGTGCAGGTAGTTCTTAATACTCAATTCTAGTTCCAGAAGAAAAGGTTTAAGACATGAAAACATATATTTTACAGGTGCATACAACATTACAGTACAGCATTGCAAATTATTACTCTAGAACATTTTACAGCAACTCAATTTTAGAAGTTGAACATGGATTTTTTCTTTATGCTTAAAGGGCTCAGAAATGTAAAAAGAAAAGATAATATGACTTTCTACTTTAAGAGCTAAAGAAATAGCTCTCATAGTCATGATAAACAGGGATTATTTTATTTATTTTTGGAGAGAAAAGGGTGTGCTGATCTCTTCAGGATTTCTCTAAAATGTGCGATTCCTTTCTGACTCACCAACTGTTTTTATCCCCCTCCTGACTATGAAACACACCCTATTTCTTCTCACTGAAGTATCATTCTGTTCTAGTTGCCTGTTAGCATGTATGAAAACAAAACTCATTTACTATTCTAGAGTTTGGGCTGGTATGTAAGGAAACAGCAGCAGACAAAGCATTCAGCAGTCCCACAGGTTTTAAAGAAAGCTACATTAATGCCGAACTTCCTGTTGCCAATAAGCCCCTGGTGTAAGAAACAGCAGTAGAAGTTTGAGGTATTATGGAGGTACTGGGTTGGGTACGCAATAAAAAGCCGTGGGCTCACTTTCAAACTGCAAAACTCCTCTTTTGGTGTTTTTGTGAAGCTTTCTCAAAGACACTCCAGCTGCTTTTAGACTGAGATTGCCACCCAAACCTACTTCGGCAGAACTCCCAAGCAGAAAACCACGGTGACTGGAAACATATTCATTAACTGCTCAATTAATTCACCTCTGTTGTAGCCTTCCGAACCTCTGTCTTCCAGAATAAATTACTGCTGCCACTTCCTTCATTTCTTGCTACTGGAGAACCTCAGGCACAAGATGGGATTTCACTTCTGGTACAGAGTCTAGCTCTTGCCAGGTATATTTAGTACAACTTCTTGGCCTCAGGAAGTGATAGCAGCTCCGCAGGCATGGCATTGCCAAACCTGATGGACGCAGCAGGTCAGACTTGTTTTCTTCTGTTCTCTGGCAGTTCTTGGAGTGAACCCAGCAGGATTTCAGAAAGCACTAACCAGCATGTTTTTTCCTAATAATAAGGTCAATGTCAAATATGCTGCAGCTAAACTTACTCTTGAATTCATTTGCTTGACTGAATTTCTGTTCCACTATGTACTTGACCCATCTTCCCTAGAAGAAATTCAACAATACTGGTCCTCAGGGGCAATTTCTGATCATATGAGGATCAAGTTGTCTTGGACTGTATTATGCTCTCACATTGGCGGTGTGCCCTTTTTGTCCTTGAGACATGCCACTCAAGTTTACACACTTCTGGTTTCTGCCTGGGAATATAGTCTTTTTTCCAGGATTCAAGGAGTCAGAAGCTGCAGTATGGTATGGAAGCCAGAAGTATATAGATTACCAGAGCTATGGCAGAGGAAATTAGTCCCTCTCTCCTACATCCAGGTTTCTTATGTGACTCACATTAACACAAAATTAAACTTAAACTGTTCTGATAGATTCGTGGCAGCCAACCCTCGGGATGTACAAACTGGAACAAGGACAAATCTTCTGAAGGTCAAAAGGTATTTCTGGCAGCATGGAGGTATACCACTCCATAGAGTCCTTCCCTCATCCACTAATGGGTCTATCTCTGGCAACACCTAATGCGTTGCCGGCAATTAGTACTGTTCATAGTAGTCCCAGCTCAGCATTGGCCTCTACTGCCAGAGTATATTATGGAAAGAAAAGTGACCTGAGGTGTTATATAGCTTAAGATTTTATAAGTGAAAAGGATGCCATCTTATATATAAAGACTGAAGAGCACATTACATCTATCAGTTAATTTAGGCTTGGATCAAAAATGCCTTAGCAAGAACTTGCTTCTCTCACAAACCAAAACCCATTTCAGCTATTTCTTAAAATTACCTCACAATTTACATCAGCAGACAGCAGGCACAACAAGCACTGCTTGTCCTAAGAAGGAATGAGCTGAACCCTAGAGCCTGTACTCTGACCATGCCCTAAACCCTATGCTGCCTTCTTCCTTCCCCCCACATTCCTCCCAATTAATCCATAAACATTTTATCAACCTTTTTCTTATAAAATAGGACACGCATTATAAAGAAAAAAAAAATAAATTAGAAAGCAAACTTTCTGCTCTATTATCAGTATCCTTGCCTTCTAGGGCACTCAGCAGAAATATTATGAAGGTTTTGAACCCCCTCCTGTTTTCTAAGGCTTAGAAAAAAAGCAAGAAAGCACCTCTTACTTTCTAATTTATAACCCACCAGCTTTTCATTAATAATCTAATGAGAATTAGTCAAGATCATCCTGCTTCTGCTGTGAGTCCACCTGCAGTGGGCCAAACCCTTGCCCTGGCCCTCAAGGGCTGATTTTGGGGGGCTAGAGGCCCCTAATAACCCCCACCTGCACCCTCTCATCACCCAGGGCCACCCCGTGCTGTATTTCACCTCACACCAGCGGTGCTCTAGGGGCCTTTCCCCAAAAGTGGCTAAGCCCTGCACAGGTGAGCCCTGGAGAAAAATGCTGCTGCCTTACACACCTGCCCTGTTGGGGTTGGCAGCAGCCTGTGAAAAGTTAACTACTGAGGGAGATTAATTGCCCCTCCAGAAGTAGTTAATCATTTCTCTGGGGGTAGCGAGGAGAGGGGGAAAGGCAGGAGGTAGAGGTTTCAGACTGCGGCTGGAGAACAAGCTGAGTGGAACTGCAGGTAAGAGGTTAATGAATTATTATTATTATTATTTATGTTGGTAAAGGATATTTGCTGTTTTGGGGGCTACAAAGGTACAGTGTGTGGTTCCTTTGGTATTTTGGCTGAGGGCTGGAGGCTATGGCCAGGTCCCTCAGGGTGTGAGGCTCTGCCCAGAGTCACACAACATGGCTGCCGTGCTGGCCCGCCCCTCTGAGAAGGAAGGTGATGGGTCCAGCATGGCTCCTTAGGGCTGGAGCACTGTGGGAAGGGCTCAGGCCTGCAATTCCCCTCTTGTCCCCCTTCACAGGGTGGCCCTTTGTCTGTGAGGTACCTTATGTGGAAATTAAATGTTACTATCAGCTCAAATCTTGTGTTACTGCAGGTTTTTATCTTGGAACGAATTATCTACCTCATGGCTTAATTCTTTTTTTTTTTTTTCCCCCATTATTATTTTTTAAATGAGTCCTTTTTCCTGTGTAACAGGATGTAGATACGCTTTTGTTCCACTCAGTCACCACCTACTTCTGGTTGATCTGGAAACTCACTCAGCTGTGTGACCCCAGTTTATGGGGTTTAAGGCATTGTCCAAATCCCACTGCTCCCATATGGGCTGTGTGGTGTGCAATGGTACTGCTGGTGTGGCCCTCTGCAGGCTGTGCCCTGTATAGACCCCACAACCTTCAGAAAATTACAGGGTGCTTCCCTTGAGGCTGGGATTTACAATTTGGGGAAAGCTGAGACTTTGAAGGAGCTATGGGAGATGATCGGTCACTTATTTATATTTTTTAATCCTAAAGAGCTGTATGATTTTTTCTTCAGCTGTCTGGAGAAAAAAAAAAAAAAAGCTCTTAATGAAAAAAGGGATGGAATTTTTTTTTTTTTAATGTGTATGTGATAAACCTTTTGAAGTTATATAGAGTGTTATAACTGCTAACTGTAATTCCTGCTAAGTTTGGTTTTAATTGTGATCTGTTTTGAGTATTAATTGATCCTTAGGTATGACTAAAGGTACTGGAGCAAGTGTTTGTTGTATATGAGGGTCTAGATGTAAAAGACAGTATTTTCCTTTGGTTTTTGTCTAGTCCATAAGTGAAAGACGTGAGCTGCAAGCAGTAGACTAGCAGCAGTTTTGGAAGCTATCAAACCACGTTATTCACTGCAGGAAGCTCCTGCTGATGCTGAGGAACTCAAAGTGTTTGGCAGCTTCTTTGAATGCATATCCCTTCCCATCTGGCTACCTGCCTTCTGCTCCCCATGTCTCTGCTCATCTTCACCGGTTCAGTAGTCACCTGTGGTGGGGCAGAGCAGAGCATCGTGGCAGACGGCTCTGCCTGATGAGCAAGTAAGGGAAAAGTGGCAGTCAACGGAGATGAGACTTGAGAGCCTGCTGAAGATGAGGAAAGGGGACTGCTAAATAACCCTGGTGACTGCAAGAAAACAAGTCAAAAAAGAATAGGATTGTTTTGATAATGGGGAGTGGCAGGAGAGGTGGAGCTGGAAATGCAGAGTGTGTGGGGAATTTGTTCTCAATCTTTGGTCTATCTGCCTGGTGCTACTTGCTTGGTTGCAACACAACCAATCCAGAAAAAGCAGGTTCTTGAAACACCAGGTCCAGACAAGAAAAGTTTTTTGTCATTGAAGGTTATGCACCTTAGAAACTTTGTCCTAGATTCAAGTTCATTGAATCAAAAGCCAGTTCTGCAATTACCTGAGCAGTTAATAAAAATCTATTGCCTTATGATGGATTTTTTTTCTGCAGGCTAGAATTGATGTATTCATTGTGATTTGTGAGATTGAGGGGAAAACAGAAAATATAATCTGTATTTCTGCTGCACTGAAAAAATTCACTATGTTCTTCTGAGGTTTGGAAGAAACTAAAACTGCAGTGTTTTTTTTGGTTTTTTTTTTTTTTTTTTGATTTCTTGAAAGTAAAATACACCTTATTAACATTTTAATAAAGAGAATGTCTTTGCAGTGGTGCTCTGAGTTGCTCTCATTTTTCTCTGTGCAATTTGATTCTCTAAAAAGGAAAATACTATTGAGATCTGTAAGGCGTGATTTGTTAGACTGAAACTAAGCACACATACACCAAAGCAAAATGCTTTCTAAAGGTGCTGTGTTTGTGAGAGGTGCTTGCCCAATATGTGTGATGCAAAATGGGGATGCTTTGTGAAGAAATCATCCTTGTAAAGCCATTGGTTCTGGTCATCAGACTCTATCCAATGCTTTAGTGATGATGCTGCTGATCTATTTGGGAAGTTGGCTGGCTCTCAAGGCAGAGTCTCTTCTCAAAGGCTGTTTCACAGTGAAAATATGCTCAGTGCAGCCGAGTGCATGAATGAAAAAGCCTCTGGTACCTTCTAGTCTGGCAAAATGCAGCACAAAACTCAACTTACTCTGTCTTTTCTGCTGTCCCAGGTAAGAAATGTGTATTTTTTTCCACTTGCTTTCTTTCATATTCCTTCTCTTGTGCATTTGGATTTGGAAGTATTTGTAATTCAGGTCTGATTTCTGAGTAATTATACATTGCTTGAATTACTGTTGAAAGATGCAAGATCTCTGCTGCAAGCCAGTTGCTAGGAATGTAGAATCTCATAGTTCCCTGATTTACAATTACAACAAATTTGCTGTCTGATATATAGCATTTTTTTGTTTCCTTTCGGGGGGGAGGGAGGGGAGGAATCTTTCAAGTGTCTCAGTAGCAGCTGCAGCAGCAATATTTTCTGTCATATCAAATGCTGCAACTTTGATTTGCCTTTTTCCTCTGTGGCTTTTGCCGGGTAGTAGGCATATAGGCTGTTATAGGCAGCTCACATTATTTATTGCTTTTTAAAAACGGGAGGGGGGAATGCGGAGGAAAAATAAAATCAGACCTTGCAAAAGGCTCCCTTCTCCGTACTCTCTCCTGATAGATGTGTAATACTCGGTTAGTGACTTGCTATGTAGCCTTTCTCTTATTAAATGTAATAGATCCCCCTCTGCCAGAAAGCAGAGGAAAAAACACCCAGCCTTGAAAACACGGAGCTGCTAAAGTCCTGCTGCCGCTGTCTGTCAAAGCAAAGGGACTCGCTGGGCTTTGACTTCTCTATACCTTCTGTTTGCTCCCTTTTCCTCTTGCTGCTGTTTCAAGGTTTACTTTTTAGAAGCTCTGGGGAGGTTTGAGAATCCTTTGTTGTCCAGCACAAATGCATCTTTCTTTCTTTTGTCTTAGGAGCTTTGAAAACTCTTGCATTTAGTGGCGGTAGCACTGGCATCCTGTGCGCTGAGTAGAGATAAAAGTTAATTCCTTTTTGACTTGTGATTGAGTGGTTTTGTTAACCCTTAGGGGGTTGGTAGGTTTTAGAGCCAAACTAGTGCTTGGGACGCTGAGTCTGTGCACTTGTGTTTGTGTGACTGCAATCTCTGGAAAGAATTTAGTTTCATTTTCCAAATAGGAGGATAAGGAAAATGGTGAGGGCTGACTGTTGGGAGAGCTTTACTGCTGACAGGAGACACACCAAGAGTGTAAGCAGCAGTCATGTGAACTAACACGTACATGCTGTGGGTCAAGGCTGGGATATTTGTGTCCTGACTGAACCTGATAAAGGGGAGAAGCATTAACGGGGTGGCTGAAGTTGCAGGACAGGAGACTTGGTGGCTGGGGACTTGTGAGCAAGCACACAGGCATTTGGGAGGGTTCAGGGCAACTTCCTCCTTTAGAGAAATATAATAAATGAAAGCTACTGATCTGGGCCATAGGCATGGTGCCTGCAAGCACTGACGAAGGGTGTGTTTGAGGTGCAGGGGATGTATATGGTGTCCCTTGCGGGGTGTCCCCAGCAGCTGGGGCTGTGTGGGCTTGCAGGGGGCTCCCCAATAGGCAGCTCGCCAGCCCTGCTGTCTGGCTCCTGGCAGGGCAGAGTGCCTCTTGGACAGGCTAGGGTGTCCACGGGGCTTCTGCAGCAGAGAAGTTGTCAAAGTGGGCTGAGATCCAGCCTGAGCTGGCACAGCTGCCAGTGGGAGGCAATGCTCAGGGAGCTAGGGGGAGAGCGGGTAGAGGCAACAGGCGGATAGACTGAGCTGGTGCCCCTGGGCTCGAGACCTGCCATCTGATGAACTGCAGTTTGCTTGGCATTCTCTGTGACTCCAGTCCCTTTTCTTTAGCCCATTTTCTGTAGCAGACTTCTAAGGCCTGTTAAACCTCATAGCAGAATCACCCCCACCCCACCTGTTTCTGGAAACAGCATAACTGCGTGCTTCATTGACAACTTTTAGCAATACTTCAGCATTTCTTCTCTTCCCAGGCTGAGGCAAGTCCGAGCACACAGCAGGGATGAGCTTGTGGTACTTTGGCATAGCTCTGCATTTCTGTTTAAACGGCACCCCGCTTCTTTACTAGCATACATAACTTTATCTAGCAACGTCTGTGTCTGGTGATTTAACACACCTCCAGGATTACTTTATGTACTGTGTCTAAGAGTAAATGAATTAGAGTTGTAATAAGCAAGCATTCATACATCCGTCTTCAGGAGTGAGGATGTTGAGTATTGACAGGTTAAAGTATGAACTGAAGTTGATGGCATTCTAGGGAATGAAAAAGGGGAATTACTGAAACGCTGCTCAGCTTTTCTCTTTGACACACCACATGCACAACTTTCATGTGACAGGAAAAGTAAACAGAAGAATGTGAGAAACAACATATTAAACAAATGCAGCCATCTGGCTGTGTAGTGGTTGTAACACATTTTGGGATTTTTCATGAGTTTTCTTTTTTTTTTTTTTTTTTTTTTTTCTCCTTCCTCAGCAGTAGCAATAATGTCTCCTATAATACAATGCTAGTGGAACCAGCAAAGCTCAATTTTGATAAAATGATTTCTAAGCAGTAGCAATCTAGTAATGTAATACTTTCTGTGGAAGTAGAGGATAGGAAGAACTTCATTTCAAAGTAATGATAGCAAAGTTTAGAGTATAGAAAAAGTCTCAAATTGTTGAGACTGAGAGCATGAACTGAAATAAATGAAAGGTATTATAATTGAAAGATATTTATAAAACTGGTAACTTCTAGTTTGTGTGTTCTTAGTCTACATTTAATTCAACTGAATTTATTAAATATAGGAAAAAATCTTTCGAAGCATTAAAAGGATAAGGATATTAATGGGGAATCACTTTTTTGTTCAAACATTTAGTGGGCTGCTTTGTTGATTAAAAGTTGTACTAAACAGGTGGGTGATAAATGTTTTTTTCCTTTTGCAAAGACCTAGTCTACACTACTACCATTTATCCTGTTTTCACCAAGAGGAAAACTGAACATTACTTGGAGTAGCTGAATAAGATATGTTTCAAGGAACCCTTTAATTCATGATCACCTTTAAAACTAGAAAGCGTATCTATAATATGCAGCTTTATTGATCTGAAGTTGACAATAAAAACTGAGTGTACTCTGGTAGCTTGTGCAGTTCACTATAAAATGTACACTAAGCAGTAAATACCTACAGATTTCTAAATCTATCGAGTCAGAGGGTTTTTTGTTTTCCCCAAAGGATGGTTTTTAAGGCCCACGTACACAAATATTCTAAAACAAAAGTTGTTCACAGGTTTGCTTCTGTATGTTATGCATTACATGCAGGCAGATGAATCCGAGATAATTTTTTTAAAGTAAAGCACACAAGATGAGGAAAAAATAATTTTTCATAGCCTTAATAGTAACTGTCATGTTCTATTGGGCTAGAACTAAGTGAATTGGACAAAGTGTGTAAATTTTACAAGCTCATCTTTATAGCAAATAGGGACAATTAGTCCTAAAACTCTCCACAAATGCACAGACCACATTGCTGTATCCTAAAGCTTTTATTTTTTCAAATTTCTCCAGAAGAGGGCTCCATGTACAGCTTGAAAGTCAACACCAATGTGCTAAAAGCAAAAGAAATTTGTCAGCTTCAGGGGAAAAAAAAAAATAAAAAAAAAAAAAATCTTGCTCACAAAGTCTGTTTAAACAACATTAATTACTATGCTCAAATTCTGACCAGACTTTCCCTGTTGTATCTTGTTGGTGCTTGTTTAGTTTAAATAGGATTATAATCTCAGAATTCTAGAGGGAAAGAGTCCTATATCTCTTGTGCTATACCTGAGCTTTTAAAAAGATGCTTTAAAAATGTTAGAGAAACTTCATTGCCAATTACTGTGTAGAATTATTTGTACTGACGAACATTTTGTGAGCAGGCTCACACTTACTCCTGACAGCGTCAGGGCCTTTTTTTTTTTTTTGGCTATGTAGTCAAACATCTTCCTCTTGCATACCTCATTCAAAAGATGGTGTCTCCCAAAACACAGAACCATTCCAGCAGTCCTGCTGTACTATTTGTCAAATATTGCCTTGAAGGGAAGCTTGGCCCCTGGTGAATTAGTCTGATGTTAGGCAACAGCTCTAACCTTTTAAAGACATTCTTACACAGGACCTGACCAGACTCTTTACTGCTAAGCAAGGGGGATTTGATGTAATAGGTGAGTGGAAACTAGTCATGAAAATGCTGTGAGTTACAGCATTGCAGTTAAACTTACTTTTTTTGTGTACTACCTGAGCTACTATTTCTCTACTCCTGAGGCTGCTCGAGCAAAATGTTGGGACCTGGTTTCTCTTTCTGATAATCAAAAACTGAAAAAGGTTATTCTACTGTATATAACATACTTGTGCTATAATCCGTCGGGGCATGTTGACTTTATTCTTAGTAACTTGCCAAGTAAGAAAGGAGCATTTCTAAAAGACAGCTCAATAGACCAGAGCAACAGGAGCTGTTAGATCTATGTAGATAGTAACAGTGGCAAATATTCAAGAAGAGATGTTCTGTCTTTCATTTTCTTCCTGCTATTGGCTAGTTAAGTAGGCTCTCTCCATTCTTTTAGTATGTGAAGGCAAGCTACATAACAGCTGTTAGTGTTATGCTCTTCCTGCATCGCTGCTTGGAGCCACATCTCTTGCCTCTAGCTGCTGGTTTGTACCCGTGTACTGGGTGTGGGTTTGGCCTTTAAGCCTTTGGGGAGGAGGGGGCTCTGTTTGGGACCTCAGGCAGAAACATGGGGCTAGTGGATGGTGCTGCGGCTTCACTGGTTTCATGGAAATCACTTCTTCATTCCTTCTTTGACAGATGCTAACACCAAATATACTTTTTGTGTGTGTATCACTAGTAGTCTAACCAGTAGTCTTTCTTCTGTGTGGACAAAAAGACAATCTACCATGTCTGCTGGGGAGGAGAGACAGAGAAAGATAACATCCTCAGAAGACCTAGGTGGCCAACAGATCTTCCCTGTTAGCTCTGGATGATATTTGTGGGTTCCTAATCACCATACAGATGGGACCGGCCCAGCTGGGAGACTGTGTTTTTGTGTCACTTTGTATGGCCTGCAGCTAGAACAGTGTTAGTGTATACAAATCAGTAGGATATTAAAAGCCAAAGAGGAGTGAAAAATAAGGCTTGCTTTATTAACCACTGTTTCATTATTCAAAAGTCTTGGAAATTTGCCTACTGCTTGTTTTAGTGTTGACTCGTGATGTGGACTGTATTCTCTGTCAAATGGAAGAATCTGATTCTTTAAAAACCTTACTGTTTTGTATGTAGGGGACTCATTCCATTGCTAACTTATTCAGTATTTAATGGTGCAAACCATAGTTGAATATTGATTTGCTTGGCTAAAAAAAAAAAAAAAAGGAAGAAGAAATTTAAGATTTGGTTTGATGGAGCTGGTTAAAACAGTTCTAAGAACAGGCTAAAATAAATATGAGCTATTAAAAGAGGGATGGAGTGAATCTTTTCAGCACACAGCAGTCTATCAGTATCTCTAACCACTTGGAAAAGCTGATTCAGATATTTAAATAACTTCAGATATCTATGAACATCCATGTATGGATGTGTCTTGGTATCTTTAAGCAGCCCTGTTTCTAGGGAGTTGAACACCCACCTTCAAGCTTTTGAAGCATCTCAAAATTGGGTGTCAATATACAGCCCTCTGGAACTCATTGTTTTTTCTCATCTAAGGTTCCTCAGACTTCTTTTGATAAAGGTTCTACTCTCAAAACTGTGACTTAAAGAAAAACTAACAAACAAAACAAAAACTAACAGTAGCTATCTCTTTCAGTCTAGCCTCTTTTGTTCTCTTGCTGTGAACAACTAATGTTTAATTCCTTGTTGGTAGCAGCAATAAACGTTTCCAAAAGCTAGCATTTATTTTATTCCCAAGGACTTTGCAGTCTGGTATCTCATGAAGAGTAAATAATCTGTGTGTTTGAAAGTTATATGCTAACAACAGTACGGACAAAGTGTGTTTCTAGGAGTTTGAAGAAATTTTTGGCAAATCAGTAGTCACTGCAGATGGACCTTGTGTGTAACAAGGACTTAAAATGCTGAAAACCACAGGTTCTAGGCCATTAAGCTGTCACAGCACTTTTAATGTGGCTGCATGCAAAGAAATATGCATGAAGATGGAGCAAGTTGCAGGTCTACATCTTCACTTTAGGATGTGAGAGATGCCCATCAGCAAACGAATATGCCTGTAAGCTTTTTTTCATCTCTTATTACTTCTGTCCTGAAGATTATTGTTAAAGGTTACCCATTGTTTCGCCCCCCTGACAACAAGTGTGGGTGCTCCTTATCTGCTCCAGTGCAAAGTTGGCAAGGATGCACTAACAATAATGCACTAACAACTACCAAATCGTTGTTAGTGCATTGAGTTTTGTTTCAATCACTGTGGAGCAAAAGGTATTTTAGAACATACTTAGCACCCTGATAATTGGCTCATCTGCTTTATAGACAATCAATTTCTTTTCATCGTCTTGGCATAACTTGGAATTGTAAGAAGGGTTTCTGTTCAAAGCATCTTAAAGGAAGAGTCTCTCTGAGTAGAGTCAAATCACAGAATCACAGAATTTTCTAGGTTGGAAGAGACCTCAAGGTCATCGAGTCCAACCTCCAACCTAACGCTAACAGCCCTCCACTAAACCATATCCCTAAGCTCTACATCTAAACGTGTGGGGGATTTTGAACCCATTTGGAGTTGAATAAATGCCGTTGGCTTTCATTATAGTCAGTGTACAAAGGCAGAAATTAGCTACTGTTAATTCATTTGGATCCACTAGGAAATTAGCTCAGCATGCGTGAGTTAGGAATATGATCGATAGCTTTTACAGATGGTGTACAAGGATGGGAGAAAATCACATAGAGTGGTCCCTTCTTCAGACTGTTATAGTTTTCTTAACTTAAGGTGATCTTTAAAATGTAATAGATGCATTTTGACTTTGAACCAATTTTTGTTAATTGCTTGGGCAACCGAAAATCCTAGGACCAGTATTCCAAAAATCTTTCATTTTTCCCGACAAGTTTGCTGGCTTTGAGTTCCTCTACTGCCAAATAAGCTACTTACACACTTCTCTAGAGACAGCCCTATGTTTCCCCTGGGGAGCCACGTTTTATCGAACAACAAACATCTATATCAAAATGTGAGAGCTGCAGGTAACGCTGCTCTGCAGTTAACAAAGCAGGAAATCCAGAGCATCTGGTACTTTGCTCTCTAAGTGAAAGGAAATGGAATTAGCCATTAGAATTGGATGGGCATTTCCCTCCCCATTAAACCCATTGTTTCTGAGCTCTGTCAGAGGAAGCTGAGCAACTCCAACCATGCTACGTGGCAAGAATGGGTATTTCAGCTGTGGGCCTGAGCTGTCCAGTAGTTAGATAACTGGTCAAATTAAAAGGTGTTCAGCTTGACCTTCAGCCGAGATAAGATAACTGGCCTTACAAGTGCCAGGAAGTCATGGATGTTATCTACCATTCTTATCCAGGTGAAATGCAACATGAAAAAACTGTGGGCAAAGACAAATGAGAATGAAATTAAAATAGAACAATACATGAAAATCAGATTCAACTTCTGGATATTTCTATTACCCTGCTACCTGATGGTTGTATTCGGTGTCAGGCTAAGTGGCTTTATTCTTTTTGAAAATGTCTTGTGTTTTCATAATTCATGATCTCATTGAACTAACTGGACTATGAACTCTATAAATCCTGCCTTATGAATATCGATAACCCTGCTAATTTACTAATATAGAACTCTGATCTGAATACCAAAGTAGTTAGACCCATGCTCAGTCACTTTTTCTTAATACATGGTAATATCACTGCAGGAGATATTATTCCGTGGGACGAAGATGTAAGGATGGTCCTTAGAGCCCAGCAGTACTGGGAAGCACAGCTTTTTAAACCCATTTACACTACTGTTCTGAAATAGATAAGGGTCTGACATTTGCTTCTATTTTTTGAATTATTATTTTCTTCTTATTTATTTTAATTAAAAGGTCTCATTTAGAAATGATTAAGCAGAATATGATTTCCAGCTTTAAATGTCATCAGTAGTTTTTCCTAGTTGTTGGCTCTGTGCAGTTTGGTTATCAGAGCAGAAGTGCAGCATTCTGTGCAGCGGGGATGCTGATTATTGCAATCTGGCACACAGCATTTTAGATGATGATTTCAGATATGACATGCTACAGGGAACAGTGATAAGGTTGCTGCGAATAAAGCATGAAATGTGTCATGGGGGAATGACTCCTGGTCGTGCCCATCTCTTGACTTGACTTTTCTGAGTTTGCCGTAACAAAACACTGTTGTGCACGCTAGCACAGGAGCAGGTCTTCAGCAGACGTGGATTGATTGCATCACCCTGCTTTGTGTCATCGAGGTGAGGGATGGTTAGTATTGATGCCACGTGCATTTCTACCGTGTTCATATTGGGAAGCTTACATGGCTTCTATTACTGTTATATCTGTACACCCTGCAAATAATAATGAATTTATCCTTGCTTCCCTAAAATAAATGCTGAGTTACAACAGGAACATTATTCTGAAATGGGAGACAGCCTCCAACATCTGCCTGTTCCAATGACTTTAGTTCTATTATCTTAGTTGAGTAATGATGTAGGCTGCTGTCATTTTTGCTGCTGGTGTTGATTCAGTAGTGACAGCTCATTGTACTATCGAAAGATTAATTCTGATTGGAGGGAGCCCAGAATAAATTCAGTCTTCAGGCCAATCAGAAGCTGGTGCACATGATATGATTTTAATAATTCTGCTTAACTCTCAAGAATATAATTAGTTATGATTTGCCAAAAACCCGTCTATCTCTATACAGCTAATATTTTCACATGTAGAAGGATTATAAAAAGGAAGTGTTTAGCTGACTGCACAGAGCTCTTCTAGGCATAAGGAAAAAGTGTATTTGCTTATTACTGGGTTTTACATGATGGCTGCTGGCAAAATTCTCAGTTGGATATTTCCACCCCAATGTGAGATGTGGTCTCAGTGGCAGAGTATTCCTGAGCACCTGCCTGTGTGTGTTCCCGTCTGATGTAAGGTGATGGTACAATGATATCAATGGGATGATGTTCCCATCTTCCCTCCCTTCCACAGACTGGAGGAGGCAGAGCTACCGGAAGCCTAGGCTGTGCTGGTAGGTGGTGAGCTGTTGTGGCTGTTCCACTTTGGTGTCTACCTCCGGGAAGTCTGGTGTTGCTGTCCTAAAGGCTCATTGTGCCCCTTGGACTAGGGGAGATGCCATTTCCTGCAAGCCCAAAGCAAGAGAAAGTAGACTTGCATGGACTAATCTCCGACTTTGTGAAACAGATGCCTCCTCCTGTTTGATAGTGTCCCTCTGAAATAAGGATTCAATCTTTTCACACTTTTCTTCTGAAGAATGTAACTTTCAAAGCATTTGTTCTTTCATGAGCCAAAGGCATACAAGCAGAGAACCTGTTTCTTATTTATTCTGTGTGGGAACTAAACAGTGATAACACACCCGTAAGGGCTGCTGAAGGAGTTTGGCTAAAATAGAAATCAACTTGGTTGTCTGCCAGAACTCACGTTGAACCTGAACAACGCTGCTTTTCCAACTTGTTCTTGACTTTGATTTTTTTTGTATGAAAAGGAAAAAGTGAATGTGAATAGCATGAGCAGCTCTCCCTCCCTTACCTCCGGGCTGGCTGCAAGCATCAGCATACCTGTGATATCCTTGTTCAAATTACACTTCTTCTGCTCCAAAAAAAAATTCAGATGGTCCGAGTGCTTTTAGTTTTTCTTCCAGAAGTTCTGGTGATGGGAGAAACTGACCATTTAAAGGATTAATAATTTTTACTGCCATGTTTGAACTTGTCCTTTAGATAAGCCTCAGTGGGCCCTTTTGGAAAGTCCATCCTTGTTCTTTTTGGTGCTTGTAGAACATCCTTAGAGATGTTTCTCTTTTGGTGATAGATGAGAAGATGATAGGGGTTTTCCTGCAGCATGAGGAAAAACAGATGTACCTAAGGAGAGTCGCATTCCTTTGTCATCCTACATAGGCCCTGCTTATTTTCACTGAGTAATCTGCAGATTGCCTAGAGGTGGTACAGCATTAAATTGTAACATGTAGTAACCTGGTAAGTAACTGAGTGTTGTGCTGCCTGTACTTGTGTACTAACCCCATGCATTCCTTGGTAAATTCAGATTAACCAAAATGAAATGGAAACTACTATTGCCACTGGAGACTGCCAGTTACGCAAACCTACTTTGGGACTTTGACCTCTTAAGGCTCTCCTCCTTTCTTGAAGGTAGTCTAGTTCTAGTTGCACTTCTGTTGGTGGATTTAATTTCTCTCTTCCATTAATGGTATGAAGCTGGTGATCTCTTAGAGAGCCAGAAGTGCTGGGATAGTTACTACTAATAAACTTCCTGATGTAGCTGCTCCATTTCTTGTCCTGTTCCTTGGCTAACAGAAGAACAAACCTTAACATAACAACTGGAAGGGAAGAGGAAGGCAAAAGGGAGGAGAAAAAAGAATTCCATGTCTTGTAATTTTTTGCAGCTGCTATGATTTTGAAAATAACCTTTTATGCTTATTATGTAGTTAAAAGGTATATAATGGAATAGGGTGCAGCATTCAGTGTGACTCTGTTTAAATGAAGACATGGAAATCCGGCAATCTTACCTGATGCTCGTTCATTTAGGCTGACACTTGTATCTGGATCTGAAGCTGTTGGCATCAAGAAACAGCAGTACTTCTACTCCATTTTATATGTCTTTGTGTATGTATCAGCATGCTGATTTATGAGAGGCAGGAAATTTAATCCTTTTTCACTCTGCATCTGCTTCCCAGCTCTGAGCATTCATTAGCTGCCCAGCCACAGAACTCACCTCCTCTACATTTTATGTTTTTTTTTTTTTTTTTTTTCTTTTGCTTTATGCTCTGTCTTAATAGATGATATTTTTTAGTCTGCGATGTTCACACTGTTGTGTCCATAATCATTAAATCAATTCTACCAATGCTTCGGGAAACTTGTTAACTTGTTACAGGCACAGATGAAATAAAACTTAGGCATTGTCTTTCTGCTAATTGACTAGTTGAATGGGGATGGAATGGGAAGAGAACAGCTGACAAACAGGGATAAGGTCTGAGGCTAAAACAACCTTCATTGCTGGACAGCACCTTGCAGTCTCTTAAACTATTTGTCTGTCAATTCTCCTTTAGCTGTCTGAAAAGTTTATGTGTAGCAAGTCTTTTCCCACACGTCCTGTCTAACACAAGTATACTTTTTAACTGCATAACAAAAAATGAGCACGTCCCAGAGATAAGGGAGAAGAAGGAAAGGTTGGAGGACCTGGAAGGGTTTAGCTCTGTTACGGCTTTCTGGCAATAAATACAAAGAGAGCCAGATCCCAGGAAAAGCTCAGAGTAGGCAATGTCTGTTGCTGAAACAAGTATTATGGGCCCACTGTTATGTATGATCCTGTTTTACTTATTTTCTGACATCTCTTGGAGGCCAGCTGAAGAGCAAAGATTAAAGAGAAGAGAACATGACTTTAGGCATATCTGCAAACTAGCCATTAGTTTCCTACAGGTTCTTCCATGCTTAAAACGGGGGAAAAAAACTCTCCTGACAACTGAGCATACAATTCATGTACAATGGCTCTGCTTCTGACACTGTATTCCTGTGGTGTTTGCATGACTCACGATTCATCTGGCAGTGCTTCAGTTTAAGCCTTGATAAAGAAGAGAGAACACAGGAGAGTGTAAATACATTTGACCTTTTAAAATATTGAAAATAAAACAAAGATAGAAAAATAGTTACTTGGCATATGTAGAAGAAAAAATGCTATGATTGTGAGCAAGCTAGTGTTATTTCTGCTTTGGCAGCCTTGGTAGCACAGGGGTTTCTGGAGCTGAGAACTGTTGTTGTATGCCTGCTGTTCCCAGGACGATGTGTGCAAGCTCCAATGGAGCTGGGGTTGAAGTCAACCTTGATTTTCTCCAGTTCAGAGACTGGCCTGCAGTTGAGGTCTGTGTCGTGGTTTAACCCGACCGGCAGCTAAACACCACGCAGCCGTTCGCTCACCCTCCCCCCTCCCTCTCTGGGACGGGGGAGAGAAATGGAAAGTGAAGCCCGTGAGTTGAGATAAAGACAGTTTAATAAGACAGGAAAAAAAAAATAACAAAAATAATAATAACAATAATAATAATGATGATACAATGGGGATAATACGAAAGTAATAATAGTATGTACAAACAAGTGATGCACAATGCAATTGCTCACCACCCGCTGACCGATGCCCAGCCTAACCCCGAGCAGTCCGGCCCCCTCCCCCCGGCTAGCCACCCCTATATATTGTTTAGCATGACGTCAGATGGTATGGAATACCCCTTTGGCTAGTTTGGGTCACCTGTCCTGGGTCTGTCCCCTCCCAGCTCTTACTGCACCCCCCAGCCTGCCCGTTGGCAGGACAGAGCAAAGGCTGAGATGTCCTTGGCTTAGTATAAGCACTGCTCTGCAACAATTAAAGCATCGGGGTGTTATCAGCACTCTTCTCATTCTAAGCCAAAACACAGCATTCCACCAGCTACTAGGAAGAAAATTAATTCTGTGCTAACTGAAACCAGGACAGTCTGCTACATCCCCAAAAAAAGACATGTGGTGCCCCTAGCTGGCAGCTTTCATAGTTTGGGTGCAGCCTCCTCTTAGTACTGCTCTGAGCAGCTTTAAAAAGTGAGTAATTCTGTGAGTGCTCTCTGGTGTGCCTATGCCCGTTCAGTTAGCGCTGCCGGCAGGGTTTGGCTGTGCCCTGAGCTCACCCTTCCTGGAAGGGCTGGGTTTGTTAAAATAGCATTGTGGCTGAGTCAGAGGCATGCCAGGCCTCTTACACTGCTGCTCCCCGTTCTGGGACTGCTCTGGGAAATGTGCGCAGCTCTCTATGGCTCAAAATATGATGGGAACTAAAAATCCCCCTCTCTTCTTCCTTTTAAAACTGTTGCTGACTTCTGAGCACATTCCTTTGTTTTAAAAGCAGAAGAAGTACGTGCAGTACCTCTTTCCCAGCCTGCAAGCAAGAGATGTGGTGTTTTTTGTGCCAGGCTCTTGGGGTGGGGGTGGGTTTTGAACTAAGAGATCAGGGTTAGCTTTTCTCTTAGGCCTCTTTGGGGGAGACAGGGAAGGCCATGCAGCATCTGGGGTAGGGGATGCATCTCCAGCATGGTATTTCTATGTCTACCTTGTGTCTGGGGCACTGGAATTAGGATTTATTTCTGGGGTCAGAAGCTTAAGTAAATGGTAACAGTAGCTCCTCCTTGATTTGTTTGTAATAAGCTTCTGTCTGATATATGCTGGTCAAGTCCAGTACAGAAGGGAGAAACACTCTTCCCTTCTCATCCCACTTTCTTATTTCCTGGTTCGTGGTGCAGTCACTTTCTGTGGCTGTGGTTACATGAATTTCCTTAATAGCAAATCTTGAGCAATCTGCTTAAATAATAATCAGCATGTCTTTTAATTTGCCCTTCTTCCATAGGTTCTGTTGTGAATCACTGAACTATCTGATCAGCTAGCTGTGTTAGCACCTGTAAACAAATCTCTGTGGTTTTGTTCAGTGCTATTGGCAAAGCTTCTTGCTAAAAGGGAGGGAGGCAAGAAAGTGTGATTGCAGCTTAATGGGTAGAGAGCATCCTTCAAGCAAGGAGTCCCTTGGTATTTGCAGTAACTCTTTGTTGTAAATATGTAATTAGACCCTGGATAACCACTTGAACATCAAACTTGACGTCTTTTCCAGGCAAGGATTTTTACTGTTCCATTCAAAGTTATGTTCCCTTCAAAGTTAGTGGCTGAAGACATCTTATTTGTCTAACAGCCCCATTTCAGCTGGACAAAAGTAGGGCAGAGAACTTTCTTAAGCAAAAGCTGTGGCGCATCCTTAGGTTGAGAATCTCAAGCTTTGCCCTTCCCCACCCAGCAACGTCTCCATGGACTTTGTTTTTTTTTTTTGGAGCCTCTCCCTGCAGACTGTGCTGCTTCACTAGGAATTTAAACTGTATAACAGTGCCTTTTCCCACCGGCCACATGTGTGAGGCTGTCCCTTGGCTTGAATACAGAGTTTGGGGTCAGCCTTGTCCTGTTACCAAATATAGCATAAATCTTGCTGACGAGGTTTCCAGGCAGCTCTGGCTGGGCTTATCTAGGCAGTGAGTGTGTCTGAATGATAGAAGGAATTTCTGATCTTTGTGCTTATCACTGAAGCACATGCCCAACAGACCCAGAAGAGGGCTCTTCCTCGAGTTTCCATGTGGACCCTCTCATTTGAGCTGCTGCTTGCTGTGCCGTGCTGGCTGGTACCCCTGGTGGCTGCTGGCCCTGGTAGGGATAACCGTGCTCACAGCACTTGGAGCTTTGTTTTTCTCTTAACAGCCTCATCCTTCTTGAGCATCTTCATTTCAAGTGTCTGTTGAAGCACTGTAAACAGATTTCCTTCAGTTCTGTGGCACTACATGCTGTGTTGCAATACATTTTGTCTACTTTAAAGCTGTTAGTGATTCATTAGTTTACAGTTCCAAAAACCAATTCCAAAGGGATCACTCATCTCCCTAGAGTGGTGAAGATATTTTCAGGCTGGCTACACAGTGCTATGGCAATGTTTTTGAGACTTGCCTGGTTCAAATCCTGTGGCAGTGATACTACCAAAGGCTGCCAATTCAATGGAGGATTGCACACAGATTCCATGGGTGGGAAATTGCAATATTATTAGACACAGCTAATAATAGTTCCTCTTGACTTCTGAAATGTCAGAATAGTCTTGTAAGTGCACTTTGGAAAACGTTAACCTTTTGTTTGCTGCCAATAGCAGTCCCTAATGTGTTCGACATTGAATTGTGTCTATAATACTGAAAGGAAACATAGTGGAAATAGTCTCCATATATATAATATATCCACACACATATGTATGGGATGATTATCAAGGTTGTGACATGCGGAAAGCAAACTCCACAATCAGTAAGATTGTAAAGTAAGCATGTTTATTCAGCACTGGGTGACACAGGAGGTAGTCCCACCAAAGTTGTGTGTACCCCAATGTGGCATTTGCCTTGGTTATGTGTGCTGAAGAGTTATATATCCATGAAGTTTCTCAATACACCTCTACATCTGCATGACCTATCCCCCCTTTGTATTAAAATTAGTTCCAGGGAGTAACTTTCATAGATTTCCCCCTATCCATGCTTGCACAGTGTTTTCTGGCAGTGGTCTCTGGGGTTCGTGGGGATGAAGATTAGTGAGTCTTCCTCATCACTGCTGGTTGACCTCTCATCTCAGCGCAAACTCATAAGCTTCTCCTTAAACTGCAGATTCGCTTTCAGTCAGTTCTTGAAATGTGTTTCCTGTTTCTATCAAGAACTGCTTTTTGTTCACAATAGGTGGTGGACAATATAGTACATGTCCCTTAGCCTGTCTTATCTACTGAAATCCTTTTGGCTTCCTTTCACATGCTCATTAGCCTATTTCATCTGCTAAAATTCTTTTAGCCTCCTCTCAGTTTGCAGCATCAGTCTGGGGACCTGTGTTTGAATAACAACTAGAAAGATGAGGTTCTGCTACCCAAGATTTTGTAAGACCTAGTGAGCATGCCTCTGCCTCATTTTCCACATTTGCAAAGGGCTTTGAATCCTAGTAGTAAGAAATCTCTCTAGAATACTGTTTAAACTAAAGTGTGTGCTAACACGAAGAAGCAACTCTGTTTTCTTGGTCAGTTATTGGCTGTCAGGCTGTCCTGGAGGGACAGGCTTTCCAGAGTTTCTGAGTACATCTGCCAGGCCAGTTGCTCTAGAGCTGGGGATGGTGGCAGGGAGCAATAACTCTGCTTGGCAGGGAACTTCAGAAGTTTTCAACTGCTTCATAAATCAAGGGAAACCAAAAGTAACAGAAATCTTTAAATGCTCTGTGAAGCTAAGTTAATACGGTTTCTCATGATAGACGTTTATTTCATTTTGCTGTCTAGCACATCCAGCAAGGTACCAGCAGCACGTCTCCAGCTACAGGATTTACTGTAAGATGTTTATGGACTGCTGGAGGCCAATCAGGAAGGGATTTTGATATGTTGGCTCCAGAGTGGCAGAAACTGATAAAAGAAAAACTGCGAAAACAAGTTCTTAGTCAAAAGGTGCTAGCATTCAGAAAAGTTAGAAATTAAGCCATGAGCTTGTGTGTCATTTTAAGGATTTAATAAGAGCATGGCTCTGAGGTGGATGAGCTGAGAATCTAGAGATGCAGGACACTCGTCTACTGGGGTGACTGGGCTGAGATTGGGGTGCTCACCTCTTCCAAAAAACAGAGCTACAGGAGACTTGCATGAAACCAGGCCCTGAACTGGATAACATAACAAAAGGGGAAGACAAGTGATCTGTATTCCTCCCAAATGTGTTTTACAGCTATTTATTATCATTAAGAATACCTAGTGGATGCATTTTTCAGGCAGAATTACATTACTGCGTGCTATGAATAACCTTACATAATGAAGCGACCCCTTTTCCTGTATGCCACTATCTCTCACAGAAGTTGGGAAATTAAGTAAGATAATCATTTTCTTGAGGGAGGGGAAAACTTAAAATGCAATGCAAGAGAAGTAGCTCATGCAGTCCAATAGGAAGCCTTTAACAAAGAGGAGGCAATTACAGCTCAGGAGCCCCAGATCCCCCATCAGTACTTATATCAATACTTATTGCCCCTGGTACAGAGAGCCCAGAGCAGCATACCTTTTCTGGGGGGAGGGACCTTGGGAAGAGTCTTGCATTCTTTCCGTTTATTAGGACTGACTACAACTTGAATTACAGTAAACAGATTAATTTTTATTTTTTAATTGGGATATAAACTATCTATATTTCTGCAGTATATCCAATTGCCAGCATTTAATGCCTGTCTTAAAGATAGGTTGCAGTCATCTTGTGACAATGAAGATGTATTTTTAGTGCACTTGGGGAATTATGGTTAACAGAATGACTTCACCCGAAGGGGAAGCTTTGCTGTTATCATTTTGTTCTTGTTCAGTAATCTGAAATACATTCAGTACAGCATTGATGTCAACAAAGTAAAATAACACAGGGATCAATGGGTTTTGAAGAATATTTTACTTTTCTGTCTGATTTGTTGGGTTTTTGTTGTTGTTTGTTTTTTTTTTTTTTTATTTCTTCAGGAGTGCTCCATCATTTTCTTTGCTTGACAACTTACATTAAATGCTCACAAGCAAGATTTAATTTGAGTTGCGTGCTTACAAATCTGGGAATAAAAGCAGAGAAGAGTTCTATTGGAACATGTTCTTATTTCTCCTGCACTTAATATACCCCACCCTCCAAATCGTGTTCATCAGGCACAAAAATATTTTATGGTGGTCAACATGAGTCCTGGCAGAAGGGCAGCCCATCTCGCCCAGACTCACAGAAGTTGTCAGGCTGTACTCTCTTTTCAGTTTGTCCTCCTTTGTCACCTTGATAGGTGTTCATGTGCAAAGTCATTCAGGAATTATGGAATGAAAACATAGGTACTTGTAGCAATACAATGTCGAACAACTCAGTAGCATGTGTGACAATTGCTGGATCCATGTTTCTGTCATGCTTTAAACTTGCTGAAAGAAGTAGGTTCCTTTTCTCGCCGCATGCTGTCTGCAGTTAGCTGTGATCAAAGAAGAGTGGAGGTGGTCTTCTAGGAATGCTTCTCTTTCTGCATGAGAGAACAAATTACTACAGCTTTCTCCTTCACTGGAATGTGCTCACCTACCTACTTCTGAGTTTGGGCAACAACTGTTTTAGTGCAATAGTAGGACAGAGATTGAATTTTTCTCATACAACTTGACACTGCGCAAGCAGTCCTGGTCCTGTTTGCAATCTTCCATCTGAGATAGTCTGAGGGAGGAGCAGGAAAGAAATATGGTCCGCCCAAACTTCCCCGCATGACCACATTGGTGGTCTCTTTTCTATGTGTAGTGTCCTGGGCAGCTTTGAAATATATAACAGTCCTATAGTGTCTACCGTCACATATTAACTAGGAATATATAATATTGTTTTAGTGGCCATGGTGACATATTGACTGGAAGTCTTGCACCAAATGCTTCACAGCTGACTGCTGCAAATGGGTTTGTTTGTTTATAGCAAGTTTCAAAGTAGAGGTTAGAGCTAACAGCTGAGAATTAATTATTAAAATAAATATCCCATCAGACTCCTGTATGTGAAACAGCAGGCAAGAAATAAAGTAATTCTGGCCTATATGAGTGGTAAAACTTAAATATAAATTTGTATTTATGGCAGCCTGATATGTATATTAGCTCAATACTAGATTTTTTTTTTCTTTTTCTCAGACATCTCAGTATTTGGTGGAATGCAGCATTTAAATTGCAAGGCCTTAAAAAGCAGTGCTTACTCTTTAAATATTGTCATCATTTTGGCATTGTTCTTGAGAACAATGTTTGTGATGTTCCTAAAAATTTAAGGTATGTATCTGTCAAATATCAGTAACAGTTAAACATCTTGTTTCTTCCCCGCTTTTAATATCTATGGTGTTAACAAAAGATAAAAATCAGATCTTCTTTCTCTGAGGAGTCCTTACAACTCAATTAAGCCAGTGTTTTATAAACAAAACTGGCTTGAAAGAAGATAACCCTCCCCAAGCTTTTAGGGAATATACATGTGTCTAAACATCCTTGCTATTCTCATAACTCTACTTGTTGTGAGCTATAAGTCCATTCAGAATATTACCTGAGCAATGACATCTTCAGCATTAGCACAACGCTCTCAAAACTAAGCATTTGTGCAATCTCTGCTCTCAAGGACAAACAACCTAATTAGCTGACCTGCCTGAAATGTACACTAGTGTATTTCTGTTTACTAAGGCACAGCAAATTGCAGAACTTAGGTTTTGAAATCTGAAAGATCTGGAAGGAAAAGCATTTCACGATAGAGAGGTGAAATGAAATGGGAAGGCATTACTCTACCCCAATAAAGTGAATGCTACGTGTATGTTTGTGTATGTGAGGGTATATCTGAATTTTATATGCAGGATTATAAACATCATGTAGCTCAGGCAAAATCAAAGGTAAACTTTGTGGCTTTTGTCATACTACAGTGGCCTCTTTTAGCCGCAAAGGTAATGCTTGGTTTGTAACTCATTAATCTCTTAGTGTGTGCCTTAAGATTGGAGCTTTGCTTCAAGTTCCTTTAAATGAAGTCTGAGATCTCCATATAAAATCCAGTCAGAGCATGGTACGAATTTGCTCTTATATTTTGAATTCATCTGTTTTTGAACACACACTCACATGCCTGAAATGAAAGCAAACGCTCAAATGAGCTGTTTTGAAGAGCAAGGACAGTGTCTCTCTGAGTCTTCAAAGTGACACGTAGCAGGCTTGTAAGAAAGTAGCAAGCATAAACCCCTGATGAAAGCAGTCATAAGGAAAAGGTGATGGCAAAGCAGGTATGTGCATGTAGTAGTTTGAAGGACTGGCCTATCAGAGGTACAAATAAAGACTCACTGGGTTTGATAGCCTTTAAAGGCTGGTAGTTACCTTAAAGAGCATCATTCTGGACCATGGGGGTTTGTTCCTTCCTGTACAACAGGCTGGATCTGATCATTCTTAACCACAAGTGTTCTCTGCTTAAGCATGCGGAGTTACAGAGGGAGTTCTTATTTGAACAAGCATCAGTTGTGAAAATGATAGGCAAAAGTGTTTGGCTCTGCATAACTAAGACAATTGTCCTTTTAAGGTTTTTGGAAATCTTTGTTCCCAAGGGAGTACTGATCAGATATTTGGAAGGAGGCCGAAAGCAAAGTGTTAAAATATCTGCAGACCTTGGAGATGCATCAGTTGTAACAATATGCAGAACAACTTAGAGCAGACTACAAAGTAGTGTTTTTCTTTTCCCCTGTGGTGCGATGTTATAACAGAGAATTGCATATAGAGAAGGGAATGGAATGTTTCCTTTTTTCCCCCTTCTTTTAAATACAGTGACATGTCCTAATTTAGACCTAATTTTCATTCCTGTAACATTACTTGTAATAACGTCTAAAGTCCTCAGAATTAATTTGACTGGAAAAATTCCAGAAGGACTTTCAATTTTTCTCATTAAAAACATTATAGATGTCTTAATTAGGCACTGTTATTAATGGTAATATTACTCAATTTAGAACTACACACTTAAGATGTGGTTACCTCTAGCGTGATTAGTCAGAGAAGCTCTGCTACGCAAGGATGCACACCGAAATTTGGAACAGTTAAATATTTAGAGCCAGATGCTCAGCTGTGTAAACTGTGTGGCTACTGCTACCTCAGAGTTTGATATCTGAAGTTGTAAATAATGGCTTCTATCTCTTCTCCCTCATTCTTTCTCTTTTTTATTTCTGGTGTTTGGTCTCTTTTTTCCCCCTCCAGATGACATACTTAGAGTAGAAAGAATTTATGGAGTAATGCACGCACACTCTTAAGTATAAGATATTTAACTGCTGGAGTTAAGCTGGAGCCACTCTGCACTTGTATTTCTCTTCCCCATGTCATCCCAGGAAAATTGCTCTGACTTAAATAAACTCACCCCTGGTTTAGATCACAGTCCAAAGACTTTTTCACTGTGCCTTTGACTCTACTGGGGTGCTCTCCCAAGCATCAGGTTGAGTTTTTTGCTTGACTTGGTGAGGGCCTTCTGCTGCTCTGTGTGAGGGCAGTATTAGGTGGAATGTTTCATTTGCAGATTTATACAAACTTTTAAAGTATTCTGTGGATCAGCTAATGTGTGTATTTTCCTGTTAGAAGATTGAAAGGAGCTATTTAGTTTTACTCTTTTTGTGCCTGGCTTCATTAGTATAGAAGAATCCATGGCAGTTTTCAGTTCTCTAATTACTGGCTGTCACTTCCCTTTGATGTTGCTTCTGTTTATTGTGGTGGTGGATAGGAAAAGATGTTTGCTGCACTGCCTATTGTGTGCTGCTCTGTGACTGTAATCTGGGGAGCCTGCACAAAATAAAGCATGTGCTTTATGATTATCATCAGGGTACAGGACTTCATGTATTTAAAACAGTCTTCCCCCCCCCCCCCCCCCCCCCCAAAAACAAAACAAAACAAAACACCACACACATAACAGCAAACCCCCCTAAAACTCCACCCTGCAACAATAAATGCTCCAGCCCTTTAAATTATTTGGGAAGTGAGGTGTCTAAATGGAATTGAATGTCACATTGCAATTTTTTGTATGTTTTTGTTCATCCCGTCATTTAGATTCAGGGTGCTTTCGATTCATAAGATGGTGCCTTAGCTTGTGTACAAGCCCATTTGTGTGGCACAAAAAAGATGATCCTTAGATGAACTGTTTGAATCCCAGGCTTGTGTCATCTTGCAGGTAGTTTAACCATGAAATGAACAGTCACCATGCATTCAGGTTAAGATGGACAGATGTGCATGAAGCTGTTAGAGCAAAAGGCATCTGGATATATAATTACTGTATGGGATAGTACTGAAATCTCAAAACGGTACAGACATTTGCATCTGTTCACTGATGTATATAATGACGAGTTATTTGGGGTAGTAGGGTGTGAAGCTTAAAAGGAACTTAATGGATTTTCCTTTAATAAATCATTTGACTACAGCAGTGTCATTTTTTATTAGCTTGTAATTTTGTAAAAGTTAAAATTGAGCATAATGTTGCATATAATTCTAGAACATCTGGTAGCAATATCTAGTAGCAGCTGTTTAGTACCTGAAATATAAACAAAACATGATTTTACCCATAGTTGTCATAGTTAATTTTCCTGGAAGTACTGGTTTTGGAGTAGGTGCAGTAGGAAACATGGCTGGTCAGAACAAAGGATAGGTAGAAAACAAGATATTCAAACCTTGAAAAAATAGACCAGAGCAGTGTGTAAAATCTGCTTAACTAAGAATAGTGGCATATGTATTAAAAGAACAACAACAACAAAAACTTTACTGAAATCAAGGGTTTAGAAGAAATCCTAAACCAAATCACAGTCCTTAAATACACTGGCCATTTGGTACTGAAGTGCATCCTATTAACACAATCTTAACAGATCACAGAACTTCTCATTTATTTGTTAATTTATTCCACACTCCTGTATGGAAATTTTGCAGTGCTTTGAGTGTGTTGTACATAGGATCACCTTTCTGTCCTTTGAGTACCAGAAGAAAAATAACAAAAACTTCAAAACAAAGTAAAAATCAGGTGACAGGTGTTTCTTTTTTTTTTTTTTTTTTTCCTCCTCCTCTGCAGCTGACTTTTACTATCCTATTCTAATTTGAGATTCAAAAGAAATGTGTAGGCTGTGTAGTCATGTGGACTGGGGAGCAGACAGAACTGTGCCTTTGGGCTGCAGAGGTTTGTATTGCAACCTGTAATACCGCCCAGACACCCATTCTCAAGTTTCATGTCTCAGATTTTCTCTTTGTGTCCCAGGGCACCAGGTATATTTTATGAGTGAGGGTAAGAATATGATGTAGCATCAGTTACACCTGCTCAGGATCCCTTTGACATGAGGAATTTCACTGTTTTTGACATGGGTATTACTCATCCAAGGGCATTGCAGACATCCCAACAATTGTAGGTGGTAGAGCTGGATGCACACAATCAAGTAGCTGTCCATCTGATATGTCTTTATAAACATTTCCTTTTAAAATTTGCAATGTAAGGAGCAGAGATGTTAACAAAAAAAAAAAAAAAACCTGACTTTTGTGTTACTTGTAGCAGATTGTGGTAATTCTGAAGTCAGTGGAATTCACACAGCTGCAGGTTCAGATCTCAGAGGTATCGCAGAGCCCTGGAAGAAGCACGCATGGCATCAGCATCTTTTCCTTCTCTTCTGCGCCTCTTTTCCCAATTCCTCTGGGTTGTGAATTCCATTTAGGGCACCAATATTCTAGTAATCCACTTATCTACTCATGTTTAAGCTGTGCCTGTTCTGAATAATATCATTTCAAGGATAGAATAATGTTGATGATATTTGACACGTGAATAGATTTTTCTCACTGTGTTTGCGATAAGGATCCCTGACGAGGGCAACCCGTTAACCGTGGTGCTGGCTGGCTGTTTTTCCTTTTCACTTCCTAGTAAGGACACAAGAGGACTCTTTAAGAACATGAGCACAATGAAGTTTATTTCTGTCTGGGGCATTGGTTTTCTTTTGATGTTTGTTTATTTCCAGCAGTGATTAAAAGTCACCCTTCCGGCATCTTCATCTGTGCCTACCATGAATCTGAATATATTTGTTGCAGAATAACTAGATCTGTGACTGTATAGGCACACTTTTTATTAATTCTAGGCACATTTAACCAGAAAAATTCCTTCATATTTTTTTCTGTTACAGTAAAGTGACACTTCTAATCAATGATTCAGTTGTTTTACCTATAAGTTGATTTAAAAACATTATTCAGTATGTATGTTCAAGTGCAAATAACTTACGGCCCCATGCTGAACAATGCTAAATATCAGTAATCTTGTATTATTATTCACTGTGGATGACATTCTGGCTCCCAGTGGGCTGACTGTAAAACTGCCTTGGCCTCAGTATGCCTGGATTTCAGCATGTTACCTAAGTATTTCAGTATGTTACCTAAAAAATGAAATGATGAAACTTTAGTTCTTACTTAATCTAATTCATATTAATCAATTGCATAGTTTTGTATGCCATTATTATTCTAAAAACTGGGAAGCGTACCATAAACTGTGACTTAAGTCCTGCAGATTTTAATGCATCTACGAAATGTAGAGGTTCCTGTAAGTGCATATGCAGGGTACTTGTGTTCATTTCTAAGTGTTTACAGGATCTCTGCTGGATTGTGTGCAGTGGATTCTCTTGCTACTGAATCTTAGCTGTGTGGAATCTGATGTTCTTTCAAACAGCAAATCCAACCAAATCATCACCAGGCTACAGGTGCTGCATCTTGAAGAGTTTTTTCTATCCACATTGACAAATTAGGGTCCTCTCCTGGGAAAGAGGAAAGTATGGATTTGAGTCTCCTTTGGATGGAAGATGAAACAGAATGTGAATAAATGTTCTTGGCTTTAGAGAAGAAAAAGAGGACGCTAAACCATTAACTTGTCATCTTTCTGTGTCACTTGAAAAGGCTGATCCTCTGAATGAGAAGGGCTAGGATACAATAAAAGGAGAAATGAATTCTTTGGTATTAAATCTCCCCAGATAGAAGGAGCTTCTTCCAGCAGCTCTTGAGCTACCATTAGCTATTCACACACATGCTTAGGAGCGTGATCTAGCACTAGTCAACTATCTTGCTGCTGTATGTGTCTATACTATAAAATCCTCTCTCTCTGCATGAGGAAGGCCTATTGGAAATGGTTCCTTCCCTGTGTAAATTCCCAAATGTCCCAAGGGACTGTTGGGGGTACTAGCTGAGATAGTTGATGCTATGAAAAGCATTTACACACTGTGTGTATGTTTGTTTTAATTCCCCTTTTCTATGTGCTGGGTCTTCTGGGCTGCAGCTGTGCCTGACATTCCCTGTGTAGGGAACAGCAGAGACACCTCTGGGGTTGTCAGGTTCTGGGGTGCGAATCTGAAAGTTGTGGGACTCTGGCCTTTCCAGGGCCTTGTAGCCGATAAGACTGGAAAAGACCAGCAGTTGTTTCTCTGTAAATTGCTTAATTTCAAGCCTGCAAGTGAAGCAGGTTAAGGTGGCAAACATCTATTTTGTCTACGGCGTGCGTGCCAAGTATTGTCATGTCAAGAACTTTGTTATGGCTGCTTTCCTAATCCCTTTTAGCTAAAGACAGCCAAGCTCTCCTTGTAGAATTTTTAATTCACTTGAGTTGGGAGAGCTTTGCTGAAGCTATTACAGCAGTCCTGTGCTGGGGAAGGCGGGGGAGATTTTGGAGACTTTTTAAAACTCAACTGAATGAAGCCCTGAGCAATGTGGTCTGACTTTGAAGCTATCCCTGCTTTTTGAGCAGGAGGTTGGACCAGCTGACCTCCAGTGGCCTCTTCCAGCCCCAAGTAGTCAGTGACTGCAGTAATCTCACTATTTGTAGAGCTCTTGCAAAATGCTCCTTTCTCCTTATGGACATATTTATCTTACAAACTGAAATTGGCTTTTGGTTTTAATGTACCTTTTTAAAAATGGGAAAAATAGAAACTGTATATTGCAAAAGTGACTCCCTGGTATGCCTGCAAACTGAAAGTACATTTTTGATATCTGATGTCCAGAAGAAAAACTAATAGCATTTCTGTTTATGTCTTTCATTCCCTATAATTCATTCTGGCTCTTTGATGACAAATGGCATCAACTGCAATTTCAATAATTTCCAAAGTGCTGTTGTACCTTGTGTTGTGATGTAAGAGCAACTTAGGGTTGATAGGCTTTGAATTTGTCTTTCTTTTCTCAGCAAGCTAATGTAGGCTTTTTATTTTGCTGCATCTGTACACCAGTGTGTGTGTGTTGGTATTGTGAAGGACATTCTACTGTACTCTTACAATACTTTGGTTTTGAAAAGAATGAGGAAGTTCTTCCAGAGTTTGTATAACAGTGGAGGGGGCCCATTTAATCGCATCATTAAACAAATTCTAAACTTAAAGCTTGCTGTAACAAGTGGCTTGGGCTTGCCTTGTGCCTGCCTTTGTTTTGAAGGGGATCAACGGCTTTGTTAAATAAAAGCTTTAATATCACCAGTTCAGGTGTGGAGTCTTTTTATAATTCCACATTTTGGCTACCTTACTTTTCTTGCATTGCAGCAGAATCTAGAAATACTGTATCAGAAAGCCAGAACATTAAGTATATTGCTTATCTTTTCAAAACAGTTCTTGTAAATCACATTGAGAGAGGAAAAAAGCGAAACATGGATGGGGAAAGCACAATGTGAGTACAGCTACATGTATGAGTGTAATGCAGCCTTTCCAGCTTGTTAGCAGCCCTTCATTTATGCCTGCAAAAACAGGCAACAATCAATCTTGAAGAGATTTAGATTGAATAACATAGTGACTTTGTACATATTTATTTTTAGATTTTTTTTGTACAAGGGGCAGCATCAATCCTCATTGATTATGGGTACCTTTTTGGCCCATTACTGTATGTCTCCTAGTTAGTGAAATGTCAACTATTTCTTCTTTCCAACTGGTGATGTAAAAAATGATGGAAATACTTTCACAATGCCGCTATTCTGACCTGGGGAGAGCTATTTGCAAGACCATTTTATAGTCCTCATTTAAGTGTTTTGTAAAGTTCTCTGCTGCTGTAATGCATCAGTGGCTACTTTGAGTCATCTGCAGATAATGTGAATCAGGACCATCTCACTGTGCCTCTCTCTGATTTATTTGTTGTATCCTGGACTGGAAGCCTGGGCATGTGCAATTTTTGCTTCTGTGTCTGTGTGTGAACAAGCTCTGACCCAGGAACCTTACTACTATACATATAAGTAATGAATGTTAGGGGAAATCCCAGAGAGTTGTTTGAGGCATTAGATCAGTCTGAACAAATTTAGTGTGAAACATTCATGATATTGACTCTGCACCTGAATCTCTTGAACATGCTCATGATGCTGCAAGTATTAATTCACAGGCAGATCTGTTAATGGTGTTTTCTGTTTTGCTACCTTCTGGCACTTACCAATTAGTGAATAAAAGGCAGCTTTGAGAGCAAGGTAGGAGAAGATGTATTTATACCATCCAGATATAAGAGCCTAAGCTAGATACCTGTGCTTTCTGATGGTAATTGAGTCGTTAGTAGGCAAATGAAAGCATCTAAATTAGAAGCCTACTTCTCTCTTCTCACAGTGTCATGAAGCTGTGTGCCTGATTTTGACACCTTCTGTTGTGTGAATAATCTAAGCAACAGACTCATTTATTTTTTGAAGCCCTCTGAGCATGAAAAGGGGTGATCGAGCTGTGGAGACAGACCTTTGAACCCCTTCACTGGGGAGTTCAGAGTTCCCCCTTCACATGTAAGGCCCAGGAGACTGATTATGTTGGGTGAGAACAGTACTAGATGCTTTCTACAATTTATTCTTTTTGGTTTTGTTTGTGTTTTTCGAAGCACTAGAGAAAACTAGGCAAATACCTACCTGGGGTTATAGTGCTAATGAATAGAAAAGAAAGTCTAACTTAAGTGGTTCATGTAAGTATCTGAACTGTCTGAGGAGAGACCAAGCAAACGCAATCAACACTTCTTCTCCTTGCTGTAATTCTTACAAAAATATCCTATGCATTTGTGGCTTCACTACTATGCTTTTTCAGCTCTTTCCTGTCAGACATTGTGCAATCTTATGGTTCAGATAAAATGTTACTGTCAAACGCCCGTTTAAATCTGGTATAAAAGTGCTTTTTACCATTTGCATGTTCTGCTGTGGCACTTAAAGGCATGACCCTTTATTCAGTTGTATGATGTGGGATGAATCTCTGGCTAATATAGCAGAGGTCAGACTGCTTTTTAGTGCTGTCAGCCTCCATTAGCTTGTAATCTAAATACATGCAGCAGAAGTGGGGATGTCCTATAAATAAAGACCACTCAGGAGGCAAAATGGCATTGCATTCCACAGCTTGTCTGCTACAAACTGCAGTTATTTATTAACAATTAGATCCATATTTCTCATTCAGGAGCAACAATATGCTTTGTGAACAAGGAAAGTGGAGAAAACTTGTTTATTGTTCTTTGCTGGAGGGTTTTCTTACAAATCAAAAATCTTTGTTTTCGTAAAGATAATATCTACAGAAGCTCTTACAGAATCTGAGTGTTCCGATGCTGCTCATTGGGAAAGAGCTGCTGACATACACAGGTGAAACACAAGCAGTGGCTGGGCTGGTAGAGGTCTGAATTTGTGGCAGAAAATTTGTCAGTGTATTTGGCTTGGGTCATCAGCTTCCTTGCTCATTTCCACCAGCACTGTGGTCTGGCAGTTTCTGGTGCTCAGGTGAGTTGCTGTATCTGTGCGGACAGCTGTAATGAGAAACGTGTCCACCACCATCCTTAGCACAGTTATGTATCTAATATTCTTCCCTCAGTGAAAGAAGACAGCAGTATGCTTTACTGCGTAGCTTGTGAAAGGGTCTGGTTTTCTCAGAATAATCTTTATTTAGGCTAATTCAATTTTAATGTTCAAACATCTGTTTCTCCCCATACAAAGTGCAAGATTTTACTGTAAAGCTGGAAGAGGCTTCTTGGACTAAAAAGTCTTTATTGGTCTGTTTCTCTAGCGAGGCATCTGTTACAGCAGCAGGAAGATAGCTAATGCTAGCACCTGGAAAATAATGGTCTGGGTCAAAGTCCCAGGGCCGCGGGGATGCTCAGCACTGGCAGATGCTGCAGGGAGCTCTGATATCAGATGCAAAGTTATATCAGAGGGTGTATACTGAACGAGGGAAAATGCCACATTTAGGGAATGTTGCTACATATCATAATACCCAGTTGGCTGTGACAGGTGCTGTATTGCTCTAGTGAGAGCTTTAAGATGGTTCTAAGTTGGTTCAGTATACATGAATGAATATGACCTCTCTGTGTCATTTGGCATGTGATCTGCTCCTACTTTTCCCTCTGGAAGAACTCTAAGTTTACAAAAGACAAAGGTTTACAATGTGACTGCACTGGTACAATGGGAGAGCAATAGCTTTTGCCCATTTAATGCAATAGTTAAGCTAATAAGCCTTGTAGGCTGCAATATGCTATGCTGTTGTAGAAGAAAATGATGTGTTCAGGCACACACACAATAGTGGTGAGACATGCCAATAAATGCCACCAGTAGATATGCAAATACTGAAATAACCAAGTAAAAAGTGATTCCAGTTGTCCCAAAGAAACTAAGTTTGCCATGTGCACATGATCTACAGGAAAAAAAATGGCCTGAACTTCAGAGTTTAGCCGTGGTGCTTGTCTCTTCTACTGCACAGTCCAGATGAAAAAAAGAATCGGTGATTATGCACTTTATGGAGTGATTTCATTGATCCCTTGGAGCATCCTGCAATGCTGGGAGACCTGTCTGTCAGCCCTGTTACACTACAGGCTTCAGCCCACCTACCTCATCAGTTACTCAGGGTCTTGCAATCCTTGGCCTGTCTTCCCTCAATTACTTGGTTAAAAGCAGTTTTTGAGACAAGGTGCTTCTCAAAACTTGCCCCGCTATAAGGTGGATCTTCTTGGCACTTAGAATTCTTGGTGCCAAGCCAGAAGTACGTTTGGACAGAAGTTATCTGAATGCTCAGGAATCAGTAGGAAAGAGGTGAGGACATAGGAAAGAGGAGTAAGGGGTGGAGGATTTAGACAAAAATATTTTTGTTCTTTTAATTCCTCTTTTACAACATAAAACTATGCAATAGAAAGGGTCTACTGGTAGAATGTATAAAGATTCAGACAGCTCTCTGCCAGGGTTTCTTCCAGTGCTTGCTTACAACACAAAGGCTGATTCCATACAGCCAATCTCATCTGTATCTACCTGGTGTGCTAGCTGGCACATTGAGGATGGAGGAAAGAGCCAGTTCTGTTTTTATATCCCCTGCTTGTTCCAACAGAAGTGGTGATTTCTGTCCCCCAGGACAAGCTCTGGACATTTGAGGCACAGGTGAATTCTTGCACTGAGTGCAGGGCATAACCTCATCACAAAAAGCTGCAAATGAGTGCCTTGGCATGTGGTTTGCCTAGCTCTAGTAGTAACAGTATGGCATCTATTAACAAATGTTGACAAAGCACATGCTTTGCAAATCCTTTTACAGGCTTGCTTCTGATGCTCACACTAGGAATACTCAGCTCTGCTGTGCTCTCACCAGCAAGAACTTTAATAGGCTTTTTTCCCCCCCTGTCTAACTGCTCATTTGACAATTTATCTCAATGGTTTCTTGGCATCTTTGCTCAGTGTTTGTTTGCATGCCAAATCAACTAATACCTGCTCAGACTTGGCTTTTGACCTTGCTGCCACAAATTCAGCATCTGTGAATGACTAATTGAATGCTGCATACCAGGTGTGAACATGTCAGTGTATGCTACGCTGAATCTATGGCAGTCAAGCTGGTATAATTTTGCTTGTCATGGATGGGAAAGTAAGGGGGCATAGCAGGTAGGGAGGAAAGGCTGCTGTTTTCAGTTTTTCTTGCTTGGCTGAGATGGAGCAAGATGTTGCTGATATAAGCATCAGCTGGTTTAAAACCTGAAGTCTGAACCAAAAAAAAAAACCAGTGTTCCCTTTTGTTAGGGTTTTTGAGAAGTTTTCTTTGAATGCTTTGAAGGAAAAGGGTGTTCTACTTGATTTTAGCAACCAGCTTCATTAAACTGTCTTCACAAAGTGATATAACATGGTTTAGAGTGCTGCAGTAGGAGTTAAGAGTGGTTGCCTCTGGTGCTTGATTTGCTCGCTCCTGTTCCACCTCTCAAGATGTGGAAAATGATATTGACATCTTTTGGAAACCACATTAAGCTCTAGAATGCACTATTAAAACCCTAGATAAGAGCTGTCTATTGCTGTTTTGTAACTTAATCAGGAAAAAACAAAACATCTGGAATTCTGTTGTTACTAGGTTGTGTGACAGTGTCATGGTTCTCAGATTTGTTAACTATTTATGTTGCTTTATTGTACAAGGTTTCTGCAAATGGAACTACTTGAAAACATCTAGCTATGATGATTATAAACAAGAAAACTAAAAATCCACTAGCTTCCAGGCCTGGATATGATAGATAAGAGGGAATTAGTCCAGATTAGATATTGATTCTAATAGATGCGAACACCTGGAATGGGCATAGCATGGGATCAGTCCTTACTTTTCATTTAATTTTATAAGCTTTGCCACTGTAATGAGTTTATTTCCTGTTTCTTCATTGTCTCTGTACAAGATGCTGATCATTTGCTGCACGTTCTTCTTAGCTTTGCCCACTGAAAAATGTTTCATTATATATAAGATTTTTTTAATGAGAGAAAGTCTGAAGGATAGACAAAGATCAGTAGTTACTCTATCAATGACTAACATGACTGTTGAAAGCCCTGACAGAAACATTCTTTAATCTAGTTATCTGAGAAATTTTCTTTCTTCAGTGTTAGTATGACTTGTCTGCTCCTCATTCAAACAGTTTATACTAGTCCCATTATCTTACTCCTTTAACTTCTTTATACTTTACAGAAAACATAATTTGTTCCTTCTTAAAATTGTACAAATACATAGAGAGAAAGTTTTCTACAGATTGGAAAGATGTCTGTCAGCTTTATTTGAGCTTGTCTTAAATCTGTGCACTTAGTTTGAAGTCATGGATAGATTTTTTTCTTGTTGTAATTATCTGTACTTCTTAAGTTTTAGACCTTTCTCCAGGAATCCAAGTGTGCCGCTTTATATCTGGAAACATAAAATTTGAAACCTGTATGGAAAGGGGAACAGCAAGAGATGTGGAGCTCCTACTATACAGTGAGCTCCATATTTTGCTTGGTATGTTGAAAGGGGGAGGTCAGAATGTGCTTGGATAAACTTAACAAGTAATAAAAACACATGAAATGTGCTAAAGGATTATTTGACAAATAATTTAGAAGCTAAACATGAACCAAGTAAGGAAACTCACTAACAAAGAGAATTCCTTACCAAACTGTTGCCAAGAGATTTTACAAACAGAAAATCAAATTTCCTTGGTCTGTGCAAGCACTTGGGAGAAGCAGCTGGGGAGTTCTGAAAGAGAAATCCAAAGAAGAATCCTAAGTTTTTAGGTCTGTTTAAATTTGGTAAGTGAAGTGTTCAGGGAATATTGGACCACATCCCTACTTTGCATGAGTTGCTAGCTGTCCTGATGCTGGTGAGACTTGAGACTTGATGATTTCACATGAGATGAGCTAAACTGGATGGGATACTGCATTTAGAAATGCTGCCCAACTGTGGCTCCTTCAAGAATGTTCTGTCCTCAGAGGGTAAGACTCTCAAGGATTGCACACTATCCTGTTCTGCCCTTTTTTCTTTCCTTGCTTACTCTTCATGCCATTATTTCCATCCTGCTCTGCTGTATGCAGAGCACCTGGTTGTATGCTGAAAAAGGCTTCCCCCTCTGTGGCATGAAAACAAAATTTCAACTTCTGCTACTATAAAACATAACTATGATTCCCGCAGCTGGGAATTCAATACTGGTGTAACTGAAGTGAAAAAGCACCAGTGATATGATGTGATATGAAGTTGTTCACTTCCAGCTTACACATACTATCAAATTTTTTTTTTTTTTTTTTTTTGAGAAAAGGGAAAAATATTTTATGAGCTATGTAGTTCTCTTGTATTTCCTGTAGAACTGAGTTGTGACAAGATGTTCATACAGAAGTTTAAAGATGTTAAAGTAGCATATTTTTAAAGAGCTTAACAATATTATGAAATGAACTTATTTCAGAATTGACAGAGAAACAGTAAGCACCTTCTGCATCAGAGACTCAAAGATCATGTCAAACACACTCTGGCCATCTGACTCAAAGCAGCCAAGTGTGTTTAATGTTCTGTTCACTAGGGAGTTATGAAAGTGTTGAGATTATCCCAGAATCTGATTTTTTTTTTTTTTTTTTTTTTTTTTAGCTGCAATCTCATAATTTATCAACTATGGAAACTAACGTCTATTTTTGATATTAAAAAAAAAAAGTTTCCAAAGGAAAACTCACCATACAACAGCTTCATAATAATCAAGTACTAGAGATGATTTGGGAAGTCTTTTCTGTTCATTTAATTAAAGCACACCTCCTTCCTTATGAAAGAGGGCTTATTCAAGCAAACAAAATTTCTGGAAAATACTACTTAGAACATCTCAAGTGATGTGATTTGTATCATATATTAGGTGATACATTTGTATTATATGTGTGTATTTATATGTGTATAAATACAGAAAACCTACCAGGATTAGTGTTTTTAGTATTTGCTTACAACTATGAAGTAGTTGACTGGCTACTCAGCTTCTGTGTCATATAGTTCCTACTCAAATATTTTGTCTAACTGCTTGTGAAATGCGACAGCTTTCACAGCTCACAAGTTAGGAGCAGCAACATTTGAGCTATAGGTAAGTCATCTTCTACCAAAGCCATTCTAAAGCTGCAGGAAAGTGAAGTAGTGTGTGAATACATGAATGTGGAGTGGGCTATGGGATAAATAAAAGTATGGGATTGTCAGGGTGCTATGGTACAGATCACAAAGCTGTACGTCACGCTTTATTGTAGCGTGTGCAAAGAAAAGTTTATTGAAAGATTTATTATGCAAATAAAATGTCACAAGTGTTGGCACTTCAAAGGCCTGTGTATGCATTTGCCTTATAATTGCTTGAAGATAGAGGCTCTTGGATGTCAAGATTTTTTTTTTTTTTCCTGCATTTGGAGGATTAGCAAACTGTTTATTTTACTACCTTTAGCCTTTAAGTGCACTTAAGCTGTTTTTCCCAACAGAGCTGAATTTATGCAGAGCTAACTTCTTGATTGACATAGCAAGATGAGCATATCAACAAAATGTACGGGACCTTGTAGCAGACAGCCTGTTTCATTTGTGACCTTGTAATGCGTAATGGGAACCAGTGGATTTGAATTTAAGAAAAATACAGATTGCAACAAGTACGAGAGACTTCCCAAGGAAAAAAAAAAAAGTACATTGATGAAGATTAAAGCTGACAGAATAACACATTTTTTCCTGTTAATTTTATCATATCTTAAAAATATTCACTGCACATAATTTATTTTCATTTTCATTATCCTTTCAGCTTAGGTGGCAAAACCCAGTTCCAGAGAAGTTAATGGAAGCCTCTGTATTGACTTTAGAGGACTTTAGATCAGGTTCTGAATGGCAAAGAACAAGCCCCAAATATTTATGCATATTTATGAACTGTGTGAAAATTTGTTAATGATATGTTCATACACGATTCATTCTAGGCTGGCTGCGCTTTCATCCAAAAAGCCCATAAGCGTCTTTCCTCTAGCGTTCTGTTGTTAAATGTTGACCAAAAAGTCAATGGGATTCTGCCTGAATGAGGCACTGGGGATTTGGTCAGTGTTCATGTACATTAATCTTTAATATTTAGTGTTAAGGATTGACGCTTACGTGGTAAGCAGGCACTTTATGCATGGAAAGAAGATATTTAACTTGCAGCTTGATCAAAGCCATGTTCTCTGTTTGCAGTGTCATAAACCCTGTGCAGCCCTGGTGGTTCAGCACTGGACTGGAGGAACTGAAGGGTGTCCTTATTTTTTCCAACCTGCCAATATTTCCCATGAAACTTAAATAAAAAAGGAGGTACTTGACTCTGACAGTTTAACAACGGATTGCTTTATTTAAGCTAATTTAAGTTCTAATATATGAGAATGCAGCATGTGGCAGCTGGTAGGAAAGTTGCCTCCTTGCACTCTAGGAGGCCAGACCTTCCAGGTGAGCAACTGCCGTCAGGATGCATCAATCTTTGTGCAGAAATACCTTGATAGTACCATCTCAACTGTATTTGTTAGAAACAAAAATTGGATTAAATATGATAAACTGATCTCTTCTGAGGAAAGAGTGGTCTGTATTAATCCATGCAAGTACATGGACAGTTTCTATGTCTGTTGCTTATTCTGATGCCAAAGGATTAGGAATTCCATCTCCATTCACCTAGCATGGAAATAAGTGGTCTTTTTCCTCTTTCTCATCCTTCTGGAGTACTACTTATGTTTGTGTCTTTCCACTTTTCTAACTTTGAGGCTCTGTTTTGAATTGTCCCTTGGCATAAGGGCTTGATTCCACACTTCCTCCATGATATTTTTTTTTTTTTTAATTTGACACCTACTCTGAGTTTTGTACACTACAAAAATGAATGTATCCTTATATCAGCAGATAAGAAGGCATCTTCATACAATGGCTAATTGGGACTGACTGGGATGGAGGAGGTCACTTCTCAGCCTTGCTATTGCCTGAGGTAGATTATATTCAAATTGCTGGAGTACCTACCTGTGCATCTCAGTATAGGATTAGAAAATTACTTCTAAAAATAGACACAAACAACTGTTCTCAGATGCTGTAGCTTAGTTCCCTCTGTGTGCATATTTCAGCATGACTGGGCCGTGTAGTGATGCTGTGCTGGTCTGAGCCCTTCCTGTGTAAAAGCCAGGAAATGTGATCAATGCAATTGTGCTGGGGATTCGAGGCTGCTGAGGTAAGGTTAAGACTTGGATCCATTTAGGCTTCATAGCAGGGCACTCACCTGAGAAATGGTGACTATTAATTTTTCTCTTTTTCAATATGAATCTTTATTATGTTAATTTAGTTAATTGGTTGTACATAATTCTTTATCCTAGAGACTTCTCTCTGCCAATCTTCAATTAAACGCATTCTCTCTAGAATTTACAACATTCCTGACTACTCACCTCAAGTGCAAGCTCCTTGGATTCAGCTTGTAGGGCAGAACAGTTCTGTTTGAACTGCCATCACTGAAATATGACTGGGACATAAACTCTCCTGCTTCTTGTGTGAACATCGGTGGTACTAGTAGTTTGTGCTTGTAGTTTTGTGCTTTCAGCACAAGGATTGCTGGGGCAGATGACTTCTCTGATAGCTATTGAGCTAATTTAATGTGTTCCAGATAGATGAAGCAGCTGCTTGTTTATGCATCAAATCTGTATTTTTACCAGTCATTAAGCATGCAATTAGGAATGTGATTTTGGAAAGGCTGGTGAAGTATAGTTGCCTGTGCCTTGGTAGACCCTAAACACCTCGCAGCAGATGTCTGTTGCCTGATGGGAGTGGATGTTTTGTTTAAATATAAGACGAAACTGTTGCTAGACCTGAGAAAAGAAAAAGTATCGCTAGCTCTCAAAAAAGCTTTTTATTAAGCTGTGTTGAAGAAGGAAAGGGCTCCTAAGAAAGAAAACAGGCTTCATGGCCTAATGTCTTCCCATGAGCTGTTGCACTGGGTAGAACCTCCAACACAGATAAGCAAGTTGCTTCTTTGGGCTTCATGCCTGTAAGAAGTGTATTTTGTACCTGCAGGATACTGGTCCTTTCCCCATTAGCAGATACGCTTTTCTGCAAAGGCCACTGAAATTCTGCATAAAGGGGCAGTGCAAAGCCAGAGGGAATATGCCAAAAGGGGTAAACCTGAAGCTCTTTTGGTTCTTGTTACAGCACAACCGGTGCATGTGAAGTTTTTCTTTCTGGCATTGGGAAATGAACCTTGCGTAGGTTTCCCTTAAAAGCACAAGTATCTCACCTGAATTGAAATACTGCAGTCCAATAGCAATTGCAATAGCCAATCTTCAAATTCTAAATGGGATTCACCCCTATCTGGAAGGTGATAGAGCATCCTGATCGCTGTTCCCAAGGGCTGAATGCAAAAAATTACTTTCATCTTTTCAATTCAATGAGCCAGGAGTTGCTTTTGATCTGGCCATTGTTATCATCTGTACTCTGCTTTGGGCACATTATTAAACTGTATATTCAGCAGTTGTCATTCCCTGACCAATAGTACATAGAATAAATGTTTGTCACTTTGGCAGTCTACTGAATCTCTTATAAACAGAAGTACAGTCATTCTTAGAAGGTTATCCCTGCCATTACAACAGGCAAAGTAGGACACTGGGACATGTTCTGTGAGATGATTAATAGATATGTGAATACTACCATATGATTTATTATGACATCTACATTATCTTGGCTGAAAATTGCCTTTTCCTGATGTAGAAGGGCAATGTTTTCCCCACATAGTTTATAGCTATTATAAACAACTTCTACCAGCATGTTTGCTATCACGTCCTTGTCTCTCTCACTTTCTGCTCATCTCTTTTGTAACGGGTAATGTGAAACTGTTTTTGTAAAGCCTCAATCTGGACTAGCTTGCAAAATGCCAGGGCTCTGCAAAACATAGATCTTCTGCTGAGTCATCAGCAGCGACAGATCCTGGAGTTTTACGGAGACACAATCACTTTTGCTGACTTATTCTAATTTCAGTTTGGCTGATTTTTATTTGTTTTGGTCACTCTTGTTCAAAGTGCTGATATATCTAGGGTGTGAAGGGAAATAGCAGCCAGAGAAGCCCTTCAGGCTTAGTCCTATATTACAAAAATGAAAATGTGAACTTCAGAAAACTGTACAAATTTGACCCGCCTGTGCTTATCCCCAGTTCAGAGCAATTAAGAACTTATGTAGTTATGGTAGTCAGAACTATTACATCTAATGCAATTTGTGTGTGTATCTTGCGGTGCTTTTAAAAATCAAAACCAGAAATCCACAGATGGATGGTTTCTTTTTGGAGTCAAAATAGGTTGGAGTTGTTTAGACGACCTGAAAAAAAAAAATGTAGTGATGTTTTCTCCGTGGCTACATTTCCATTGATTCTCATGTTTGTAATTACCCAGCCTATTTCAAACTCTGTCAAAGAGCTGTGTAGAAAAGTAGTTGAGATATTACTGACTGATAGGAAATTTCTATCTGCACCCCCTTTTGTTCTCATTAGCTGCTTTTGTTCAGCAGATGCATTTGGAGCTGAGACAGGCTTTGAATCTTCTCCCTGTCTTTTCTGCTTCAAGATTTGTTTCTGCTCTCCACTTCATAGGGTCTGCTTGCCTGCCAGAGTCAGGGGATGACTTGTACTAATGGTAATGGGAGTTGGAATGTGTAAATTCAATTAGTGCTAATGGGAGTTAGGACTATGAATTTCCTATGCATCAGTACACTTTTTAGACCCCTACGCATTGTGTCTCCCCTTTAGCTAGATTTCCTAATTCCCTTTTCATGGTGTTTTGCTAGCTTCTATTTTTCTTTTTGTACTATTTCAGCAGTCAATCAAGCAAAAATCTCAAGTTTACTTAGACTGCAAGAGCATATTCTGACAATGGAAATCTTTCGTTAAATTTGTTTAATCGCTTGAAGTTAGTGATACGTGCCTTCATCGCGCATGGTCTGTGTGGTATGACACGATGCTCTAAGATTTGGGGGGAAGGACATGATTACAGCAGGCTGGTTTTAGACAGTGGAAAACTTTTCTAGGGTTGCAACTAACTAAAACCAAAGTTGCAAACTGCTATGTGTACTTTTTCTAATTCCAGATAATTCTCTACCATGTTTGTTATATTCATTCACGTCTGTCAGAAATATATAAACTGAATCTTACTTTAAAGGGATTTTTGTGTAATATCCTTTGTGAAATGTGTTCTGAGCATAGATTCTGTTTTGTATATTCTCATTTTGGCAACACTTTCTACAATACATCACAGTGCCAATTCAAGGCTTATTCTGGAGTTACCTCTTACAATAGAGGCAACCGTGTTGATTCCAAAGCACTTTTTGTACACTCACATGAACTTGTGAGTAACAGAAAAATCTGCTCTACAGAGCTTCAAGAACTGTGATGACTACTGCTGCTGCTCTAAGTTAGAGGATGTATCACAGAATATTAAAGAAACTCTGAAAAGCAAGCAACGCCTTCAACAAAATGATGATCTCTCTTCCAAGAGTTTTGTCTGCTTTAGATAGAGGTTTTGCAGCTGATCCTGAATGAGGTGTGGCCCCTCTAGGGACTGGAATTGGAGCAAGCCTAAAGACGTGGCATTTCTCTGTAATGTTAGAGGACTGGCAGTAACGAAATGACTGCACAAGGGGGTGACCCTGGCTCTGCTCATGTTTTGTCTGAGCCAGGGGAAATGGGAATGGTGTCTGTGCCCTGTGTGATCTCTGAGGAGCCCCAGTCTGCTTTCCGCTGAGCTGCTGATGACTCTTGCAGAGAGGCAGGCAGGGATGCAGCGACACCTAATTTTTTAGGTATCGGTCTCTTTCCTGCTGCCCTGTTGTCATCTCTCCAAAAGAGACTGTGGATGTAAAATTGGAGCAGGTGTTGCAATTGCAGCTCTGAAGAGCTTTTCTCTGGGTTTATTATTCCAGGTGTGTTGTACCTCTGTCTTTGGGATGCCAAAATTCAGATCAGCTTGCGATGCTGAGAAGCTTTGAAGCAGCTCTATGTGAACTAAAGAGGATAAACTATGAACACTTCATTTCATTCTCTGTTTGCCCCTGGTTCTATGGAAATAATGTTTGCTTTGCAGGCTAGCTGATTTTTGTTTACCTTGGGTTTGGTGGTGAAAGGGGGAGGGAAAAAATGACAAAAAAAACAAAACCATGATGAAACTGACTGGTTTCATGTCAAAGGTTCAATCTTTTCTTTTTAGTGATGGACAGTCAAAATGCAGTTAGGTCTTTCTAGACTGGAAACTACTGGAAACTGGGGCTTCGTTACTTAAATTGGAAGAATATGAAATGCTCAGAAGGTGCTGCAAATGCAGACTGTGGACAGCAAACCCTTCATCTTTCTTTGAGAGTTCATGTAGCGCTGCTGTATGGTTGCATAGCACAGTTCTAACCTCACGTTCTGTTTTTTTTTTTTTTTTTCCTCTTTCCATGTCTCTTTCTCCCCAAAACGCATTTTGTTTTACAGAGCAGTAACATAAAAGGATAATGCAAACTTGATAAGCAAAGCACGCTATAAAGCAAATCACAATGACAAAATGGAAGAGTAAAGGTTCTTTGCTGTTGAATCATAGAAGATGGACAAAACTGTTCATTTTTTTTAAATTATTTTTATTTTTTTGTTCTGTTAGGTACATGTTGGGATAAGTAAATAAGCTTTTCTTACTCTAGTGGCAATGAAAAAGCTGTCTGGTAACTTCTTCATTATTTGTTTTCCTCTTAAAACTCTTTTGTAACCTCCTCAATACATGGTCTTGTCTGCTCCAGTATTATTTTCATCCTTTTTTTTCTTTTTTCTTTTTTTTTTCCCCCAAAAGAGATTATAGATGTAAAACAACTGTGAAGTGACACTACAGCTTGAAAATACTAGAACATATGTGAATGACAAATCACTGGGGCATGTTTTCAACAGGAAATACTCCTCAGATCAGACTGTGAATCTGAAATTAAAAGGTTCCCTTACAATTTCTCTATCATTTAAAAACAAAATTAAAAAATATTGAATGAATTGTAATGGACTATTAGAACAAAGCTTGTTCTTGAGTAACCACCAGCATTTCAAAGCCAGAAGATCCTAGTTCCTTTGACAGCAGAAATATTTATTTGGAAGTAAAAAATTGAGCCTTTTAAATAGCAGTCTGGAAACAACTTGATTTCTGTTGTATTGCCTGATTTTTATTTTTTTTAAATTTTTGTAGGCATATGTCCTATACAGTCTTAATGCATCATCCATGAATGATAGTGCAATAAACACAGATGACACTGCAACATTTTATGTAAAAAACAAAATAACCTTTTTTATGTTTGTCTACATGGGAAAGGAAAGATAGCTGTTATTAAGACAGTAATGAATATTTAATTTACTAAGCAGAAGCAGAGCAGGCTTAAGTGGAGTCCTAATCTTCATTTTCTGTGTTCATGATGCATGTTTAACCTTAAGTTTTAAATAAAACAAGCATATTTTAGGATCATTTCATAATGGCCAGGAGTGGGAAGTGTAACTTCTCACAAGATTCAGCAGCAAGCTCTCGATCATAAATTATAAAGCTCAGGTCAAAGTAGCTTTAGTGGGGGTTTGGATGAGAGATGCTTCTATCTCATGAAAACATTTGAGATTTTAATGGTTTTCTTTTGGATTTTAGTGATTTTCCTTTTGGCATACTGTTATGACCCCAAGTTTTTCTAAAGTTTTTGGATTTTCTGAAACAATCAATAGAGGCATTCTTGAATAGCCAGTAGGAACAGAAGCCTGGTAGAGCTTGAACTGATCCATTGATTTGTTGGTTGTCTGGGAGGGTGTTTGTCCGTACCTGTGTAGAGAAGTACAACCAATGAAGGTTTTCCTGGCAAAGGTTCAGTCAAATCAGCATATTCCTACAAAAGTGTTTGGTCTAACAAGTCTAAATCATTCAAGAGGAGATAGAAACCTTCTAGCAGTTCTAAGCATGTGCTACATGAATGGTTGTTCAGATCACATAAATGAAGCATCCCCATGGCCTTGCGCATGGGTTCACACAAAGTGTGTATTCCCAAACATTTCTTCCCTTAATTGGATTGCCACAGAAAAATGTTACTGTTACTTGGCTCACTGAGAAGTCAGAGCCAACTTGAGCCAAACTCAATCCATCATTCTTTTGTGTTGTAAGCAAATCAGTAAGTGTCAGTAGAAATACTGACAGACTTAGTCAAGAAACCTAGCTAATTATCTCCTGTAGAAAGATTTAAATGCAAGAAATAGAAGCCTAATGCTTCTACCCTATGCATGTTTTTTACTGTTAGAGACTCCGTCAAATTCTCGTTAGATTTCAGTGTTTTACTGAATGTGAATACAGGCAAATATGCTGGCAAATGACAGAAAGGAGCATTAAAATGTCTTATGGGAATGGATTAGAACCTCATATAAAATGTATTCCTATACTCAGTGTCCAGTTAATATCAGTGTGATGGCATTAACACATAATGCCTGCTATTAATTCAATTTTAATTTTATCCTACTGCTCTTCCTTGAAGAGAGGAACAAAGTGACTGCCTGGAGTGAAAATCAAGTAGAGAATCTATTTGACTAGTTCAACTTCTATCTGCTGTTAACATCAGCTTCAAATGGAGAATATTGCTCTAGGAATCATTCAGCCGTTACAAAATCTAGGCCCTGATTTAAAGGACATTAAAATTAGTATTGTGTTAAAACTGGTTTTGCTGAAGCTTTTATATTAGTCAATAAGAAACTGTTCAAATGGAATTTGAATCAACGTTATGTATGACATCTCATTGTCATAAAGCCTCAGGTCAAAGCTGAGACTGCACAGCAGGGATTCTGATATTTCTAGACAAGGACACTTGGTTTTTGGTCACATGGTTGCTTAATCTCATTCTCTGCAATAGCCATTACCCTAATTCTATAGAGTTATGACTTCTCTGCCACAGAACACAGAATAATTAATTTGTGGCTTGTTCCATTTTTCTTGAGAACTTAGCTACAGTCAACTGTCCAGAAAAGTTAGGAAGAGCTCATTAAAATTTCAAGGCTTACCTTTCATGTGTATTGTTCTGAAGATACAGGTTGTATTTTTAGCATAGTTTGCATTTAATTTAAAGTTACATGAATGTAAATAAATAAGTGTCATCAGTGGTGAACAATCTTATACAAAAAGTTAAAGTATTTTTCTATTTCTTAATACATATTTCATGAAAATTTGATTAATATCTTGGTAACATCTAACCAAATTCTCTGTATTTTATAGGAGTGGCTGTGGAAACCTAAACAATTAGTTTTCTTTTACAGGAGTTACTTTAGATGCTCTTCAAATCTGATTTATCAAAAAGCTCAATGGCCCTCAAATCAGAAAAGAATCTTCTTGCTTTGCAGTGAAATGTGTGTGTGTGAGATATGAATGAACTAGGGTAATGGTGTCCTGTACACATCTCATGAAAGAGTGACCTTCATCTGCTCCTTTCTATGGATCCATCCAGGGATCATAATCTTAAAGCTTCCTTTGATCTCCTGAAGGTATGCTTGTGGGAATAGAACAGCTGATCTCTGTCCTGTGATATCATCTGTTCTGTGTGCCAGTGCTCTCAAAGGCTTTTCAGTCACATCTCTTCAATAAGATGGTTATGAACATTTCAGAGCATGAGTGAGAAGCAGTAAAAGGCAGAAAAAAAGAATATTAGGTAGACTCTATACAGTTGATAATTAAAATCCTAGAAAGTAATAGCTGTGAAGTGAGTAAAGAAAAGTACAATAAAAGCAAACAAACAAAAAACCACTTGATCCTAGAAAGCACAAAGGCAGAGTGCTTCATTTGCAAGGTTTTCTATTTCAGGTCACCTTATCATTGAGACAGCTTTCAGTTTCAGATGACAAACAAAAAGCCCAAAGGGATTCTTTCTCCATTCTGGGGGAGACAAAACTTTCAGTGCTGATGCTTGGCACGTTTGAGCTCTGTCTTGCTACAGAGCAGTTCTGCAGTTATGTACCTCACTGCTATTTTATGATACTTTCAAGGGATTAACTTGACAGGGTGAAAAACAGCAAGATGTATATTTGAGTAGAGATTAAAAATACAACACAGAGCATTCTATTCTCCTGTCAACAATTTCAAGGTGAAAAGCCCACCAACATACCAAGTAATGAAAGACACTTTGCAGAGGTTAGCATAATGTAACATGAGCATACAAAGAGAGACAGAAGAAAAAAAGTGCAACATCTTTGGTATGCTTGAAGCATTAAAGCACTTAGCTATGGCCTGAAGATCAATAAGGCAGAACATTCCTTTCATTATATACATGTACCATGTGAGCAGAAAACAGAGTAAAGATTAGGATGTGACAGTCACATATACAGATTTTTCCACTTCATCAGGATGCATATAGTTAAAATTTCACTTCATCAGTTTTCCTGAAGTTAAAACTTTCAGGTCTGTGATGAGACTGAAATCATTTTTTCACAGCAACCTAGCAAAGAATAGAGGGGCTTGTTGCATCCCTTTTTGTTGTCCAAGCAACCAGCTGAAACACTTTCTAATATGTATACTTGTGGGAGACTGATGATGAGATGCTATAGATGCATATGTAAATTAGTTTCTGAGAACATTTACATCGAGACAAGCTTCCCAAGTTAAATGACCCTGAGACTTTCGTATTTTCATCCTAGTGTCAAGTTGCTGTCTAGTCTTGATGTTTTTTTTTTTTTTACTTGCCCAGAAGACTGACTGAAGATGCTTTGAAATTCATTGGGACCTGCTTTGCTTTAAAATTGCTTTATGCTGTAAGTTTAAAGTAGATTAGAGCATGCTATTAAATCTGTTTGCTTCTCTCCTTTTCAGATTTCTGCACCTATAAAAGTGGAGCTTTACACCTCCTATTATTCATCATCATCAACAATAATAAAGATATAAATTTTCAGTAGAAGTGAGAAACTTTTTTTTTTTTAAAAAGTACATTCTTGCTTTAGTGCAAATTTTCAAACGCAGCTTAGTAATGAGAATAAACCAATAAGATTTTTATCTGTGGGGATTATTGAAAGCTAATAAAGGGATTTGTTTGTTATTATTTTAACAGTAGTTAACATTGCTCTGTTTGCTAAGTAGATCACATCTGTAAAATAAATAAATAAATAAAATAAAATTGTGCAATTTCCTATCACTAATCACCTTTGTTTGAATTTCAATTCAACTATCTGCAGTGCTGCTTCTGTTACAAAGTCTCTTTAAAAGGAAAGCTATGTCATTGTCAATCAAGTGTCTGATATATTCCTTTGCAAGTGCATGCTAAGATGGTTCTCCATATGAAAAAAGTCATGGGCTTGACAGGTGCATTACAGCCCAAACTTGTTTGCTAAGGTTATACAGCAAAAGATAGTGTAATTACCAGTCACATTAGAGCTATGAAACTAAGTATTCATCACATAGCTAGGTACTGAATAGCTCTACTGAAACCATTTTAAAGGCAGACTGTTATCCGAGTATTTTGAGATGATCAAACTAATGACCAGAGAATGAAAATTTCCATAGAGCACTTTGTGATAAAATAGAGCAGAAGACTTTGAAGGTGACATTGCTGAAAGCTCCTAAATGTTTCTGTTGTAGCAGAATTAGGTTAACACTAAATACAAGGTGTAGGCTAGTAAAGAATGACCTCTTAAATGGCATCCCTTAATGTGTTGGGCCTTAACTTCTTGCAGGCTGCCACAAACCTTTTCCCCTGAAACACTGATAATGTAGCGTTATATTAGGTACTTACCATGACTTCTACAGCACAAGCAGTTGTAACACTTTTATCATGTTTCCCCTGTCTGTAAGGCAGTCAAAGCCATCTTTTGTGCTCAGAGTGATTTAAGAACTGATTAATTCATGTTTGCAATGCACTTGAAGATCATCAAAGGGAAGGTGCCACAAAAGAGACAATTTTGGTGTTATTTTAGACTCCTGGCATAGCTTCTCACATATTGCTGCGCTGAAGCTACAGGGCTGTTTGTTTGGAGCATAAAGCTTCAGGTGTCATCCTACACGTGTAACCACTGCTACCAGCCTGCTGCTTTTCATGTAGTTCCCCCCTTTGCAAATGACAGATTCATCTGTACTCCTTTTTTTTTTTTTTTTTTTTTTTTTTTTTTTTTTTTTCTCTTCCCCATTCCCTGCAAAGAGCTATGGAATTCAACCAACATTTTAATTTTTACTTGCAGGGGGGTTGGAGTAGAATGAACTATGTTAGTTGAGGACCTGCTGTGCTGTGCTGTGCCTATAGATCTGAATCACAATTCCTGTCTGAATCTTGTGATGGGGACACAGCACATCTTTATGTCACCATTCAGTGTCTTTCTGAAGACTGTGCTGATGGTCAGTCTGTTATATATCTTGAAAAGCTGGGGAGCAACTCATTTAAAAAACTGTGATCTCATTTCCAAGGAAGTATTTCCAGCTTGAAATTCTAGCCTGTGGATCTTGTTAAGATTAAAGATTAAGGGCTTGCACCCAAGCGTAGTGGAGTTGAGGGGAGTATTTCCATTGAGCCTGACAGGCTTTAAATCAGACCTGTCCAGAACATGACAGATTACACTTCTAAATCTTTGTAGATCAGTTTCAATCATTCCTTATCTCCTGTGAATGTCTCCCCATTATTTTCTTTGTAAAAAATGTAAAAATTTTGATCACTTCTCTTGGTTCAGTTTGTGCCTTGATATAAGGTGTAAATTTATTAAATCTATGCCTTCTGATTTCAGATAAGGGAAAATAAACACCGAGGGAAACAGTGTTGTGCCACATGAAGTATGTAGTGTCAGGATGACAGATTCTGTAAACTCCTGGATTTTGAGAGTTACACTTTTGTTTGTAAGTGTAATACCTCATGGAGACAACTTGTGCTGAGGGGAAAGTGATTGCTGTGCTAGTGTGGTGTTTGGAGCTCTTAGGAGGACAGCACTGGCAACCTTCGTGCTGCCTGGGAGCATGCAAATAAGTTAATTCCACACAGTTCTCCAATCCCAAACCTTTCTGAGAAGAGAGAAAAAATTATTTCTATCCAAAATAATAATGATGGAGCTAGTTGAAATCTTGGGGCTTTCTATTGTGTATGAAATGTTTGAGGTGATTTTCAGCTTGGCTTGGAACTACAGTAACTCTGTGTTGGTGTATCTTAAACTTCTTATAGGAAATTATGGTGTTTTGTGAGATGTTTCTATTGGCGTAGAATTAACTCTTTCACTGTTTAATTCTTTCAGTGATGAACAGAAGGGAAATGAATGAAATGGGATGCTGAAATGATCGAGATGCTCATGAATTGATGCAGGGATTTAAAATAAATAAATAAATAAAAATGTATATTTTCTGCCAACTCCTACACGACAATTCTTTAACAATTTTTAATGTAAATTTTATTTAATGTGTTTTTGAAGATTTTTTGCTTAAAGGAAAATATTGACAAAATTGTTAGCAGTGCAGTTTTTTAAGGGAAAATTTTGTTTATTCTAACAAAAAAGTCTTTAAAAAGATGAAACGTTAATTAGTCCTAAACGTAGCTGAGTGGCTGCTGGTAACTTGTGTATTAGAGGGACACGCAGCTGCTGTGTTGAATGCGTGCGGCCTGGCAGACATCGGTGTGACTTCCAGTCCTTGGATGTATTTGTCCTGAGGAACATTGCCAGAGATCTTGCTGGGGCTCTTCCAACCCACTGGCATGCCAAAAAGGCAGATTTATCAAACTGCTTTGTCTTGGGGACAGTCTCTCTGTGGGGAACCACTATTGTTGGGTGACAGCATCACTGGATCAAGCTCTCTGCATTGTAGCTTCTGATGGTGCTGTGGCCTCAGCATGTCACTTGATGTCAAGTGTGATGATTTAGAGCGTGTGGAAACCCCCAAGACCTGTACTGTTATGGCTTGTTTCATAGTTCACTATGCTACCTAATTTCTACTGATTTATTGCAGAGAGCTGAACTAAATAGATGGATTATTTTAGAATTTTAGCTCCGGTTTTATATTATAAGTCATATCTTTAACAAGGCAAGTATAGAATTAATTGTGCTTCACTTTGCTGCTTGTTAATAACCCTAGATACCTCTGTGTCTTAAGCTTAATTCTCTCATTTCAAATATGCAACCCTACTTAACCTCAAGCTCTTTTCACAGTATGTATGTCAGGTTCACAGCTGGTGTAAATTGATATAGCTGTCCTACTGGTGCTCTACCCATGTTTATTTACAGCAGCTTTTCATTGTGTCTCGCAGTGCCTACTATGACAGAATAGAGTTGAAATAAGAAAAAAACAAAACTTTAATAGACATCCTTTCATTTTTAAAAGCAAATTTTTAAGAACTAAAACAACTGTAGGGGAAACATATGGAAGACTTTAAGAGTATATAGAATAATAGGAATATATATATATATATTTTTTTTTTTTCTTGGGGGGGAGGAGGTTGGAAGCTACTTGAAATTTCATTGTTCAACACAGAAAAATACGTCTAGCACATAGACGCTACCTCTTCAGAAATTCAAAACTAATTACATGTTAATTTGCATATCAAAGCAAATTACAACCTAATGAAACATTTGCCTGCCAAACATTCCTTTATCTTAATGAACAGAATAAGAATACCTATTACATCCTGATTAAAATGTCTTTGTACTTGTCCAACAGGTTACACAGTGTATATATAAAATATCGTTTCACTGTCTTACTGGCAACGGGAACCAAACAGATTCTAATTTATGATACAACTTTTCAGTGTTCATATCTGTAGATAGAATATGAACTGATGGGGGTGGAGTATTCCTTTTCCTTTACACTGAAGGTAGGAGAGTAACAGTTGAATTTGGAATGGATATCCATTCCACTGTTTGGAGTCTCCTATAACAACATGGAAGTGCCTTGAATGCGACAAACTTGTTGCTAGTATAGTAATAATATACAATTACCTGTTTGTCACCAAAATTCAGCTTGTGAAACTTCTGAGAATTCAGACATAAGGTAAAGAAATACTACAACCAAGGCTTTTAGGGAAAAAACTGCTTAACCTATGTTAGAACTAATTTATGTAATATACAAAGATTACTATAACTTTGACCGTAAATACAGTGCAATAAATCTGCTTTACTGTGAGTACTTGTGTTGGAGGAAATATGCTTTATTTACTTAATTAAAAAGGCTGCATACTGTAGCTGTTTGGGCTTATTCTCACTACTCTTTAGTAATTAACCAAAAGCTAAAATAAATTTGCTGAACAGGATTGTTCTTAATACAAATGTTAAATCATTTTTACCCAATGTAATCGTACCTGAATGGATGCAACTGTAACATGAGCCATGAAAGGAGATAAAGCAGCAACATAATGTACAATTTCCTACTGCATAATGGTAACTCTGAATAACACATGCTCTGGGAAGAAAAGTAATTTAAACTATATTACAACAAATGTCATATTTTAAAATGGAAACTATCCATCATACGCTGAAAGAAAGTGTTGGTGAACTACAGTATGTCTAAGGAATGTACTTAAAAATTCTTTTAGGAGTCCATTAACAATAAATTGATCGACTTAATTTCAGGACGTATTGTAATAAATTGTAAGCGACAGTTACATGTGTGTCCCCTCCCTGCCATGTGTAAAGCTAATAATTGAAGACTTAGTGGACAGCGATCATGCAGAATAATCAGATCCTATTCTACAGAGGATAAAGGCTTCCTTTTAGGAAATGATTAGCACATTTATAAATCATATTGGTAAAAATGCCTAATATTTAATTTAGATTTTTATTCCTGTGGATGTCAGATTTATAGCAGCACAGTAAATTTTCACAGTGAAAGCCAAATTGTGGAAAGTGGTAGTGGGAAAAAGGTATGCACCTAGGCTTCATAGTGGTTTTCTAAAACAGAAATCAAAGTATAGTTATTAAATCCTTTTCACTCACAGGTAATTCAAAAATATATATGTATATTTTATAGATTTAAATGAAGGCTTTCTAAAGGATATGAAAACTTTTTTTTTTTTTTTTTTAAAGCATTGGGGAGGGAAAAAAATATGATATCCTGCTGACATTGGACTGATGTGCAGCACCATTTTTTTTTCTTACCTATTTGCCATAATTGAAATAGTTTTATTTGGTACTGCTGGAATCCTCTCCTTACTTTTAATTGGTAATTTGCTGTCCTCCCTCTCTTATTTATAGGTGTGTTTGAATGTAAAAATGTGGAAAGTTCTGTATATGGGGTGCCTCACCAGCAAATAAGAGGCCCCAATGTGGCAGTAGTGTTCTAGGCAAGCTTGTTCTGCTTATTGTAATCAAAGATCTGTGTGTGCCTCTCATCCTTACTCCTTTTCTGAGTGGATATTTAGAAGGTAGCCTCTAAACCTTGATCAAAGACAGTATATTTAAAAAGAAACAATCTTGATCCAAAAACTCTGCTCTGTTCCTGGATCCATTTGTGCTTCCATTGCACTGGCTGAGAGGCCTTAGGGGGGACAGCATCATTCCCAGTGCTGCATAAGAAACATTCCCTTGACACAGCTGAGTTGTAGAAGAGTTCATTCAAACACCTGGAAAAAAAAAAGGGCAAGAGGCTATGAAATCTATGCTAGTAACGAAATATTTTTTCCCTGATATTCTCTTCTCTATTTTTATTTGTAATAAGCTTAAATAGTGTACAAAGTAAATAGATAAATGTTTTGTGGGGCTTCTGGGGTGGTGGTGATGATCAGTTTCTGCATTTTGCTAAGCTAGGATGCCCTTTTGTCTACACAAAATTGCCAAATAGGTACTGGCAAAGTTGCTTGAGGGCATAACACTAGAGGGCCTGTGATCACTTCTGCTTCTACACAATATATTAATTAAGGGATGTCTGGAGTAACTGACATTTATGAAGCTAAGAAATGTGCTTATGTGGAAGATGGGTGGTGGTGGGGAGTTGAAATAGATTGTGGTGATTCTTGTATGTTTATTAACAAAGAGTATTTTGAAAAAGAGTGGGACATGCTGCAGAATGGTATGCTGTGATCCAAAGAAAAATGTAAGGAAGAATTATTTCACCTTAAAATGTCAGCAGTATTTCTACTGAGAGGAATGCAGGCTGCAGTGTTTCAGTGGGGTGCAAAATATTTCTGTAGCCTCTGATCCTTGAAAAGAAAGGGGAAAATGGAAAGCTACCCAAGTTTGAGATTTAAATGCAAAACTCCAGTGGAAAACCATCTGTAGATGCAGGTTTTTCATTCTTGGAAGTTGGAAAGTGGTGGAAAAAGTGGAAAATCCTTTTTTTGTTTGTTTTGTTTTGTTTTGCCTGTGCTGCAAGGTGTTCACTAAGCTTCCTGGAACTGCAGCTGACTTAAGGATGTTTACCCAAGAAGCTGGAAGATACAGCAATAGCCCAGCCCACTCTCGTGGATAGAAACTTGCTGTATCCCTGCTGCGCCTTAGGTTTACCAAGCAGTAAAGAGTTATTTATTCAGACGGTTATTAGTAACACTAATGAAATGCATCAACATACTGTGACTCAATAGGAAAAAACTTGCAATTAAAACAAGTCTAAACAAAACTGGAGAGCTACAAGAAATATTGGGGGTGGAGGGAAACAACAACCCACAGTTTGGATGAGATAATTTCAAGTGTGTTGTATCTTATTTGGTATCTTAGTTAAATGTTCTTTTTCTTGTAGGATGTTTTGAGTAAGGGGTAAGAAGAATGTTATTTTTGTCTAAAATGGAGTACTGTGTCTTTGAGCATCCCATATTTATTTTTTTATTTTTTTTGGCAGATTACTGCCAGAGCCTGAAATTCTGTTTAGCTACCTGTGTGTAAAACATAAGGAATAAAGATAGAATTATATCTCATGTGAGAATTAGGCTATATGGGTCTATAATGTGATTACTTCAAAATTCATATACTGTGTAACATCTTTATACTTGCTTGAATCTGACTTAATTGCCTACAGAGTGTAGAAAAGAAGTGGAAAGAGTAGTTTATATCCAACAGTATTGTGGAAATTGAAGTTTCATCTTTCCTTAACATGTTGACAGTTTGCTTGACCAGGTGTGAATTAGCAATTAAAGCCTTGCTATAGCTGATCTCACTGGCTTATCAATTAACATCTATTATCTGCTTTGCACACCTCATGGAGCATGTGGAAGGGAGTGCAGGCTTATTGTTATAATTCTGGTAGTAAGCAGCTTTAATGTAATGTGGACTTCTTAGGAGAGATGTAAGCAGGTGAGAGGTGAAGGACCAGTGCAGGCAGCCTTTGCATCACTGACCTCAGGCTGAAGAACTGGTTTAGACTGGTGTACGCTAAGGTTATTGGGTTGGTGGCATGAATTTATTTGGACTCTTGCTACTGACAGAAAAATATCGCATCTGAGATGGGCTTCTGTCAGTCTGAGCAGACCATGAAGATCTGTGTCCTGATTTTCCTTTTTTTTTTTTTTTTTTTTTAAAGAGAATTTTTTTTTTTTTTTAAAAAGGGTCAAATTTACTTCCCAGTTGCACTGAAGTGTCGTGACAATAAATTCCTAAGCAGAGAAGACTTCCAGATTGTGCAGTGATTCAGCCTGTGCAGAAAAATAAAAGATACAAATAAAAAATGAAGGATGCTCCTCATTTAAGACATTGTTAATAATGTGTTGCTGAGACAGATACTCTGGCTGGAACTAACTTTAGAATATGACTCTTGTTTCCCAAGAAATGGGGATGAGAGTGTCTATATGGAGAACAATGTAGCCTAGGACATGTAGGAAGTTCAGCATTCACAGCTCCAGTATGGTGAAAGTCAACATTTTCTGATGCAACCGGCTGCATTTAAAATAACTAATTGGATTTTATTTACTTATGTGACAAAAATAGACCCCTTTGTTCCCAGGGCTGTGTGAATGTGATATAGAGCAGAGGTGCAGCACACGGGGATGGACGTGGCTCTGCTGCTGTGATCTTTCTGCTTTGACAGGGTGGGGAATTATCTTCTGCACTCCGTGCGCCTGAGGCTGAGCATCTTCTTATGCCAACAGGTTTTCTTTATTTTTGTCTTACAATAAATTGTGAGCAGGAAGGCTTACTTATTTTTCTTTAGCGGGGAAAATGACTGTAGCATGAAAAAGTGTAACTCGATTGAAGAGGACGGCCTAATCTCTCGGGTGCTTCTGTCCAGTTATATTTTTATATTTGATAAATAGACCTTGTCAGCCTCATCACAAAGTATAGATGAATGCAAGATGGACCGTGGAGAATGAGAGTGTAAGGCAGGTTGACAAAGCTGTTGAGATGCCTGACAGATAGTAGTTTCTAAACAATCCCCATCAAATAAACCACTGTATTGCTATATATAAATTCTTCCACCTACTGAAAAAGTGACTGATTGGGTTTGTGCGTAATTCATGTTTGGTATATTAATGGAATATAGAAATATTCTATAGTACTTAAGGGTAGAAAACTGAAGATTACTGTGATAAGCAGATACTACCTAAAAACTGCAGTTAGGTAATAGATAGGGTTTGTTCCCTCCCCAACCCCTCTAGCTTGATGACTAATTCCCTTGTGTAACGTGCAGAAAGCTGTGTTTGTACATCCCGTTCTCATGTATATAAATGTCTTAATCATGGCTAGCTCAGCGGTAAATAACATGCCTTCTATTTATTGCCTGCAGTTATGGGGGGGAACTCCTAACCCAACCTTTTAATCTGGTCCCTGATTATTGCTTTAAGGTCGCTTGGCAATAATTTGTTTAAGAAATAGTCACTGGAACATGTTTAGTCTATGTTGGAATGCTAATCAATAAGAGTTCATTTATTCTCCCCTTTCCTATTCCTTTAATCACAATTGATAATTGAATAGTTAGTAATCATAGAAATTTATTGACTGATGAACTGCTTAGCCAATGAAATGGCTTTCCCACCATTGTAAAGAGTGGGTAATATATCTGATTTTGTGTATTTATTTATTTTTATTTTTTTCCTGTTTCAGTCCCTTCTGGCCATTACTGTTCATCTGTGCAGGAAATCTTTGAATTCTATTATTTCCTATTGCATTATTTCCCATTCTGTTTCTCTTGAGTTGCAGACTTCTTTCTGCTGCTTTAGTCTTCAGCAGAATGGATATTCTCCAACACAGATTATTTCAGCAAGAGTAACTTCACTTCTGGGGTATTCCTGGGTGCCTAGAGGCCTACAGAGTGAGGCTGTGAGAAGTGACTTGTGTGAAGTTCTAGCCATGCTGCATAGCTTTGTTTTCAAGAGTTTCTTAACCATGCCTATCTAAATTTGGGAGAAACTTCTTCAGCAGAAGTACCCTGTACCAAATGCAGGATACGTCTAGTGTTTCAAGAGTCAGCAGAACTGGCCTCAAGTACTTTGACTGATTAAGGACTGAAAACCAGTGCAAAGAGCTTTGTTTACCAAATGAGTCTTTTTTTTCTGCTCATATTTGCATGCACATAACTGTGAAATGTCATAATTCAAGTGGTAATTAAGGCAGCATGTGCAAATCGGGCGATTCTGCATGCAGCTGGCCAGTTGTGCATGCACAATTACCTAAATTACAAATGCAATCACGGTTATTCCATGCACAAATAAGGCATACAAATGCACCTAAGCAGACTAAAAACTGTCTTTCTATTTTGCATTATAGGATGATTTCTGGATAATGCTATAATAGACCTGAAGTGGTGGATCTTTAGTCATGTACTGGAAGTTATTTGGTAGTGAGGATGTCATTTAAAATTGTCAGCTACTGGTTTGTTCTGTTTTGTGGGTTTTGCAACAGGCTAAGATATGGTTAGAGATTGGAATTAAATATGGTTAGAGACTGGATCTTCCCTTTTGTAGTGCAATGCATCTTTTCTGCAGTCTTCATGTGCAGTAACTTATTTCAATTAAATATTGGTGGTGAAGGTGGAAGACATATCAAAATTTACTGAATGAATGCTTAGCATGTTCCTTCCTGATTATGAATAGTTGTGCATGTCATTCTCTTTACCTTCTGTTATTACCCTGGGAAAGTCTTTGGTAAGTGTAAGCATCTTGTGTGCCTCATTGAACTAATTGCTACCTTGAAGTATCTGAATAGTCGCACTGTTTGAGGTGATAACTGAAGTTGAACAAGCCTCTGGAACAGGGCTTTTATTACAATACTACAATCACACTACTTAAAAAAGAAACAAAGTGAAACAGCCAACAAACAAAAACTTTAATGTTGTAATTTATTTTATTTCAGAGACAGAGGTCGTAATAATTTTGACTACCATTTCAAAGGTCAACATAGCGCTTCCATTTTCCCTGACTGAACTGTTTCTCATAGATAAGTAAAACATGAGTAAAATAATTAGGTGGTAACTTATCCCATCTAAGCAGGCTGATCTTGGGCTGAAGGAACATCCTTGCTGAAGCACAACGGCTGCAGGCAGGCTGTTGATAGGTTTGGTATGGAATGGGAGCAGCTGCACCTCAAGGAATAAACCATGAGATGACAAGTGAACCATGGGTCTAGGGGTGGGGGACCAGATACCTTGATGCCCTGAGGCTGTTATCAGTGCTAGCAAGGGGGTGGGAGGGGGAAGCTGATCTACCCTTTGGGGCAAGTATTCTCAGAATAAATGAATCTCTGCTGGGGAAGTACATCCCAAGTCACAGATACACAACTTTAGAAACTGTCAGCTTGAGCATCTCAGCTAAAATTAATTAGCTGAAATGATCATTGCTATGTACATGAGCATTCTCCCCTCTGACTGTCTGAAGAGGATCACATTGCTAATGAAGAGAGAGAATGTCTTAGAGTTTGTAGTTGGCAGTGCGTGCCTTCGTGAGCTATTCTGGAGTGTTAAATGGAATCTCAAAGATCTGGGACAGAGGCAAGATATCCCTCAAGGATACAGTACCCACTTTGCTGGACGCATTTATATATAGGCCATCCTAACAATTTAAGAAAAAGAGATCAAGCCAACTAAAATTTATTTCTTCTTGCAGTTACTGTTATAATAGAGAAATTCTCCTTCAGCTCCACCTCAGATGTCAGTTTTAATTCTCCTTCTGTGCCTGGACACAGTCTAACACAGATTTGCTACTTCAAAGCGTTTATAATCCGAATAGTCCTGACCGTCATGAATGATAACTTTGTGTTTAAAAATACGAACAAAAAAGTTCTGTATGTGGGAGACTGAGGGCTGTGAAGGTGGGATATCTTGCCCTTCAGCTACATAAGTAAATATAGAGACGCTAGCCACCTACTCTCCCTTTCATATTTTTCTTCCTCTAGCACTCTAGCAGCAAACATCGTCCTTCTTCCCAAGCATTCAGCTCAATGATCTCTGCCCTGAAGTTCAAACTGTGCGTGAGGTGTGGGGGGGTGAGGGATGAAATTGGACAGTCTGGTGTCTGAAGCATTTAATTTATTCATCAGAAGGTTGATTTGAACCCATCTGCCTGTTGTGCAGAGCAACAGCTCCAATTCCAGCCATAGTTATTCAAGACAAGATTTTGAGGGCTCAGTAGAGTTAGAATTGATTGCCTCTAAATTGTTATCTTCTGTTAATAAAAAGGAAATTGCTCTGTATCTTTCTTTTGGCACCAGATTTAACCTTGTTTCGCCTAAAATATGATCCCTTAATGCATGCCATTTTTATGTAGTTGGGCTAACTGTGAAGGCTAGAAGTGTATTTCAGTGGTAAATGTGATTATGAAAGGTTTTAATAGACTCCAGACCATGCTTTGCAATGGAAAAAACCTCTCCAGCTCAGAGCAGTTTGGGGCTTGGATTGTGCGGCTCTTACTTGCCACTGTCCTGCAGTGTTGCTGCACCCTGATTTGTAAGCCCCTCAGGGAGCTGCTGTCTCTGAAGGTTACAGAACCTGCTGGTGCCTCTTTCATCCACCCAGCTGATTTCTTCCAGGCCCATCAGAATGATGGTAGTGCAGGCAATGGTCTGGATCCCAGTAACATAGTTTACCTGGCTCTACTCCTTCTGCAACAGAAAATAGTTCCTGTAAAAGAGAGGGATGTAGTGTTGCTGATAAAGCAGAGAGTTCAACTTGGGCATACCAATGTTGTACACTATAGACCTTCTCAATTAATTTGTCAGGTTAAACAGCAAGACGAGATGTTCTTCTCTTAATGGTTTATCACTGTAGCACAGGTGGTGTTTCAAGTGACAGCAGGTTCCTCTGAGACCAGCATACTGTCATTGTTTTTTTTTCTCCCTTAGTAGGTTATTCGGTTTAGAGCAATTTAAACATGATCCTAAAAGTAATATGACTTTATTTCTTAAACTAGAACTTCTGGTGATTTCCTTGAGCTGAGCAATTCTCTCAGCAGTCATTTTAAAATGTCCATTTATAGCACAATGGCTTGCAAAATTATCCAATCTCTGGCAGTGCATTTGCTATTGGGTAATATGAACACTGCTTCACGTGCACGGTTTTGTCACCTTTCTGCATTTCCAGTGAAAGGTTCTTATCTTGCCAAGAACTTGCGCGTTTTTGGCTGTGTCTTCAGTTCAATGCAGTGGCTGATATTTGTGAGTTGCCTGGGTATGTGGCCCTGAGCAAACTGTTATGATGGCAAAATGTTAGCTGTTTTCTGTTTACCCATGTCCTTAATATTTTGGTATTAAGAAATTATGATGGATGATCATCAAAATCCTGAAATTGTCCCCAAAGTGAATATATAGTTGTAAGGAATATGAAAGGACTGTTTGGTCTCTGACTAGGAAAAGAGTAAACTCCTACAGATAACTAATAATAGTAGAGAAATTTTGCAGTTGATTTGAAAGCTGCTCGTGGAATCACTGACTGTGGCATCAGTTGAGTCTCTGCTCTGGAGCAGGATTTTCCTTCTTCCCAAGTCAGTGGCGGCACAACAGGGGGTTGTCTGGCTCCATCCTGCTCCATGATTTCTCCCTGGGGAAATTCAGACACATGAGTTTGATGGGAGCTGTTGCACGCTCCTAGAGACCTGGTAAGGACACCGAGGAGACCAGAACTGTGCAATATATCACAGTGCAGTCCTGGTATATGTTGGAGGTAGATGTCACCCAGGCAATAGATTGGCCTAATGTCTGCTGCTGGATCAACACGGGTCTCATGGGGAAAGGGGATTTGCTTCCTAGTGTGTGAAGCAGCATGTTTAACAAACACGGGTGAGAACCTGGCACTCAGAATTAATCAGAGGTGGACTTCAATCTCCTGGTGTGAATGCAGAAAATAAAGGTTCCCTCGGGATGTCAAAAAAAAGTAAATGATGTTAGTGAAACTATTACTTTTCTGTAGTTTAAAGTAACTGTTACGAACACAATTTCAAAGATAATTTCAGATGGCTTATTGGATTTGTTTCTGAAGCAAAGTGTGTTACAGCAAAAATAAATAAAAATCCAACAACATTATAGCTACTTTAATTGCCTCTTAATGTGTGGTGTTGCCAAAAGTAGAAACATGATTAAACGGAACCCGTTTCATTCTCAATACCATCTTTTTTCATTAGTGTTATAATGCTCCCTTGAATGATTTGATTCTTGTATTCAGACAAAAAATGTAACTGGCTGTTGATATAATCTTGTTAGGATTCAAGTGACCTGTCACTTCACAACAAACACGGTTATTTCTTGATTTAGTTGGCTTCTGAAGTGACCCCAGATTCGCTTATGCCTGAAATTATCTTGCAGGCTACAGATTGGAGTGTTCCTGGAGTGTTGCTATCTAGAGTGATGAGAAATACTTTAGTATAAATTCCAATATAATATTAATTGTATTAATGGCATGCAAATGAGGTCATGCAAAAAGAAACAGACAGATGGTTTCTTTTTACCTCTGCCATTGAGTTAAGTGATGTGATATGAAAGAGTGATGTAAATGCTTCTTAGACTGTAACAGCTCTGAAAATAACATAAGCAATGTCTGAGCTGTCACAGGTGTTTGAGCACTGACAGTTAATGGCTGATACAGATCCATGAAGAAGTTGCAGGTGTGATAGAGCTGCAGCCTGGTTTTATTATGGGCTTATTTAAATAGCAGTTCTTTGTTTACTTCAGCTTTCTGAACTTTGATAGACTTGCAGAGATATGTGGTGGGGAACCAGCTCTCTGTAATCCTGTCATTCTTCTGCCCCTTGTCTCTTTTTGCCTCTGGACTTTAAACTCCACAGGGCAAGGAGCAGGTCTCCTTGGATGTTTGTTTTCCTTAAAACAAAGGAGCACTAATGTCTACTGGAGGCACAGAGGCATTTCTGTGGAGCTGGTAATTGGCCAAATGGCTACACTGCAGGAACAAATTCTGCATCTAATTTCACCTTTGCACCCACACTGTAGTTGACTGGGGGCATAACTTAACCCTTCAGGACTACAGGCTGTGTTTTTGCTTGGTTCGTGTAGCCTTGATTGAAGGCTTTTCTTTCTTTCTTTCTTTTTTTTTTTTTTTTAAACTAACTACAAGTATTAATTTATTTTGGTGTTTAATTAACCAGCATGATACCAAAGGGCTTATGCTATTTCTTACTCCTGATGTACTTCAAAGGTATTCCAGTAACCTTTTTTATTTCTTATGTTTTGATTAAGAATGTAATTAGACTTTATGTAGCTGAATCTCTTTTTTACTACTGATAATTATTGAAATGCGACTTGTATATTCCAAACAAAATATCAGGATCCTCTTGTGTTAAGTATGTCTGTATTGCTTTGATTACTTTAATCACTTTTGCGGTGCAACTTCTAACACACATTTTTCATCTCTGAGACCATACACATCTACACACATTACACTGTCCTTCCCAAGCTGGTTAGGAGTTCACTTTTTCTTTGAAAATCTGATTTCCTTGCCATTAAATCTGTGTCTTCACTCATCAAATCAATACTTACAGCTGTAGAGTGTTAATTGAGAGTCAAAGGAAAGGCTTTCATTTTATTTTTCTTAGAATACTAGTTTTCAAAGGAAGTCCCTAAAATGGGAAGCAGAAAACCCCATATCAATTGCATTATTTATTTATTTATTTATTTATTTTTATGAACTAGGCAGATAAATAGAAGAAACGGTCTGATTTTTTGTCCTGGACATCCCAGGTATTTGACCTGCTGGTCAAAGTGTGACCAGAAGAGAGTATGCACATGTTCAGTTTCTTGGGTAACTTTGCTTCCCTATTTGTACTGTGGTTTTGTTTAGGAAGACAGTGGCCTTTTCCCAGAGTAAGAGGTATGAAGGCTCTTGAGCTTTTAAAATAATTATTTAATTACATTGTGGTTCTGTCTTAATCTTTCCCTGAGACCTCATCATGCCAAATGTGATGCTAAGCAATGAGAATGCCTCCTTAGAGGATTTTTGAAGTTAATTGCTCGTAGCCAACTGTACTGGAAATTTTCTCATGGGGTCCTTGCACAGGCTACGATGATAAGGTTTTCCACTGATTTTGTTGTTGTGGTATGGATATAGGTATTTTGGAGATGAGGTCCACTGCTCATATGCTGAAAGACCATCTTAGAATTTCTCTGTAGGGAACAACCACATGATCCTCAATATGTTTTTTTTTTTTTTTAATTATTATTATTGAAAAATAAAAATAAAAAAAATCCCCCAAAATAAATTTTTCTTCTGATCCTCAAAAGTTAAAGCTAAAAGCCCCTGTGGAGGAGACCCTTTCACGTCTTTATTTTATATTGGAGTTAGATTGAATGCAAAAGTATAAATAACTAAATAATTTAGGCAAAAGCAGAAGTAAATCTGGATCTCTGTGGAAGATGAAGCACTTAAAGTAATGAGAATGTTTTGATGACAATATTCTCTTTTCCTGTGAAACCAGCCTGCCGTAATGAGGAATGGATTCTGCTATTAATGTTGAATGTTGGCTTCATTGTCTCCCCTTGCAACTTCAGCATTACTTAAATTCAGTGGGGGAAAGATTTTCATTTATTGTTTCTGAGTGCCAAGACACAAATCAAGTGTCTTGTCAAGACACTTAGGCAAGTCTGGAGAAAAGTGCATCTAATTCTAGAGACAAATAGGGAGGCTGTGGCTGCTGAGCAGTGTTGTGTAGGCACTTCGCTATGGTGTCTTCTGACTTCACTGCTCTATCGTCTCTTACATGCCAGGCTGTATGCTCAGGTAGACAGAATGGCTTGTTCATTGGAAAGTAGCTTGGCCCAGGCCTTCACTGATGCCAACAATGAAATGCTCCATTTTGTGTTAGGTGGAATTATGTCCAGTTACAGAACTGAAACAGCTGTTTGGAGAATTGTTTGGCAATGAGAACTGCAAGAAAAATGTCCCCTGTCCCCATGCTCTGGAGAAGTGGAAAGCAGAGCCTCTTCTACCCATACCTGGAATTAATTCAATTTCCTCTAATACTTTTCCTTCACCAAGTATTTGCTTTCATCTCTTCCTTTGCTGATGGTGTTTGTGACAGGAAGAATGGTCGGCTTGACATAGAGATTGTCCTGTCACCCCTGTGATCAAATTTAGTGCAGTCATTTGGACTTCTGTTTTGCCTTCTGCTTCTTCACCATCCCATCGCACTCTGCTTGCCCCTTCTCAACATGGTTCTACTGCCTACTGGTGTGCCACCAGCAAGAGGTGCACGTGGCAGCTTAGGGGGCTCAGGCACATCGCGTGCCATCGTGTTAGTGCTGGTGCTGTGCTGGCAGCCCTGAGCTGCTGCCTGTGCTGCTCTGGCTCTGCCTGCAGCTGGAGTAGGCACCCTCACAGAAAAAACATGACAGTTCTCCCCATCTGCTCTGCTTTCTTCCCTCCTCTCTGGTCAGATGTTCACTTGGGATTTGTCGGGGCATATTTACCTGTGTGAGGTGGGACATCCCCAAACAGACACTTCCCACTGCAGTCTGAACCTGAATGTTCACTGGGACATGCTGTGAAGGAATAAACAACAGCCTGTCTCGCGTTGCTTGAATCAACCTTTTACCAAGTCTGATCAACTCCTATTTCAAATAACGTTCACCAGGTGCAATTCCAATTGTTTTACATGCATGGCAGTTATTTCCATAGTTCCTGCTATTGTGTAGCATGAAGTTTTCTCTTTCATCTCGAACGTCAGCATATGGAAATTCAATCTGCCAGTCAGCAGCAAAATTCGGTGCATGCTTGCAGCATGTGGATCAGGAAAAATTATGTTTAATGTCGCAAGTCAGAGTGTAACTGGGTACAGATGCCTATCATCAGTGTTTTGTGAGTATAATGGTGGCTTTTAGCCCTTGAATATACAAAAAGTATGCACTTACTTATTTTAGGCAGGACTCCATCCTTTCGAGATGAGTCACTGGCATTTCTGCCCAACCCCAGCATACTGGCAGAATTAGTTGCATTGTCTCAAATGCTAGGGGATATGTTTTCGCATTTTAAAGGATAAATGTTAATGTACAGCAGTAATCAGTTGGTGCAAACATTATTCTAAATCAGACTGATTAATGATTACATTATGATGGGTTCTATTTGGACACAAATCTGGATGTTATAGTTTTGGCAGCTGAGCAAAGACCATGTGTTTTGACTGCTTGGTTTGGTTCAGAAATCAGATGTTCTCTTCTGATCAGTGTCTGTAAGGATCTGGCTGCTTTCTAACTGTTTGAACTAGCGCAAAAGATGCAAAGCAATCTTACTGCTTTACATGGTCCAGATTAAAATAATAATAATAATAATTGTCCAAATCTGTCTTTTATATATTAACAAAAAAGAAAACTCGTATATATACATGAAATGCACTCATATACTTATGTTTATGTCTGGTGGAAAAAGTCTCTTAGAACATACTGATAATTTTGCAGGTTGTTCTTGATATTTGCTTGTTTTACCTGAATATTTTTTTGAATGGGCTTATCCAGACAGCAGTCCAAAATGGATGAAAGAATATGCATTTATATGCTGTGGGGACTCTGCAGGCTGGCTAACTCATTTTCCATGTGCATGCAATTCAGGTTGAGTCCCCCAAGGGCTGGAAAGTTGATGAAGCAAAATTGAAATGTAAAACAACCTTCTGAACTTCTTTATTACTAAGCAAGAAAAAGTTTTTCTATACTTTTGGGTAGTGACTCAGAATAAGGCTTGTTTGCAAATCCAGTAGAATGAAATGTAGATGTTCTGTGTAAGGAGTTGATTTTTACCTTTTGGTGTTTCTTTGCTCTAGAGCTGGTGTCACAGGAAAAAAAAAGGCTGGCTTCTATTTATTTTGGTTTATACTCCATTCAGTTACATCTTTTACACTGCACCTTAGCACCTTTTACTGCCAGATGTTCATCAAAATTTCATGTTACCATTTCCTATCTTTCCCCTTTTAATGACCTGATGATTGGCAACAGATGAGCATCCAAATATAAGAAACTATGGCTGATATATGACATAGAAGAGAGAGATCAAGCCAGATTCAGTAGCAGTTTGAGTGGGGAAAAAGAAAAAATCAATGACTTCCATAAAGCCTTTCCTGATGGACTTTCTGCAGAGCTGGGAGCCTACACTCTGCTAGATGTGCTGGCTCTTGTGTCACTCAAGCCTGGCACCCACAAGTGTTATCCTGATGTGTGGTCCTTGGGGAACCACTGCAGTTCTCTACTGCTTGGGTAAACTTTGGCTTTGCCAGCGGGGCACTATATGCAAGAAACACACATTTTGAGCATTCAAGATTTCTGCCCCTCTTCCTGTGTCTTTTCATCTGGTGGTTTCATGTGATCTCAGGAGATTCTGGAAAAGTAGATCTATGTAATTCACCAGGATTCATCTGTGCAAATGAATAACCACTGTCCATCCCATACCTGTGTGGAATGAACCTTCTTTCTTGTCAGGTGAAATGAAGCGCTGCATGGAGAGGCAAGGAAACATTTACCCTGCCTTTCTTCATTCATGCCTAGCATTCCTAATTTTGAAAGCTTCTGGGGCATAGGTGAGAGCTGCTGGCACAGTGCTGAGAGTGCTGCAGAACGCAGGCAGCCCTCTCACTGGCTTTGAGCAGCACGTGTGCTCCTTGTGACAGGGTTGCTTTCTGGAGGTCTGGTGCAAGGGAAAAGCCTCTTGCAGTAATGGTTTTTTGCTTTGGGGTTGAAATGAGCTGCACTGTTGTACTTGTAAGAAAACACCAGAGTAATTATATAGCCAAGATTCTGGAATTTGGTTGCTTTATTTGGAATAAATAAGTAGGCAGTTCCTCTACTGGTCCCTTTTGGGCTGAAGATTTTTGGCCACACTATTCAAGTGTGTTGTACTACAGAAAAGCACAGAGCCAGAGGATAAACAGTTATCTAGCTAGAGCTCTGCACTTCTATTTCTGGAAATACTAGGAGCTATGAAAATTCCAGAGACCTTTAGCAAGTCTGAAGACAATATTTAATGCACAGCTCTGGAATCACATGGGTTTATAAAGCAGAACAACATAGCTGATGTCCACGACAGGCGTTTCCAACATCAGTCGAGAAGGGTTGGGAAAATCATTCCCAATAATTACCTGATTAATTGTACTCTGAATTCCAATAACTGATACTGTCTTTATGTGGTAAACTTAATTTCACGTTCTGTCCTAGACTTTCAGTACCAAGCAAACCTTTCATTGCCTATGGATTGATTTAAAAAATAAATAAATTGTAATCTTGTTAGAGAATACTTGCATAGCAAATTAGTCCATAATAATCTCTTACAGAACTTGGATCAATTCTGAGGAATGTGTGCAACTGTAAATCACCCTTTTTTCAACCAAAATATAGCCTAGCATCTCCCATATACTTATGCACCCCGTGATTAGTGAACACTTTCATTCCATCAGCTTTCCAGCAGTGACTCTATCTTGATTATGTTGTTGTTAGAAATAAAGCACTTAAGAAAACAGTTGAGTTTCATTATGACTGTTTTCAGTAAATAAGGAAGGGAAAAATGCAAACCTTTCTAAAAAAGTGATAAAAGATAGTTTTCTGGCAGTAATGGGAAAGGAGAAATTAGTTTTCTCTGTGATAAAAGATGGTGGCTTTTTATCAATTACAAGAGCAGGTGGATCCTATTAAGTATATGCATGCATGTAGACAGAAAGTTTACCAGATTTTCATAAGTGACCCTTCTTTGGGTACTCCATTTTATAAATCTCATATGTATGTGAAGTCTAAAATAAGATACGTCTGTGCCTGACCTAGTTCTCTTGACTATTTTCACAGTCAATGAAAAAGATTAGACTTTTTTTTTTTTTGAGTGTAGGTCATGTTTACCTGATGTGCAGTCCTGTGATAGGTCTGAATTGTTATACTAAAGACGTGTCTCTCTCTAGAGATCCGAAGACTAACAATGAGTGAACACCATTCTTAGCTGTGGCTTAGAAAGAAACCAACCTACCCAAAAGAATTGAATATCAAACAGATGCTTGATGGGTCTAATACCGAGGTTCAGCACGTATGAAGATTAAGTACTAGTAAATGGTGATACTTTACAGGAAGTATCCACACTATTTCATTTCTGGATCTCATCAGAGTTTTACCACTATGGTTTATCTGTAAAGTTGCATCACTTTCTTAGTAGACCAATCTCTATTGCAGGAGCACAGCTTCTACCAACCATTGAACGCAGCTTGCATATTGAAAATCTACCAAACCAAAGGTCTTTCTGAGGAAGATCAGGCTGTATTTCCATGAAATTCATTGTTTTTTCAAGACAGATTATTTCGATTATTTATGTGAAGAATTAGCTCTTGGATGCTGCCACTTAAGCATTTTATTCTGAATGAGTAAATATTTATAAATCAAAGAATGACAAAATTTTCATTAGCAGTTTTTTTTTTCCGTATTGATTCAAGAAACAAACTCTCCTCTACATTCAACCCCCCTCCTGAAGGGAGTGATAAGTAAAAGTTTGCTTCCTTTCTTGTAAGAGAAGAATGCTGACTATGCTTATCTCATTACAGTTCTTCAATATATTTTATTTTTCTTTAGACAGATTGCACTTAGATTAAATTCTCTAATGAACTATTCAGCTGTGCATGAGAGCACAGCTGTTAATCCAGAAATTTTCAGTAATTAATCAGGATTATTCCTGTTACGGAAATGTGACTGTAAGGTGTATCCATCTCAATGAATCACAGCCACCTGTATGAACATTCTTTACAGCTTTTGGAAGTCTGGGCAAATATATTTATGTAACTTCCAACCACCTTGTACACACAGGTACTTTCACCTTCAAAAGCAATCTCCAGATTTTTTTTTTTTTAACATTTCTCTGAGAAAATTAGATGGTATGTTTGAAATAGTCTAGCTCCCAATGTAAGTTATGCTTACCTACATTAGTAAATGTACTTTTTCCCCCCCATCTTTTTATTTTTTAAAACATGTGCCATTATCTGCTACACTAGGGAGTAAAAATAAGTTAAGTGAAAGGAAAATCATGGTTAAAATCAGAACTTAACAATTAACGTTCACTTTGTGTGTGGGGGAATTATTGAGCACACAGCAAAATATACTTTAGTGAACAAAATAATGAAAGACTTAAGAAAAATACAATCATTTTAGAAAACCTTATATACAGTGAGCAATAATCAGTTCTCCGTAGTAATAACCAGAAGGAGCACTTAAATTTTTTGACATCCCTAATCCTGGAGCCTGGGGAGTGCTATAGAACATTTGCATTAAATTACTCCTCATTTTCACAGCCCAGTCTGGCCTTTCCATAGGTTTTGCTGCCAGTATTTGTGAATTTGGCAGAAACCTACAGATTTCATAGCTAATATTGTTGTCTCCTGCCAGGAACACCAGAGTAAGGTGCGTTATATGCTGCATGACAATTAAGTTTTGAAGGAAATCATGCTGATTTTAAGATGTGGCACCCAGGTGTCATAGTTTGTATCAAATTAGTGAAATGGTGTCAGAGGAGATACTCATGCATTGCTTTTGTTCTCTGTATTTCTATTAAGAGTTTGGATAAACTCTTGAAGAAAGGAGGTGAGCCTGCAGTTCCTAGAACTGCAGTGGCAGGAGGGCTGGAGCAGTTCTCCTGCCTTTGTAAGACGTGTGTGATTGCATGTGCATTGTTCTGCTTTTCCTTTGATTATACAATTCCCTGTGTACGGCAAGAAAGGCTGGGTGATGGGTGCCACTTCTTTCTATTGTTGCCATGTATTAAATTTTTGAGTGCCATTGTTCGCACTCCCACCTTAAGAGTGATGAGGAGACTTCTAGAAGTGCTCATTCTTGGCCCAATTCTTTTTCCATTTAATGTTTTCCTGTTGCAATCAAACTGTGCTTATTTAGTGGAACATCTTTCTCCTGGGTCAGACATAGCCCTATAGGATTAAACTATACCTGTGCATGCTAACTTTGCAGATCAGTATAGCTTTTTTTTACCCATGTAACCACACTGATTAGAAACCAATGTGTAGACAGGGTTATAAACACCTAGTTAACCTGGGGATGTAAGTTTTACAGTCACACAGAAGTGTTTAAACGGTGGGAGGATTTACAATATGCCTCATTCACAAACAAGTAGAAAAGAAACACAAATAAAATGTACTAACAATACTGTCATCCAAGATGTGAAGTATACACATTTTTATAATCAAATTTGTACATAATCTATTTAGAGGAATGGGATAGCTGCTTTTGAAAATCAGAAGTGTACCTGAGAACTGTGAGCTGTAGGTGAAAAGTAATTCAGGTGCAGGTGGTAGCTGATATTTAAGAGGTTTATGAGGCTTACAAGCAAGGCTTGTTTTGCCAGGCATGATGCTTACAAGCTGAGGAACCTTCCCCCATTTATTGAATTAGAGGAGATAATGCTATGTTTCTGTAACTTGACCCTATAGTCAATCTTAGAGCATCTGAGTTGGGATTTATGAGATTGAATGAAAAAGTTTCAATTAATTAAAGTGGATCAGATTAACTGTGGCTGGGAAGTGGAACTGATATTCTGAGGGAAGGAAAAACACTTCAAGAAAACTGTGTTCTGAATTTTTCCCAGTTAAAAAAAAAAAAAAAAAAAAAAAAGTGAAATAATAACAATAAAAAAAGCTAAGCTACTTCTTAGGCTATTTAGGGTTTCCATCAAATGAAGACATTGATCTAATACTTTTACATCCCTTGTTGAAATTATGTCCCTAAGTAGGCGATTTAATGAGAAAAAAAAAATCTCATCCTTGGCGCATAGCTCAGGTTTTTGATCCAGATTACTGAGGAAAAATATTTGGCATTTATTATGTAGCAGGTTAGACTTAGATGATCATTTTGTTTCCTTTTGACTTTAAAACCTATGAAATCTTAGGAATTGTAGAAGATTTACAGTTGCTTCTTTGGAAATATTCCCTGTGATAGTATAGCTATATTATTAAAATGATCCAAAGTCATCTTGGAAGTCAAAAGCTTTACATGATGCACAGGACTTTAGTCTACTGAAAAGCTCACCACGTAGCAATTTTGAGGGCAGGGAAATTAAAAATGCAATCTGAAACTTGGCTTTTCAGGTATAGTACTCAAGTGATTTGCCACAGAGTTCACAAAAGCAACAGCACTTCCGATTTCACCTTCTTTTGCTGTGTCTTTATCATTTATCACAGCCCTTCAAGGAGTTTCTCTTCAGTGCTACCCAGTTCCCACCTCGCTATTATGTCTCCTTATTGTGAGCACGAATCCCAAGTACAGAAGAAGCGCTGTCAGATGGGATTCTCTTTTGAAAGGCTGGGGAAGCTGCCTCAGCAGTGAAGTTGCCAGTCTGATAACTTTTTTCATCCACGTTTCCTAGCTGCTTTTACCAAAGAGACAGGCAGCAAGATGGGATCACTGTGGTGCCCAATATGTGGAAATGAAATCTTTTTCTCTTTAACAGACAGCTTTTGTTTGCTGTCTTTTTGGAAGACTTTTTTTTTTTAATCAAAATAGGGATTACAAAAGCGAGCTAGGAAAAGGAAACTCTATTGCTACAGCGTAAGTGGGCAGTAGTGGGAGAAGTCATGGATCAGCCTGGCGAAAGTACGTTGGTAACTAGTCTTGTAACATAAAAAGGGGTGGATTTGTCTACCGGCAGTAAGCACACACATTAAATAGCAGCCTTTTAACTCAGCAGATTGCCATTCCTGGTGGTGGATGCATGGGTAGGTAAGCTCTCAGTGGAAACAAAATGCTTTCCAGGCAGATGGATATCTTCCCAATGTGATTGCTGTGTCAATCCAGGGAATATTTTTAAGGCAGTGAAGATATGGAGGAAGTTATCAAATTAAGTTGATATAGGGCATTTTCATAACAAACACATTGAAAGGAAGTAGCAAGAAGAGATGTGTGGGGGAAATGTTTAGAGTCTAAGTAAAGAAAGTGTCTATCGTGTGCATGTGTGGTTGTTTGTTTATTTTAATTTAAAAGACATCTGAATGGAAAAAAGTCATGAAGCTTATTTTTCACTTTTAAAAATAACTTTATTGCCTGTGGATCTGCTGGTGTTTCATTTTTCAGTTGAGTACAAGACCCTCTTTCAAAGACTGTTCTTGCAAGTGCTTATGTCTTCTTCACTGAAAGGGTTGTTAGACATTGGAACAGGCTGCCCAGGGAAGTGGTGGAGTCACCATCCCTGGAAGTCTTCAAAAGACGTTTAGATGTAGAGCTTAGGGATATGGTTTAGTGGAGGGCTGTTAGCGTTAGGTTGGAGGTTGGACTCAATGACCTTGAGGTCTCTTCCAACCTAGAAATTCTGTGATTCTGTGATTCTCTATGTCTGTCAGTCTGCCCTTATACCAGGGGGACCCTTCCCAAGCAGTGTTACTTAAAAGTCAATCCAGTAAGTATTTTTACATCACATATAGCACGAAAAATCTCTGACATCGCTTCTTTATTCCTTAAATGTTATGGTTTCTTTTTGTCCTGCTGTGAGTGCATGAAAATAGGCAAAGTTGTTCTCTCAAATCCTGTTTCTTAAGACCATGTGAAGAAACAGGACTGGGAGAGAAGAGAGCTTAAGGGACTCTTAAGAAGGCCCAGACCATTGGTGTGCATAAGCAACACTAATGTGTTTGTATATCCTAGATAAGAAAAGATCAATTAGTTCATCCAGTTCTCATTCTTTGAACTGTTCCCATCTCCTGTAAAATTGTACCAACAATATTAAAACTTGTTCCATGGTGATTTAGTCATTTCAGAGCATCTGCTATTGATTTAGGGAGTATGTAGGTAAAACTGAACAGCAGGGAGGGAAAGGAAGGATACAAACCAATGTCATATATACAATGAAGTTCTCAAAGCCTCAGAGGAAGCACATGATGGCATAAGCATCTTTGCTCTATTTTCTGACTCACTGCTATGAAACAGAAGTTAGCAAGGGAAAAGTTCTCTACAGGAAATAGATACCCATGTGCATAATTAAAAATAAATAAATAAATAAAAATACCATGACTATGAAGTAGTCTCTTCAGCATAAAGATGTGCATATCATCCACGATTCATTTGAAGTTATTATGCCAGACAATACAAAAATAATACAACCTCTTATCATTTTCTATCCATTTATTCTTTCTGTTCTACTCTGTGTAGAAGGCATCATGAAAACCCTCAATTTTACTACAAATTGGTGTAAAATTGAACAGCCTATATTACGTATGTACTGCAATCCCCTGGCAAACAGTATGACATATCAGGATAGTTATTACTCTTACTTCATGATCTTATAAATGTGATTTTTTTAAATTTATTATGAGGAAATATTTCACTGCATGTCAGATTCAAAATCCATTATAATTTCTGGACAGATTCTCATTGATTTCCATAAGTTTTGGAACCATTTTTATGAGTTTTCAGCACAAAAGCAGCTTGTGTCAGTGTAGAAGAAGGGAAATTGTGAGGACCTTGGCAGCTTTTTCTCCATATTGCCTCAGAATGTGTCTCCCTTTCCAGAGTCAAGGCACAGCCGCCTTTGCTACTTCTGCCATGCAGAAGTGCTTTCCTATAGCTCTCCGCCTCATTGATTCTCCATCTGTTTTAATTTGAACATCTTTCTGGTGACCTATGTTCACATCTGGTGTAAATATGCTACTATTCAAAGTGTTTTTACTCTGTCAGTTACCATTTTCAGAGAGTGATTTATTATAATAGAAGCAGTGTGCTCTGTGCTGTAGAAAAGGGGAGAAAATCTAGGCATGGCCTCAAGGAATTCTTCTTGCTTGACTGAGATTTGGGAAACATGATGTTATATACTGCCAAGAGACGTAGCTCTGATAATCCCCCCTCCCCCAGATACCTGGTAACCAAGGGAGAAGGGAGGCAGAGGAGGCAGCTGCTATCTGCATTTCCTCGAAGTAGAGAGGGACCCAAGCCAAACCCCACAGACGTCAGTCACAAGTCTGCCAGCCACTCCAAAAGACATTTGATAACACAAAGGAGTCTGCTGGAAACCTGACCCAATTTTCACAGAGCATAGTGCCTTAATTGTAAGCCAATTCTTCTGTCCTTCTGTGGTTAGGAAAACAATGTACTTCATATAGGTAGGGCACCAGATTACCATCTGATAACAATTACATTCCAAGGTTGTGCAGATTTTCTCTTATTTCAACAGGAGATGAACATGGAAAGGAACAGCAAGAGAATTATGTTTGAAAAGGAATTTGAATATAAACCAGGTGGTTAATTTGCTCACATTAGTTAGCATGTTTAACAAGGGAGGGTGCAGTCTGCAGTCAAGTCTCTGGAAGAACATCTCTATTATTGTTCGCTGCATGGCTTTGCATTTTTTGCTCACTTTGCATTTGTTCTATAGACATTTTTCCCCAAAAAATCACAAGGTAGGAGAAAATGGCATATGGATGAGGAGAGGCTGTGTACATCTATTACATGAATTGTTACAGAAGAAAAGGATGCATCATCATGCTTTGATAACAAGCAAATTGGAAGCAATTACTTTTTTTTTTTTCTTTCGGCGAAAAGGGGATCACTTACAGTACTTTAAAATAAGACAATTTTTTCAATGGCCTAGAGAAAAATAATCTTTTTCTATGTAAGTTGAGACACAACTATTTCTTTCCATCTTGCTGAGTGTGAGCCATTCGTGGAGTATGAATGCATCTCTGCACTTAAGAAAACGATTGCTGCTGTTGAATTGAATAAGCTGTGGTGATACCGCGTCTTAAATACCAATGACTCCTGTTCTCCCTAGATCAGATTTTGATCTTGATCTTTATAACACATTTTCCATTCTGTGAAGATGAGTAGAACAAATTATTTTCTCCAAGGTTTTTGGCAACGAGAAAACTTATCGATGTTGCTATGTAGATTTGCTTATATGTCTGAGTAATTGTATGTAGAGTGAAATTCTGGGTGGTGCACTTACTGGGCATGACAATCCATATAGCAAGTATCTTTGTTCACAGTTCCTCTGGGCAAAGCACACTGTGCTCGGCATAGGTGGTAGACTTGTTCTGGTCCAGTGCTCCTTCTCCGAAATGTCTCTTAGCCATGGAAAATTACTGAGCACCTTCAGCCTCCATTGGCTTTAGAGAGAGTTGCAAATGCAGTCCTGTGGAGCAGCTTAATAGCTGCACTATGTGCTTTAAGGAAAGCTCTTTATATCCTAGCAGAAGCTCACATTTTAAAAACAAAACAAAAAAACACAAACAAACAAACAGACTCATGTCTAGATAAAAGCTACTTACACATCACAAATCATCAGTAGTGGGAAGAAAGCATGTTTCTATTAGACAACAAACAGCATGCAGAATAATTTAAATTGATATTTAGAAGCAAAGCCAAATGCAGATCTCAATTCATTGAAAGCATCCCTACGTTAAAATCTTAACACTTGTGTTCTTCTACTATTCTTTCTCGTGCATGGCTTTACTTGCATCTGTTTGCTATTTTCAAATGGGATTTTTAAAAAAATAAATCTCCAAGTAGTGTCGTATCAAGACTTATTTTTTTTAATATTTGCAGAGGCTGGATGAAAAAATAAGACAAAAATATGTTATGCTGATTAGAAAACAGTAGTACATTATTAATGAAATAAAACCAGCTTATTGGTTAGCTAATGTTAACAAATGCAACAGGAAAAGCTATTACCTGGTTTGTTATTAGGATTTTTCTTGTTTTATTTTCTTTTACTTAGCCTTACTGCAAACCAGCAGGCAATGGAGATGTCCATGTACCTTCTAAGGCTGCTGCCAAAAGTTACTTGATCTTTCTATCTCCTTTCCTCAGCTGGCTGTGACACTCGCACTGGCTTGGCCGCTCCAACTCCTTATCCTCAGTACCCTGGTGTTCCCTGCAGAGGTTTTCCTGCAGGTTTGCTTTATCTCCAATCAGTACAAGTATGGCTAATCTCTGACACTGCAATTTGAGGTTTGCATCCTGAAGTACAAATAGTCTACAATTTTCTCCAAGTCTTGATTCATTGAATCAATCTGTTATTTTTCTTTCAACTTTTAAATAGTCTTTCAATAGCTCAAGAGAAACTTAAGTTAACCACCTTGTTCAGTACAATTGCCCTCTCTCTGTTGCTATTATGCGACAGACTGACCTATAAAAGGATAGCATTATACTGGTTTATACTATACCTATCAGAATTACAGAAATCAACAAGGCAGCTGTAAGCCCTGTGCTAAGAGGAAGTTATCAATGGTGGTGATGGGGGAAATGCTCATCACTTCTGGTGTCAATTCTATAGCACTTGTTGTCTGAAAGGCACAATGGAACATCTGGAAGCAAGAGACCTTCTATTCAGGTAGCTGAAATTGCATTAGCAGCTCTCACATAAAGAACGGGATTAGAATGACAGACCTCCCCACTGACATATTTGTTTTTGAATAAACTTGTCAAATGCAACAAGGAGTGTCATGGCAAAACTTTCCTGCTTCTGCTGTGAGGAGAGCTTCTGTGTGTATTATGACAAGAGGGCTGTCTTTAATTGAGTTGCATTTTCGTGCTGTCTGCTGTAGGTAGATACAATGAAAGAGGACAAAGGGCAAGTTCAATTCATTGCTATCAGGCTTCCTTTTTCCTTCCAGCAGGTAACTGCAAAATAATTAGTGCATGCCTAAAACAGGTGTGTTGTTGAGAGAATTCATAGGGGAAGCAAGAAACTGCTGCAATAGCTTCACATTAATTTATGCTCAAGGTAGACTCACTGTTCTTTATGGCACAACAGGGGACCCTAAATATAATGGGGAATACAAACTAAAGAGGATAATAGAGAAGGAAGGCACCCTGCAATACCTTTGGAGTTTGTGCCTTACTCCTGCTTGCCAGAATCTGCTTTGGTGAGCAATCACTTAAGCATAATGAAAGTGTAGCTTACAATATAGCTTTGTAGAAACTAGGTCAGGTAAACTGGAGATATTATTGTAGCTTTGTAAGTTCTTAGTCTATAGTTTAAATAATAATAAAAATAATAAAAGAATTAAATGATAGTTTTCATTAGTAACAATTCTATTAGTAATAAACTATTGTGTTATTCAGTACGTTGAAGCCATGCAAAGTTGACAAGTCTGGTTTTCAATTTCTTAGAAAAACTATGTAGGCAGCTTGGTTAACATGTGAACTACTTCAGAATGCAGTTCTGAGTTTGGAAATGCTTCTCTTCAATCTTTATTGCTACCATTTCTTCTCCCAACACTTTATTTATTTGAAATTGTGAGACATGATATTTTTTTCCTGCAGTATAACCTTAACTAGTGTATGGAAACGTTTCTCCACAACTTGGCGGAGCTTGACTTTGTCTGTGTTACTCTGAAAGTTGTGAGTTGGTCACTAGAAACAACTTAGTTATGTTGCTGCTCTTATCCTCCTGGCCTAATGCTTCATCCTCCTTCTGAACAGAGCTGATCAGCCTGTGTTGCGATGCCCCACTAATGCCTTATACTGTTGGTTATGCCTGCTGGGTGTGCCTGTAAAACACCATGCTGAACTAATGAATATTTAGTATGAAATTCTAAAATTCTTCTTGATATCTTCTAAATAACTTTACCTTTATTTCCTCTTCCATTTGAAAATTAAAAATTGAATTTATTTAATTTAGATCATATCGTCTACAGTCGATACATCCTAGACTAGCAAACAACCTTTTTCTTCTATGCTGGTTTTAATAGCAATCTGTGTTTCCTTGGTGTGAAGAATGTGGCCTCTGAAGGCTACAGCTCAGGTGCCTTGCCTTGTTGGTATCCCTAATTCTCCTGTACCATTGAATGGCAGAAGTATGTAGCAAATTATCATTCAGATGGGTACCCTATCACAAGGGATGAGAGAGGCAAAATTACTGGTTTCTAGACCATGCAGCAGCAGTGAAGAAGCATAATATTGAAGTAACATGAATGAAACCATACAGTTTGGTTAAAATAAATAAATAATAATAAAAAATTACATGATTCACTCTGATTTGGGAGTCTTTTAACTGTTCATTTTGTTGAAAAATGGTAACAAAATGTTTTGACAGTTCAGGACCATTTTTTTTTTTTCTCAAGCACTTCTAAACTAGACAAATATTTTGCTGTTTATTTGTGTCCCAGAATACTCCCCCCCCTCCCCCCCCCCCCCCCTTTAGAACAGCAGTATTGCCCAATGGAGGGAAAATCACTCTAGAATTATTTTTATGGAATATTTTATCTAAGCTGTGCATAACAGACCACAACAAATGTCATTCATATTAAGTGAATTAGATGGTTTTATTTTATTTCTGCTTTTTGAAGTCTTATTCATCTTCATTTCTGGTCCTAATTTAATCTTAGCTAGTCTCAGACGGTTTTCTGCTCTCCTATCAAAGTGCTTTAATATTGACCTACCTTGAAGATATTGACTTTATTGTTTTTTCCCTAGGCTTTTCACAGGCAGAAAGATGTATATCAATTATTCAGTAGAAATTTTCTACCTACCAAATTTTTCCCTTGATATTTTAACTGGAGAGAGAGAGAGAGACCTTTTCAACATACTGATTTCTCACTACACTTATGATTCTATTTAATTAGAGATGGGTATCTACTAACGAGTTAACTAATAATTTCTAGCTCTTCAATTCTTAATGTGGTACTGGACCAAGTTTTAGAATGAGTTAACATTGTTGTGGAGGTAAAGGTTATAAAGTATATTAGTCTTGTAGTCTGTCAATCGTAGTGCAATTTCAAGTGGAAACTTGACCTACACATGCTGTTGGGTATGCGTTTGTATGAACCCCTCTCTAAAACTCCTTACTAAAACCACACAGGCCACCTGCATTTTTATAGCTGGCAACTGAACACTGCTTAGTGCAAAATGGATGCTCTTGTCTTTGTCATAGCTGTGAAGGGAATTCATGCACATGTGCCCCTTTGAACTGTCCAATAATCCTGGCAGCCTCTGGGAAGTAGGATAAGGGAACAGAAATTAAAGCCAAAAGAGAGAGAAACCAAATTTAGGCCACAGAAGACAGCTAATGACAAGAAGTAAATTGCCAAGTAAAAAGGCACAGAGTTTAAATAAAAATATGTGGGATGGGATTTTGGCTTCATTGCAGATGAGGCTTTCAAGAGGGTTAGGATTTTGCCCTTGTAGGTTGGCAGGAGAATTCTCCATCCTCTAAGCTGACTAGAGCAAGCTATGAAAGAAGACTAATTATTCCTTTTTTTTTTTTTTTTTTTTTTTTTTTACACCAATTTTTGGTGAGTATGGAAGCAATCTGAACTGTTAGTGAAACACATCATGTGCCAAGAAACACTGGTGTGTTTATATTGGATAGAAAAGTATGCAGCCTGTGATGTTGACCGTGCAATTTGGTGGTGCTGAATAAAGAACCGTCATGCACACAACACTGTTGTGAAGCATCTTCTGTGAGCTTTCTAAGAGAACATTCTGCACCCCTCAACTCTCAGTTCTCATTCAACTCATCTCTATTGTTGCTTGCTTCCCCCATGGGGCTAATTGACATTTACTAATGAGTTCTTCCTCTAGGTTCTTTACCAATTGAATTATACATATTTATAGATACTGTAAATCCCTTATCTCACTACAGGAGAATAACACATCATAGCAAACTCCTGCTTTTTGGGAATGTTCCTACTTTTGCCAAATCTGCCATGCCTAACTTTCTGGATTCTCTTTATTTTTGAAAGAAAGGAATAGAATGAGTGTTTTCCATGAGATGTGACCAAACACTTTCTCATTCTCTATGTGTTTGGTGTAATATTTGTTGCTTTTACTACTTGGCTTTTGTTTCTCTGGCCAATGTATACAAGGGATTTGTAATTTTATTTTTGGTAGAAGCAAACATAGTTGTCTCATTTGTATTATGGCTTTGTCTTTCAAAGCTTTTGTTGTGTTCTACAATGTAGATCGCTACTTTGAATTTTTAAATGTCCTGTGTGAGTTTAATACCTGGGTTACATTGAGCATAAACCGCTTGTAAGAGTTTTGCTTTTCAATTTTGTATATTAATATTGATTTCATGCAAGTTACTTATGAAGCATTTGCTGTCATCAAGGCACTAACAAGTGCAAAATAAAAAGGTAATATTTCAGTATACATGAGCTACTAGAATGACTGTCTAGTTGAGATTCATTTCATCATGTATAAAAGGCAGAGTCCTGTGGAAGCTGTGGATGGTGTGTTTGCTTGTCACTTCTTCAGTAATACATAAAGAACATCTGTGAGCACTGGGGCACGGAGAACTAAGAGTTGGGCTTGATTATAATTTTCTACTGAAAAGATCATAATAGCTAATGCTTGACTTGCATATCTATATATGAATGTAGCTATTCAACCTAATTAAAAAATAAAAATCCGACTTTCAAATTTTGAAGCCTTGTTCTTTATAGATCTCTTCTTCCATCTCTCTTGTAAAGCAAACCTCTCTCTTTAGAGGTGGTGAACACATGCAAGAGCAATATAGAAGGAAGTTAATGGTTGTATTCTAGATGTAGCAAATAGATATAGCTTAGATAAATTCTCAATTTTAAATCTATTTTTAACAGCTCAGGTAACAATCTGTGATTTAAAGTGCTGCTTGAAAAATAATTCTTCTTAACAGCAGTGGGAAAGTCTACTAGCTCAGTTTATCACTTCATCTTGATCTATGTGAAGTAACTCAGAGTTGGAAAGGACAGATACTTGATTAACTGGTCCATATACTTATTTGCTTATAAACCAGTGCATTAAAGGTTCCTCCCCAAAATAACTTTGCAGTCTTGCACAATATTGTTGTGAACCTGTATGTGATAGTGTAACTTAGAAATAATTTTGACATGAACATAGTAAGCATCTTACATTAACACTTACTGCTTTTGGATTCTAGTCTGAACCTCACAGTATATTCAGTTTGCAAAGAGAAAAATAGTTTAAGCTATCACTTTTTTAAACAGATAAGCAGAGCAGGGGGAACAACATAAAGCTAAGCACACCTCACGTTTCAGAGACTAAGGCTTTTGACATAACCTTTTATCTCTTGCATGCTCAAAATTGTTACTGATTGTCCCTCAAACAGCCAATATTTGTAAGCACTTATATGGTACTTACTCAAGATTTCAAATCACTTCAAAACACTTATGTAAATGACAGAACCTCCCTGCTAAGTATGTTAATTGTATTGTTTTCATTTACAGATGGGGGAACTTAGGGAGGTTAAGTGGTTTACCCATGGTGTGCACTGAGTTCCTCTGCTGCGTTCCAGGCTAAGAGAATGACTGGGCACACTGGCGCTAAGGAGCAGGTCTAGGACTTTAGCCCAAAGCCTGCTTACACCTTCTTAACTAAAATGCAGTACAAGAATGAGTAAACTACAGGTGAAAGCATTACTAAAGTAAAACAAAGCATCAAATAGACTAATTTGTGGTGCCTTCTGGCTTGCTTTTGGCTTGGTTCCTAATCTTGTTTCTCGCAAGAGAAACTCCTACTGTGCATAGCTGCTTCTTAATAATAGAATATTACTTTACTGATTAATATTTGTGGGACACTCAGTCTAATTACAGTTTCTCACAGCTTCTTTAATTACAGTAATACGAGGTTTTACTTAAGCAAAATATTTCAAATGAGTTTAGCAATGCTTTACAACTTAATTCTGTACATGGAGCACAGCAGCTCACTAGTGGGAGAGCAGAAAACAGTCCTTCCTGAACCCAGGACACATGTTTTTGAATGATAAGACATGTTAGTATTTTTGTTTCTGAATCCAAAGATGTAATACTGAGGATTTGCAGAAGCTAGGAACTCTGAAACCTCAGCCTAGGGAATAGCTGCAGTGAGCATGATTAACTGTGGATAAAGGGGAGCTCTGTGTAGTGCTATTGAGGATGTCAGTGTTTACTTGTAATTGAAACTGGAGACACAAAATTAAAAACCTGTGATTAGTAAGACATGCCAATGAAATATGTTTAAGGACTAGCCACTATCCTTTCCAATGAGTGTGCAGAGCAATACGAAGTTATCTTTCTTGGTGAGAAATTTTTCTATTTCTTATATGTGATTTGTGTTAAAAAGTGAAAGCTTAAATATGGAAACAAGCCTTGTGAAGAAATTAGTCACTAATTTTTCCTTCCAGAATGTCACATTTTAAAACAGTAGTTAGACCACATTCATGTTCATTGAATATCCCTGTGGAAAGTACAAAAATACTGGTGTTGGATTTTTGCCATGTGTTTAGTAGTAAATGTAAGCATATCGAATGCACAATATTAGTGAAAGACACTGGGCAATAAAAAAGTAGAGGATTCACTAATAGTGTGATGTCTGTCAGCTGTATTTCTTAGTTTTCCATTTGTATGTCTCCAGTCCTATTTTTCAAACATCACAGCTTAATTTCCTCTCTTGTCAAAGGGCAAAGCTTGAGAGCAGAGGATGTCTGTGACTATTGAGAAAGATATCTTCATTAACCAAAGAGGGGGAGAGAGGAATCCAAACAGGTTTCTATATGCCAGTCCCATGAAAGGAGGAATGACATTTTTAAAGTTACATTTTTAAAGTTGCAATCTGAATTTTCTACTTGATAAAAATTAATATTTAGAATAAACTTGAACCAGAATCTGGTGAACACACTATCTGTACTGCAAAGGACCTGAACACTTGCTCAACATGAGGATGAACAAGTGAAATGCTGAGGCAATTAACCCTCACTTTTTTTTGGACTCAAAACTTCTTTTAGACTTTGCTCTTACCCTTGGAAATTATTTTTATTTACTGAAGTAAGTCTGTAGTTTCTAAAATACTTGTTTCATAGTATGCAGTAAGACATATATAAACTTGATTATGAAAGTCTTATAAAATTTTAAAAAGAAATTATGATTCTAATTTTATATAATGTTGATGTATTTTGAAGTGTAATGCTTCATACTTTCACTATTAAAAACTGAAATTTTTGTATAGGAGATGAAAAACATTAACATGTAAAATGCTTCTATAATTTAAACTGCCTTATACTCTAGTATAGTCTCCTAGAACTCAGTCCCAAATGTGAAGTGCTGATTTAAATAAATAAATCAGCGTTTAAATAATACAAAATTGTTCAATACAGAACATGATCAGAACCCCAATCATTTTCAAATAGAAGTACCTACACAAAAATTGAAGCAGTTGAATAATTTTAAATTGCTTTATACTGTGCAAGCACAGAACCCCAATCACTTCCAGGCTGAAGCACTTATGAAAAAAAAGTTGAAGTGCTCCAGTAATTTTAAATTGCTATGCACAAGGAAAAGTGCTTTTAAATTATTGGATAGTTGAATTTGTTCTTTAAGACTTCCTATTGTTGTGTACAACTTCAACAGCTCTACTTATACAATCAGACCTTTTGGTGCATTTGACTAAACTTGTAAACAAGTTTAATAACCCCCTATTACAAATACTAATGGTAGGACATTCCATCATCAACTGCATATGCACTGGTGTTGGAATTCTCAATACTTTGGCTACTACATGTAGCTCAAATAAACTAGAAATCCATTTTCTAACTCAACGTCTTTAGCCTAAATCTATGATGAAAAATAGACTTCTGCAGATCCCCTCAATTCTAAATTGCTAGACAATACTACCTGTTCATTTTAGATGAATGTAAAAGCATGTTCTTATGTGATATCTGTCCAGGAATTTTTTGAACAAGGATGTGAATCTGACCTCACAATACTTTTAGTCGTTATATTCACATTATCATAGATGTGGATCTTGCTTTTGCAGCTTAAGGCAGACATTCAACTTTTCCCACAAACTTCAGTATGTTTTACGTTTGTTGCTTGTATATTTTGCTTGTGGCATCTCCTGTAGAACAGATGATAGACTTGGTGAATACAGGTAAATGTAGAACTAAGGAAGATACTCAAAGTGCTGTATACGAGATTAAATGGGGAGGCTACAATAACATACTGTTTCCTATCTACTGCAGAAACCTAAATTATTGACTTATAGATTTAAAAAGCAAATGTTAGTTTATTGTACACATTTCATTATGGAGTTTGTGGGATACAACCATAGTTATGTTCTTATGTTTCAGGACTGTCAGTTCATGTAAAAAAGAAAAAAAAAAAATCACAATGTTCATTTGGGTATACTTATTTTGTCCAGTTGTTCTGTATGGTTGAAATATATTGCAAGTTAACTGTTATATATTCTAGTAGTGTTCATTGATAACTGAACTAAATTCTACAATGAAGAAATAAAAATAAATAGATATTCAGTAGGTTGTTACTAAAGCATTCTCTAGGACTCACCAGATCCCCATGTAGCAGGATTTTCTTTGACTTCCTAATACGTGTGGGGTCAATAGCTGTATCTTTTGAATAAAAGATTTCATTCAGCTTTTAAATGGCAAGCAATTATAAGAGAGGGGGTTATAGACCAAGGTCTTCGTTTCATATTATTTATGTTCTAATTAATTTACCACCTAGTGAAATTCTTTTTATTTCCTTTTTTTTTTTTTTTTTAAATTTTTCTCCTCCCTTGACTACTAAGTGTTGATCTTTAACAGTTATCATGTTCCTAGCTGTAATGGGCTTTATTTCTTTGGAAAGGTCATTTGTGATGCAATGTCACTGTTAACACAAGGGAGTCTGTAAGCTTTGGATATTTTGCTTTGTTGTGATGTTCTCAAAAATGTTCAACTTGCTGTCTCTCCCCTGGGGCATGCTTCCTCTAGAGTCAGAAGAGTTGGTGCAAGTGCTTTTTAGTTTTTCAACTGTATTTTGTTTCATTAAAAATACTCCTCAAGTAACAGCTGGCGCTGCCAAAGACATGTATTTTTTTTGTTTGTTTGTTTATTGATTTGTTTTTACCTCTGTATGACTCTGGCAGCTTGGAAATTCATGCTTATTGTAACTAAATGCATAGGCCCTTGATTGATCAAATGAACAGTGATGCAACAAATGGGACCAAACAAATTAAAACATTTAACAAAATAAATTAAAAATTTAAATGGTAGTTAGCCTACTACTAATAAAAAGGCATAGGAAATGCCTCATATTTAGAAAATGAAAATAAAATAACTTGGGAAACATATCATTGAACATGAAAAATGCAGAAGCATGTAAATAATTTTAATAATCGGCTTAGGAAATGAGTTCTAGGCTGAAATTATGTTAAAGTATACTATAAATCTTCTGCATCTGTCAGATAGATAACCCTGTGTTATCTGGGTTACGTTCATACCAGTTTAATGAAAATAGGAAGTGGAGGAGAAGATAGAGACCATGTTGGCATCATGGTGGAAAGAAAGATTCAGGTGACTAATATTCTAATAAAAAAAACAAAAAAACAAAAAAACAAAAAACACAACAGCCATTTGATGTGCAGATAATGTTATGCTGCTACAGACTGCCTATAGCTTGTGGTTTTACAGAACGTATTGTCCTCTTCCCAGAATCATAGAATATTCTGAGTTGCAAGGGACCCACAAGAATCATCAAGTCCAACTCCTCCTTAAGACACAATCAGTTGACAGGTTTGCATTGGGGTCCTTGCATTGTAGCTATTTTTCAATTTTTATTATGGACGTTGAACTCTTTTTTTTTTTTTTTTTTTCCTCCAATACCCTTGATGGAATCAAGGGATTTACTTGAAAGTATTCATTTTTAAAAAATGTTATGTTTGCAACTGTGTGGGAGAAGGTCAAAAAATGTTCACCAAATGTTTTCTTGAAGCTGAAAAAGCAGACATTTTCACTTTCTCATACCTTATTTTATTTTTTAAGTTAACAGTTCTGAGGGTTGGTTCTTGCTGTCATAATGTTTCAAGGTAACAGCACCATGCATGTACTTATTGCACAAATCCATGCTATTCTCTGAAAGATTGTTTTTAGCAAGTTCATTTTTGGTTTTAGCTTACCAGTGCAAAAGACAGATATTCAATGTTACAGTAAGTTCAGTTTTGTGGTGTAATAATAATTGCTTTATTTTTATAACTTTGTGGACTATAAAGAGAACAATGGATGGAAGGTTGTACTTTTTTGATAATCATCACACTGTTGGGAAATTAAACCTAAATCATGTTCCTTATAGGTTCTAAACATTCTAACAAAACAAAACAACATCAACAAAAACCAACAGTATCTGCTATAAGAAGTATATGATTATATTTTTTTCTCTAATGGCTTTTACCACATCAGCATTCTCCTGTATGGAATAATGACTTTGCCCTGTGCAACTGCATGTGAAGGGTTATAAATATGTTTTTTTAAAAATCCTTAATTTATTTCATTTTTTTAAAACAGAGATTGATATTTTCATTCATCTAAGTGATTCATGAAGTCATTACTGCTGGAAAATAGGATCAACCTGTTTACTTCATTAGGTGATAAATAACTAAAATGTTCAGCATAAACCAATCTTTGTACAGGTTATTGTTGTAATGCAGTTTAGGTTTCGGTAATTCCATATCTTGCAGTATAACCAGAACAGAACTTTGACTTTCAATGTTTCTTCTTTATGCCTCTTTCACTAGTACAGAAGTGCTATTGAATGGCTCATTTGCATTATTCTGTGCCCTGTAAAATGAATTTATTATGCAGCTTCTGTAAATAGGCTAACCAGTTGTAATCTCATTCTAGTGTTGTAAGGGTTTCCGAAAAATGTGATTACTCTTTTCATAACGCCTAAAAATAAACAAACAAAAAAACCTTGGGGCCCAACCCATTCTTTTGTCTGAAGGGTTCTGTTTGTTAAATGGTGTCATTAATCATGATGGGTAGGTATTTACTTGGTAAATAATTGAGTAATTAAAAATATTATTCACTTTGAGCACAAGTAACGCATTTTGGCCTCTGTTACTAATCATTAAAGTATTTAATGAACTGGCATGATAGTTATTGCCAGACTTACAAAAATCCAAGCGATGTTCAGAGATGTCTATACAGATGAAACAGCAAGTTTATCCTGCAGTCTGAGCCATGTGGATACAATCCTTCTTGAGCTGGAGACCATTTTCTCACAGCAAATCCTGAGTCTCAGCTAATAAGCTCTATTGAGAGGGAAAGTTAAGCCTGGGCTCTGTGCTGTAAGATGCATGCCATCTGTGAGCAGAGCTGGTTCCCATCTGGCCAGAAAGGGCATAGGTTTAACAATGCACGAGGGTTTGCATCTGTATTTGTATTTCATAAAGATTAATCCTGATTCTGTTTGTAAAAGCCTCTTAACATTGAGAAGTGGAATATTAGGGAGCATTAGGCAACATATTTAAGGCTTAAGGAAATATGAACGTTGCTTACCAGGCCTTGGAGAGCCCTCATCTGGATTTTGCACATATGCAAACGTGAGCAGGCACAATGAAAGGTTACTGAGATGATCAAAGGAATGCACAGTTCCTATAGGATCAGAATAAAAAAAATTGGTTTGGCTAGCCTAACGAGTTGAAGACTTACAGAGGAAAAAAAGGTTAATTAAGTTATGAAACAAAAATTGATACAGGAATAAATGGCTATAAATTGACCATGAATGTATTTATTCTGGAAGCTATGAAATGCTTATCAGAATGAGGGGCCAGAACTGTGGAACACAAGAAGAATCAAATGATCTGGCCAGGAGACTATGCTATGCCTTCCTGCCACAGATGAAAACTAGAGATGGTTCTTTATACACAGACCCAAATTATATAGGCCTATATATGTGTTTTGTTTAGTTTTTGTTTGTTTAAATTAAAGCTTGCTCTTGAGTAGTGCTAGCTCATGTTTTGATGCAAGTTGTAATAGTAAGGACTCCAGTGTAAGAAAACACCCAGGGACCCTGTGCATTCAGTATGGCTGCAATGACACTGGTACAACCCCTGGCTGAGCTATGCTTCTCAGTGACCTCTGGCTTCGGAGTGTGTTGGCTGTGTTCACAGCATGGAGGTGTGTTCAAGTGTGCCTGAACCTCAGAAGAAACTTAATATAAAATGTTCTTGGTCCCCCACATTTTGCTCAACAGGGCAAAATGACTGTGACGCATCTTTGAGCTCTAGGCACTTCCTGGCAGCTTTGTTTACCCAAGTATAATTCCATGGTGGTATGCCATCTTCCTCCTCATTCTGGCCCTTCCTTTCAGAAGGAAAGTAGCTGTCTGTTCAGACAATAGTGCTGGCAAATTACTTCTCAAATAACTTAAATTAACAAGATTTCCAGTGTCATGGAAGATGCACACTTTTTATCGAATTTGTGATAAAATGCTCGTAATAAACATACGTTCACAAGGAAAGTGCTCGTAAAAAGAAAGTTCTTGTGCTAGATACTCTCACAAAAGAGTTTGTCATATTTTGTTTCTAGTTAATGGATGCCTACCACAGTCACACCACTTAGTGACAGGAGAACTGAATTCATTTCAGCCAATAAAGTAATTCTAATTTGCATTTTCATAGCCCACCCTTCAGTACTCCAAGTTTGACTTTCATTTTTAGGATGGAGCTATGCAGTAAATGGATATGTAGGCCCTTTAAAAGGATATTTATCATCCTTGAAGAATCTTAGTGCCAAATCTTAATAGCATTTCTTACAAAAATGACTTGAATTCACTATCAGATTTAAAGGTAGAGATTGTGAATACTTTTTTTCTGAGACCCTTTTCAGATAAAAAGAAGAGGTTAAAGCCTGAAACAGTGAAAACTTTCCTTCCATAGTGAAAATATTGAATAAAAAAAATCACCAAACCTTTGTGCTCTAGAAATCAAATTATTGCAAAATAGCTATTTTATTCAATTTAGTCACTTTCTGAGATAAATAATTCAGCATACCTTGATATAATATATATAAAACAACCTTTAATAATTATGCAAATAAGAGGAAAAGTTATTCAGGCTTTCGAGCTTTTCCCTGTGCCAACTGATGTTAAAAAGTACCAGAAGACAAGGAGTACTTCATGTCCAGTCTGTATGTGATTTGAAGAAACGATTGCCTCAGGATCTACTGGCACTCTAATTGGAGTCATAATGCAGAATAAGAACCTTACTTAAAGCAGTGCTCTTTTTAGCTGTTTAAGTATCCCTCTGTTAATTTCATTTAAATAGCTCCCTCATGTAAATCATGAGTAAAATCATGAAATCAGTGAATAGCTCTTACTGACTTCAGTAGGAAAGGATTTCATCATCTCTTTGCAAATCACTGCAATTGTGTGCATCTTAATTATTTTTTCTTCTCTGACAGCTTCCTCCTCATCCATTTTTGGGGGGTCTAATATTGCAGCACCTGAAGATAGAAAGGATTTTAAGATCCAGAGTTCTCAATCTCCATGATAAAAAATAGTTTTTCATGTGCAATTTAATTTGGTGTTGGAGGTTCTCATTATTCAGATTACTTTTTCCTCTAGGTGCTCAGCTCTTAGGATCACTATTTTATATGGAAATCTCAGGTTGTCATATGCAAAAAAATAAATAATAATAATAATAAAAAAAATCTAGTACTCATGCTTCCAGAGAAAAGCTCAGGTGCATACATTTTCATATACTTTTACAAGTAAAAAAGTACAAATAAATTTTATCCCTACTTTCCCACCAAACTGCCCACCCCCCCCCATCCCCCTCCAAGAAAATAAATCTAATTTCTAAAGAAATTACTCTTTAACTGGGGGCCTTTTGAAATGATGGGTGGAAATGTTCAAGATAGGTGTCATTTCGATTTTAACTCCTTTGTGGATTTTTATATTAACTTATTTTTTTAATTTTTGCATTTAAAGTTACTTTCCTGAAGTCAAAAGTAGAATGTGTTCTTATAGAATACTGCTTCATGAAATGAGATCTGTTTGCATTTGTTTGTAAAACTCATTGCTGGGCAGATGGTTTTCACAGGTGTCTGCACCAGTTACATCTCTGTTTAAATAAAACCTGGCACTAGAATGAATTTAACACCGTAGGAATATATGTGAAATGTAATTAATATTCTGAAGGTTACATTTTTAATAATAGAAAGTTGATTTAATGCAAGTAGGGCTAATGAAGGTGTGAGAGTTTTTACAGTTAAAGGTGAGCGAATTCACTTTGAGAGTGGCCAATCAAATCTGAATGGAGTTGCTTCATACATTGAATCTGGGAGAACCTAAGAGAACATTTGAAATTTTGGGGAAGGTCATTACAAAGATTAACTTTCCATCACTACAGAGGTAAAGGAACTCTGGGTTTTGAGATGCAGCATTGCCCAAAGGTACTTTAACGTCAGGGGCTTTATTAATCTCCATTGCGGCATGGTATAAAATTGCAGTCCTCTTCTGATTTTTTAACCCATGTTCTATGGGAGCAGCTTTCAGTGCAAATGTTGAGGTCAGTAAGGTCAGAAACATGTGCCTGCTGCTTTATTAACTACCAAAAAAATATAATAATAAAGGTGTTTCTTAGGCTTGATATCTCATCAGATGCGTAGTTCTAGCCCAGTGTCCAAACTTTCACAGGAGTTGTCTGAACTAGTGACATTTCCTTATAGTGACTGGTAATAAATTCAGAAAGTCAAATAGTCAGGATATTAAAAACGAGTCTTCACTCTGTACATTTCTGAAAAACATTAGGTTATAAAAAAATTTGGATTCTGCTTGTCAGTGAATAGAGGCGTTTCAGGTCTGAGTGGTCAAAACTCCATCGTTTGCTTCTCAGGCTTTTTCATGTGCAAATTTTGTTGCATAATGGTCATGTTCTTTCAAGAATGCAGCTTTTTTTCTTAGCAGTGGGTGAAGGATCCTTTTGTACTAATTGCCCAGTACATATTTAAGTACATGTGAAAAATGTTTATATACTCCAAATTCTACGTATATGACACTTTAAACATTACTTTCAGTGTATTTAGCTGAGCTCTTTCTCTAGGTAGCTATCAGCCCACAAACACTTCCATTGTGTTAAAAAAAAATATGAAATCTACATGGTGATAAATTCAGAATGTGTTTCACTTTGAACAATATTCTCTTTGCCTCCAATGTAAATCTGTGCTTGGTTTTTCTTTTCAAGATATTTTTAAAGACTTTTTCTCACAACACGAAGAAACTTAAGAGAAATTAACATGATAGACATTTAGTTCTATAGAAGAAGTTTCTTCATAAGAGAAGTAAATTAGAAGAATGCTTGTGCTTCTAAAAGATAATTAACTAAAAACTCTCCGTGTGGTGGCAAATCTAATGTCTTGTTTGACATGTTGAGAAAAAAGTGCTTGGAATTGCACAAGTAGAATAAAATGTTCCATTTCACAGCAAGGCCAAGCCTGAGTCTTGTAATTATTTCAAAGGGAGTAAAGGTCATTTTCTATTTGCTACATCAGTATTATGTGAAGCTTCTGTACCAGGCTTACAGAAGTTCACTCATGACCTATTTAGATTGCCCAGATTTCAAAGTCAACTTATACTGTCACAAATCTGATAAAATAGACGTATTCTCTTCTTGAAGAGAACTGACATAGATGATGTTCAGAGCAGGCTTTTCATTTATAGTTCTATAAGACAAGAGTTTCAACTTTAAGACTTCAGATGCTGGGAGATCACAATATGATTTGCCTCTTATTTGATGCATTAGTCCTTTAGGGGAAGAATTAGGTTCGTAGTTAAATTTCAGCATAGTTTGCTTGACTGTATTTTTGCGCATATTCATTTTGTAATAGCATGAGTCAGAGACAAGTATTTTAAAAATACATCTGTGTAGTGAAAATATATGCAGAAAATACACGTTTAAATCTCACTAATGTGTGCATTTGACCACTTAAGTACATACCAGGATATTTTTGATGATAGGTAATCAAGATTCATACACAATTTTGAGGGGAGGCTCTGAGTACATTTGTGTTTACAGATACCTTGTACTGGACGACTGAAGGGGAACACAGTTCAATTCTCAGCCTCTGTAGACTGCAGAATCTCCAATAAAATCAATATATCAGTCTCAATAACTGAATGAGGGATTAGTCACTCTGCTTTTTCAAGGTTTTGTAAGAAAGGCAGCAGTTACATGGACATATAAAAGTGAATAATAGTCGAGCGTATTGCACCTTGCTTCATGTATTACTACTTTAAGTCTTTCTTTTCTTTCTTGGTTAATCCCTCAAAGGGATAAATGCAGCAGAGGTCAGGGAGGAAAGGAAAGGTGTCTATCTGCTGCATTTGAATACTACCAGCTTAATTGTCATGAAATAGTCTGGCTATTTCTCAGTCTGTAGCACTTTTAGCCAAGCTTTTATAGCATATGTCAGTGACATGAAACAAATGATCCAATGCTTGGTTTCAGTAAGGAGAACTAATGCTGACCAGGTTAGGTACTGTTGCCTTTGATTTCTATAAATGGGATCATGTGAAACTTGGTGAGTGTGAAGTGCATGAAGAGAGTGAGCAGGAAATGTATTGCTCTGTTTAAGTGAATGGATTACAAGTGGTGCGGCTATGAGGGAAACATACAGATGTTAAAAACTTTGCAGGGCATCTTTGTAGGATTAGAATCAGTTTACCTAGACAGCAATGTTGTGGAGGTAGAACCATGAAATGTGGCTTTCAGGGCCACCACATTATCCTGACCTTCTTTACCTTGGTCATTATGGGTGTCCCATCTCTTTGAGTTTTTTTGGATGTCCAACAAGAAGCACATTAGCCACAACAATTTTGAGATCATAGTGCTGTGTACACCAGGTTAAGGCCAGGATTTGAAAACCACCTTTGGAGGTTCTGAAGCAGAAACTACTTTTGAAAATGAGGCTATGTTTATATTAGTTGAAAAATAAAGATTTGTGTTTTTCTACTCTCTTGAACTTTTCTCCTTTTGCCTTTCTCTTTAACCTCTTAAACTACTTAGTATATTTTTCCTGCTGCCTCTTTCTCAGGTGTTCTTGCCCCTGTGCTCTCATTTAAAAACTGCCAGGAAAAATAGCACTTCAGATTGTTTTTTGTACTCAGGGATAGAACACAAACCTTCAGAGACTGAGATTGGCATTATACCTATTTCCAACAAATCTTATTTAGCTTTTAAGCTCCCTCCTTTGTCAAGGTGTTCCTGTGGTGACAAAGATGTTTGGTGACTATATACTAAGAGTAATACAAATTGTATTTAACTTTAATCTTTAGATCCGTCTCCAATATGATGCACACATTTAATATTCAGTCTTCCCTTGGTGTAAAGAAGTTTTTGATTATGAGGAAAATAAATTAAATGTGACTCGAGGAAAAAAAAGAAAATAATCAGTTTACATTCAATTATTTAAATCAACTTAAAAGTGCTTAGTTTAAGCACGTATGTAAACTGAACTGGGTTCAATTGTGTTGTTAAGAGCAGCCTAAAAGCATCCTATGTCTTCATAAAGACAAATAATATCCTTTATTCATCATCTGAACTGAGAACCTAGCCCTCAAAGTTACTGTTTTGTAATCTCCGTGCCAGCGCACACATATAAAAGCAAAAGCTTACATGAAAATTATGTTTAGCAAGGTTTGAAGGGGGAAGTGTGATGTGATGGATATTTTGTTTTATGAATGTGGAGCCCAATATTTGGTTTTATGAGCACTGAGCCCAAATCCAGTATCATTCCCAGAAGCTAACATGATGGATGAGTGAGTGGATGTTCAAAGTCCATTTCCTTTGTTTCTTCAGGTTCTGCTGCTTGCATGTGCAGAAGATTTAGAATGCATCCCTGGATTCCAGCAAAAGGTTTTTTATATTGAACAGCCATTTGAATTCACAGAGGACCAGCCAGTTCTGAACCGTATGTTATTTTCATATATTACTCTTGTGCAGAAATCAGAATTGCCTATATGTTTGTGTCACTCCTGCCATTTATCAGAAAGCTTTTTATTGTACGTAGGGTGTTGAATATTGCCATGATTCTACCTGTGCTCCCCTGCATTAATCCCATATCTCTAGAGAGTTTACTTGGTTTAATGTATTAGAGATGACAAAATACTATATATACATAAATTTAGGATAATATGAATGTTGTGAAAACTTTAAATCATCCACTTTTTGAAAAGTAAATTTCCTTGGAAATTTTTAGAGTTTTTCCTATAATATTGGCAATTGCTTGGAAATGTCACTAGTAATTCCTCTCTGCAAATCAGGTTTAGAAGCTTGTATCTTAGAACTCAACCTCTCTTCAAAGCCAGTGTAAGTCCAATCCTTTCCATGAAATTCAGAAGACTGGATCATGCTTAAGGTCATCAGTGACAGAAACTTTTTACTACATGTATTGTACAAATGGATTATTCAATAATACTTCCAATGCCCAGGTGTCACATCCAAGCTGCTGCTGTATGCTTAAAGCATTAGCTAAAGGAGACTTAACTGTCTTTGAGTCCTGGTTTTAGTTCCTTCAAATATTTTTTTTATAAGCAAGTCATACAACTTGTTCATTTCTGTGGCTTTGGGACATTGCTGTCATTTTCATAACTTTCAAACGCATCCACGTTTGCACATGATATGTATATTACTAATAGTTCCTTAGTTATGCTTGGTTGCTTGCTGCTAAATCATGAATATTTCTAGATATGCCACGTGAGATAGCAGTACTACTCTCTAAATACAGTATCTAGATCATATAAGGCAGCGCATAGTGACAGTCTAGTGAAACCAAGACATGCAAAGCTATGTTACTCATTAAATGTATGTTTCCCATCTCGGTTACCTCCAGATACTATTACAACATATTGATATATGTGCACTGTTATGCTTGTTTGGATTAAGGTACAATATATTTGCATACGGATTTTAAAATACCACTAAATTTAAAACAAAACCAAAACAGAAATGCTATTCAGAACTGTAAGATTATACAGTTTAGAAGACAGATTTCAAACTTCCAATTTCTTTAGGTAATTTTGCTCTAAATTGATAACTCCCAAGATTGCTTTCAGGCATTGATAAACGTGGTTTGATTGGATTTAAACATTCCTACATTGTTAAAATAAAAATTTGTAGATTGCATTTAATCATAGATTCAGAGAACGGTTGAATAGAATCCCCAGCTCTCCCAGGTGGAGAGGGAGAGGTGTTCCATAGGAGCTCTTTATAGGAGAAGTGCTCCAGCCCTATGATCATACTCATGGCCTTCCTCTGGACCAGCTTTACCAGGTTCATGTCTTTCCTGTGCTGATGCTGCCAGTAAGCCTCCAATGCTGAAAACTTATGCAAGGAAAAACAATATTAACTAGTTAGTGTTAACCTGAATGAAAATAACCTTTGTTGTATTCTTTATTTGCTTCTGAATTTTGAGGCTGTTGCATGTCTGGCCAGATCTCCTGCTGATTTGGGCTTGCTCTGCTAAACAAGTAAAGGATATATTAACTAAGCCAGTGTTGACTGGTCAGCTCTGTGGTGAATCAGCAAACTGCACTGGTGTGAAACTGGCACATTAATTAAGATGCCATCATTAAAGTAAGAAGGAAAGAACAGGAGGAGATCTAGAAATGCCTGGAAACAATCTTGGAAATTAAATTATTTTAATAAGCAGACACTAAATTGGCCTAATATGTAATGTTCAACAAAGGCAGATTGTCGATGCATGATTCTAGTTAATTCAATCACTTGTAAATAGTATGTCCTTCATGCAGTGGTATTAAACCTCTGCACAGTTTCTTCATTTTAGCTGTCAACAGAATTGATATTTTTAATTGTCTGTTTGAATACACTTTGCATGCTCTTGCATCTTTTTATACCCATTACCCAAGAGCAGCATAATTTAGCGGTTGCATTGGAATGTGAGGCTTTCCAGGGCTATGTAAATTAATAGAGTGAATATGCAAAGCAGGTCTATAGCAGTGATTGCTTTTGTAGTCCTCAATAAGGAAAGGAAAGGATCTTCTTAATTCTTTTCTGAAGTGCTATAAAAGTCTTTTTTTTTTTTTTTCTTTTTTTTTTTTTTTTCCAAATTAAGCAAGGACCTACTGTACATTTCATTGTCAGCATCTTCCTAGCAATTTAATATAGGTTATGGCAGGTTCTTATGTATTTATTACTTTTAAATATGGCAATATTAATTATATTTTATGTTTACTGGTGGGAGGATAAACCCAAAGCAAGGGTACAGAATTTTATCTTTTCTTATTTTCACTTGTACTGATTCTTACCAAAACCAATGTATAAGCTGACTGTAACAGATATATATCAGCCCGGTTGTGTATGCATGCCTTCATTCCCATTAATTTCACTGGGCTCCTATTGCTATTTGTTATCTTTTATCCCATTGTGCTCAGATTGAACTGCTTTTTTATTGATTTATCATTACATCTCACTTAACAGCACCCTCTAGCATTACTCAGACAATTCATTATCCTAATTTCGTTTGTTGTATTTTACGATGGACGTTTTCTTTTCCTCATCAGACCACCTTCTGTCCATGTCCCTTGTGTTTTCTATGACCACACACAAAACCAAGCACTTCTCACCTGCTTGTGAACTGCCCAGTTCTTTTCCCCCAGTGCCACCTTCTTAAAACCAGATGGTCCCTTGATGTGTTAGGAGAGGATTCATACAGCCACTCTCTGGAAATACGGAACAGTCTTTCCACGTAACTGTTGCTTTAACAGGCAATAACATTACTGGATTTTTCTTCTTTGTAGCTCTTTTAGTTTATACCTAAGACTGTCTTCTGCAATTAAATAGAGGAGATCACGAAGATTGTTAGGTTCTTGATAAGGTGATAATTGACAGCATTAATTGCAGGTTTTACCTTTCTGAAACATTTGTGGCCATCAATATACTTTCTCATCAGCAAGCTTGTCTTCAGCAATGCTGACAAGTCACGGGTAGTGACAATGCTCTGTCATGGCAGGCTGATAGAAAGTTCCTAATCAGACCTATCAAACGTGGAAATGTAACCGTGTTACATTAATCATGTTTATACTTAACATACATGTGTCTGGGCTTTTGGGGGTACTTTTAATTGACAATAAATCAAATAATACACTTGAAAAATTGAGGCAATTAACATAAGGCATTAGGTGATGTGTTGTGCATACTAAACTGGGGAATACATTGTCAGTGATTTAAATGTCAAAACAAAAGAATTTTTGACCCTTACTTGAAAAGCTTTAATTTGGATGTTAATTAATGGCTGACCTCTTCTGTCTCTTACATGATAGATTGCATGTTTCAGAGCTTGAGCTGTTTCAAGATCACAGCTTTGTCTGTTTGCATTTGTGTGCTTTTTCATTCTGTGGATTTGAACAAAGACATTTCTATTCAGTCATAGAAAATCTTTATTTACTCATATGGTGGGAAATACATTAGTCTGCTTATCATTAATACTTGAAGGCTGAATACTTGAATACTTTGCTGTTTAGCAAGGCTGAAGCCTCCAACAGATTTCCCTTGTTTGAATTGAGTAATGCCTGTGGAAGAGATCAGAGAAGACCATTCCTACTGTTACAACATCAGGTGTGTACATGGATCATAGCGCTGATCATGCTCACATCGAAACATTTCATACAGATTCTCAGATAAATAGATGAGGGCTGTGTGAGATCTGTGATTTATCACATCCACTATTCCCACTGTTTACCGTGCCATTTGACTTTACAGACAGTGTGAACCGGTTGCAGAAATAGTCTATTGATATTACATTGTTACTCTCTATTTACTCTGATCCATACAGTTATCACATTTTTCATCTCCCCTGCTTCACTTTTTCTGCAACTTGTATAGAGCCAATGTTCGAAGCCTAATTCAATATACTGTAATTTGCCAGATCCTCTACAGAGTTTTAACATGAGGTTTTTACACCAGAGTTGGCTCTTCACTCTGAACATGCCAGGTTTTAGGTAATTAGAACTAAAGGTGGTAGTTGCAGCTTGCAAAATGACAAGTTTGAGTGAGGTAAGGTTTTTGGCTTAGTAATTTAATGCAGGCAAAACTGTCTAGACTTTTGGGAAACAATCAGGTGTGTGTGTGTGTATGTATATATATATATATCTGTAGCATGTCTTGTACTTCTTTACAAAATGTTGAAAAATAATTCTTGTGCTGGACGTGCGTTAGCAGGTTCTATAGTAATATGCCTGTCAACCTTTCTAACCAGAAAGCCAAATGTTGTTTATACTCCAAAATGCATCTCAATGTGCGTGTGGCAATGCATAGAACTTGAATACCAGAGCCTCACTTGAATGCATGATTAAGTCCAGGCTTCTGGGACTCAGTGTTATGCCATGTGGATGGAAATATTAGTCAGGATTTGAAGCCAGACATTAGGGATATCCCTTAATCATGCAGTTCCCCTTTAAATAGCTGCAGGAAGCCAAGTTCCTGTTACCAAAATTTCAGTATTGCCTAACTCTTACACAAACATAATGAGAAATTTTTCTGCATAAGTACTGCAAATAGGTATTGTTATTGTAAGAGTATTAATATAGAACACCTTGGGAATGTTTCTGAATAGATGCATGCAGAGCAATGTTTCAACTTAACACCGTCATCTCTTATACTCCTTTCACACATGACTAAAGCAAAAACAATTTAAAATCAAACAAACAAAACAAAATGGGTGACCAGAGAGTTGCCTTCCAAACAGTACTTGTCAGCTTATGAACAGGATCTGAAGGTTATTGTTTCAAAAATATACTTTGATTTTTATGCATATGCATTTAATTAAACTATTTTTTTTTCTTGCAAGAGGGTAAGATATTAGATGACAATGTGGAAAAAATAATTAGTCTCTGAGAAATGTCTTCCATGCTAAGTCAAAATCTCAAATGGATGTAGTCTGCTCTAGAAGAGTGATGGAGGAAAAGCCATATGTGTTGGTGAAACCTCCTCTTGCCATTATCAAGTCTTTATCATTATTCCAAGGTAGAGAAAATGAAAAACTAAACCCAGAAAAAGTCTTGTCTGTTTTGGTCAGAAAAGCCATGTAACCCTGGGTTTAAAAAAAAATAAAGGGGGGGGGGGGCGGGAGGTGTTTACAGTAATGCTTTATTAACTGCACTTATATTTGGAAGGTAAAAGTAGCAGATTACTTGGTTTGAGATCAGATTTGCTTATTTATTTATTTATTTTCATGGAGATTTTCCATGAATTGCAGAGAATACTTTTTGAAATATGTGTCTGCTTTGGTTGGCTGAAGCAAGCCAGCTGTTCTTCTAATAATCTAAATCAATGACCAACTGCTCAGTATTAGCAGGATGGGTCCATTGCTCAGAGCAGTGCAAACCCTGTATTAATAATGTCCCTAGGTGCTTTAATGGAAGACTTTTTCTGTTCGATTCCAGTTGGCACTTCCAAAACAAAAATTACATTAACTAAATTATCGCTCCCTAACCAAAAAACAACGCAGGCCAAGAGGCAGCCTCGTTCAGCTGTATGAACATGCTGGAAGGCTAAAATCTTCTAACGAAATGTAAGTATCTTGGCATAACGCAGCAAGCAAGTAGTCTGACATGAAATGCTGCTCAGGGCTGACAAAATTCATCAGGTCAATCCTCCTGAGGAAATGAGGGGTAGGGATGTGTGACATCTGGACATTGGAGCTGGGGTTGTGCTTCACCTTCAGCATCAGCCCATCTTTATCAGGAGGATGCTGCTTGCATCTGACAAACAGACATAGCATGAATGATTGCATGCTGAAATGTTCCTGCTCTTCTGTTTTAATTATCTTCATATTTCCACAAACTGCATTTCTGACAGCTTTAAATTTGAGCATCTTAGAAAAGCACCATGCAAAAGATGGCTAACCTGTTCCATTGTGCTTCAAAGTGCAGTGTGAACACTTGGCAAGAATTAATGGAAGTAAGAGAGGTTAAATCTTTCTTTAAACATAGAATCCTATTTAAGTTAATCATATCTTAAAGCATGCAAGTATTCTTGAAAATGATTGCAGACATATTTCATGATTAATTTTAGTTTTTAGAATTTCTCTCTGCTAATCCAAATCAAATGATAACTTTTGTATTGTGATTATGCTCAGGCTTCAACTTGCAGTTTTTCTTTCCCTTTGACTATTTAAAGCAGTCTTTCCTTGACAGAGCAATCTCTCTGCACATGTTGGCTACTGTCTGCTTTAATGGATGCATCTCCTTTTTACATACCTTTTCTGTGGCATGTGGTCTCTCCATCTCTGTCTCTCTCTAAGTAACGTTGGCAATAAACTCATGAAGTCTTTCAGAAATTTATTAGATTGAGTGCTTTATTTATTTATTTATTTTAGCTGGAGGCTGGTGGTTTTGATTTTGTCTTCCGTCTCAGTTCTGCTTAACCACCAGAACATTTTCTCTAGATAAGAGAAAGGAACTTTTTATGGATTGATTCTGAAAACTGTGGTCATTTTGGAGTGATTTTGTGTGCATGTTTGTATGCCTGGTACTGACTACTTCTTACTGGGCAGACAAGTACAGCTGTAGATAGTGGAGTAAGTGCATGTCATGTTCTGTGCTCTGAATATTAATTAAAGTGTTTGCTGGTAGGATTTACTGAAATAAGAAATTGCCTTAAGAAAGCCAGACTGAAAGTGATCAAAAATCTGAAATTCCTGTAGCAAAGAATCCTTTTTTAAAAAAGGTGGAAATAAAACTGGGAACACTGGGAGGGACTAAAAGATAATGCCTTTAGAAATCTGGGATGCTGCTCTTTAGACAGGGGCTCTGCTTTCAATATTAGCTTGGATTGTTTCCTCTCTAAAAATGAGTGCCACTTTCTCTCTCTCTCAAGAACTGAGGTGCTTTTAAAGAGAGCAGCACAACAGAGGTAACACTAAAGCAGTTTACAGGTAGCAGACAGCAAAAGAGAAATTCTGCACTGAAGTTGTAGCAACCGTCAGTATGTATTTGACATATTTGCAAAATGCTTGCTAGCAAGTTCCAGAACTAAAAGTATGTCAGATTGAAGTAAATGATAATTGATCTAATTGATGTATGGCACCATTCTGTAACCAGGAGTTCAGGTTTAGTTTTCTGAAGGGCAAATTGCAATTCACTCTTATATTCCTTTTCATCAGCTGTGATCCTCCTTTCAGCAGGATCTAGGTTTATATTACAGGCTGTTGTCCTGTCTGACAATTTTGGCCAAAATACTGCAGAGGAGATAATATTAAAAAAAAAAAAAAAAAAAAAAGTTGCTTTTTTATTTCCTTTTTTTTTTTTTTTTTTAATATATTCTGTAACTAGAATCTATGTACATGTATATTCTGTGCCTACCATACTGATAAGAAGCGTTGTTTGTAGAATACATTCAGGCACGTGGATTTTGTTTAACTTCTTTTGTGTGGTAGTGAACTAGTGGCAACAGAAAACATGCTGGTGTGCTAGAAAACCAAAGTGCTTGGTTTACAAGTAGGAATCCTGCAGGCTTTATTTAGCTGGAATTTTAATTACAGTGCCAGCTCTCAACTCCTACAATAAAACAGTAGGGAGACCACTATAATTTGACCTCTTACGTTAACATTAACACCAACCTATACAAAAATATAGCTTCAACTTTGAAGAATATATACAGTGGGAGGTAAATTGAAGGAATTCAAGGAACTATAAAGAAAAAAATTCTTCAGATAATGTTTATTTTCCAGAAGTAAAAGTGTGGCCACCAATGCAATGTTGGTGTGCTTGGCTCCCTGTACCCACTTTCTGGTACTCAAAAGCAACTTAAAAACTAAAAAACAAAAATAAAATAAAATAAAAAATCCTGCACTGTTGACTGAAAGGTAGGAAAAGTGTTTTCAGTTTTACCACATCTTGGGCATTGCAGTCCTTCTGCCAGGTTCAGAATAAAGGATGCTACATAAACTATGGAGAAAATGTTGATGTATTGATGACAAAGCCTTCATGTTTCCACAGGAAACTTAATTCAGGAAACTTCAGGTGCCCACTCCTGAATCACTTCTTTTCACTCTTCTGTCTGCTGTCCCTCACCGTATGGTTCAGAGGGGAGTAAGAGCAGTCAGCATTTGTGGATTACACACTGGGCCAAGTGCTCCATCCTGCTGAGTCTCAAAAGAGCAAGGTGGGGTGGGAAGCAGGAACGGACACCCTGTGCAAGGCTTGCATGGGACAGTTGATGCCACTGTGCTGCTGGAATGTGAAATGGGGAATTTTGCACTAGCCTCTGCAGAAGAATGTCAATTTTGACCAGTGGAATAGAGCACCATGAACAGTCACAAGTATGTATGAATTTTGGGTTAATTTTAGCTACAATAGTCCATGAGTTTTGGCATGACAGCTCATTATACATTTTTGGAGATTTTGTCATTGTAGAAAGGTGCTTAAGAATATTTTCCAGGTTTCCTTTGTCTTTTAATACCATTCAGAGCATCATTCAGTCAACTTTAGCTCCTTTTCATGGAACTGAATTGAAGCTGTAAACATAAGAATACTTTAAATGAGTGTTTTTAATGTTCCAGTAATGTTCCAGATTTGAATGTCAAGATTAGAAGTTGCTTTTATGTGACCTAAAATATTTTTGTTTTCATTGCCTATGGTTCCTTTATTTTGCTGCTCATTTGACAGGTGAAGCATGAACTGCGTGAATCTATCTTTAATTGTGTTTCCTGATGTTACGTTTCACGATGCTTTGTGTTATGGATAGCTTCCATTAAAAAGATGCATTATTTCTGTGCTGCCTTATGCTGTATGCCAGATATGCTGAGGAAGAGAAAGAATGAATGAGAACTTGTACTAATTTCCTGGAGTACAATATTTCAGGACTCCTAAACCTCACAGTTAGCAGACCTACTTATAGTTAAAAGTTGCCTTGAAGAGCTGTTGCGCACGTGGTGGTACGTCTGTTTTGCTGTGGGGAGCAGCACAGTTCCAATAATTGCTTTTTTTTGCACGTGAGGAGAGGCTTCCTCTGCTATCACAGTGCTTGAGGGAGGACGGTAAAGTGTTTGCAAGAGATTGCCCACTGGAAGAGAGGAACCAATGTGCAGCTGTGACCCTGTTGACCAAAGAGCTCCCTTAGACCTGAAGGACCAGGCAGCTGTGATGAAAGCACTGGGAGTTTCTTTAATTCCTCTCCAGGAATTCAGGAATTTGTGTTCCGGCATGAAGCCACATGCAAAAAATGATGCAGAGGGTAGGAAGGCAGCTACTGAGTGTTGTGGTCAGGAAGCTTCCCCGAGGTTCATTGTGGCTGCAAGGAAGGCCATGAACCCAGTTGCCTAAGAAAAAGAGTTTGATTGTTTATTTACTATTGTGGGTTTGTTTGTTTTGCATGTCGGGGGGTTGCTTGTTTTATTTGTTATCAATCTTGGCTCTTCCAGGTAAAGGTAGTATTCAGCCTGGTTCGTCTGTGGAGAATCAAATTAAATGTTCTGTAGGCAGAAGAAAATAGGAAATAGGTATTTTTACAATGCTCTAAGGAAAAGAGATCAGTATTCTGGGAGTTATACAGTGTGATATATAACCAAAGAGCTTACTTCTAATTCTTAAGAATAAGGTTTGTGTCGCAGGAAATTCTGTAAAATGATCTTAAATAATGGAGCCAATCAGTTCACTCCTCTGATTAATAAGAAAATACAATGCTCCAAATGTTCTGTAAGATTTGGTGTTTCTTCTGAGAAATGTCTGAGAGATCTTATGCAGGTAGGCAGAGGCATAATGGCATAATAGAATAGCAGCTTCTGCTGACTGTAAATCAAAATAAGAAACTTTATTAAAAATGAGATTATTACTTCTGGCACTTTTATTCTTTGAGACACTCTGTCTTTAATAGCTTCTCCAATAAAGTTAGAAGAAACTGAAGTATAGAAGCTTTAACACTTGCATAATAAATCTATTAGTTTTAATGCTCCTAGAAATATTAGTCATTGACTACTTACTACTGTTTTTATACGTCAGCATCACTTCCCAGAATTGTATGATGCTAACTACAGTTAGCGCTGATAATTAATTGAAATGAAATTACTTGTAATTGAACAAGTGCTGGACATACTTGATTTAACTCTTTCTGGTACCTTAGCTATGCTTTAGATTCTCATTAGCAAGGTACTTAAGCTCTCTCTATGCTTTATACTGAAATTCAATTCTACTTCAATGTAAGAATATGCTTAAGCTCTGGTAGCTTCAGTGGAAGGTTTTGCCATTCTTGAAGGACTGGACTACAGCAGAACTGTAAGGTGACTGTTACCTGTGCAGCCACACAAAATAAAAGGCATACAAGTTTTCTACTGTTTGTGTTTTCTGTGTCAAAGGAAATAATTTGGAGCGATTATGATCTGAACCATATCTACAGCAAGAAATACAGTTTTCCCAGATGGGTGCTGCTTTTGCTAAAGTTTGGTTTTCACACATAAATCTGTGCCCAGACTTGTCTTTTTCCTAGATGCGAGTGGGCCTGGATTTTGGTAACTTAAAAAATTTAGATCCACTGGTCTTTTATATTACCTGGTAATGACCTCTTAAATATAGTGAAGCTCTGGACAAGAATGAACTCTAAAAACAGGTGGAGAAAGCTGGTGCTGCACCCCCGCTGCCCATGGTACATGGGCAAGAGCCCCAGGAAATCAGGTTGGTGGCTGCTGGCAGGGCTCCTGCTGAGGAAGGTGGTGGGGAATGAGCAGTGGCTGCCCCTGGGCTGGGTGGGGAACAGCCCTTGCTAGAACAGCTGCCACAGCCCCCATAAGAACTGACATTTAAAAGTTTCATAAAGATATAAATATTTGCTAAGCGAGATCAAAGGCCAGGCTTAATGCAACCAGGTTATGGTAGGTTACAAGTAAAGGGCATAAAATCACATTCTCTGGCTAGCTTTACTGCTCATACTGGTCTCTAATGCCAGGCCTGTAATACAGTATTGTCCCTAGAGCTCTGGGGATTCAGAAAACCAAGTCACAACCACTGCTTTTAGTTTGTCACCTGTGGAAATGTCTGCATGAATTTAATAGGGCATTGCCAGTTTAGGAATGATGGGAGAGAACCATCTGGAAGATATCTCCTAATGGAAATAAGCACTCCAAATTTCAACAGAAAGATGGTGACTAGAAAGGATAATTAAAGAACCTATTGAGATGAAAACAACATTACCAAAAATCATAGAATCGTCTAGGTGGGAAAAGACCTTAAAGATCACCAAGTCAGTCTGACCTCCTGAGTCCCACCACTAAACCATGACACTTAGTGCCACATCCACACATCTCTTAAACACCTCCAGGGATGGGGACTCCGCCACTTTCCCGGGCAGCCCATTCCAGTGCTTGACCACCCTGTCTGTGAATAAATTCTTCCAAGCTAAACCTCTCCTGGCACAACTTGTGACTGCTGGAGGGAGTAGTTGTGAGATGTGCTGAGTGACAACGTATGCTGAGCCAGCTGTGCGTGGGACTCAGCCAACGAGTGCTGTGTGCAGGAGAGAACAGCACTGTGTGCCTCTCCTGCCTCTCTGGGTCGTAAAACCAAAAGCAACAACAGCAACAAATTCAGTAGAGCCTTCAAAGCAAGACCCAGGCAAATATAGCATGCTAGAGAGCAAACCTCTGCTTTTCTTCTCCTTCCCGTTCTCTCATCTCTTTGCATTTCTCTGTGACATGTTTGTGATGGTCTTCAAAATGTTAGGTACCAGGTAGTGTTTTCTCATCTAGGATTTCCTGAGGAGAGGAGATTTTACTAGGATTTACGTGTGCTGTTGGACCACATAGGAGAGTGAAATCTTTTAACTACACGCATATTCCTTGCTTTACCCTTCTGTTGCCTCTTCCTTCTATTGGAACTGTTGTACTTTAAATGGATTAATTACAAGTGGATCGAACAAAGAAGTGACTCTGGAGGCTGATAGTTTTCCACACGAGGGAATGTTGCTCTTTCAGCCCTTGCTCACCTGAGTACTTATGCTTTGCTAATGCTTTTCAAAAAGAAAATATTAAAGCCATCAGAAGCACTATTGATTTTTAAAATAGGTATATTTATAGATATTTTAATAAGTATTCAGGGAACTGGAACCTGCTTTTGATGTGTGCTGGAGAATACTTGTGTATAATGATTTCAAACTGTGGAAATATTGAAACATCAGCTTCAACAAGCAGAGAAAAAGTACCTCTGGATTTTCTATGGATATTCAAGCTCCATGCTAAAGTATCATTGCTATGATTATCTTTTTTCTTTTCCCCCTGCAATGATTAATTGGATACAACTGAAATGGTTTCAACAAAAGGGGCTGACATAGATTGTTAGTTAGGAAACTTGTGTAAAAAGCAGTGGGGGCAGTGCAAGCTCCAGAAGCTCTGGGCAAGGAGAGCAGCTGAACTGGGTCCTGGTGAATACTGGAGCTACTGGGTACATGGAGAACATCAACCACTCTTTCTCTTCCACCTTATAATCTTATTCTAGAACTTCTTATTTTTCCTACATTTATTAAAAACCCAGCCTTTATTTGTCATTGGGAATATTTTCACTTGCACTGAAAGACTTTTTTTTTTTTTCATTTTGGTAAGAAAATGATTTTTCTTTTGAGTTCAGTTCTAGTGGAACCCTTTCCCTCAATACCTCCTGCTTGGCAGATGAACCAAAAATAAATTATTTGTATAGTTCTAAGGGCGTCAGTAAATTGATTTCCATAGACCACAAGAGTGCATTTCCTCTCTGGAATGCCCTGCAGTGATCATTATTAGTGATAAATGACAACAGGAATTTTGCAGAGAAATTAATAACTTAGAGGTTGCTATGAAATGAGAAAAGCAACATGGATGCCCTTGAAGGATCCCAAGCATCTCTTTCTTTGTGCATCATCTACTTCATGTTCGTTAATAGATTAAAGGAAAGCTATACTCTGATTTATTTGCCATCTGGCTTACGACACAGCACTGCCCTAAAAAGCAAAGGAGGTTATGGAGCCATTTTATCTTGGCGTGCCAGCTTGCATGAGAGCAAGAGATGTGAACAGTTAGTATTTCAGTTGGTCACTTTTTTTTTTCCTCTTTCCTCAGAACAAAGCCAAAGACCTCCACTCAAAGTGATAATGGTTGATTTCTGTGATATCAGTGAATTTAGGACATGTTTCCTCAGCTGTATTTCAGAGACTTCATATGGGAAAACAATGGGAATATCTTCCCTCAAAACTTGTGGACCTGTTATCATAGAATTAATGTTTGTTTAGTGATATCATGGTGGTGAGATATTGATTAGTGATAGGGATTAATTGAGGGGTTATTTTAGTTTCTGAGAATAACATGCATGTTCTGCTAGGTCACCAGGTGTGGTTGTGTACTGCTTTTCCTTGGTTATGTAGTTCTGTAATAAGACACATAGATGCACCCACAAAATTGTGGGTGTTTCTTAAATCTAATAAAATGTTGTCTTCAATCAAATATATCAGTTCCCTGGGAATTTTAAGTAGGCTCCCTGTTCTTTTCCTTACATTAGTCAGCATATTCTTTTCTAATCATAACAGCAGGATGAACAAATAATTTCTAAAGAAGACTTTTTGAATATCAGAATCACATTTGTTTCTAATTAATTAACATCAATTTAAAGTTCCTTTTCTACCATGCTCAAACTAGAAATGGCATTTGCCAGTTCTACTTTCAAAACTGAACTCTGTCAAAGTCTAATGTTTGGTAATGAATGTAAATACACCATTCTGTGTAATTCCTGCCCAATTTTGTGTTAAAAGAAAACTACTTAGAAAGGTTACAGGAACTGAAACAAGGTAGGGAAAAATGTATTTTTGCTAAAGAAGGGTAGAATTATTATTGACTGTATTTTGATCTGGAGCTTCCAAGGGTTTGGTAGAAAACTACCGTGGTATTCTCATGCAACTTTAGAAGAACTGTAGAAAATGCTGAACACTGATATGTCGAATGCCATTTGTAGCTGACTGCATGCAGTTCTGTTTTACCTTTTGGAAAGTAAAATCAATTTCAGATTAACTTTGACAGGGAGGTGCTGAGGTGTGTGAGTCAGCACTTACTCAGATATTTCCACTAGCCTCATGGGAAGACTGAGAATTGTGATGGATATTATCAATAACAGTGCAAGCCTGAAAGTAAAATTGGAAAATTAGGTTAGGAAACACTTTCTTGCCTTGTCCTGGAACACTTCATGAAAAACTAAATTTTCAGTTAAAATTTATCTTGAGGAGATTTAAAACCTTTTCTCGCTGCCCCCTCTGCAAAATGATGCTGTTACAGTTTTTACTGCATTAGGGATTCCATTTTGAAATTTGGAACAGGTTTTTTGAAGTCTTAAACAGCATTAGCGTGTTTGGTATAAGTTGGTATGGCATGAGGGATTTCATTCTTATTATCCAAAATCTCTGAGCTATATTAATAACCCTTTATAATAATCTTTCCACTATTCTGAATTATGTATTTTTTTTTTACAGTAGCTTCATTGCAGAATTCCAGAAGGAAAATAAGCTTTTAGATGTCATCCTGAAACTCTTTACAATTTTGCATATAGTACTGCATATAATTCTGTGAGGACCTAATCATACATCCTTTGAATTCAATGAAACAATTCTCATTGATTTTACTGAGAGCTGGCTGAGGCTCAGTTCAAGCTATTGCCTTGTTATTGAAAGTGTAATAAGCATTTTGATTCAATTTTCAGTCTCTTTTGTGGTTGTATTTTAGCTCTGCTCTGCATGTCGTTCTGCTATATGTAGCAATATATTGGGTACTGCGTTCTCAAATTATAGCTTTTAGGAAGGAAATAGGAGAGAGAACTTGTAAATTAAAAAAAAATATTTTTAATTGCAGATTTAGTTGACTTTTCTTCTGAAAACATAAAGCAAAGAAAAAAACAACAAACAAACAAACAAACAAAACAAACACACACACAAAAAAAAAAAAAAAACAAAACAAAAACAAGAAGAAGAACAACAACAACAACAAAAAAAAAAACACAAACAAAACCAAACAAAAAAATCAAACAACAACAACAAAACCAAACCAAAATAAAATAATTTAGAATACATCATCTTTCCTCTTCGTCAGTGTCAGGCTCCCTTTCACCTGAGGAATGCGAAGCATTGTGTTTGGAGGAACACGGAGTTCTTGCTGGTGCTGTGAGTTAGAGGAGGAATCTGCAAGGTGGGTTTGTGGTCCTGCATGCATGGGTTCCTTTAGCTGAAGTTCCAGAGGTTAACAGCTCTGTTGCATACAGAGGTCTCTGATCATTGATTTTTAGTGGCTGCTGTTACAGCAAGTAAGAGTGGCATTTAAGAGAGACAAAGCACCTTATTAAAGTTAATGTCTTTGATTTGCCTCAAATCATCTGTAATCCATGTAGACTTGTCATAATTTATACCTCGCTTGGTCATAGCAGTAAGTCTAAACTGTCATGTAATCTGCATCAATACTTGTGCACAAGAGAAATTTCATGTACTGCTTACTGAAGTTGTTGTCGTGGTATTTATCTCTTGTTGCCTAGAAGGTTACCCTCAGCTTAATTGGTGTGTCTCATTATTTATATTGCTAGAGGGAAAAAAGGATTAAATATCAGGAGAGAAAGATAACAGACGTTTTGCTTCATAAGATAAATACAAATCAATTTCTGTTTGTTTCTAAACATGATAAATGTGGCCAGGTTTTTCAGCCTTCCCCCCCCCCACCCTCAATGTCTCGAGCCTCCTGAGGATAATCTTAATAGGATAAAGTGGCCTTTGAAAGGCAATTAGCGAGATTCCTATGAACTGGTCCATGCACATGCCGTGCTCAACACCCTTCTGATTAATGCTCATCTTAATTCCATTTCTTGGGATTTATTTACTCATTTCACGTATAATGTATTTAGTTCCTTTAACCCTGCTCTGTGATTTGCAAATACATTGCTGCATTTCAGCTTCACGTATGGCTGAGCTTCTGCCTGTTGCTCTTCTGAGCAGACCACAGCCTGAGTGCAGGCTGGTCACTGCTGACCTGGTGTTGAGTCCCAGCAGCCCAGGGCTGCTTTTCACAAAGGTGGACTAACTAATGAGCTTGATTGCTTTTGTTTTGGGGTAGTTGGAGCTAGGTTTCTTAGGGAGGCACGTATAAATTTTTTTATTTTTTTTTTGGCAGTTAGATAGCACTCTGAAAACCATTGTATGTATCTTTTGATGCTTTGAATTGGGTCCTTTATTAATCTAATACTCAGTTCACTGGTTAATGTTAAATTTTCACAAGAACATTATGCAGCAGTCATGTATAGGCTGTGTGGCAATGCAAAATGACCTTAGATTACAGTGAATGCAATGTCTAATCAATACAGATAATTAACATTGTAATGACACTTATGAAAAATGAGATCAGTGAGGAAGACGGTGTGGTTTTCAGGGCCTAACTCATGGATATGGCCTAACTTATGTGCCATATCCATGAAGATTATTTTTATTTCTTTCTTCCGTATGAAAGAAATTCCAGCATTTGTTGCTCTTTAACCAGTTTCTGTTCATGGCCTCATTTTGAGAATTCCAGGAACAGCCAGGATCCAGTAAAGTGTCCCCCAGCAGATACTTAAGATATATTCAATTAAAAGAGCTCCTTTGGTACTGTAGCTTCTCAGTTCAGGAAGACTCTACCTCCAGGAGGCTTTTGAACTCATTCTGTGTGTTGAAACACCTTTTGTGAGCTGCACTTCTTTTATGTTTATTTCAGTCTTTGGAAATTAGTACAGTGGGGGAAGTGAAGGTCCCTGCCATCCCACGCTTCCTCGAGCCCAAATGATCCAAGTGCCAGCCCACCTACAGCCCAGAAAAAAAGCAAACAAATAGATCTGACCAGAAGGTTTCAGCAAACAGCACTTCCCTCTTGTTCTAAAATTATATGAGATGCAAAACCTGTTTTAAAATTGTCCATTATTGAAATCGCATCCCATTTATGCCACATACAGAAACACTCTGTAGCTGGTAAATAATTCTACCTGCTAGAAGTAATATGACATCTGAGGCAGGGAATACTCTCCTACATCTGTTTTCAGTTAGCGAGAACCTTGGTAGATCACTGCTGGAGATAAATAGAGGAGAACCTTAGTAGATCACTGCTGGAGAAAAATGGAGATTAGTATCTTTTCCAGGCTCTACAGTACTTTATAAAATGAATTATTTTAATTTTAAAACAATGTGCTCTTGAAGGATAAACATGGATAGGGCACTCGGTGCTTGGGAGTTTTGAGTAAGATTGTTTCTTGGGATTGCTTGGGGGCACTTTGCCCTGTGCACACCTGTTGCTACCAAGGCAGAAGGCTGATGCTGAAGGGACCTGTAGGCTCCTATGCTCGCTTTCAGCCCATCATACTAAAAATGGCCTGAACGTTATGGGTCAGATCTGAACGGTATGGAGTTGGTGTCAGCACCAGCTGTTGTATTCCTTCCTCTGTGGGCTCTTCATGGAAATGTTTTCTACTTGGACTTGCATTTAGCTGGTTTCTCTGTATGCTGATCTTCAGCTGTCAGCTCATTTACGGGTAGCATTCATGCAGCACAGTGTATGTGGTGTGTGAATGGGAGCCAGCAATTCGCAAAGTCTTGTTCATGTTGCTCCTTAATGCTCAACAGCTACATCTTACAGTAGTAAATTGAATGTGCCTGGGACTGCTCAATGGCACGAGGGCCAGTTGGCACTGAACTACCTGCGTTTGTACCATTAAATTCTCTTACTCTCACAACCAGGGTGGCTGCACATTGTGTGATCCCTGACCCATGTGCGCTCCCAAGCCAGGTGTGAGAATGCACATAATTAGGCTGCGACAGGGAAGCACAAGCAGAAAATAGGAGCCATACTAAGTGGCATTGAGGGCTTTGGATGAACCTCTTAGCAGCATTTGCTAGATGGAGTGTTTGTTGTTGTTGTTGAGGATTGAAGTATAGAGGGAAAAATTTTAAAGTGGTAAAAGTTGGAGCGTAGGGAAGGTTATAAGACTGTAGGAAATGCATATGATTATGAAGTTAAAACCCTGGAAAAATCACTGCTTTTCCTTGTTCCTGCTTATTGCACGATGCATATAAGTACTTCCAGTTAAGTCACTGAGACTGCTGGCAAACTTATGCAAGTGCTTATGAGGAAAACATATTCTTATGTGGAATGCTGACGGGGAGTTTAGCTAACGATCTATTCAGCTCTGGGTGCCATACACAGATCATGAAACATTTACTTTCAATAATTAACTGTTTTGTACTTTGGGGGATTTTTTGTTTAGATTTTTGTTTTTGTTCTTTTTTAATCCTACTCATGCATCTTGATAAACATGGCTTTCTGCTCTACTCTTGGGGAAAGTTGCAGCTGCAAAGGTTCCTTGAGTTATGCCAATCACTTGCAGATGTTCTTCTGAAAGCAAAAATTAAATAGATTTTCTTGATGCCAATAAATTATAGGAAAATTGTACATACATTCTTATATCTTAAAAAAAAAAAAAAAAAAAAAAAAAGAAAAGAAAAAGAAAAAAAGTGCAGTGGTCAAATGCATCAAATACTGCTAATATAATGATGACCTCTTAGAAGAAAACACATTATGCTGTAGCTGTCTTCATATTATAACTGTGAAATACTGGTATACAAAAGTCAAGCTATTAAGCAGTGGGGAGAAATGAAGTGAAAATAACGTTTGCTTTTGTATGATATGGCTGTTTTGATAGGTCTGCTTCTCTTCCCCCCTTACACCATATTGAGTAATGCTCCTCTTGAAATCATAAAGCATAGAGATAGATCAAACATAAGGTAAGCCTTTGGGAAGTCAAATCCTACTGAATTTTGATGAGTTGGATCAAAATCCCAGTGACCAAAAGCTATTATCCTATGGTAAAAAGGAGCAAAACTGTAGAGAAAAATACACAAGATCCTTGTCCAAACTCCTTATGGTCAGAGCATTAGGAAGTGCCTAAGAAATATCAATTTAGGGACTAGACACTTACTCAGAACTACGATGACTTTTACTTCTTTATACCCCAGCTGCCACAGATTTTATGTGGGTAGGTCATTTGAACCAAGGTGCTCAAAAAGTGTTAAAGTACTACTGATGATCTGGGCCTAGGTATTCCTTTTCACATAAATGTGGAATCAGAATACTTCCTTTCTTTACAAGTGTGTTAGGAGATTGATTAAACTCAATTTTGCAAGTTATTTGGGTGCTGTGATGGGAAAGCTGAAGAATATTAAATATTTGCAAGTGCTGAGTAGATTTCTGTTATGTTCCAGATATTTGCTGGTGAAACAGGACTTCATTCATAGGCCATCACTCTGATAACTTTTTTCTTTTTTACCATTATTTTTTCTACCATATTTCTCCCCCCCCCCCCCCCAAACACACACACACACTTTTTTTATCTCTACAGAATGGAGGAGAAAAAAAAAAAAAAAAAAAAAAAAAAAGAAAATTCATTCTATTTTATACTTATCTCCTTTTAGGGTGCATGGAGAGAAAAAGACCTACTCTAAAATATTTGTGTGAGCTTTGAGAGGTTTAAGAGAAGAAGGGCACATTACCTGGCGTTGAGATGCCATAGCTGTAAGCTATTGCAATGTACTTTAGGAGGAAAGCAGGCTTTAGGTGTTTGATCCTCTGTGATTTTGGTCTTTTGATATGACAGCTGCTTTGAGCATAAATTTTAAGGTTTGATCCCAGTGAACCTTAGTGCCAGGTTAGACTGTGCAGTGATTGCAGCAAGGATGAGATGCATGCTTCCACATTTTGCCCATGTGGAAGGTGACTGATTTCCCGTACCTTGGTGCCTATCCTGGTGAATGTCCTTTGCAAAGCCCACAAGAAGGTGGCCTTGCTAGCTGTGAGTAGCACATCTTTTGTGTTCCTGCTGTTTGCAATACAGCTCTGAGGCAGTGTAGGTTATGTCAGATTGTGTTGTGTTTGCACAGAGAGTTAAACAAACATCTCAAACATTGCCATAATTTTCCTGATTGCCCACTGTATAAACAGCTTGCTGGTAGCCTGTCAATCAACTTCTACTTTAGTGTTACTAATTACAAAGAATCATTAAAATCTGGCTCAAAAAAAGTTGCAAGGCTCGTATCAGAAAAGTCAAAAGGTTCTAAAACATTCCTTGTCTCCTCATGAGATAAAGGTTTTTCAGAAGGCCTTTCAACCTGGAGGATCAAAGAGAGCGTTTTGTTTGTAACATGTACCCATCACTGCTTTGGTTCACTTTAATTGCCATTCTTGTTGGCTGTCTATTAGGAACAAAACTCACCAGTCTCTGCAAAAAGTATAATGTTAGTTTATGAGTAATAGATGATACTGTGTGGAATTTATTGCTGAATATAACTCAGTGTTTGAAGACTTAGACTAAAGTCATGCTAAGAATAATTTTTTGTTCCTCCCTCCCAGCACACTCTAATTAAGAGCAGCGCTTTGCAGTGAGGTGTTATTGTCTCCTTTGAGCCCTGTTCTTGGACTGCTCATTTATAAGGGCTCCCAATGTCTCTGCCAGCTCAGCCTGCATGGAGGAGACCTAATTTGAAATGACTATGCTCTCCAGAGCCCTATTAAATTACCAGCCCTCAAGCCTCCTGAGACTCCTGAACAAAGTCTTAACTTTAAAATACAAATGAAGCAGTTGATATGAGCATGTATGGCAATGCCAGTACATCCCAGACATGTTTGGTAGGCTTCTAATATACGGATCAACAATATCTGTGCCTGGTTCACTGTGAAGCAGGGAAAGTCTGAGCTATGCAGGTGTGCGAGGCAGTTGATCTCTTCTCCTGCGAACAGCCTTACTGAAGAATTGGTTGACTTTTCATAGCTGCTACAAGTCCTTATCTATGTAATGAACAAGTTTAGATGCTTGCAGCAGGTTTTGAGACTGATCTGTATTTGTAAGGGCATTGAATTAGAATTAGCTACAGAATAGAACCAATTTAATCAAGATAGACTCTGTAATTCTTAGTCTGTCAACACGCTAAGTATGCTGACAAAAACCTGTATGTATAATAATTACAAATGGACAAAGTTCAAGTCCTCTTTCCCCCTTCATATGTCTGTTCTGCAATTCTGATAAGTCAATCTTGTTTTTGAGAATTCTCCATTCTTACATAATATAAATTCAGTAGCATCCTTCTCTAAGCTAGTATTTAATTTCTAATCCTTGTAAATGAAAGCCATCTTCTGGGGATGGTTGCAATGGCTGTATCTGTTTTATTTGTTAATTCAGGGTGTATAACTGTCTTCTGATAACTTAGAAATTTCAAATTTATTTTCTTTCATGTATTTATTTTTAGAAATCTTAACGCAGGACGAACTGTATGGCTATTGCTGTTTTGGCTGGTTTTAATCAAAAAGACTACTTAGTATCTGTTTTCAAGTTGACTAGTGGAATGTTGAACATTCTAACTCCATTTGAAGGTTGGAAGGATGAAATCAGGTTTCAAAATGTCCGTTTATTTCATGACTTCTGCTAGATGTTTGCCATTTGCATTAACACTGGGCATCTGCAAATGTGGAGATGCAGACTCAAGGTCAGCAAAACTGAATGCAAAGATTTTGCAAGACTTTTCTGACACTTTATTACAAAATGTGTAGAAAACTGCTGATGTTGTTGGAATTTATGGAAAATTTCAAAGTTGCGAAGAATGTTTTTTTTTATCCTTTTTTTTTCTTTTATTTTGTGTTTGTCATCATTATCAGGCTTTAGAACAGAATTCAGATTTAGCCCATTGTTGAGAGTGCTTGACATTGCCAGGGAGAAGAACTAGACTAAGCAGAAGCTCATGTACATTTTTATAGTCCAGAGGTTTTTCAAAGCGTGCTCTCTCTGCTGTGTGCCTACTTAATTACTTAGTCATTTATCCTCATTCAAAATACTCAGTTGGTTATAGAAGTTATTGCTGTGTTAGGAAGTTTAATTTTTATGTGTACTGTAAACCTTCCAAGAATTGTTTTCCTCTCTAGAAGAATATCTTTCTTCCTGTGTATTGGGATGTTGATCATGCTTATGAGAGTCTTGAACTGTACATCTCTAAATATGTCGCAATCCACTCCTGCCCCCAAAGAATTTGTCAATAGTGTTAGTTTAAAAATATATATATACTTACTAATAAAACCTTTAAAGTATTACTAAACTACTTATGACTGTCAGATTATAGCATGTAATTATTAAAATTAATGTTCCTTAATGGACTTGTTATAGCTGGAAAAGTGTGTAGGTACAGTTAAGGTTGTTTAAGCATTTGTGTTCCATATATTAGTTTTCTTAACTTTTCATATCCAACACTTAATTTTTACCCAGATATTTTTTGTAGTTTTATTGAGGTTGGATTTAATTTTATCTTTGATAACAAAAAAATACAATGAGCAAAACACTCTTCAACTCAAGAAGGAAAACAGTGGTTTTTTTTTGTTTTGTTTTGTTTTGTTTTTTTCCCTAGTAAAAATAAAAATGCCCATTTTCTTTCTGTAAAAACAAATCTTCTGCAGTGTATGGTTCAACTAGTGTAGGAGGACAGCTGGAATTCAGTAAAGTGGTATTACTCATTGTTAAGAAACATTTTTATTTGGGTGAAAGCTGTTTTTGATTTGGCAGTGGTAGGAGACTGTTTAAATAAAATAGTATATTGTGTATGTGGCTTGGTTTATTGGCCAGCGTAGATACAGCATCTAAAGGCTTCAGTATGTTTTAAAGTTCAGGCTCAGGTAAAAACAGCTTAGTTTCTTGTGGCATCGGGTAATGTCTGCCCCAGACCTGTGGGCCTGTTAATCTCCTTCAATAAAATATGATTCCAAAATGCTAAAAAAAAACTTTGTATCATTAAATGAAGAGTAAATTCATGCTATTAAATGCTCAAAATATGAAAGGTAAATTTACATGAAAACTCAGCTTTTTTCTTCCTTGTAAAAATGTTCAGTAATTGCACAGTTGCATCCTATTTGTCAGTGGAGCTTTCTTAGTTATGTTTTATTTTGAGGGCTCAGAGAAATTAGTGTCCATGAAATTAATTTATATCTTAGATGCCTTTCAGAAGGTTATATGAAAATGTTGCCTTCATATTGCTGTGAAATCATTCTAAATAATTGTGCTAAATTATAATAAAAAGCTGTAGGATAGAGAAGACTGAGCATGAGGATAAAGGTCATATATAATTTCTCCTCTGTGATTCATGTGAGGCAATTTGACATTGCACAGTCAACTGAAAGGCATCTTTTTGCAATGGGATAGTTGGAGGCTGAATAACATCTTGACCGCTTTTTCCAGGTCATGCTTCAACTGGCAGTTTGTCTAGAGAGACTTTCTGTCCCTCCTTCTACTGATTCATCTAGGGTGTGGAGTGGAGGGCAATAAAAGATATTGGAACATACTGTGATATGTACTAATTAAGAGACTTGCTATGCTTCTGAAATTGGTTTTGAAGCAGATGTGAAATGATTTTCTCCCAAGTGGACCTACTAACTCTTGCACATGCTGCTAGCTTTCTTGACATAACATTTGTTTATTTGTAGTGTTTCCAGCACATGCTGAAACTTGTTGTGATGAGTGTTGTAGATTGTCACCTGGATTTCTGGGAAAAAAGTTATACAAAGCCTGCATGGGACTGGGGAAAGAGAGCAACCTGCATGGGACTAGGGAAGAACAGGAAAGACTTTGGTGAAAGCAATGGGAAATCAGGCTGAACTCTGACACCACATTGACTGGTTCCCTTGATAAATCATTCTGTGATAGAAGCATGGAGCCTTCTGCCCAGGCAGCATGTCAAGCGTAGTGACAGAAATCACTCTAATATGATACACTTCCAAGAAAGAATTGGTTGAACATGCAAATAAATCAACGTCTAGAAACAACACGAACAAGCTGTGTGCTGACATATCGATCTTTGAGGTTACTGGATTGCAAGACAACTGACAAACTGTGGAAGCAGTTTCTACTGCTAGATTGTGCACTCATCTAATCCAGGAGGGGAAAGGGCAGCCTCTGGGCTGCAATTGCAGATGGAGCCCAGCAACACTTGTACACAGAATTGTAAGGCTTGAGAAACTTGTTCTCTTAGGAATGCATGGCAAAATCACTCCAAGGCCAGTGCACAGCAAAAGCATATTTAAAAAAAAAAAAAAAAAAAAAAAAAAAGGCGCCTAAGTGATTGTCCAGGGTACACAAAGATGGAAAACATCTATGGCTTAAATGGGAAATGTCTTGTATTTCATGGTAACAGTGGGAGCAGTCAACTTTCTGGAGTAAAGAGCCTGTAATGATATATAAAGAATCTGGTGGTTCATTAAACAGTGTGTGATGCATAAAGACTTTCTGTGAGAAAAGTATTTATAAGATATTTAAGGGGGAGCAGCAAAAATGATCTAGAGAAATTGTGGAACCAAGAAGCTAGCTCATAACTTTCAGGTTGGTGTATCTGATTCCTGTCTTGCTTTTATCCTTAATCATTGTTTCCAGGGTATACTTAAGGCAATTATCCACAGATTTACTTTTTTTTTCTTTCCAAAAAGGGTTGAGCGTATGCTGTGCATATTAAACAGTCACCACAGTGTGTTTTTGTCAAAACAGATGATTATGAACATGGTAAAACATGCTTTTCAGTTCACTTGTGTTGGATTAGGATTTTAATATATTTTCTTTGAATATGTATTTCAAGATTCATTTTTTCATTCCATTTTCATGAAGTGAAATATTTTTTGCAGCTTTTTCTGGTTTCTCTGCCTGTCACCTTCACTGGATATCTGCACCATACTTACAATATTTCTGCATAGACTGACCTATTAGTTCAAAAAAGAACTACATGTTTTAAACTGATCTAGGTTTCTGAAGCAATTGTAACAACTGCTTTTGAATGGCTCAGTTGCAGTTTTCATTCTGATACTATATGAAAGCTCAAGTTTCTACAAAGCTGTGAATGTAAGTCATTAAAAGTAACTGGTAATTATTCTCTAATAAACATAGTAGAAAGTACCCGGAAACCTTAGGGGACATAGACATTGCCTGCAGATTGATTAATAAAAATCTCAGGACGCTTAAAATTCAGCCTGAAAATAAACGTGTATTTATTTATGTATTTGAGTCTGTTCCAAATTAACAGGTCTGTTGTGATCAAATTTGCTGTTTACTAACTACTAACTATCCTTTGCTCATTATCTTTCAACAGACTATTGCACATTAGGGGAAAACAGTTATTCCTTATCAACACTTAATTTCAGTTAGAAATACTTAAAGCCTCAAATATCTACTTTTTTTTTTTTTTTTTCCAATTCCAAGTAGCTAAATATTTGATATCTTAATTGTCTGCTTTTTATTTTATTTTGCTTGTAAACACTTGAGCATATGTAAAATTTAGTGCATCTACATTGTGCAAGAACCAAACCACCCAAAAACAGTTAGCCAGCATTCTGTCCTCATGAATGATGTGTACAACGTATGCTTCCCAGTTTGTCCAGTATATTATTTTCTTTCTTGAATGCATTTTGCTAAATCAAAGGTGTTTGTTGAAAGATGCAAGCAGAAAAGACAGAAGTGTTACAGCTGGAATATTTGAGAAAAGAGCCAAGAAAATACTTCTCATAGTAAAGCCACATTCATGGTTGCTTTCTGGTTTCAAGTGGTTTGTTTTTTATAAGTTTAAGGCCAGGTTCAAAAGCGAGCATTGAGCCAAAACGGGACCCTGAGGCAGAGAAAACAGAGGGAGTTTGGGTGAGCTCCTTAGTTTTGTTCAGGGATTGTAAGAAACCTGATAAGCATGCCAGGGTACGACGTCAAAGCAGCATGTAAACTGTGGTTAGCAGTCTGGTAAGCCAGAGATGGAGGTAATTGGATCAGGAGAAATACATTCCAAATACAAGGGAGGGAAAAGAAGAGTGAAAGGAGGAAAAATCTGAACTCAAACTGCTGTAAATATTAGCTTCACATTTGCATGGAAGAGTACCAAGCTTTCTTTGAAGAATTTATTTTTGTGCCATTGAAAAACACATACTGCTGTGACTTTCTGAGTGAGAATTGTTACAAATCTTCAAATCATTTGGTCTTGCTGCTGTTGCTGTGCGGGAGTATTTGATTAAAAGGGATGTTAAAGATGTTAAAAATGCAGTTTACATTCAGCCTTTGATGAATATGAAAGCTAATATTTTCATTATTAAAAATGTTACTTTTTTTTTTCATTTGTCATGTAGTCCCTAAGATTGTTGTAAAGCAGGAGAGGTTGTATATTTTGGAAGGCTGCTAAATGTCTTCCAGTTGAGGCATAAGCTTTTTAGGCTAGTCCTCTCTCTACTAAATCTCTGCACCTGAAGGCATGACTGGACCTTGGATGTTGATACTGGGGAAATTGTTAGCAAATGAAATAAGTGTACAGATGCATAGTTTTATCCCACCTTTCTCTAGCACTTATTTGAGATGACAGTGTGAGGTGTATCAGGAGTCTAGTAGGTGACTATTGTTATCAATGCAGAGAAACAGGCACTGTTGGAGCAATTTAGCCTTCCTGAGAACTACAATATCACAATCTATGGAGGTGACCCACCCAGTGACTATGGAGGGGCCTTACAGTGACTCAGCTCCTGTTAGAGATTTTTTATAGGCCTAAATTAAGTAGAAGAGGTCTATGTTTCCATGCATTTACTTTGGTTTACTCGATCCTCATTATGACAGGCTGGATTCTGCCAGTGTTTCAAGCTGGAGTGCATCAGTTTCTTATAGGTATGAACACAGTAATCCCCTGCTGAGGGCACTGCTGGCTTGGGGGTGCTTTCCCGTCGGGAAAAGGGACAGTTAAGGTTATTAAATGCAGCTGGTACAGCTAGATATAAACCACTGTCTGCTAGTGTACCATAAATCATGCTGCCCCCAAGACAGTAAAAATTGCATGCCATGGCCTACACCCAGCAAGCCTCCACTGTTTTCCCTTTTTAATGCAAACCATCCCATTATGAAATACATTGTAGTTTATCATGTACTGGATGCTCTTGCACCATGCCAACTCTGCTGGCATGAAGATCAATGCAACAGGCACACCATAACCTCTAATACTCTGGTTTCTGCTGTTGCACCGAGTTAGATAACCAGCTGAAAATTGCTGCACGTTCTATTTAGTTTTTCCTGATTTTATTTTATTTTTTTTTTCAAACAACTAGCTTTTTAAAAATAAACTGATAAAAAAGCCTGCTCCCTGCTGATATGGTAGTCACATTTGTTATTGCATTGTGTGCTAGGTGGGGACGAGTGTTCTGTTACTAATGGTTTAAGTCATGACTAATGTTATGTGCCAACAACAGAGATACCGATTCAAATTTAAATAAACTACCAAGGCAGTGTTTTACAGGATGTGTTTCTTGTTGGCAATTTGTTGTTCCTGACAGCCTAGGATCCTCGGGCTGTTATGCCAGCCACTGGGATTAGAACACACAGTCTGGGTTTATAAATGTTTCAAAACTGCCATGATGGAACAGCAGAATTTTAACTTATTTATTTATTTTTTTTTTTTTCCTTAAGGTAATCAGGTATTCTTTTGGAATTGGTTAATATGAAAGAAGCCAGATTTGGTGGGATTTGGTTTTATTTTTGATGAGCATCACTGTTAATACTTTGGTATTCAGAATTTGATCTGTAAATGTTGGGCCAACGTGAGCTGTGGTGTGCAGTGCAATGTTATGCTGCCAGGTCAGGTTCCTGTGTTAAATCTGAAACCTTTTATTCGTGCATACAAACAAACTTCTCCTCTGGTGGAGAGTGCTCTTGAAGCACTAAGCACTTTTGACCATTTTCTGGTCACAAAAGCTGTGACAATTCAGGGATCATGATGGTTCAGAACAGTTCCAAAAGGTACATGGCTATTTTAGCCAGATGCTACAGGAGTTGCTCTTACATAGAAATACTCCAGTGTATGTACTTTAATCTGAGTCCTGCTTCAGTTAAGTCATATTGGCAACATATCTGTCAGAGGTTTTATGAAGAATATTATTGTTATAGCCATGTTGCTCTCAGAATATTAACAGGATAAAATTTTTTGATGTGGAAGCATATTATAATAATTGAAATAATTGGAAGAAAGACAAACTGCTGGCTTCACAAGCCAGTCTTCAGATCTTAAGCAGAGGGAGCAAAATTCATTCTCCAAGCAGATCTAGGAACAGTATTTTCAGGCCAGATTAGCTCTGTTACTTCTGTAAAGTGTTGATTGTAATCACAAAATTTGGTCCATCTCTTGTCACATCTGTATTTGTTGAGGCCTAGTGACCTAGATTATGATTTGTTATGGTAAGTGGTAACACACAGAAATAGCTGAGGTCTCCGTGTGCTGGGTGTGATGTGAAGGTAAACGTTAAGGCAGCTCCAGATCCAACTCTTTACAGCCACCAGGCAATGCTTTGCTTTTCTTATGCTGCTCCCTACAATCTGTCAACTTCTGTCCGCTGCAACAGAGAAGGCTGTCAAACCTGGGAAGCTACAGGAAGAAAAGCTTCTATTTCCAGAAGACTATTCTACTTCATATGGCAGCAGATTTTGTGGGAAACGGCCTCTTTGAGGCAAACAAATGGTGGAAGTCCCTCTAGGTGAGGTAGACCACTTCTTCACAGCTCTGTTTAAATATTGAGGGCTTTCTTGCTGAATACATTACAAAACCATTCAATATTTTGCATTGGACATTCCCTAAGGACAATGAAAGCATGTCTTGAATTTCAGAGTGTTGGTTTTGGACAGTCTGACTTAATTTGTTTTTAATTAGAGCAATTCTTTTTAATGGGTTAGCACAGGACATAGCTGTTTGAGCTGAACTCCGCTGGGGCCTTCACCTTTATGACACCAGTGCTTCAAAATGTCCCCCTGACAGATTCTCACAAACTCTTTTGTAGAGTTTGACGTATTTTGTTATCTTTTACTGGAAACACTTCACAAGTGTCTGTCCACAGACATTCAATTCCAAATCTCCAAATTAAAAACAGTTCTAAAGAAATACATGATAGATTGGTGCTTTTTATCTATGTCCATTCATGAAGTGAGATTAGATGAAAGGCATTTTTATACAAAATGGGGTCACAATATATTTTTGTATCTTTGTACTATCTAAAATGTCAAAGTTAAATTTATCAGATGAATGCTTTGTGGTAGTGTAACAAACAGCTTATCAATCTGTTTATGATTTATTAAATCCTTTGATATGCCTGATGCTGTTGCTACTACTATAATACTTGATATCGCTCATGCCAACTTGTTTTTATTTAGGGGTCTTTTATGTTAGACCTGGTGTTTAGGAATAATAACATGGCCTATATTTGTGTTTCATGAGCTTTTGCTCACCTGAGTATTTTAAACTCTGTAAAGAATTGAGTCTATAGCCCAATACATTGTGGAACTTATACATTTTTAACATGATTACTTCAAAATATCACAAGCTTGTGATATCTACCACCATATTCAAGTCTTTTATTTTTTTGAGGCAGTACACTCCAGTTCACAGAGAGAAAAACAAACAAAAAAAAAAACAACCCACAACCTTGTGATCTTATTCGCACGGTATAAGTGAAACGTATTGCTCAGGGCTGCAAACTGTGCCAGTATTAATGAAGTTATTTTTATAGTCATTTTTTTCCTAGAAAATTATCCAGAATCATAGTTTGGTATAGTTATTGAGAATGATTTTTGTCATTGCTGCAGAAATACTGTTTTGAGGCTATTGGTCTCAAAGGAATAAGGATTAAAATATATTCTTAGAATGCTTTTTACTTTTTATTCAATGTTTTTATTTTTGACCAGGATGTCAACTCAGTGCTTTAATTAACATTTATTTTTATGGTGATGAACTGATGTTTTTGTTGTTGGATTTCTTTTTTTTTTTTTTTTTTTTTTTTTTTTTTTGGGGGGGGTGGAGGTGGGGGAGTGTTATCTTCTCCACTCCTTCCACTTCCACAGCCTTCTCCACTCCTACCCATCTAAGCCCCAACCAAAACATTAGTTGTGTATGGGATAGCCATATCTATTATTAACTGGTGAAATACTATTGAAAACAGTGGCACTGCACTCACTTTTATCAAGTAGGATGTTTGTACTCTCATTTTAGAGCTCTCTGATAATTTCTACAGACTTTCTTTAGTAATTGCATTTATAAAACTCAAATCCTCTTCCCCTGGAAGCTATAGCAAAAGTCCATTATAGCCAAGAATAAAGTGGTGGATTAGAATCAGGAAACAAGAATTCATTGGATATATGTTGGATTTCCTTCTTGTGATGTTTTGCACACAGTCATCTTCATAAAGGTACACTAAAAAAGTGCAAATATTGTTTTCCTACTTAGTGTTTCAAATTTGATGCATCTCAAAGCTTTTCTGGAAGATCGTTAAATGTTTCTGCTGATGTTGAAGACTTAGGTAAAAGTTTTTTACTGCAATTTGGCAGCAAGTCTAACCTTGCTGACCAAGGGCTGTATCCCACATGGCTTAGTATTTGAGCAGCCCCTGTGAAGCCAGAGGGAACAGCTGGCCTTTTGGAGAGAGCATTTCGATACGTTCAGAATTTCAGCAGTTCAGAATTAGCTTCTGATAAACCCAGCTTGCAAGGGATCTATTCTTAGCTTTGCTCAAGTGTGAAAGGTTTAGCTCTTCCTAAGGCAGAATTAACCACTAAAAATCTCTATTATGGGATTGAGTATTTTTATTTTTTTAAGTGAAAGCTTGAAAAAACAAAACAACAACAACAACAACAACAAAAAACAAAACTAAATTATACCCCATTAAATAAATACCCTGGCTGTATGTAATTCTGCTGCCCTCAGTTTTCTGATCATTGAAAATTTGTGTGTAAATATACGTGGCATTGGAATTATTGTGATCAAGTAGGATTTATTCCTTAGACCCAGAAGGAAGCAATTCATTATCTAACCATGATTTAATTCATTACTGTCATTCAGAGTAGAGGACAATATGCTTGTTAGATTCCACAGAAGCTATGGCAGTCCTCACCTTTCTTTTTTCCAGTACAGTAAGAGTTGTAAGCCTGCTTTAAGTATTATGCTTTATCTTAGTATTCGGTATCTAACTCCTGCTGCTGCATAAGATATCTTTTCTGTGTAGCTTTCAGTGATGAATAGAGGATTATTGTACAACATGCAAACCAGTGCACTTTCACACACAGTTTTGAAAGCTTGACGCTCTCATGAATTTCATTTTATCTGGAAACAGAGTCAGTCGTTTGATTATATGGCCTAACAATAATAATAAAATACAAAGCCAAAGTTGGGTTAGCTTCTGCCTGGAACTACCTGAAATTCTTATTTTCTTTGCCTTTCAGTGCAGAGTTATTTTTCAGGCATGCTGGGCCCTAGATAGAATACTCACATTAATTAATTGCTCATAACAGACAGATATATTAGTCAATAAATATTTTTTGTGGGTAATTAAACTGAAACATGAAGTTGAGGCACCCAGACATAGGAATAACTGTGAATGTATTGCAAATTCTTGTGTTTCTTTTCTACTAGATAACAAGAACGAGGGAACATTTTGTGTATCAAATGGGTAAAAATAATGGGGAAAAAACTCATTTACTGTTGCTCCAGAGTGTTTGCTGCTTGCTTACTTGTTCCACTGTTAAGAGTTAGGTTGGTGACCAAGGGCCTTTACACCTTCACAAAAAATAAAAAGCCACTCCCTCCCCCAAATAAAAGAAAAAACAACAGCCAAAAAACAAACAAACAAACAAAAAAACACAACTGCCACAATATTCTCACATTCAGAAAGGGAAATAAGGTTTCTCTGAATTTCATTAATGTGTTTTCTTAATGCTTTAGGGTTACTCCCAGCAGCTTAACCCTCAAAACCATGCAACAAAAGTAACATTATCTATAGACTTCAGAGTTACCAAGAGGTATTTTTCTGAGTTATTTAAACAGATCCAATAGTGACAAATCACTTTGACCAAAGCTATTTTCCATACAGTTCAGACTGTGTTAAAAGCTGTGCTATAATACCTATGTTGAAAGCCTATATTGAAAGCTGTGATCACTTATTTTATGTTAAAATATCTTCCTGCATGTAGTACCTTCCTGTTTAGTCACGATTCTGAGAAAATTTATGAATTCACATTAAAAAAAAAAAAAAAAAAAAAGCTTGTATTTTCCCCCTTCATTAGGCACTCCTCTAAGGATGCCTTATTATAACTTTGGCAGCACAGCAGGATTTATAATACTGAATACATTGTGTCAGCTCTCTTGTTTGCAGGAGGATAAAGTTCAATTATTCAGAGCTTTGCTTTAAATCCTTCCATTGTTGTACAATTAAAGGCATTCCTTTTTTAGTACTAAAACTAATACTTCAAGAAAGTAAGCTTTCAAGATGAAGCATGTGGGGTTTATGTATTACAGGTAATATATTGAGTTTGTACGAAACACACCAAGCCTATGAGAATAGCACGTGGCTGAGGAATCAAGGTTGAACACAGTTTCAGTTCATTTGGGCCCTTAACTCTTTGCCTTGACTGAAGACCATGCTCAGGTTGCAGAAAGTCCATTGACTGTATGGACTGGAGAGACGTTTTTTTTTCTTCTTTCTGTGCTTAATCATCATACTAAATACATAACTTTAGCTAGATTTTATGTAAATAAGTATTAGTGAGGGGAATTATTCCAGTGGACTCAAGCTATTTACCTGGGCCTTGTGGAAATATAAAACTAATTCTGGGGGGATACAGAGGACTTAAAAGTCCTAGTAGTTTTTATTTTTCCTCTTTTTTTTTTTTTTTTTTTTTTTTTTTTTTTTCCTGAGGGTAGAAGAGAACATAATATGTGTTAGTATGGGTGTTGAGTAAACTCATGTTCCAGGAAGCCTGCAAAGATTTGGATAGTGCATGAAGGAGATATTGAATTAATAGATGTATTATTTTAAATCAGGGTTAGTCATCTCAAAAGCAAAATCTGTATAGTTAGTGAAGTTCTTGCTTTAGTCTTTATTTATTTATTTATTTATTTATTTATTTATTTTTTAAGAGGCTGAATCTCAAGCAGGAATAGTCAACGTGTTGCCTGGAGCCGGAACGCTTGGCTTCACTTGACAGTCACTTCATCAAACTGCAAACTCAGTTCCATGTCTGGTACATTTGAAAACTACTCTTTGGACAATGGACAATCTACATAGACAGTTTTCTTGTGCATTTGGGCTCTGTTGTCTTGATAGATTTTTAGTTAGGCCTATAACTTGGTCATGTGACATCTAGACCACCAGTTTTCCATAAAATTCAAGGAATTTGAGTTTTTCAAGAGAAATTTAAGTACTTATTTCTTTGTTTCTCACTGAGCTCCCTAAGCTCCTTGAATCCTTATTTCTTATGATCTGAAAATAGGAGAGTTCTGAAATATTTCACTAACTTGAAAAGAAGTGTTCCATCTGACAAGTTCATTGCCTAATGCAAGTCCCAGAATTCATGTCTAAAGCCTATATTACAGCTTTGTAGCTAAAAGCAAGCTTGGAAATAAATAGATATTCACAGTCTTGGAGTGCAATAAAGAAACAGCAATTTTCGGTGTTGTGTTAGCATTGCTCATATTCTGTTCATATGACCTTTTCCTTTTTGTGGTAACTTGTATATTTTATATTAGTATCTCAACTTGTATATACATTATTTATCATAATAATGTTAACAAACACTGGAAAATTGACTACACACTAATATTTCCATGATTTCATAACTTAAAGACAATCCCAGTTTAGAAATATGATGAAAATTGCTGGCTTTTTTGAGGGCTATTTATTTAGTGAGCTATTTTTTGTTAATGCTTTTCTTCCACTGATTTTCTCACTGTAAGAAAATTTGCATAACTGGAGAATTTACAGATTGCTGGTATAGTAATAAAACAGGTGTTCATATAGATTTCAGAAAGTATCCTAATCAGCCTTTCACCAAACTGAAACCCTAATGTTACAGATGTGCCATCAGAGTTCTGCTCTTCTGTACAGCCCAAACTCTACTGCAGTTACATGCTGCCAGCCTAAAGCTGCCCGATAAGTCAGTTGTTAAGTAGCTTAGTGCATTATTTATAACCAGAACATCAGTTAAGATAAAGACTACACTATGCAGTGCTCTGCCCAGAAGTGTTCAGCCTAATTACAAAGTCAAGTGGTTTTGCAGACAAGGAAAAAGCCATAGGGCAGCTCTGTGCACAGCCCAGTTGGTTTTGAGTTACTTGTTAGCTACCCGTGAGTTTTTCTTCTATGCGTTTCCATTACTAGCAAAGGAATAAATTTGTTTCTGAAAGGAATGAGATTGAGGAGGCTCCCTCCCCCATTACTGTTGCTGATCCTTCTGTGAAGGACCTAAATAATGCCTTTACCTTTCTGGAAAGCTGCCCTTTTCATCTGTTTGTACAGTTATCAGATCCCAGCTTTTGTTTTCTCTTAGCCAAGCCTGATATATTTGTCTCTCTCAGTCATTACCTTAGATCAATATTTCTAACCCCTTGATTATTTGTATTTCTCCTCAGTGACTTGTCAATAACTCCATGCAAGGGAGTGCAATATTCCAGATGCCGTTGTATCAGAGCTATAAAAAGCATGATTACTGTCTTCCTCCATCAAGTGTGCTACTGCTGTAACTACTGCCTGAACAAATATAATTTTTCCCTTTGCCATGTATGGTACAATACATGCTTTGCCCCTCTGTGGGTTGAATTCAGGATAATATTTCCTGTGCCCCCATGTGCACACTGAGCAGCTATATAATGAGGGTATTTTATTTGTATTTATTGTTCCCCATTACAAGTGATGCTTAAATATAATTCTTTAGAAAACCAGGAAAAGACCTGGCCCAAATTCTACTTTAAACAGTGGAAGACATTCCTTTGATTTCAGAAGATTTTGAGTCAGGCCCTTAATATAGCACTTCAGGTACTATCATCAAGTAATAGTTTTAAATATTGTCTTTCTCTCAGTAGCAATTGCTCTTTCATTGTGGATCAAGATGCACATGTTGGGTTCTACATTTTAAACTTGTGCAGTCCACAGAAGTTGCAACTATTTTTTGACTTTTATTTGTATTATTGAATATAATGTAGTCAGAAAAAAAAAAAATGAATTTATACTTTATCCTTGGGGAAGAAGCATTTCTTGAAATCGTTATTTCAGAGCTCTTCAAAGATCAAAGGCTTGGAAAACTTTGAGGAAGAGTAAAGGCTACATATATATTTAAGTATCTATATATATTAATCAAAATGTGTTTTTTCCTTTGAAAGCTTGGGGAGGGAATGGAGGAGAAGAGTTTCTAAGAGGTGATCTTAGAATATATTAGGATATATCTTTAAGAGTAGGTTAAATAGTGTCTTCCAGACACGGGATTCATAATATTTTGACTCTTATGTGTCAAGAATTCATTTCATAGTGCATTTATCCACACGTACTTTTTTTTTTTTTTTTTTTTTTTTTGAGTTACTTGGCTGAAAGTAATTTGGTAGCCAACAGTAGTGATCCTAAAGAAAACAGGATTTTAATTAAAGCAGTATATAATGGTGACCTAGTTACTATTGTTTATTAATGTGAGTAGATGATAAAATCCAAGAGAAAATTGCAAAGAACGTGGGGATTTTAATTAAATGAGTAGAAGTGAGTAATATTTCCAGTGTGGAATCATCACATGCCAGATGTATTATTTTTTAAAATAGAAGAAGATATTAGACTGTTTGGAAAGTCAACTAAGATTGACAGATAGTATGCTGGACAAGCAAAACTAGGCACAAAGTTACTTATGTTCCCATGAATTAGTGTCTGTAAAAAGGCTGGGACAATAAAATTGGAAGGCTGGATACCTGGCTAGGAATGAGTTCTTAATTCATCATCCAATTTACCCAAATAACTGAAGCTAATGAGTACTCCTTTTTCATACTCTGAGGGCCCATGTGTTTGACGTTAAATATGTACTTGATCGCTTTGCTTGACATTAAATATTCAATGCATGGATAGGTCCTTTGACTTCAAAAGGATTATTGGTGTACTTATATAATACATGGATTTGAGCATTCTATTAAATTGGGCAAATAATACTTGATGGCATCTTAAAGGATGAGATCCAAATCCAACACTTCACTTGCTAGTACCACATGAAACTTCAGTGACTCTAAGATATTTATTGCTTGCTGGACAGGTTTGTAACCTGTTTTAGTTCACTACATGCCGGAGGATAATTTGGTTGAAACTTTTTTTTTTTTTCAGCTCCATAACTTATAAATTATGAAGAAATGTCTAACAAAAATGAGGGTGTTACATTTTCTACTTTATTTAAATGAATATTTGACTATCATGCTTATATACAGAAATAAGGTCCAATATTTTAGCATTTATGGTACTCTGAGAGTAAGAAAGTACTGGACAAATGAGGTGGCCATGCTTGATAGACAAAAACAGCTTTTTTTTTTTTTTTTTTTTTTTTTTTTTTTTTTTTTTTTTACTTATTTTAGGGCAAGAAGTTCCTTTTCCTTTTTCTTCTTTAAATAATGAGAATTTGCTGGTAGGTTTAAAATTTCATAACTTTCTTCTAAGGGAAGGATATTACTATTTGCAGTTTTTCCCCTTGTTTCCTCAACAACACCTCCAAAACAAGTGGCTTTTATGCTCATCTCTGGAAATTGAGTTTAGTTCTTCACACAGAAGGAATGAGAAAGCGCTTTTTACCTACCAGCAACGTTTGTACTTTACTGTAGTAGAAAGTACAGTACACCTCTTGGAAATAATTTTGTTTGGTGCTATAATTGTTGTTCTCAATAAATAAGCCATTTTAGAGTGACTAAGGGAGGCATGTTGTGCATCAGATACACCATGAATGAGCTTATATTCTGTTATAAAAATATATTATTTTTATAAAAATATATATTTATAAAAATATATTCTGTTATAAGAATATTCATCTTATATTCTGTTATCCTTTATCTGCTTAGCTAGATGAATGTCAAGAGATCATGGTTTTGGTGGATTGGTTCAAGAACAACAGTATCATTTTCACTTAACTGTGTATGTATTTGTGTTTTGGGAGCCTCTGCTCATACAATCAATTTTTATTATTTGTATGACAATGATATTGAGATCCCTGAGAAAAAAGCACTCTCCATTTACGTTAAAAATAAAAGTAGAAGGGAACTCTTCCCATATTAATTTGAAGTTTAAATCTCAACTCACCAATTGCTGGGACTTTTTGCCAATATTTTTAAGCCAGGTATTTGGGTAAATATCTAGTTAAAGTAGTCTAGATGTTGTATACAGCAAAATTGCAGTAATAGACTGACACAAATCAAAATCACAAAAACATGTTAAATGCATTTTTTTCATTTTGATTTCTCATCTTTCTGATTCAGAAGCCTAGAAAATGTGCTATCTCAATATAGATCTGAATCATCTCGTTGAATGAAAATATAAAAGGAGCAGGGATATGCTTCTATTCAATACTCTTAATATTGAGTAATTATTTAATTAAAATCTATTTTTGTATCTGAGATGAGATTATGTAGTGCCAATAACCTTGTTCAAGGGTGAAATTTAACATTAAAATAGAAAAGAGATGTGAAATCTCCCAATGATGAATCAATAATCAATCAGTAACACTCCCTAATTAAGTGCCAATCAGTTCTAATCATTGCATAATGCACTGTAAAACCATTTAGCCTAGAAAAGACTCCACTATCTCTTTCAAACAGTAACTTGTAATATCACAGAATGCATTTTAAAGTTGTCTTAAAATACTGCTGGTACAGTTCTGAGGCTTTCCAGGAGAATGAGAAAATTAATTCTATTATTTTCTAATAAAATTTATTTTCTAAATAATTCTATTATTCTAAATTTATTTTTCTCTTACTGTATGTTAGCTATCTTTAAAAAAAAAAAAAATAATAATAATAATAATAATACCCTGGTCTTTTACTTTAGTTATTTGGGTTTTCATTTGCATCCAAGTTTTTTTTCTCGTGCAGTTATAAGGTCATCTGTTGGAACTGAGTTGATCATGAAACAAAAACTGATATGGATTAAGTGCTTATTTTGGTTATATCTCATTCTGTATAAAATGTCCATGTCTTCATTCTGGAAATTTTCTTGAAGATTAATCCTTCCATGGTAGAATAGTTATGATACTTATCTAATTCAACTATTAGAAGGTATCTTATGAAGTATTTGGACAGAATGGATGGTGTTAACTAAATATGTACCTCTATTTATTCAGGTTGCAATGCTATGTCAAAGTGTAGAATAACAATGTATTTTGAAAATGCACTTTTAGAAGACTAAGGGAAGCATATCAAGTGTTTATTATCAATCTCATTTTTTTTTTTAAGTATTTATTTCTTTTATCTTTTTTTTTCTTTTTCTGTGTCTTAGTTTTAACATTCAAAATCGCCTGTCTACAAGAGAATAGAAGCCTTAACTAAGGTTCTTGGAATGATTTTGAAAATACTGTCGTACTTCCTACTCTGAAATTAGTAGTTTCTTCTGCTTCCATTGATCTGAAGCAAAGATGAGCCCTTGGCAAGGAGCTTACCTTGTACCTTCTCTTACAACTGACTTCCATTAATTAAAACTATGAAGTCAGAATACTCATTAAGTAGTTTAGTAGCAGATACTTAATTGCAGTGAGACTCAGGTCTTTGCTACAGCAAAAGAAACTTACAATTTAGCTTGTGCTTCATGCAAATGAAAACGCCCTGAACTACTACAAGTTGCTAAAGATGATTGTCAACTGTACTCCCCCTTCATGCCAAAAAGACAGCTACTGCTGAAGGTCATAAAAACAGGCAAACATGACTACTAGAATTGCCCAATAAATTAGACTTGTGATTAAAGGTTAAAGATTTTCTCTCAATCAATTTATCAAAACCTTTTTCACTTCAAAGCAGAAACCACTCCCTTTCCAAGGCTGTAGTATGTATCCTGTAGTATGCATCTGTTCAGTTTATTGAAACCTTCTAGGAAATAATGTTCTTTCTTATTGCAGTAAAGTGGTTGGGATTTATGGAGAGTCCGAATGGTGTGATCAGAGAAGTATCTGGCTATTACACTTGTGATTTCAGTGAAGACCCAGTAAAATACTGCCTTTGGAAGGGAGGAAAATATTGCAATGAAATGCAGAACGTGACCCCAGTAAACTTATGTTAAATTTATTTTTAAAGCATCTCTTCACACAACATATCTTGCCATTTTTTTATCAAATGGGCCAATTTTACTGTTGCAATTCTTGGTGAAACACTTAATTCCTATTTTACGTTTTGTCTGTGCTGGTTGGGTAAGTATATTCTTGTTACCTCAATATACTCCCTGGCCAATAGGATTAAGCTATATTGCAGTGGGAATTTCAGGTTTGGGTTAGTTAAAGTAAGATGTATGTTGATGTTTACACTTTTGTCTTTGTTTAAACAAGTGTAAGTTGAAGGAAATGGATTTGTTTTTGCAATTCTGCTTTCCTTCTCTTTCATGTTTTAATGAGATCTGTATTTCCAATTTGTAATTAGAAATGAATGTCTTTCATTACATTGTAAGGTCAACAAACATGTTTGTATTTTCACTAATTAACATCTTACTTTGGAGGAAACTTAACAATTACATATCCATAGAGGGGACCCCTAAGATCACTTCATTCTACCTACTGTATTCACACATCAGGTGGTTTCCTTGAAGTGGTTCATTTGACCCTGGCATTTTTGTTACTTAAAAAACAACAACAACAACAACAAAAAAGCCGGTATTGGCAAGCTGAGAAGAAATTCAATTTCAACCCTTGCACGTATCTTACTTTATTTTGTTTTCCAAAGCAAAGTGGAGCGTCCATCTTACTCCCTGTATTGCTACTTAGAGCTCGTGATCAAGTCAACCTGTAAACATTTCTTTGGCAAGCCCTATAAACTAAACTGATTGCTGTTCCTGAGCTGTCACTGTAAAAGGCATGCCTTGCAATCCTCAGTCATTCTTTTGCTCCTCACTGACTACCTCATTTTATCAATATCCTTCTGGAAGTTAAAATGGTCTTACAAGCATGAAGCCAAAGCAGAGTCTGTGTGGGGGACAACCTCTTCAGAATGAACTGAAAATAACGGAAAAATATCCAGGCTTTAACTACAGTGTATTATATATACATAACAGTCACACCTTTGTCAAAACACATACTCTTTTACACTGAGGCCAAAATAAAAACATGCATGTGTTCTGATAATGAAGATTTTTCTTAATAATCAAAAATTAGGTCTAGTTTATTCTGCTTCACTAAATTTTTTAAAGGTTTTTGAGTCATATTTTTTCCATCACTATTATCAGCAGATTGAAAATATAGTAAACTGAACATATGTTTTTTTGCTGTTCTGATCAGACTTGTAATAGAACATCACATAGAATCAATATGGAAACAAGCAGCCACAGTGACAGCTATATATATATATATTTTTTTTTTTTTGAAAAGGCAACTTTCATTTGTTGTTAATTTTACTTAGAAGCAAATTATATTCTACAGTGATGGCTTACCTGCTGATATTTGAATAAAGCAATCTCAGAATTTTTCTTTTTACATTATACTTCTGTAGCACATACAAATGATTACCATCAGCTTTCAAAGGCCAAATTTTCAGCTGGAGTAAATCAGGATATGTCTATTATAATCAACGTTGCTCTGATTTACATCAGCTGGCCCTAAATATAGCAGGCATGCTGTAGCTTTTTATTTTTAAGCAGAACTCCCCTGTTGAATTAAACAGAGACTTCTATTCAAAAATCGATGGCACAACAGACCTCACAGACTTTATTTTAAAACACAAATGATTTTTTAGTTTTAAATCTATATACAAAAATAGATTTCCCTTTGCATTTTCCCCCAATTACTCATAGCATCAGTATTGCTCTATTTACATAAATGTATCAGTGTGTATCTCCAGCTCCATTTGAAAGAATTAAACTTGAAGTTTTGTAACGTGTTTTTGTTGCTTATTGGTTGCTAAATAGAAAGACATGGTAACAGCACAGTCATGATAGAATCATATAATTTTTTTCAGATGTGTTGCAATATATCACATATATTTAAATACAAGTTCAGGCTAGGTTCTTTTCAGTAATAGTTACCAAACAGTAGAATAGTTACATATCTACACAAAGTGCTTATTTTGAAAATTCAAAATTCATATAGGTGTGACTGTGTATGGGACAGATAATGACTTATCCTTTGCAGGATTGTTTTATTTACTGGGCACACCAGAGCATCTGAAAATACTTTTTATTTTAAATAAACATTTATATTAAGAAACAGATTGGTTTCTGCTGAATGCTCTTCAGGCTTGCATCAAACTTTTCTGGACTCAAAGAAATAATCAAGTATATGGAACAACTTAAACATCAAGGATCTATTTGTTTCTTGAAAATATGTACTTCCCTAGAGAGAAAGACAATCCTTTTGTTTCACCAACTGCAAAACTTGGGTAATTTTGACTTTGAGTCTTTGACCTTCTCCTGCTATACACATTTGGACAAATAAACACTTCCACACCCAAAGACTGCAGAGCAGAGTTGCGAACAAAACCTGCCAATTTTCCATTTTCAATCAGGTTACATTTACATGAAAGATAATGGCTTACAAGTTGATGTCAGCGCTTCTCTTGCATTCTGATAATTCATTTCTTTTGAATTGAGAAGAAATTATATTTAAGAGCATAAAGAGCACCAGGACTTTTTGTAAATTATAGACAAATTAAGAAACTTTTAAAAGGATGACTCAGTCTACTAACCTGTCTTTTTCCTCATTTAAAAATGAACCCTACAACAGCTTAAAGCCCAAACAGGCATTTTTAAAAGCATGTATTTTCTTCTAGGATTATATAACCAAAGTCAGTGAGAGAAAAGCACTTAAAGTTGGTACATGTTGTATATGACATTAAAGCTAATTTAATTTGCACTCTTTGTAAAATGTTGTATTTCCAGTATTACAATAAAAACAGCAAAATATGTCATGTTTTGCAAACTTAGTTTAGTTTCTAAAACATCTTAAATGGTGTGTATACAGTGATATTATTTCTTTGGCTTATATATGTTTTTAAAAAAAGTTATGTTCATGTTCTTATCCTTTTGCTAGTGACATGATAGTTGAAGGAGGCAATACTGCAATAGCCAATAACTATATTTAATCTATACGTGTTTCAATGAAAACACAAAATTCTAAATTGTACATTTGCCATTCCTGTACCTTGTTTCATTTATGTGAAGTGCATTGTTTGTATCCCAGAACACGTTCTGGAATTAAATAGTATGAAGAAAACAGCACAATAGAAATCTGGGTTTTTGTAATTTAAATATTTTGAGTAGTGAATGAATTTTAAAAGTCTGTCTTTTGGCCAGTAACAGCAGGAGAAAAAAACTTTAAAAGGAGCTGATAAAAGGAAATGTTAAGAAAGATTTGGGGTGGGTGGAAAGAATGCTTAATGGAAGAGAGAGGTAAAGTAGTGCAGTGTGAGAGTAAATCCAATTTGGGATACATTATAACATCTGCCAAATGGGGGAGTGTGACTGAAAACACCTTGTGAACTTATATTTGCTTTGCTACTTACTAATTCACAGAATCACAAATTATAAGCTTCCAGATGAGGGAGCTCTCTTGGGAAATTCAGCTGGGACAATTGTATCAAAAATTGCAAGTGCTGGTTGAAGCTCTGTTTACTTGAGGTGAATGCCAGAAGCTACTGCTTTATGTTCAGAAAACTGTATTTAGCACAGTCTTGAAACAAGGCTGTTCTTATGTGCATTGGCAGGAAATCAGTTCAAACGCAGCTTCACTGCTAACACATGTAAGGTCTGTATGGGGTTTCCATCAAGCCCCATATAAAAGTCCAGGGAAAACTCTGGGGCATTCAAATTCTTGTATTTTTTTTTATGACACAACTACACGGCATTAAAAAGCAGCTCAAGAAGCTGTTATGGCTGCTACAAAATATAGTCTTAACAGTGCTGATACCTACAGTGTATTCAGTATCCTCTTGTGTGTCTTTGACTGTATATGTATTTTCATTCTGCTTTAATCATGGAGCCTTAGAGAGGAATTGTTAGTCTAATCAGCTTTCTATACTTGTGCAGTCTGATTAATGTCTACTCGGGTAGGTTGTTTGTAGTATACTAAAGATCTTCATGCTATGGTCTCAGCTGTGGCGTTTTTAGTGTTCAATGCCTAGTGATAAACAGGCCAACTGCTGAACAGACGCGTTAACCATTATTACTCGTAAGTGCTGCCTCAGCTGGCTGTGAGGGAGTCGCTGCTGGATCTGGGTCTACAGTCAGGGTCTGGAAGTTGCGATGGGTTGTCATCTGTAGAGAGGCCCTGTTAGAGGTTGTAGATACTGAAGATCCAAAGCACCACAGGCAACACTTTTTTTTTTCTTTCTAATATATTCTTGATTTGATTGCAATAATGTGTTCCTCCTCTGTATCTTCTGGTGTTGTCTCCAATTCCAATTTATGCACATTGGGGAAAGTTCTGTTTGTTTGCCCAAAGTATTAAAGGAATTGAGGTTCTTGATGAATTCTGTAACTCAGCCAACTATTCAATAGTGGCCAAATCTAGTTACAGTTTTGTGCTGGCTGTCAGAAGGGGATTGTCTGATATGAGCAGTAGACATTCCAGGTGTTCCACCATTAGGTCTTTTCCTAGTTTATCCAGGTATGGAGCTCCAAAGAGCACAATACTCCACATCCAGCTTGGGGATCTTCCCATACCCTTCCTGCCTTTGCCAAGGAACTTTGTGATTTTGAATAACACGAGTTCCCAATGGAAGAGAGAGTAAAATAAGTGCTACCATTTTGTGAATGTTCTTTGATGGAAAGTTAGCAAGGATATTCCACTGTTTCCTGGGAAGATGAACTGTTGAATATACATATATATATATATATATATATATATTCTTTTTTTTTTTTTTTTTCTTGTGCAAAGGTACAGGTAAAGGCTATGGTAACATCAAAGAGTTTTGAGAGTGTCACCTGAAAACTATCAGAGCCTTTAAAGCTTTTGTATAGCTTTTGCTTTTTATTTCCAGCCTTTATGGTTAAATACTGCGTCTGCTACGCTGAAGTTGTAGGAGAAGTATGACATCAGGCATCATTGACTCCATGCTAATTGACCTTTTTTTTATCCTCTTCACTGTTAACCACAACACTTACATCACTGTGTAGATCAGGTTAGTCAGCCTTGGAGCAAGGGGTAAGAATTTTTCCTGTAGCATAACACATCTTTTGTGATTCAATTCCTGACCTAACTGTGGATGTAGAAGCAATTTGTTCACTGAAAAAGCTATTAATCTGGGCTGTTTCATACTATGTCCACTACTCAGGACCATACGTGGTGAGAAGGGCAGAGAACATGCTTAATGGACCTGTATGAATCATTTTGTCATCTTCCTGGAGGCTAGGTCTGTACAGAATTTCTTGTAATTATATTTTGCCTTCAATGTTGAAACGTCCTCAAGCATCTGGAAAAATTGATATGCAGTTATCAATATTTCAAATATTAACTGCCATGATACAATCTCTCAGAGCAGAAATACCTTTATCTCAGTTAGTATTGTAGTTCAGGCCTACCTTGGTTAAAATTTAAGTAACTCTAAAACATTGAGCTAGCTGTATTTTGTTTAATAAAAATGTGGGAGACTTTAAAGAGTGGCCACTGGAGCAATCTCATTTTGACAGAATACCTTCAATTATCTTTCTGCTTTGCACTGTCTGTTTTAGAGTTGCAGCCCTGGGAACTGTATTGAGCACAAAACTGAATAAGGGCAATGGTTGCATTGCAGTACTGCCATATCAACCTAAGCAGGCGGGGGTTTTTTGAGTTACAGAGTGGAATTTGTCTGGGTATCTGTCGTGGTTCCGCTCGAGTGGGCAGCCGAGCTCCACCACAGCCGCTCTCTCACTCCCCCTCCTCAAAGAGGAATGGGGAGAAAATATGTGAAAAAGGGCTCAAGGATTGAGATAAGGACGAGAAAATCACGCAATAATTATTGTAACGGGCAAAACGGACTCGGCATAAGGAGATAGTAAGATTTATTGCCTACAACTAACAAGCGAGAGAAGTGAGAAAACAAAGGAAAAAGCAAACCAAAAGCACCTTCCCCCCCCATCCACCTTCTTCCACCTCCTCCCCCCGAGCGGCGCAGGGGAACGGGGAATGGGGGTTATGGTCAGTCTACAGCACTTCTTCTCTGCCGCTCCTTCTCGGTCACTCTCGTCCCCTGTGCTGTGGGGTCCCACCCACGGGATGCAGTCCTTGATGAACTGATCCGGCGTGGGCTTCCCACAGGCAGCAGCTCTTCCAGAACTGCTCCAGCTATGGGTCCGTACCACGGGGTCCATCCCTCAGGAGAAAACTGCTCCAACCTGGCTCCCCTACGGGCAGCAGCTCCTGCCAGATCACCTGTTCCTGCATGGTCTCCTCTCCACGGGCTACAGGTCCGGCCTGGAATCTGCTCCGGCAGGGGTCTTCCACAGGCGGCAGCCTCCGTCGGTGCAGGGCCACCTGCTCCACCGTGGTCTCCTCCATGGGCTGCAGCATGGGACCCTGCTCCACCGTGGTACTCCATGGGCTGCAGGGGGACATCCTGCTTCACCATGGTCCTCACCACAGGCCGCAGGGGACTTCTGCTCCGGCGCCTGGAGCACCTCTCCCCCTCCCTCTACACTGACCTTGGCACCTGCAGGCTGTTTCTCACTCCCTTGACTCTCCCGGCTGCTGTCTGGTGCAGCGTTTTTTCCCTGTCTTAAATATGCTCTCACAGAGGCGCAAAACAACATCACTTATTGGCTTGGATCTGGAAAACAATGGGGCCCTTCCCAAACATGGGGCAGCTTCTAGATCTTTCTCACAGAAACCACCCCTATGGCTCCCTGCTACCAAAACCTTGCCACGTAAACCCACTACAGTATCTTAAGCTTTTGAAGTTGTTTCCGTGTTAACTTCTTCAGTTTTTTTCCTTTGTGGACTCAGCAGCAAAGTTGAGGCCTTACAGTGGTGCGGTTGTGCTATGTGTGTAACTAGGCCTGTGGAATCTAGTTCTGTACTTCTAAGCCCTGGCTATGAGAGATCTTTCTTCAGAAGACAGATACTACAGTTATGCCTAATTTCAGCTACTTTTCTTCCACAATCCTTTTCCTCAAAGGTGTACATGTTATCTCTGTCTCAGTAGCAGTCTGTCACAGGGGGGCCCGTTCATTAATGTTCTGTAGGTCATGTAGCAAATGTGGTGGAGGGCTTCCTGCATAGCTCAAATTCCTGCTCTGCTTCACTTCAATTTTTGTATTTCCTGTACAATCAGTGGAGAATGAAACTCCTAAAAACTTCCAGATGTAGATTCAGTCCATCTTATGCATTTTCAAACCTATCTCTTATTTCCAGCTTTTAAGTCAAGCTGTTGAAAATGGTCAGAAAACTTCCCTTTCAAAAGCATCAGGCCTCAACAAGAATGTTAACTCCATTTGCTCAAAATCTGGGTTGAGCCACCTTCTGTGGTGAGGGGAAGGATTTGACTGACCACTTCTACCCTAGTGAAGGGATATAAATGCTTTCGTTTGTGAATCCAATGGGGAACCTGAACAGGAAATCAACAGGAAAAGTCCAATTGATGAAATGGTACAGAAACAGGCCATTATATGTTTATATTTCTCTTTCAAAGGTGAGTTAGTCACCAAAGTGACTTTTTTTCTAAAACTAATAAGCATCTTTTCCCTACTAAAAGTGAACAAACAGTTGCATGTATGATCTTCATTACTATGCCCTCCCTTCATTTGGCAGCATCTTCTAGACAGTACTTTTTAAACTTGAATGCATGCACCAAAAATAATAATGCTAATAAAGGGACACAGACCCCTTAGTTGCTTGGTTATTTATACGTACTTTGTACTTTTTGCAGTATCACACTGACATTTTATGCTTTCCTCTAGCAATATATTTTATGGAATAATTGCTTTGGGTGGAATGAAATTAACTGTTCAAATATTTGACTTTCTTTTCTTACTCTACTTTATAACATACAGCCTTGCATTCTTTCCCAGAATGAATTCCTGAAAGACAGAAGTGTTCTTCCTACCTAAGATTATAAAAGTCAGATGGAAGGATTTATTTTCCTAGTTGTATCATTTTGTAGGCTAGAGGAAGAAAGCTGAGAAACCTAACCGTCATGTCCTTGATATGTTAAGAGAAGGATTTGCCTTACATAGGTTAGGAGGATTTGACCTTAAAGTTATTTCTCAAAGGATAAAAAATTATTTTATTTCTTATTTTTTCTCCTAATAGCGGCTATTACTTCAAAACTGTCTTGCTATTTTGTAGTCTATAAAAAAGGCCAAAGAGGCACCTTTTCTGTAAATTGAAGTAAATCTTAAGCTTGTAGGGAAATGGAAGTTCTCACAACTCTGTTCCCACAGTATAGTAGTGATTGGTCCAAATGCATGGAAACCTCTGCATGGAGGGGAAAACCTTAAAACCATCACTACTCTATATAAAGAAGATTTTATTTCCATTTTTATTTTTAATTTTTGCAAAGTGGCTGGTTTGATAAAACAATGGGATGCTATAGGATGCTGTGACAGCTATATTGTCAGTTACTCTTCTCTTTGTGGACGTGGTGCAGTGCTATGTATATATTGTCAGCGATTTCAGAGCCTTGCTAGAGTTGTCCAAGCCTGAGGGAGAGGCTAGCATTTCTACTAGGTGAACTGTTTGCTGCTGAAGTTGAAAGTGCAGAAACAGGAGTGTGAAGTCTGAATGTGTGTTGAGACTTAAAGGAACTAAGCCTTGAGATATCATGCCAAAACTTGTTTAGAGCCCATACCTGGTTCTTGATACTGAGGAGAGTCTGTGAGTGTTTGTGCCTAATATAATCCTTCACTATGAGCATCTGGTCTTACTCTTATGTCTTAGCTTCTGTACTCATATTTCTCCAGTTTCTGTCTTCTCCCTCTGTTCTGCCTCAAGTAACTCCCCAAATACTGTTCTCCCTTGTCTTTGTGTCACTATTCACAGTGCGTAAGGAACAGAAGACAAGTTATGTCATTTCAGACACTTTTGAAAACCCTGCTTGAATAATTTATGCTTCAGTTGTGATAATACTTCAAAGGAAAAGTGGCCTTAGCGTTGGCCAAGAATTTCAGATATATGTGAGCTTGGTAGTAGCATACTCAGTGAAATGATGCAATATTTTTTTTCTTTGTTTGCAGTATAATCAAGGTAGAGTATGAAGTGTTTTGTATAACTATTTGTGTCCTGTGCCTCACTGGGAGAGAATTATACCTCAAAAGCCCCTTTTGTTTCCCATTCACTAGTATAATTTACCAAGGAATTCCTCCCTTTTACATTTTTTTTTTTTTTTCCCCATCAGAATAATAACAACAACAACAACAAAAAGTATGGTAGACTGCAGTTATTGAGACAGGCTTCAGTAGCCTTTCTTAGGGCTAGAGGAGTGGAAGAGCCCATGAATTCACTTTCAACTCATTGTTTGGAAAATGGTCAGTGGAAAAGTTTGTTGAACAGACAAATATATTTTTTATGTATTGAAGTGCTATCTCAGCCCCGCTGGAATTATTTTGATGAGAGCTTTCCTTTGCTCTTTCCTTTTTTGTGAGGATTGTCTCTTTCTCAGAGAATGATGCTGTGCATGGGTAGCTTGCTGACCATATGGAGCATTGGGAGTATTTTGTTGAATGCTCCATGACAAATAAATCTTTCACTTTTCAGCACAGTTATTGAGTTACTTAGCTTCGTGCCTTGTGTGGCATGCTGTTTTTGAATTCTGTTGCAATAATACAGTTTTCTGCTCCTGAGACCCAAATAATATTGCTTTTGGGGAGTACTCTCTATAGCCACCAAGCATGATTCTTTGGCCAGCATAGGTAGGTATGAAGAACATTTAACAAAGCAAGTATTTGCTGGTAAGGCCTAAACTATCAGAAAAGAGTTGTCAATGAGGAAAGAAAAGTGTTAAAGATGGACTATAATATGCTGCTCACAGTAATATAGAAAGGAGACTTTAATAAATGCAAGCTCAAGTCAACAACATTGTGTTGAAGGCAGCTGTCAAGTTTATAGAAAATATAGTCATGAAGCTATCATTTATGCTTTTGTAATGTATAACTTAGAGAAAAGCTCACAATGGAAGAGCACAGTAACTAATTGACAGCTCAGAGGTTGGGATTTTTTGTTTTGCTTTGGTTTTGCAGAATCTGTGTTAAAAGTCCATAAGTGCTTGCTTTTTCTTTTGTGATTCTAGATTGAAATCAATGAGTTTTGTTTCCTTAGTTAACATTAATTAGGTGGGATTGTGGAATCTTTTAAGCTGGTCTTTAAGATCCAAATTGGCTGTTTCCTGGTTTTAATGACACCTTATACATTGTTGAAGGTGTTACATAAATGTGGCAAGCTAGTGTGTTTTTAACTACCTAAATTAACACTTCCAGCAACATTCGGGAAGATAAATGGCCTTTCAGCCTTATCTGGAAGCTCTAGTTTCTTGCATGTAAGGCTATTATTTAGCTATTCAGGAGAAAAGAGGGGCTCTACTTTTAAAGTCAAAACAATCAGGCCCAGATTTGCAGAACTTCACACACACTCAAGTGCATATTGGTCTCAAAAGTACACAAACAATTATGGTAAGCAAACACACCGATGATCCATTAGGTACCCAAATAGACATCTGTGCCTGCAACTGAGGGGAGTACGTGCCTAACTGCTTCAGCATTTATTTAATATATCAGGACTTTACATGAGATCCCATCACCTTGCTCAGGTCTTTCCAGTGTGTGCCAGAGGAACTACAGAGGATGTACATATTTCCTTAAAGTGTTCAGATTGGGGAAAGACAGCTATCATTTCTTCAGCTATTGGTAATCAGGACACATAACTTGAGTTGTTTATAAATTCAGATACTTATTGGTTTAGCATCATGGAGAAACTAGAGAACAAAGATGTTCCTGCCAATCTACCTGACCACAGATTCATGGGAACACCACTAACTCTTTACTAAAAATTTATTAACTCTATAATAAATATGGGGAGAAGTTTCAAATGGAAACTACAGTGTTAGTATTTGTCACAAAGGAGACATTTGCAGAAATGCTTCACATTTTTAATACAAAATTATATGAGGTTATGTAACTATTTAGTTGCAGAGCATGGCTTAACTAATGCATGTTAGCATTACAAATTGTACATCTGAAGGTTTGTGCAGAAGAGATTTCAAACCAATCCAAGCACAAGATAGGAAAAATATTTGAGAAATTCTTGTGATTACCAATATTTGTAATTGGTTCCATGGTTTACATACTATTTGAGAAGTTCCACTGATGGGAGTTTCACCTGCAATTGCTAGCAATCTTTTATAAAAGCATAGCCTAAAATCATTCTCTTCTTTTGTTGTTGTTTTTCAATTATATTATGGAGCTAAGCAAGGGAGCTAAGGAAGCACTGCCTTATTACTTCTACAGAAACATAAATGTTTTCTTTACCCTGCTAAGTCCAAATGTAAGATCTGAACATGTTGATGCAGGAAAATCAATTCATTTAGTAGGGGGAAAAAAAAAAAAAAAAAAAAAAAAAAAGTATTTTCTATTACCTTGCAAGATTCTTTATTTCTGATGGAAATAATTATTTTTTTTCCCCAATAAGTATCAGGAGTCATCAGTGTGTTTGGAATGGAGGTTATTCTTATACTAAAATGAACCGTGCTTTTGAATGTGAGAGAGTTGAAAGATGTGGAAAAAATATAAATCATTTTAATGCCATTCAGAAGGGGGCCTGACTAATCAGTGTTTTGTTAGTGGCTCCTTGCTGTTTGGAGGACAGAATAGTATAATTTAGTGAAATATTTGCACTACAATGCTTGCAAATTTGGGAAAGTGGAATTTGGATTAAGCCAGGATTATTTTTGATCTTATCCCTCTCTGCATTTTTTTGGTGAATGTGAGCGGTGCTGACATACGTGCATAAAGGAGATGGCTTATTTTCTTTGAAGTGTCAATAACATTGTCAGGCATTTATCTAAGTAAACACACAGCAGAATGATTAAGTCAGGGTGAAGCTGAATGTATGAGATACAAATTAATTTCAGCATTGTTTATAATCTGTACACTACATAAAATGGGGAATGCTTAGCACGGGGGAAAAGTACTGAGCTATGTAAAAAACGTCAAGATGAGATATGAGAAATTAGTTGTTATGTAATGAGTTTTGGAAAGAAGCCCTGGTTTGAATCCGTAAAATCATTAGCAAAGACATTTCCTTACACCAGGATGATGTCACCTGTATTTGAAGAATGGCATTTCCAGGGCTTCACAAAATGCTGAGGAATCTATACAGCACTGCGGCTAAGGGGGGATGTTGTCTACTACACGTGTATCTTGCACCTGGCACAGGAAAGCTCTCCATCTTCTCCAGAATCTTTGGGCAATATATAATTATGAAAAAAAAGAAAGGTGAGAAGGAACAGTATTTCCGTAAAGACCAGTATGCTGGTATAGTTGCATATCAATTCTACAAAATATCTTCAAATTAGAACCTAACAAAACCTTCTGAGATCAATGCAAGAGCCCCTTTGTATTAATAGGCTTGAGCTCAGATTTCTAATTAGTTCTGTCAGTGGAGGCAAAAGAACTTACAACAGGCAAGTATTTGTTTCCTCTTTACAGGGGAAAAGCATAAATGTTCAGGCTAAAAGCTATAGACAGATGAAGAACCATTTGTTCTGAATCTCCCCTCTAAAGCAACAAGTGAACAAAAACTTGAAGCTGTGTTTATTTCAATGATGACAGTAAAGCAGACATTTCCTAGAAAGCATGGGGTGAAGCTGAACTTCAAACTCCATTTAAAAAGACCTCTCATGCCATCTGATTACATGACAATGTAATTTTCTGCTTTATTAAATACCTAGCTAATGTTGTATTGAAAACTTCAGCACATATTGTTTGGTTAATATCTAAGTTGTGTTTGTACATAAGATGGTTACAGCTATTTTGATACCACTCATTATTAAAAAGAAAGTCTGTACATAAAATACAATGTAAAGATTTATTTTTAGTTTTATGTTTAAGGCATTTATTTAAAAACACAGCAAAAACAATTTTCAAAAATAGAGGCAAATAGTTAAATTACTTCTTCAAGAAGGCAACATCATCCTATATTTATAGTTTGGTAAACATAACATTAATCAGCTGGAAAATGTTCAGCAAAATATAAAACCGTTATGGGCTCTAGTTCAGAGAAATATACGTAGTGAAACATATATAGCTTCTGTACTTCAAAAGGCAATGCAAAGCTGCAGAACCTGTGGGAAAATCAATTTTCTGCGGCATCAGTGGCTTGCACAAATTTTTGCAGAGCACCATCTAGATTACTTTTTTTTTTTTTTTTTTTTTTTTTTTTTTTTTTTTAATTTAACTGATTTACTTCTGTTCCTCTATTTATTATCTGGGCTGCAAAAGCATTCAGGTTGATCCTTCAAGTACCATTAAAATACTCCTATAAAAGCAAGTAAAAATAAAAGGTTGGTTCTGCTGAAAGAAGCAGCGTCTCTTGTTTGAAGTTGTATGAGATGCATATTTCTTCTTCTGTTTTGCTTTCATATGCTATGGCTTCAAGCCCGATTTCTGCTGCAAATCAGGACGCAGTGTTTTGGGAATCTCTATCAACTCTGAGCGGTCCCAGTAAGAGACCTCACTGGGTAATTCTCTCAATGACATCCCACGTTCCTGTGGATGTTTCTGAAGAGGGATGACTAATTCCCCAGCTCAGTAACATGCATGCTCATCTTTGTACCAAAAGGCAATTATCAGACAGCTGCAATTTGATCAAATCTTCATTGAAGGCAATATACTGAACCTGCCTACACACATTTGTCCTGCTGAGAAGAGTGACAAAATGTGTCCCCAGTATAGTTTTTACGGGTCTCTGTTCTGCAGCAGGATGATTTTTTGAGAATCATCCCTAGAGAATGAGCATGCTATCTTCCCTTCTTTGATGTGCTGCCTAGGGACATCAAAGAAAAACTTATATACAAAATACATCCTCTTATTAAATGCTTTGTTTATAAACCACAGCTACAATTACTAACATAATTTTAGGTTGATATTTGAGATTACATTTGATTTAATTTTTAGATTATTTTACTATTTCTCTCAGTGTTTTTCATTCCTATCATTATAAAGGTGCATTTCTTACATAAACTTCATTCCTGAAATAAGCAGTCTGAACACAGTGCATAATCTACCCTTATTTCACAAGACGATACTTTCTTATTTGGATCTTTTCAGTTGAGTGCCCTCTCCATCACTGCTGGCGTTTACTGTTTTGAAGAGAGACGAATGTATTACAGTAAGCGGTGTGGCTTTACTGGCTTGCAAATATTGTTCAACCTTGTGAAGCAAGATCAGGCTCTCTAATGTAAAATGCATTACTACTAACACCGGCAGACTCAATTATAGTCTTTCTCTTCCAAGATACATCTTCTGAAAAAGTGATGGGAAAAGTAAACTTTTAAAAGTTTGAAAGAATGGTGAATTTTGCAGCTTGCAATGTTTTTTGTGGCCCTTTTTTTTTTTTTTCTTCCTGTTCCCCCTTCTGCCCTGTGTTTAACCAGGCAGTAGTCAGGCCACGCTTGTGGATGGGAAAAAATGGTTCAGTAGTAAAGGTGCTAATGTAGATTGACATGAAGCTTTGCAGAGTTTGAGATGGAAGTGGCCTAAAGTCATGACAATCTTCAATTGTGTTAATGTTGAGGTGAAAAATTTTTTTCTTTCACTCTTTCACTTGAGTTTGAACCGGATACAGTGAAACACTTGGGAGAAATCTTGGGGAGGAAAAAAAAAAAAGACCAAAAACCCCCAGTAGTAACGCAACCAAAGAGCAAGAAACCCTGGAACTCACAACAGGGGGACTCAGCTTTTGCTTTGGTACTGATGTATCTCTGTCTGTAAGTTTCACGGCCTCTTTTTGGCACGTGATCTGTAGTGGCAGCCGTGTGGGCTTCCCCATGGGGGTGTGCAAGAGCCCCAGGTTCTAGAGAAGAGGGACTTCTGGCAGAGGTAACCCAATGGGATGCCAGGGTGCTGCAGCCAACAGCAGAGCACCCCCTCCTGGTATTAGATTCATAGATTCAACCTCTATGCCCTGAACCTGCTATTTAGAAGGGGCTGGTCCCTGTCGTATCTTTCTGTCTCTTTTGGACTCTTTAGCTGTGAGCTGTTGGGTTACCCATGACGTGTTGCACGTCCAGCTTAAGGACAGCTTGCGCAGCAACCAGCTGGGATTGGCAGCAAGAGCCCTCCTGCCTCAGGCAACAGCAGCACCTTTATAAATGGTCGAAAATACAGGCAGATAATGTCCAAGAACTCTCCTTTCTTTCCTGTGTATTTTAGTAATGGCGTTGGCACTGAAAATAACTAAAATAATGACACTGAAACATCCATTGAAGCAAAATATAGCTGCGTCTCCACTAGAGCTTTTGTCTGTATGGAAATGTCAGAAAACATTATATTCAGAGCACAAATTGCAAGTATAGACCTGACAAAGTAAATTTTGAACTGTGTACTCAAGTGTAATGCTTGAAACATATTCCAAATTGGCAAGTTGCAACCAATCATGGAACACAACCAGTGCTCCAAAAAACTGACAGAGCCCATGTTGAAATCTGAATAATCGCAACTGCATTTTCATAGTAATTTAAATGGAAGAAGCATTGGCAGAAATTCATGAATAATTTACATATAAGAATTTAGCAATCTATAGTGAATAGAAAAATAAATGGCAAACCCAATAAATAAATGATTATTCTGAATTATTTGCTCTGCTCTGGTGTTTGCTAAGGAGTGTCTTTTTTGGACTTTCTTAAAACGCTGCATTTTAAATTCATACTTTTCAGGTAAATGCTGCCTTAAAGGAATAGCATAAATATATATATTTGCTGGGGGAGGGGGAGGGAGTGGAACAATGTCAACCTGTAACATAGATTGTTTTATTGGAGGTGCGTATAAAAAGATCTTATATTACATGCAGCAGCTGCAATCACAAAATTTGTAACCTTAATGAGAAATGTTAGTGTATACATATATAATGGTGAGCTATGCACTGCATCAGTTTTTAATTAATTATGTATAAAGATTTAAGATTTATAGAGGAGGTGACATCTGAAAAGAGAAATCCATAATTCCCTTCTGTGGCTTTGAGAATGTGATATTATTTTAATAAGCAAGCAATTAATTTACACAGCACCAGTGTTTGTTTCTGCATGGGATGGATATTGGGTCCATTAAAAATAAAGAAAAAAAAAGAAGAAGGAAAAAATGATCGTTTATCTGGTTTGCCTCACTACCTCACAGTACTTCATTCAAGAAAAGAAATTTTTAAAAAAAGAAGAGAAAGCTATGTGGTTTTACTGTTTGGATGGTAGGGTTTCTTTTTTTTTATTATTTTTTAATTTTTTATTTTTTATTTTTTATGTTTTATTTTTTTTAAACGGGGGAACTGATTGTTTTGTAGTTTTTAAACCTCTTTAATCTCATTGTTTATCTAAAAATACTCAAAATATCTTTCTGATATAACTCTTAGGTGGTATTGTTACATTAGTTTCTTGGGGTCAGTCCTCATAATGAACCTTTCAGACCTGTGACTATTACTTTTTGGTCTAAAAATCCTTTAATATTAAAAATTCTGTGTTTTCATTTGTTTTTGTTTGTTTTGTTCTTGCTTAAATAAAAATAAAATCCTCTTAATATTAATGGATTATTCTGTTTGACTTGAAGTGAAAAAATTGCATTTGGAATAACAGAGAGAAGAGAAAAACAAACAAGACCTGAAAGGTTGTCTCTGCCAAATGTAGATAGTCTTAGTCTTATCTTTCTCCAGGAGCTCAGCAATTGGAGCATATGTTTTGGATTTTTTTTTCCTGTTGTGTGGAATCAAACACTTCCCACTAATGAAATCCCCTATCTGTCCTATGGAATTTGAGAATTCACTCAAATGAAAAGTATCATTTTTGAGTATGTAAATTCCTTATCCATTTGCCTCTTACCCATAACACTGCATAGTGTTATAGACTCTGATTGTTGATTCTTGTTTTCTCCTGTTGATGGTACAGTATTGATGGTATTGCTTACACTAACTGGAGAAGAAGTGATGCCTGTCGAGAGACTGGTCTGTGTCATATAAGTAATGCCTAGCTGGGGATGGGAGTAGGACCCTGGTATTTGAAGCTTGTGTGAACACCCGAACCAGTGCTGTCAGATTCATGTGCTCTCTCCTTTGCTGTCATGGAGGTAGAAAGCACTTCTCCTATTAGCATTAAGACAGCGTTCTTCCTTCATTGGGAGTGAGAACTCACCTTTGAGCCATTTCTTAGAGAGTGTAGATAATACAACATGAGAGACCTTCAGCAAAGAAAATGAGAACTTTATCTGGAATGCAAAGTATGATAAACAGTTACACCTAACACAATTAACCCAGGATGGAGAAGGGTTCAAACTCACTACATGGAAATCTAATGTTCTGAGAAGCAATTGGATGAGGAAAAAGCATATTTTCATTAAAAAAAAAAAAAAAAATCCTATCTTAGAAACGTATGGTATTTAGCATGGCTTAAAAAAAAAAATAATTCAAAATATTTTGGTGAATTTAACTTAAAAATGCAACTAGTTTTGGGATGAGTGTGCAAGCATTTCAATAAAACCTCTCACTGCAACATTTTCACTTATATCCAACAGTGGTGGATCAGGCTGAAGACTGTTAAAAATTGTATTGATGCCAAAGCCCTGTAAAGAAAAACACTTTGCTGTGTCCTGAAATGTTTTTCTATAACTAGGAAATCTCCAGCATTGGAGAATGAATTGATCTATGACACCTGCAAGCAGGGAGCAGTATGATGGCAATGTTTTTCTTCCACAGAATGTCTTAAAACAGATTTTGAATCACCAAAGTAGATAATCACATTTTCTGTTCACTTTAATGTTCTTTCTTTGCATGCATTGCTGTCTAATTAAGTTCTCTTCTGGATAGTAGTGTAAATAAAAAAATATGTCCAGGTACATTTTATTCCACTCCTAATAATTAAAGGCACTAGGTGTCCAGTTTCCAAACATTAGTGTCTAGTTATTGTCCATATTCAACATTTGGATGCTCATGTTGGTACTGCTGAATTTTAAATATCCTTATTTAATCCTAAGTACCAATTTGAGCATCCCAGTCTAACATTTTCAACACTTATATATGTGCTTGCCCTTGAGATGAACTTTCTCAGGTAGTTTCTGTAGCTGTGCCTGATTTCTGTAGGCCACAGTGTGCACTCTGAACTGATTTTTCAATATCAGTAGCCAAAATCCATTTCAGTGCAAATAAAAAACTGGCTGCTTCTGTAGAGAGACTGAAATAAATTTAACATGCCTTTGCCTACGGAAAGCTTTGCTGTTTCTGAGAGTGACAGTCTTTGTAACATTGTCTATTGTCAAATGGTTCTTTCAGGTGGTAGTTAACTTTCTGAGCCTATTTTACAAATGCCTATCAACCACCCTTGTGGTTCTGTATTTCTTCCCAAACAAAATGGTTCTGTCAAAATGTCTGCAGTTCTGGGCTGTGCAACTTCACAAAGTATGCTGATTCAGACCATTATATGTGAGTAGCGACCTAGACAGACCCATGGCCGGCTGGCAAATCCCTGTGGCCAGACTGAGTTCTTGCACTAGCTCTGGAAGTGGCTGGTAGTTGTGATTTCAAAAGAGCAATTCACAGTTACAGAACCTAGAACTCCTCGTATACCAAGTTGGGATAAATTTGGTTTATTTTCTAATATAAAAAGGAAGGTTTTATAGATACTTGGAAGAAAAACAAAACAAAACAAAAAAGCAAAACACAACAAAACAGAAATATAGATTCTCCTTCTGGAACAGCAAGCGAATGCAATAATGAAATAATGTTTCTAGTCTGGTGTTTTGGAAAACCAGAGGATGAATGTAGACACGGTAAACAACTCTGGAAGAGTAACTAAGTTGAGCAGTATAATGTATTGTCAGTTAATATATAGGATCTTTCTATGGAAAGGCAGCATCAGCAGAGGAGCTGGTGGCCTGCAGGCATGCAAGGCATAAATCACCATAGGAGAAACATTTCCTTGAAGAACTGAGTGCATTCATTCTCTGAACTTGCTCCGTCTTTTGCTCTCAAGATGTGGGCCATGCACAGTAGCATAGAGACTGAGTACACAAACAGTATAAAGGGTTGGTCTGCAAAGACAGCCAAAGATATAGGTGAATGTAAAAGGTACACACTTTATTTCTTAATTAGTTGTCCTGATTGGTCAGCTAACCAACTTTCCATATGCCAGGGCTGCTGGGCTCTGATTCCTTCTGTAGAGAAATGTTCTCCTGTGTTGGAATCGGGATATATCTATGTTAACTCTTCAGTGTATAGGAAATGAATAGTAGGGCTGTCCTGTTTATGCCAGCACTCTGGCTACAGTTTTGTCTTCTATGAAAGCTTCCATGGTGAAGAATGTGCTTGTTCTAGACTTCACTGGCCCAACTTCATAACATCAACGGACATGTGACAGGGCTGTACTAAAATCTGTTTTTGTTTAGCCTTCAGCTTTACAAAGATATTTTAATAATGAGGTTTGGAAAAGAAAGGTCTCAGAGGTGATGATTAAGAATTTGCATTCCTAAAATAATACAAGATGAACAACTCAAAAGCATGATGTTAACAGTGCACCTATATCACTCTACATTGAAATACAACAGCAGGCATTGCCCATACAATAATATCTCATTAGTTTCAAGAAAGCAGGAGTTCATAATAATAGAGTATTTATGCAAAGCAGTGGGGGGCTGGGGAAGAGAGAAAGAGAAGGGAGGGAATGAAAGTTGTCTAGTAGGCTGAATACACAAAGCCTTTAGTACTTGAGAACTAATTTTGTTTTTAGTTAATATTCATTGATGCAAGTTCTAGTCTATTGTTAAATGATCCTAGTGAATAATTACATCCATTACTTTGAAATGTTTAAGATGAGTGTGGTGTTGTAAAACCAATCTTTGTTACTGGAATCCTCGCCAAAGCTGCATTGTGGAAACCATGTTGACACTGGTTTGATCATGTTCTTGGAGTCTGCAGGGCTCTCAGCACGTACTCAGAACTGCTTCTGTGCATTGTATTTACATGCATTATGTAACCATTCTCGTTTTCTTGGGAACTGTAAGGATGGTATTTCTGTATTCTCAATTCCCTGGAATTTGTCAGCTTTTGAATGTGATCCATCTGTTGATGAGTGAATGGCAACTGTTTATTCCAGAATGAAGCATGTGCTAAAATGCAAACGTACAGCCTCCAGAAGCACTGAACTAAGTTTAATTAGCTCCAGAGTTCATTTAAACTTCAAACAATGAAGTTAACTCACTAGTCAGAGGAGTTAATAATAAATATCTTGCTGGATGCTTACTAGTCAGGGGAGCCGATGATACTATGTTTATTGTTATATGATAAGGCATTTCTGATAACCTTTCTGTTCCTAGATCTATAAATGTCTTATAGGCATTTTCTGACATGGCATAACTCTTTATTTATGCCTCAATTCTCAAATAGAAATACTACAAAGCTGCTAAGTGTCCATGTGTAAAAATGTATTATACCATGTCCCTTGAAAACTTTTGGCAAATGACATTTACCAAACAAATTCTGTTTATCATGGTTGTAGCCATGAGCAAAGTACAACACAAAGGATATATCAGTGTTTGGAACAATGGCACTTTATTGTATCACAAGAGACTAATGTTTTGGAAGGGGACGTGAGCTGGAAAAATGCACCGATTTAGTGATTTTTTTAAATGGGTTTATAACCAGAAGCAAAGTAAAGATTGACTGATTATTATCTTATCACTTCAAACTTGCTAAGCATTGTAATCATTACAGTTATTCTAATGTGAAATAAAAGAGACAGTTATTCAAACAAATATGCTAACGTTTCCGCATTCTAACACTACAAAGGCAGTAGTTTAGGAAATCTATATCTTTAATCCCCAGTGCAGTCATCGGAGTATTTGCAATTAATGACAACCATACCAAGTCTAAGAGAAAAAAAAATATTAGAAATTGTGCATTTTTCATCTATTTGAATTAGGGAAAAAAAAAAATTACAGTAAATACTATTTTTTTTGGAAAGGAATTGAATGAGTAGATGTAGACTTTCCACTGAATGACTGGCAATTTTGTTGTGTTGACAATTATGTTGCTACATAGAATTCACAGTCATAGGAAATAACTATGTAATTTATTAAATCATAGAGAGTATTTAAATTGGTCCATACTAAGTCAGTATTGTAATTACTGTGTGGTAAGCCAGCATCTTGTCTGATCTGTCCCAGCATGATTACTATATGAAAATAAATATGACGCTGATAAGAAATATAAGAAATATTGTTCACTAGAGGTATTCTGGTGTCCTTAATCTCCACACTAGGGATTTCTGTTTTCATTTTTAGTGTTAGGCTTTCGTTCAGCAAACAGGCCCGTTGTGGGTGTTCATGTCTGGAATGCTGGCTCAGGTAGCTTTTCATTACACCTCTTTTTGTTGACTATGGAGTTTAAAATAATGAAAAATTCTATTGACTGGTTGCAGCTTTGTGTAGAAACTGTCGATTATTGGCTTAATCCATACTCTTAAAGCTGACAAAAAGGCTTGGAATCAAACATGGCATTAATTTCAACCTTAGCTTGTGGTCACGCTGATGCTAACCATGTGCTGGTAATATTATGTACACAGCGTTTACATGAAAGTGGATATCCACATTTAGAAACCAGCAAGCAGCCACATGGCACTACCACTCAATGTATATTTGAAATGTAGAATTTGTTAAGTAATTAACACAAGTTTCCTCTATCATTTCCTTCATATTCTGTGATATGCAATGCCACTTGTTTGAATATGAGCCTCCATGTAGCAACACCACCCTTTTAAGAAGTGAACGCAAATAACAGTACCACCTAGCTTCTTGAATAATTTTGAGTTTTATATGCTACCTATTCTTTGTTGTTGTTGTTGTTTAATTTTTACTTAGTAAAGAGAGGCAGAAACTTCAGTAGTCTGATGCTCGTTCCTTGGTTTATCTATGTAAACAACTTTCACATTGCTTTTAAATGATCTTGACTGACAGAATTTACTTTCCCTCAGGTCAGTTCTTTTGTGGAAGATGCCAAAGACTGTCTTTCTTTAAAGTATAAAAGCCTGTGTTTGATGTGAATAGAAACTGTTCTGGGAATGACTGTGTAGAGCAAGATTACATGGTGCAATTTTAATTACATTGTTCTCAGCAGTGCTACTTGTCTGATCATAGTGTGAGAGTCAAAATTCAAACCAAGGTTATTTGGTTCTGTAACCATTAGTCCGGCTCTGGTATTGTTTGAAAGAGATAACAATAAATTGAGCAAGTTTAAAATCCAGCAGAGTTTTGAGAGGTGGCTTTCCCGGTTAATCGCATAGAAGTTTTGTACTTTATAGGCTGCAGTTAGGAGGTTGGTTTTCCATGGTTTATGGAACGGGCTGTGTGTTTGAATTGGGTTGATACTCGAGTAAAACAGAAGTTTAACCATCAACTAATTTTGCAAACTGATACGTAATTTAGATTTCTGAAGGTAGTCTCAAAAGCTATTTGTAAACTTTGTCCAAGGGCTGTATTTTAATAACATAGCTTTTAGAGTAAGGACTGAAAAGGAGCTTAAGTCTATTATTTATGCATTTATTGGAAAAAACAACCAAAAAAACCTTTTTACTGGTGACTCTTTAAAAAAAGAATATGGAGGGAACTCAATCGAAAGAACTCGGTTGAAAACACTGCAAGAAAATTGTTATTTCTCTGTCAAGATCATTGATAGAGAAGGTAAGGCGGCACAAGGCTTACCCATGTAAATGAAGAACTTTGTTCCAGTTTGTCCCTGGGAAAGTTGAACTATCCACTGAATAAATGGCTTGAGCACTTTTTCAGGCATGGTATTACTCATTCAGCAGCTGGGAAAATAGGCTGGCAACCTACAGAATCCATTTTGAAAGGAAAATATTACACAGTGGATTTATTACTCACTCTTGTTTCCTTTTATGCATTGTAAATGATGCGTCATTCTCTATTTCAGAAACAAACTCCTACCACTGAGTGCTATTTGGAAATTAGTTGCACACGGCACAAGCTGAAACCTTTATTCCTAGGGATGCCTTTTAAGAAAACATTACTGTATGCCAAGAAAGACTTTTATCATAGTTATGATTCCAAGAGAAGGGCAGTTGTAAATAGACGTCCAGGTATTTCTGGTTTTGTAACATTTGCTAGCATGCGTGACCACTAGTTTTATTTCTTAGGGTTGAAGTTAGTGCCTGTAGTTAGAGGTGAAGTTGATTCTGAAGTTCAGTCTTGAGGTTAGGAAGCAGTCTGTGCAACTCACTCTTGCATTACAGATTAGTGTGAATTTATTTCACACGGAAGGTGAAACCAAGACCCAAGATTGAGAAGATGAAGGCAATTCTGCCTCTGGACAGTATCTGTGTAAAAAGCACTTCGTATTGATAGCACGTTTAATGAAAAGCTCTTGGACTTTGACTTTTTGTCTCAACATACCGCTACAGTTAGAGAGAAAGATTAAGCAGTACCTTTTTTTTCCTCTACCCATCTCCAAAAAACAGGTGTACAATGGTGTGAGTGGCTGCCACGGATTGACTATGGGATGAAAGATAGTAGTTTCTTCTTCCAAATCAGAGGTACTTGTACTTCCAACTGAAGAAACAGACAAAGCAGACATTCTCCAATGAGACCCAGTATTTCATTTCTGACATTTAGTAGGCTTCTTAATGATGGCCCAAACTTCAGCTAAATGTAAATATCTGCACAATTTAGTGAATCTTCTGTTCATCTAACAGTGTATCAGAATTCCAGCGATTCACTTAAGGCTTATAGAAAGCCAGCTGAATATTGACAAAAGCACGTGCCATAAGAATTTAAAAATAAAATAAATAAAGGAGAGGAAATACGTTATGACAGATCACATTAAGAAATGATAGATCACTGTAATTATAACAAACCGACCTTGAAGGCAAACAGTTTTAATTGTGAACTTGAGGGAAAAAATCCCTGTGACCTGCAGCTAATTGTCTAGTTAACTGAAAACGTTTACTAAATAAATTTGTGGCTTTGGAGACATTTTAAAAACATACTGGTGTAAATAAGGTATTTTTGTGCCGGTTGGTGCTGTAGTTATTTCCTGTGAGTGATTGCTTGTTGTTACTTTTTGACATCTGCTGGCAGCAATTTATTTACATAGTTAAATCTCCTGGGACCCTGTTTCTTCTGCTGAATATAACCTCAACTGATTAGTTTTCAATAAATTGCATATATCAAGAAGCTTGGTTTGGGTAGCATTTAGGGTGACTGTTCAAAGATCAAATGTATATTTGTGCTGAAGCCAATATGCATGGTCAGGAGTACACTGCCTCTTAAAGCTTTACTCAGAGAACATTTGAAGGAAAATATCCATTATATCCCACTGGGAATTTCTGCATGAACTCAGACTTCTGTCCCACCTTCCTTTTGCTATAGGATGCAATTAATTTTCTATCGACAAATTTCTCACAGTAATTTGCTGAACCACAGCGTATTGAATACATTTGAATGTCTTTGATTCTGTCTGCTTGTGTCCTGGACTCAGCCTGTGAAAATAATTTCATTGTATGTTCTCCTGGGATTCTCAGCAAAATGTTATGTAACCCTGCGAAGATGGAAAAGTATTGATCATTTGCATTGTGATGGGAAACCCTTTCATTGAAACTAACAAAGTTAAAAAGAATCTTTCCTACATATTGCTCCTGGATTTGGGGTCATTTGGACTGTTTGGAATCAACACTGTCTTAGCAGTGAGATGTCACATTCCTCCAGAGATCTGACAGCTCCTCTGAGACTAGCTACACAAATGTAATATCAGTATAAGTGTCCTCTGCATTTCCAAAGAGACAACAGCTCCATTTACACTGAACTATGTGTTGCGCTCAGAAGATCAATGGCTGTGATATAACATCTTAAGTTTCATTTTTTATTTTTTTCTTCAAACACATTCACTGACATCATATTTTTTGTTGAAACAGTAATTTTTCTCCAGGGTTTAGAACAGAAGCTGTAGTATTACCATGACTTTATAACGCAGCCACTGACCTAAGCGATCAGTCAATAACATGTCTACATTGTAATGAATAAGTTGAGATAACTTCCAGCTGAGAACAACTCATTACAACTCCTTCCACTTGATTAGATTTTTGCCCTAAATGAGACAACAGGCAGCAAAAAAATGTGTGAAGGTATCATGCAATGTGAGCTGGTGAAGTCTGCCTTGGGGGAGAAGTGCCTTCAGTTTGAGTTGTAGTGTTTGTATTTTTCCATAATTTCAAGGAGCTAGAGATTGCTGATGGAGTCCTGTTGGTAGAAGTGAATTTGCTGAAGAACATGAGATGCGATTGTGGGGTGTTCTGGCTGAGAGGAAGAAAAGAGTGAGCGTGGTGGAAAAGGCAAGAATTAGTAGGGCCAGAATCCTTCTTAAAAAGATGGCAATTCTTGACTTTGGTGTTGCTGGAGTCATTTTGCTCATACAGCATTCTGTGCTCTGTGAAAATACTCACTGAAGTCCCCAGCAACATAAATTTTGCTTCTATGCTGAGCTGGTATGAGTTGTGCTGTTTGTGGTTGTTCAGCTCTAACTCAGGGTACCTGATGCCATACCAATAACTAGCCAAGCAGCGTTGTGCTGTGCTAGAAGAGAGGCAGAGAGCTTGGTGACATGAGAAAAGATGTCAGAATGCAGGGCTGGGTATAGCAGGAGGCAAGGATGGAGCAGAGCACTGCTAAGGTGGCACTTCAGTGGGGAGGGAGCTGCTCATTCTAGAATCACACGTAATACCCATTACCCAAAAGCAGAGGAAGCCTTTAGTCTAGTATCACTTATAGCTCAGTTGAAGTGCACTACAGAATTTCAAAGTGTTAATATTTTTTCCAGCTCTGCAAGGACTGTCAGTGGTAGCCAGGTAACATGGGGAGAGGGAAGGGACTGACATGATTATTCTAGCAAAAACGTTACACCTTTTATTGGTGGTGGCTGGTTTCCAGGTGAAATACCTCCTGTTGATCTATGAGAACCTTATCTGCTGTCGGTGGTATATTCTTCCCGTGTATTTTTACAATGCAGAAAAAAAAATAATAGTTACTATTAGTAGCTACAGTACATACTGTTGAAAGGGTGTTTTCTGAAGAGCAGATACATATGCCCTAGTGCCTACTGGATGAACTGCTGGCCTAATTTGCACATTTTAACAAGACTGTGCTCAAATCTCATCATCACACACAAATTGCATGGAGATGTTTGCCAGTTTAGGTAATCAATTTGTTTTTTCTTTTTATTTTTGCCAGGTTAGGTAATCAGGGTGTGCAAGGATCAAGTCTGCTGTTTAGTTTTTGTTCTTCAAAGTTGAATATAGATGCACATTTGTGTGTTCAGCAATCCTTGTAATATTTTGATGAACTGTTGCTTATGTCTCCACAGATTTTGACTATCTATATGCTAAATAACTCATCATTATAATTTATTTCAGAAGGCATATAAAGAAATTACATAGATACAAAAGAATCATAAACATGAAAACATAAACACACAGTGGAAGATAACAGCCCAGCATTGATTTTTTTTAAATAATTCTGTTGCAGAGCTAGAATTTAACATCAAACCATTAAAACAAAACAAAACAAACAAAAAAATGCAAAAAGTTTTCATAAAATTAATTTTATTAATTTTATTAAATATTCAGTAAGATTTTTTTGTGTACGTGAAGAAGTCTTTTAGTCTTGTGTGCAGCTTGTCTAAGCCACAACCCCATTATTTCTAAAGAACATTTAGATATTAAATAATGATTAACTCACTTTTGAAGGAAAAAATGTGTCCCAATTTTCTAAAAGTTGCTGCTTTGCTCAGTTTTTTTTTTTTTTCTTTCCCTAATTTCCAATTATATATATATAAACCATAGTGATGGTAAATCTTTGCTAAACGTGCCAGAGTTAGGATGATTGAGGTTAGGGCTAACACACAAAATTGTGGTATGCTTTACTTTTCAAAATAAGTCTGGAATAAGTCACCCAAGGAATTCAGCATCACCATAAAAGGTGGTTCCTGTTGCCTGATAATTTTTAGCTTAGATTTCAATGTAAAGGAACTGGCTATGTAAAACTTAAGTCTGAAGATGGATTTTCTAAAGTAAACCTGCAGCTTCTCCATGATGGGTGCTTGTTGCGTGGAAGGAAACTTGCTTTACTGTTGCTTGTTCCCAAAATCTGGTGGTGGAGTTAAAGTAGTGGCTTTCTAAAACAGTGTTTCTGTGCCAAACATACCGTTTCCATCGCTCAATGTCCAGTGCAAGTGAATAAATATTCTGATTGATTTATGTGCTATGAAATGATTTTGGTTCAAAAGATTGGAATGAACTATTGACACTGTTTTTTCTGGAATATAGTCCGCTTCCAGAAGTATTGTGGGGCAAAATTTTTCTCTTTCAGCTCTTTCTTCTTTTCCTGTTCAGGTATTTTTGAAGAAAAACAGCAGAAATAAACAGGCTGTGGGCTCCCTGCCAGAACCCATGTTCCAGAGATTCTTTTTGAAGGCCTCTCAAAGGAAGGAGAAAAGCTGTTTCTCCTAATTGACAATATTGCTGGCTTGAAAAGCAGGACTTCTTTGTTTCTGAGCTGCCTTTGTCATAATCTGTTCTAACAGTTGCCTTCGCTAATCTTGAATGGATTTAGGTTGTCCAGATGTTTTGGTTCCAGGGAGATTTCATCCTATCTACACTGACAGGCTAACTGATCTCTTGAAGGCTCATAACACTTCACGTCTCTATTACTTGGTGTTAGGCTGCTGTGTGACACCCGGCGCCAGTCAGGCATTCAGCAGCACGGCTAACACTGTCATGGGGTGGCCTGTTACTACCATCTCCTTAGTTGCTTGCCTGCTTCTTTCAGTCAACACCATTATTTATGGCTAACAAGAGCTTTGGTAGGTTATGGCACTTCATGATTTTTTTTTTTTTTTTAATATATATACAACAGCACTCAATCACTTTTGCTTCAACAATCACTTTTCTCATTGCAGTTAATGAAGCTCAGCTTTGCCGGTTCCTATGTGTTTAACTGTTGTATTTTGCTAATATCTTTGAGCAGGGAAGACTTTTTAGAACAGACAAGGGTTCCCTGCTGGGCTGGAAAGTTAGCTTGCCTTTGTGCAGCTCTAATGTGCTTATCTCATCTCTTTAGACCTCTCACAGGTACAGCTTCCCATAGAAGAAAACAACTTGTCATTTCAATATGATCTAAAGATACTTGTTAAAACAGATTAAAAAAAAAAATACACAGGATAAAATTCTGTTGATGCTATAACTCCCACTGACTTGAACATGGCTAGACTGTATTTACACAAAGGACCCTAACCTTCATTACTATAATAATTAAGTCTCTGTGTTTGATATGTATTTTCAGTGTGAAATTTCCTCACTGAAGAGCTGTTTTGTTGCTAGCTATCATTAGCTAACATAAAAATGTGTACACATATATAGAGATATACAGAGGATGTTTCTCTATGTTTATAAATACATATATTTAATTATTCAAATATCTGTAGAGATTGTCAGAGAAAATTATGGATTCTGTACTTCTGTTCAAAACAAATTAAACTTCTGAGAATTAAATTCTGAAAAAAGAAGACTGAAAAAAGAAGACTGAAAGAGGAATATATCAGCTTAAGATGCTTTTGTATATAAGAAATCTATTTTAGCTTTTTTTTTTTTAATCTTTTTACGTAGTTTACTAGAGATCCAACTGTTAACCTTTCAATGTTTTAAAATGGTGTTAAAACATTTGTGGTTCATTATCATAAATATCACAGTTGTGTAGAAACCTCACATATGTAGCACATCATAACAGCAAGGTGGGATGTACTGAACTGATGAATATTAGGAACTTGAAATTTCTTGCTGAGGTCTATTATAGGTAATATTTCCAATCACAGCTTCCATTCCCAATCATTACGATAATGGACTTGTGGTTTTACACAAGAATCCTTTTTCCAGCAGTTGCCTTGATAATGATAAACTCAAAGTCAGTGATTAAAGCCTTGGGATGCATGCAGGTATTGTTAATAATGGTGGACAAAAATACTCTGTACAGTTTGTATGTGAGAGTGCCTTCTTACAGAAAGGAGTAAAAGTCTAGTATAGGAGGCTGAGAAATGAACAGAGGATGATGAGTGACATGCATGTTGTTTTTCATTGGGAGATGCTTGGCAGTATTTTCATTCTGCTTGTATGGAGTTTTGGAGCCTGTCTCATACCATATGGCATATTAAGCACAATAAAGATGTTCATTTGGCAGCTGGAGCATGACTAGGAACATCAGAAGAGTCATATATGCATCAATAAATTAAGAATTCTGCTTTCATGTAAATAAATATTAGATCATTTTTTTAATTGGCCATTGAGTTCTTGACAATGAGACACAATCATTTTGTGGTCATGCCTGGTATAGCATTTCCAAAATTCTAGTTTATGACTATAGCTGAACAACTCCTTTTATTTATTTATTTATTTTATTTATTTATTTATTTATTTGTAATTCTATAGCACCCTGAGTTGCAAGTGGTCTTTTTTTCTGAAGAGCTTACAATCTAAACTCCTTAAGCTCTAACACAGTGTGTGTAAGAGGTTGTGGGAAGATTCAGTATGTGAGTGCGTGTGGACAGTTAACAGGCTACCGTTCATCCCATCTGTTATACTGCAGCTGGGTAGTATGAATAATGTTAGGTCCCCATCTCATGGCTTTCCTCATACCTAATCTCTGTGATAAGTGCATGAGCATCATGAACATCATAATCCATCATAAATAACCATTATCATGGTTGTGAGGCAGTGAAATGTTTTATGCTGGGATACAGCCTTTTCATTTTAGAAAGACTGCCAGAGGGTTTGGTATCTTCTTTCATTGAAGCATAGCAGACTCCTTTGGGCATGTGCTATCCATCCTGCTATTGTAGACCTTGGTAACTGTTCTTAATTTTTGGTATTAGGGTACTACTTAAATAATCTGAAAAGTTCTTATTGAAAGAACTGTTTGTAATGGGATGTTTTATTTCTGAAAAGAGATATCCATATTTTCTTCCTAAAACCTAGCACTTCTGAACACTTAGATAGGCCAGTGAATTGACTCTGAATTGACTTTTTTTTTTTTTTTTTTTTTTCCCCCAGAATCCACATGAGTTTAAGGAAGCAAATGTTCCTGGTGAGGGGCATTGTGAGAATTACTGGGAATGTAACACAACCTCATACAACATTCCCCAGTCATCCCAGTCCAGGAGGCATCATCATTCTGATAAAGTTCTCATTTGCCTCTAACTTCAGACTAGAGATTTTATCTAAGGCTACATTTCTCTTCAACTCTCTTAACAATTTGCTTCAACTTCATGTTGGCCCCTGGTCCATATAATCTTCAGTGTTCTCTATCCTTATGATCTCTTCATCTCCTTCCACCCACTTCTAATTTCTCTCCTACATATCAGTACTTCTCATAGCCCTTTCATTTTCTTTCCCTCTCTTTGCTATTAACCTCGTCAAATACCCTTGTTTCTATGGTAGATTTGGGAATTGAAAGCATGAGTGCTTTTGGATGAGATATGGTAAGAAAAGTTTCCCACTTTCAAGGAACTTTACCTCAGCCCTTTGATGGAAAAAGTGCAGTTTCATAAAGTAGGGCCAATAGGTGAGCAAAATATAAAAGGTCTGAAAGTGTCGAATTCATAAGTCCAAGTAAACATAAAATATAAATTCAAGTATCTCTCCTAATTCAATGTGTCAAATCTGCATGTGGTCTTTGAACTTCTGCAATGCATACATATGGCAGCAATGTGGGAACCTCAAGAATTCTGAGTGCTGAGCAGCAAAGTGGGAGAATTGTATTCCCAGCCAACTTCACCCCTCTTTTAGAAACATAACACGGCATGGCTTCCTTCTGAATGTGGTATTTGGCTGGGTGATATTATAGAGCTGAACTCTGACTTTTTTTTTTTTTTTTTCTCCAGTGATTACTCTGCTACAGTCGTTAGGCTTTTCTTTTATTTAAGTTTTAGTAGGAGTCTTTCTGCTCCTGCTATTAATTTGCCACAGATGCCCATTTTTTCCCAGTTGTAAACTATTAATAAAAATTAATATAAATATATATTTATAAGCGCTAGCAGCTTTGCCTTATGAGAAGTACATATTTATTCAGTAAAACAAGGTAGCTTCGCAAAGCCATGTTTGATTGTTTTTTAATGGGAGGAGAAGGGTATGTTAAAAGATAATCCACTCATAATTTATCAAGGCTATAATCTATACAGTGATTAGTATAGAAAATTTCAATTTCCCATATTTGTGGTGACAGGGAAACTTTGTCTCTTTGTGGGTTGATAGCTTTAGGAGATTGCAGAGAATCTGTTAAAACGCCTGTCATGTCACCATCATCAATTGCAATCAGTAGTTTTACTCCGGGGAGGCCTTACCAATAGAGAACCTTCTATCAAAACCCTTCTGTGATCACAGGACCCTTTCTGCAAGCAGTTCCTGGCTTCAGAGAGCAGCTGCGGCTCTTTGGGCAGCACAGATGCCAGCCTGGTCTGAGCACTGGGAAATTGTTTCAAAGTGCTGCTGCTCCGAAATTCTGTGGTTCGCACCCTGCCTGCCCCCAGCTTTTACTGCAACATAAGACTTTGCAAGCCGAGGTCTGCGACGTGACAGACTGAGATAGATTTGTCTGGAGGGACTACAGTATCTGAGGGGAAAAAGAGCTTTTTGTTTCTTTTTTATTTATAATCTCTCTTGCTTTCAGCAAAATTCAATGAAATGGCAAATGGGCTGATGAAATTCTGGTTTGATATCCCACTGTGAATCCAAGGATAGTACTCTTGCCCTCAAGTAAATCTGAGGAAATGGGAGCAAGCTTTCATTAAAAATACGTAAGCAAGCCCAAACCTTGTGAAGACCAGATCCTTCAGGTATTGGGATCGTTTTTCTAAAAGACGCTTGGTGACATTAAGGTTTGGATACTTCACAGTAAAAGGGTAGTCAGGCTTGAATTTACAGGTTCACAACATAAAGTTCTTTTAAAAATCACACTGCAGGCACTGAATTTCTTTGTCAGAGTACAGGGTGCCCATGTTCAGGGGCTGCAGAGGCCTCTCAGTGAGGTGAGACCTACGCTGCCCGAGGCAGGCCTCAGCCAGCTCCAGCCATTTCCAGAAAGTTCTGTGGCAGCCCCCCCTCAGCGCGCCTGAGTCCTTCAGCGACACCAGTGGCGCCTCAGCGACAGCGTATTTAAGAGCAAAAAATCCTGCCTGGCAGTGAGAGATGAGGGAAAAAAAGTGTGAGAAAAAGCAATGTGAACCCCAAGGGCAAAGGAGGAGATAAAGGAGGTGGTGCTCCAAGCAGGTATTCCCCTGCAGCCCATGGGGAAACCGCAGTGGAGCAGGTGGCTGAGTCCTGAAGGAAGCTGCGGGCCACGGAGAGCCTGTGCTGGAGCAGGGGAAAACATGAGGATGAGACGAGGGCAGAGATAAAATGTTAGGTATAGACCACAGCCCCAGCCCTTTGTGCTGCTGAGGGGAGGGGAGGAGCTGGGAGTGAAGGAGTGGGCTGAGTCTCAGGAAAAAGGGGTGGGGAAAGAGAGGATTTAGTTTTGTCTTTGCTTTTTACCATCTAAATCTATTTTAATCATCCATAAATTAAACTGTTTTTCCTCAAGTTGAGTCTGTTTGGCTTGTGATGGCAATTGCTAAATGATCTTCGTGGCTTTATCTTGACCCATGGGCTTTTTCATCTTATTTTCTCCCTATCCAGTTGAGGAGGGGAGTGAGAGAGCAGCTGGCTGCTTACTTAAACACTTAAATACTTAAACAATGTCACAAATCTTACATTCTACACCTTATTTTGAATTTTGGGCTTTTTTTTTTTTTTTTTTTTTTTTTTTTTTAACCTTTCTCATCGATATTCATCATAAAACACAGTTGCATTCAAATTCTGTAACCAGCAACAGTTCCTTTTCCCCTGTGGTGGTTCTACTCTGGAATTCAGTCCCAGTGAATGCCCAGATAGGGAGGTTCTCCACAAGGTTCTCTGGCAGCTCTGGTTTCAAGTTGGCCTGTCTGGAAATGGATGCAAAATTTGATTTGACTTGCAGAGGTGTGAAATTGTTCCAAAGAGTGTTTTGTGGCCATCCCTTGTGAGATTCAGTTTGTGTTTTAAATCACTTATAGCAATTACACAGTCTGGAATAGCCTAGGTTTTGGTGAGGTCATGAGAGAATATAGGATTTTTTTTTTTCTTCAAAAATAATTATCAAATACAACAAGATAATTTATACAATGAATTTAAACAATTATAAAAAGTGCTTTATTTTCAGTAAAACCATATTGTCTTTGTTCTCCTATAGTCTCTATCCCTGTCTGTAATGCAGTTTTTAAAGATCCAATAGAAATGAAATGTAAAAATAAAATAGCAAGAGCATACAGATAAGCGAAAAGACTGTAGCAGCAGTAACTTAAGGAACAGGTATGAAATATAGAACAGATTGTCTGGGAAGAAAAAAAAAAATCACCACACATGCAAATATATCTTTCAGAGATGTCAAACCAGGAAAAGTTTACTTAGCAATTAAAAGTTTGTGGTGAACACCTCTTAATCATATGGCTAGTAGTCATAGCAATGTTTATTCCAGTATTTTGTGCAAAGTGAATCTACTGGACTCAGAGAAGGAACTAGAGGCAAAACCTCAGATTTTTATCTTCAGGGATGTTTTTCTCTCTATGTCAACCTTCATAAATACTTTAAATATTCTATGTAAAGTAAAACAGGGCTTTTGACAGCTGTTGTTTAATTGAGAGTTCTCCTTAGCTTAGTAGTGCAGCTTGTTTACTATGTCACGATCCCAGTAGTTAATAAGAAATGTTGTAGGTTGATTTTTCCACTATGTAACATTTTTGCAGTAGAATATAAAGTTGAATATTCTGCAAACAACCAATCCCAAAAATAAAGAAAAAAAATTTGGGTTATCTGAAACCACTTTGGCAGTAGAAGAGCCTTTAAAGCTCCCTTGTTACATTGAGGAGAATAGCAAGGTCTCTGCTGCTGCCACCTGATTTGTAGAATTAGGTGTGCATTTTGTACTTTTAAGTGATCAGAAAATACTTATGTCCAAAATGTCTAGTTTCTCTCTTCCTTCCCCAATTAACCTAGTAAATCTGCTTATCCTTCTGCAATTGCATATTCGTAATGTTGTCTCTGAAATAATAACCATACAAATATAAAGCTTTGAAAGTTTTCCCATAGATTGGAGCCATTTCTTCCTGGTAGACAAGCCAATAACATAAAATTGTTTGAAGTCTGTGTTCCAAAGTGGATACTTAAACTTGTGGTTTTTCTTTTTTTTTTTTTTTTCCTTCCGCAGTGGTATTTGATGACTGCGAGGGGAATAACAAATTGAACTTCGAAGTTTCTAACCCAGACTTTAAGGTGGAACATGATGGGTCTCTAGTTGCACTAAAGAATGTATCAGAAGCTGGCAGAGCCTTGTTTGTCCACGCACGGTCTGAGCATGCAGAGGATATGGCAGAAGTTTTGATTGTTGGAGCAAATGAAAAACGTGGTGCATTAAAGGTAAGATTAATAAAAAGGACTAGAAGAAAATGCCAAGAAGCTACTGTTAGATATTTACATTGACGTGTGTCATTGAGGACTGTAAGCAGTTTCAATCTGCTAAATTCCATCCAATCTGCTAAATTCCATCAAAATTCCATCCAGGCATTGTTGTAACACTTTAGCACTTAGTTTAACTTAATAAAATATTAATTTTCCATGTTTTGAAAGATACTTTACATCCTCAGTTGTAAATACCAAATATTCATAAAGAAATGATTTGTATAAAAGAGCCTGATTATCAAAATTGTCTGGTTCTTCTGGTGAACATTATGCTAGATAACAAGTTTGGCAATAACTGAAAATGGAAAAGTCATACTTCTGAATATGTAATTTAGAATTTTTAGAACTTTCATGTTCCCTGCAAGTCTAGGGACATAGGAAAGAATTCCATGCTGTGGAAATTAAATTTTCACATAGGTCTGCTTATCTGATACTACTATGTGTTATATTACATAAATGTGTGCATGCAGGTAACAATCCATATTTACCCTCTATCTGTTTGCACTGCTGATTTTTGTTCCACTCTTCCCAGTGAATGCTGCATCCATTCTTTTCTACTTTGGAATTTCAGTGTAATACTAACCTCATAATATGGGGAAAAGTGCTTCACAAATTGATTGAAATGTTTACTTCACACCCCTGAGAGTAGCAAAAAGAAATGTGAGATAGCCTTCATTTCTGTGTCATGGCATTTAGTAAGAGGCAGGCAAGACAGTGACTTACTACACAATTAAGCCTGGTACCCTTACAAACCTATAATTTCAAGGAAGTATAAAGCAGCCATGATGAGAATGACTGATCTATTGTCCTATTTTGGTATTTAGACTTTCAGCTTCCAGCATTTTCATTATATTTCCAACAATGGCTTAATATAACTTAAGTCTTCCATTAAAACAATTTAGCTTTAGGGGAAAGGTTGAACAAACTTCTCAAAGTCTGTGGCTGAGGAAAGGTTTTGATCTGCACTTTAAGCAGCACAAGATGTGAATATAGATTGCCAGCAGGGGAAAAGTATCAGAATATGTAACTGTGCAGAAAGCTGATCAGAACACTTAGAGGGAATTTAATTTTATTTAAGTATGCCATATCTTCACAAAGTTTAATTTTAACAAAGTTGTACTTGAGAGACTGTCTTACTTGGAGCTGTGGATTCAGGACCATGCACTGTTGAATTCAGAATAGAAAAAGTACACTTGGAGGAGCTGGGCATTTGGCTGTCCTTTGTCTCAAACTAGCAGGACATTTTCCTTCTGGTGCACTCATAAGAATGTGAAAATGATTTTATTTTCACTTCACATTTTGACGCTTAGGAGCAGTTTCAAAATGGGGTTTCTCATTCTCCAGTGAGAAGTCAATGAAACTGTGGAGGAGTTTGAAACATCCCTGACTGGAGATCCAGAGTCCATGGGGTTGGTTTCTCTGCAAAGATCTGATTCTCTGAGAATCATATTCTGGAGTTTTTATTCTGGTTTACTTAGAGAAGCAGCCTTTCCATGTCTTCAACAGGAGATAGCCTCCCTGAGTAGGAATTAAGATGTGTATTTGCACTGACTACAGCACAGCTTTATCAGTGACGTTTTCTCTTTATGCCCTATTCAGGGTCTGGGTAGTCTCTCCTCAGAAAGTTCCAGCAATATTCATTAATATGTAGTGTTGAAAGTTATTACCAGATGAAGTCAAATCTAATTTGGTCCCACTCCTGGGTTCTGTTACAACCACTTTGAGTTGTTCTGGAGAGAGAAAACCAGTCTAGATCTGGTATATTCTGCTACTTTCTGGTCTTCCCTCATAGGTGGCTACTCAGAGTAATCTCATAACATCATCTCTACCTGCATTCATCACTTATTTATGGATTTTGATATTCAGCTCATAACTGGAAGTTTGCTTTTTATAGTATGTTGATCCTTGGTGTCTGCAGTGCCTTTGGGAGTTAAATGTGTTAATGTGTCCTGGGAAATCCATGTAATGAAGATCATCCCCTACTTCAAGACAACATGCAGGTCTTTGGGACTGGCTGTCCTACTCTGACCTCAACCAGCATTCTGTAACTGTTAAATAGATGGTTTTTAGCAATCATTTCAGCTGTTGTTTGCCTATTTTAAACATAACAGTCTTGTCTTTCTATTTGTCATACTTAAGAAGGATATAAAGATTGCAGCATCCTATCTGAAGTGATTTTATGATAAATTTGAACTTAATCTTCTACTTTTACAGTCTGAATGTATCAGCATGGAAACAGCAGAACTGCTCCATCTGTTTAGGCAGGGTGTCTTGGCTAAGAAGTGCTCAGATGGAGCCTTAGTATTTCAGCATAATTTTGTAGGGTTAAGATAAGCACGTGTTAGAGCATTGCTTAGCATTCAGTACTTAGAGTACTGTACCTTGTTTAATTAGGGGATAAGTAGTTAAATATTTCCTCACTGCCAGCAACTGCCTTTTCTTTTCTGAAAGCCTGTAACCTACATCTGTGAAATCCCATTGTTAATGTTTCTAATTGCAAATTCCCAACATGTTTGGAAATGACTGACAACAATGATTTCTAATGTGCTGACTGACAGTCTGAGCCTGGAAAGAGACAGCACAGTTCCTAAAACTTTGAAGGGTGGTTGCTACCAACCATATTTTAGAGGAATATTGGAAGTATTTACAGCTGATATATGGAATGCAAAGAAAAGGTTTTGGTATTCTAGTGGTTGAAGGATGTGATCCTTTCCCACTGAAGATGTGGTAAGATTGTAGTTAGCCTTACTGATCAGTTAATCAGTGATTAACTTTAAACTACCTCTGTGGCCATAACACAATTGGTGGCTGTTCAAATACCACTTACTGTGTAATTCTGCTTTTTTAGTCTAAAAGTTATGTTTTCTTACTCTTCTGCCAGAGACATATTGGCCCTGCAGAGCCTGAAGCTTTCAATCATAGGATGGCCTTGACTACAATATGAGGAGATAGATGGCTCCTCAGCATCATCACCCAACAGTTGCTCTCTGATCAAAGAATCTTGTGCAAGATCTAGTGTCAGAAGAACCAAAGTCTGTGTGTTAGATTGCAAATAGATTTCTACACCCAGCTTTTAGTGTCTATTCCTGCTATATTTTTGTCTAAATATATTGGGTTCCCCCTGTCTTAACAGAGGGGAAAATTCTCAAAAAGCCACTGTCATTTTTGAGAGGTATGTGGTATATGACTGAACAGAAGAGTTGTCATGGGCCCATGGAGGGAGTAGCATTACAGGGTGTCGTCTTCTCTGTAGCAACACGTGTGTGTGTACTTGCACCCTTGGGAAGTCGGTGGAAGAAATGAAGTTCATTTAGCTTCAGCTTGGGGCAGCACTGATTAGGCATACACACAGTCTGTGCTTATGCTCTGCATTGCCCTGTGTTTCTTTAATTCCCCTTTCACACCACCAGAACTTGAGTGCTTTATGAGATTAAAAAAAAATAAAAAAATAATGGAAATATTTTTATTCATCCAGGATTCCCAAAATGAATTTTTGGCTCATTCTGAATAATTCATAGAATTGATAGGGTTCAGATCTCTAATGGAAAAAATAAATCACTCACAGAACCCTGGTAGGGAACAAACTGACAGAACTGATGAGTGGCAGTAGTTATTGTTCAAAATTATACCTCATCCAGTGCCTTGTCCCTGCTTTGTTTTGTAGGAATAGTAGTTGGAAATTTCATCACATCTGAACGTTTAACCAGACATTAGGGGTTTTATTTATTTATTTAGAGTCTGGGTTTGTGAAAGACAAAGTATAGCTAACCTTTTGTAGAGTCCCATAAAAGATTGTGGGTTGAGAAATGCAGCAAGCTGGGAATTGAATTGTGTCCTCCAAGGCTAAATAAAATGGGTGTTTGTTAGATTATGGAGAGGGAGAAGGACTAATGCTGGATTTAATAACTATACTCCTAGTACACTAGGAGCTAGAAGAAAACCTTTGGAAATGATCTTTCTCTGCAGATAGGCTTTTTTTGTGTGTTGGCAAATGCAGCCTTTATTTTTCCACAGCAAAGGGAGTTATTTAGAACTTTTATTTGTTACTGCATCACAGACACTGAATGGGGGGAGCTAGATATCAAGAGGCTGGCACCAAAGCAGATAAGAGGGCAGGCAGATATTCAGAAATTCTAGGCTGGTAGTAAATTCACTGTATGGTGCTCAGCAGTTGTCCATACAGAAGGATGAAATGATTAAATAAAAACTGTCAAACCCTCAGGACACTTTTCAGGCACTAGATGGAAAAGGAGAAAGAAAAGAAGATATAAGAGGGAGGAGTGCACCCTGAGACAGCATGCTGTAGACGACGGAAGTTTAAAGTCGTCTCCAGCAGCAGCTCAGATTGAAGGAAATGAAGTTGCTGCAGTCCTGCTACTCTGTCCAGTCCACTTTGTAACAGTGAGAGGCTAGACAGATAGGTTGCTTGTACTTTTCCTTTTGTCCAAGCATTGTTTTCCCAACATCAGTGCCATGATATGTTTATTATAGTGGGGATGGGAGTGTCAGCCTGTCTGAGAACTTCCCCTGCTGTCTTGCAGACCTGAATTCTGTTTCCTACTAAGTCACTGCCTCGATATTTGTGCAAGTTTCTTTAAGTCTATGCCTCTGTTTCCTCTGTTTCTGTATCAAACAGAAATAATGAAACTAAACTCCTTGGATCTAAATGTTAGCATTTCTTGTTTGTGTCTTACTCTCTGCTTTATCCCTGCAATATAAGGATTGCAAATTTTATTGATATGAGATAAAAAGTACCTTGAGCTTTAAAACCTACATGCATAGTTTTCTGCCTTAGATGATAAAGGATCAATAGTCTTATTATGAACCAGGATTCGCTCATGGAAAAAATACACAAGGTAGTGAGGGGTTGAGTTTTGTCATCTGGCAGTTCAATCACTTATTTAGAAAATAAGATCAAAAATCAACTGCTCCGCTATAGTGAGCGATCATTCCCATTAATGTATATTAGCATTTTTTTTCTTTTCTTTTTTTTTTTTTTTTTTCAGTTCAGAATAGAGTTTCAAATAGGTTGAAAATGACTGCAAAAGTATGAAGATGGAATCACATATGAGATATTGACAAACAGGCTAGAAGAGTTTCATATTATTAGATCTGCATACAGCAGTTGCTGCAAAAAGTAATGCATTGCATAAATAAAATACAATGTTTTGTTTTCATTTTAAGACACAAAATAGAGTAAGTCACATGGGTACATCGATATGTACGACACACTTATGAGTTATTACACTGTTCAAAACAGTACGTAGAATACAATTACTTTCAGAAAATCTGTGGAGATACTTTCCCTTTGGACAGGAGGATTTCCTTAAGGCATATAAACATGGTTTTCTTAAAGAGCAAACAAATGAAAATCCCACTTCTTGCTTTTGTTCTCAGTTTGCTAGAAAACTTAACATAGTAACATTTGCCTATTAGCCATTAAATGATCAACTTTCTATTACTACTTTTATATTTGTTCATGACATTGCAAACACTGATTGACTTGGACTTCATGCATTAAATACTGAGCTGTAATTAATTTTAGAATTTGATACCTGGACATTGGTGATTTTTTGGTAAGTGGCTTTTTCTCTGCTTTAATCATCAATGAAAGGATGCTAGTAATTTTATTTATTTATTTTTAAGTCTGCAGTGCTACATTGCATGTTTCACAGAATACATCTTAATTAATGTCAGTGAAAGCAAGAGCTTGTTCTCATCAATGGGTCATTCTGTAGTATCATTTAGCTGCCTTTTTAGCTATATTTTTATAAAAATCCTCTGTGCACCACTTGTTGTTGGGAAACAACAAAGAACTCCTTTTATATAAGAAATCTCCTTAGCCACTGAAATGAGCTATTTTCTATAAAAATTCCAGTCACTTAATTTCCATTTTTATCCTTCAGCCTGATCCAGAACCTGCTGAAATAATCAGATTCCAGCAGACTTTAGATCAAACCCTCAGAGCAGGAGTTTTGTTTGACTGTGCCTTTTGGATGTGATTTCTGCACCTCTTTCCTTGACTGTTGCTGAGTGACCCTGCAAATCCCATGGCACAGTGCACATGGGTCGTGGTTTTTCATCTATAACCACACTCCCCCTTTACTCAGCTCTGCAGCAGAGCCTCACCTCTATCGATAGGCTTGTGCTTTCCCTCAGGCCTGGGCTGAATTTATCCTTCTGACTTAACTCTGCAAATTCCCACCACCAAAGAAATGCAGGTTGCGTTTGCACTGGCTTTGGAATTTGCTCTGACAAAGATCCATTTATCTGAGAATTATCATGGTGCCAAGAGATGTGGCAGTTGCCATAGCAACAATTACATATTGTGTTGAATACCCAAGTAAATACTGTAAAGAACATGAGCCACTGGTGGTTTTCATTAACTTAACATTCCTTATTTGGCTAAAATGTGTCTTGTAAGTTTATTCACTGTATGTATAAATGCTTAGATCAAACATGTGGGCTAGCTTTCCTTCCCTTTTCCTCAGTGCACAACTTCAGCATGTAAATGAGATGTACTTGGTTATTTAAGGAGAGAAAAATGGTCTTATAGACTAGAAATATGAATAATTGACTGTGAAACAAGAAGCTGTTAGCTTCTGTGAATGTTCAGTGCTTTCCTCTGTGAATAATTTCTCTGATTTTACATGATCTAGGGGTGCATTTGCCCTGGAAAAGGGACTTTTGCTTGCCAATAGAAAACAGATCTAGGACAAGTACAAAATATGGCTAACAGGAATTCAAAGGTGAAATGAGGTGATTTTGGAAACAAATCCAATCCTTGTTAATTTTTCCAAATTATTAATGGACTAATGAAAAATGACAAGCAAAAATATTCTAAATGAACACTTTCTTTTTAAAAGCATCTAAAATCATACATGCATCTCCTTTTAGCACTGAATTGCATTTAGCCTTTCTGTTCTCACTGCAGTAACAGGTATCTTCCACAGGCCCTTTTTACTATTGCTTGCTGTGTATCCGGCATAAATTTACTTTTTTTTTTTTTTTTTTGGAAGCTTAAAACCAAATGCAGTTCTGGAAAGGAATCAATTTTATTTTCTTTTAACACACACTTGGGTCTTATCCTTCATCCATAAGACTTAATGGCAAAACACCATAAATCTCAGTGAGAGAGATTATTCAAAGATTGTTTAAGTCTTCTATCTGAATTAAAATTCACCCTGGCACACGGTGCCAAGAAAATACCTATCTACCTCCTACCACTAAAACATTTTTATGAGGGTTTGAATGGTAGATGAGTTGCATGAAGACCTTTTGAATTGAATTAGCTTTTTCTTAGCTTTTTTTTTTTTTTTTAGATCAAGGATGCTAACTGTCCAAAATCCACTAAATTTTGTGCAAGAGTGATAAATCTTCATGTACTGACATATACATATTTTTTCAGGTTACTCTTCTGAATCCAGCCTGAAAGTATTCAGACAATATGGAGAAAACAATTCCTATTTTTTTGTGTTAATCTCCAGAGATTATTGATGAAGTTGTGGAGAAATTGTGCCAGAGGTGTGGGGAACATTTTAAAGAAGCATTTAGAAAAAAAAAATCATTGCAGCTGTTGTGGTTTAACCTGGCAGGCAGCTAAGAACCACAAAGCTGTTCACTCCCTCCACCCAGTGAGATGGGGGAGAGAGAGTCAGGGAAATAAAAAGGTTAAACTCGTGGGTTGAATAGGACAGAACAAGTAATGCACAGTGCAATTGCTTACCACCTGTTGACTGATGCCCAGCCAGACCCTGAGCAGCAGCAACATCCCCCAGCCAGCCACCCCATGTAATTGTTCAGCACGACGTCCTGTGCTGTGCAATATCCTCATGGCTAGTTGGGGTCAGCTGTACTGGTGCTGTTCCCTCTCAGCTCCTGCTGCACCCCCAGCCTCTTCGCTGGCAGGACAGAATGAGAAGCCAAAAAGTTCATGATTAGTGTAAGCGCTGCTCAGCAGCTACTAAAAAATTGGGATATTATCAGCATTATTCTCATCCCAAATTCAAAACACAGCACCATGCTAGCTATTGGGAAGAAAATTAGCTCTATCCCAGCTGCAACCAGGACAGTAGTAAATGAGAATATAAGAGGGAAGGCAACAGGCTAACCATGATTTAGTGAAACATTAAGCAAGATCATAAAGGATAAGTAGATGTCTCTTAGGATGTGTAATTTCATGAATTTATAAAGCGGCTTTCATCCTGTAAGGTCCTTAATGCGTAACCATGGCGCACACAGAAAGTGTGTGTGTGCATGTCTGTATACATACATCTGCAAAAAAGAGGTATTTGCATTCAAGTATAGAGATATTTTCTTATATTGTTAATACATATTTCATAATCTTTTCACATCAAGATATCAACAGAGTCATTTTTAAACAGGAGCCCTGGAAAAAGGATGTGGTGATTTCCATATTGTGCTAAAGTTGCCATGATATCCTTAATCTCTTCAAAATTATAATGAATCAGAAATGTTACCAAAAAAAAAGAAAAAAAAGAAAAAGAAAAAGAAAAAAGTGAGACTTCTGGTACAGAAGAAAATATCTCCATTCTTCCATGTTCTCTCATCATGCAGGAATGATGAAGGCAATGTATGACACCTATCCCAGTTTCACCAGTGATACCTCAGATTTATTAAGGAGCAGAGACAATTCTGAGAGGAAATTAAACTCAGTTGTGTTCAAACTAAACTCAAGGTTCTGTTTTTTGTGTCAGAGACACAAAATATTGCATGTATTTTCCCACTACAAGCTTTTCCATCAGCTTACAGAAACAGGGTGGATTTGAAATAGAGCCATAATAGGAGAAATTATTCACATGAAAGGATGATTTCTGGAATATTGTGTTGGGTCTGTCTGAGCTGGAGTCACCTTTTCCCTGCAGCAGCCCACACAGTGCTGTACTCTGCACTCGTAGCTGGAACAGCACTGATATCACTCCAGTGTTGTGTCTATTGCTGCATAGTGCTGGCACAGCATCAGGACTCCTTCCAAGCCCCCAAAAGCCAGCAGACTGGGGGTGGGCAAGTGATGGGGAGGGGACATTGCTGGGGCAGCTGACCTAAACCAACCAAAGGGATATTCCATAACACCTGATGTCACACTCAGCAATAAAAGGGGGGGCTCTCGTGGGGGAGGGGGCTGTTCCTCCTGAACAACCACTACGCGTTTGGGGCCCTGCTTCCCAGGACGTGGCCGAACACCGCTCGCTGATGGGAAGTAGAGAATAATTTTTCCTCTCTCTGTGCTTCCGCGCGGACTGATTGCTTCTTTTGTCTCTGTTTTTTTTCTCCCATTCCCTTTCCCTTTAATTAAACCTTTCTTATCTCAAACCTCGAGTTCTCTGTGTTGTATTTTCTCCCCCTTCCTCTTTGAGGAGAGGGGGAGTGAGAGAGCGGTTGTGGTGGAGCTCGGCTGCCCACCTGAGTAAAACCACCACAAATATGAGTTTAGTCATTTCTCTCCATCTGAGACATCAATAATCATCCCTAATGATTGCCCCAATAGTTCCATGCTGGTTTTCACAAACCTGAAGGACCATTTATTATGTTTATTATAGTAGCACCTATCTCAGCACACATCTTAAGCATTTAATGGGGCATCACAGGATAAAAATCTACATTTTTCCTCCTCCAATAATTTACTCTACCACCGCAAGGACAGATGGCTGCTTTTGGACCTGAAATTCCTTATTTGTTGATCATTGTAACTGTTGTTTTTAAGAATATTCCTATATATCTTACTTTAAAGCTAGATTTCTCTTGTCTCTAGAATAACTGGGAAAGTTAAAGAAATATTCAGCATAAGAATGACAGAGTTAAAGTTTAATATAATTTGATATCTTTGTATAATAAACAACTCTGTTAATGTGTGCAGTCATCTTGGAGTTATTAATCATGCAGCTGCTCACTTCTTATTTCACCACCAAATCAAGCTGCATAACCTTTGCATTAAGCAGTTGATCTATCTTAGAAAAAATAGTTTTAGTTGTGTGTATATCTCCTCCTCTTACTGAGAGGGTATATAGGGATAGTAATTACACAAGAAGAGAATGGAAGGGAAAGCAGAACAATTTGAAGTGGCCAGTAGTCCTGCTATGGCCAGTAGTTGGTTGCTGCAGATACTTTTGGTGCCACTAAAATTCCTTGGTATATTTTATTGCTATGGAAAGGAAGATTCTTACCCTAACCTAACTGGCAAACAGAGATAGGAAAAGAGAGACTGAATTTTACCTCTAGTTTCCTAACAGATCCTTGCTACGACTGTCATTTGTTGCATAGCAGTAAACAAGAAGCTTGCTGGTGAGTGATGGAAATAGATTTGTTAAAATAATTTTAGTAATTGTTCTGGTAAAATGGTTTGATCTAAGTTTTAGCAACAGAAAGTCATTGTCAGCAACTGTTCAGACTACCACTACAAACAGATACACTCTACTTTACCTGTAAGTCAGCAAATACCCTTGTGGTTGATGGTGTTCAATATTTGTTGAATCACTTAACATATGTTCGAACTGAGCAGAAATCTTGAAATCATTTTGTCTTTTCTTTCTTTTCTATCTCTAGAATTAGCCTGTGGTTTGGGAAAAAAATGAATCATGGGTATAGCATATGCATCTTTTAAAGATATGGAATGTACTGTAATCCTTTTAAAATAAGAGCTGGATCTAGCTCTTATTGTACTGGCCCTCTTGTGAGCTTTTATATATATATATATATATTATTGAAAACTGTTGTGCCATATAAAGATGTATTTTCTAATCACCCAAAAGAAAGGTGACTGTAAATTTTATAAATATATGAAAGACTGTATAAAAATTTAATTCTCAAGTATTGGCATAATTATTTTTTGCTATAAAGATTTCAAGTGTATAATCCTGTGAAGTGTTGGCCTATCCTAGGAGATGCTGAACACTTTATACGTGCATTGACTGTAGTATATCTTAGTACCACCTGACGTAGTCTTGACCTTCCCAAAAAAGAAATGCTCACAAGAAATCTGATTTTGATTGCGCTGTGAATACTTTAAATATAAAGCTGTATCAAAATGCAGAGGGTTTCCTACAAACACAGGAGTGTAGTGATGAAATAGTCTGTCAGCCCCTATGAAATGGGCATTTTAGTGCTCTCATGAAGCATATCAGTTTGGCTCAGATATCTTTGAACTCACTAACAAAGGTTTCAGTAAATTCAAAATTCCTGATTTGCTGGCAAATACTACATGTTGTAGTTTGTTCTATCTGGAGGGGAAGAATATTTTCTCAGCTGTGACTTTTTTTTTCCCCCAAGATGAAATGAAAAGTCAGCCACTCCTGTATGAGATGAAATTCATGACTGCTGGAAGACATTGCTGGTAGACAAAACCACTAGTGGGACCAGGTGTACTCAGCTGAATATGCTCCAGCATAGTAGCATCTGGCAACAAGAATATTCAGACTGGATATTCTATTCTTATTGCCGTTGCTGATATAAGCTATAAACACATGCCTTAGATTATGATTGTTTCACTGGTGTTCTGTGTTTGATGTGGCATGTGTGAATTCTAACAGTACTTTGCAGCAGAATTGACTGATAGAATTAAAAATACTTAGACTGAGTTCCTGATTTAGGAAATGCATATTTATTATTTGTTTTGGTACTGGCTCAGTCAACAGAGATTTTATCAATTATAGACTGTCTCATTTATTGCCATCAATTATATCCTACACTGAACCTCCATACTGAGAGGTTTATTGGAACTGTTCACATGTATTTAATTTCTAGCTAAGTCCATAGAAACATTATTACTATAATAGTGGGTCATTGAAATCAGACAAGTGTGACGTGCTTCATGTTGACCCTCAAAAATCGGGAACTAAGTAAGAGGAGGAGATGTTAAAACTTCAGGTTAAAGTCAGATCTGGCGAAGATTTGACTCGTGTAACACTGAAACTCACAGCTGACAAAATTCCATGTATATGCGAGGTGAGGCTTGAAGCTTTAAGTTACAGGGTTGATTTTAGGCATGACTATTCACAAAACCGTGTAATTAATCAGGAAATCATAGAAAGCCGTACACCAAATGCAAACTCCATTAAGTCAATAGGAGTCATTCCACCGACCTTAATGAGCTTTGAATTTACTCATAAATCTGCCATGAGAAGTGTCCAAATCAAAATTTATTTGAGGGTGACCTTGATGTTAATTGTTAATGCATCCATGTTGTTCCATTGCCAGGAAAACTGAGTGTATTAGTGGGACTGTCATTCAGTATAGTCATTTCTATTGGATGCTATTAGAATCATGTTGATATATACATATAATATTAATTGCATGCAATGTTAGTGGACAGCCACAGTATGCCAGTCATCTTGCTGGTCTATAAGATAGGAAAATGAATTTCTTCAGACATCTTAAATGACACTTGTGCCTTCAGCTGAATCCTTATGATATTAATGTTTTGTTGTGTGTTTGTTTGTTTTTTTTGATCAAGCAGTTCTTTAAAGGATTTCAGGTTTCACACTTCTTGTTTTTTTTTGTTTTTTTTTTTGTTTTTTAATCACAGATTTTATGTATTGACTGTAATTACTTAAAGATTATATTTGAAATTTGTAAATACCATAAGGCAGATTCTGTCCAGTCCTATGATATGTAATAAATTTAACATCTGCAAGGAAAGTTCAATAATCTGTTCAGTCATCTGTATCCCAAATGGAAGTACTTACTGTTTTAACATGGGATAACACAGATATAATTGCTGTATCTTCTAGTGGCAGAAAACTATGGAATACTCGAGGTGTGGGATTTTTTGTTTGTTTGTTTTAATTTAACAGCTCTCCTGATTCCTTGTCAGTGCTGCTAATTATTGTGTCTTTTCCTCTAGTTAGCTCTTAATGTGTTAGGCTGTATTTAGGATCTTTTTTTTTTTTTTAATTGAAAATGTGTTTCAGAACAATTGTGAATTAGATAAGTGACTTTATTGACCTTCAGTCTTTAAGACTATAAAATGAGAAAATAAGGTGAGAGAAATTAATCTTGGTTCTAGACAACAGGAAGATAAAACTCCAGTTTTCAGTGTTAGAGTATGTGTTTAGGAGAATCAAGGGAGAGAGCAAAGACAGATTGGATTTGCATTATTTCTCCTTGGTTTTTCTGTGGCAGTATAGAGAGACTGACAAAGACTGTGACTTGTAAGACATTGTTTATGAATGTTGTAGAAGATATGCCCAAAGAACCAGCCAAAATAGAGGTTGGACAAAGAGAAAAAGTGTTATAGTATTGACAGTTTCCATTGTTAAATAATACTGCCTCCAACTTCTGTGTATAAAATGCTCTTTCATTATTGAAAGGTAAGGTGTTTAGATAAAAGGTAATAAGGACTTTTCACTGTTTGCAGGCAGAGACCTCACAATTTTGAAGTTAAGGCCGTCTCACTGTGTTATTGATTTAACAAGTAGATGGTTTAGAATGGAGTTGAGTTTGAGCTCAGTTTCGGGGGGACAGGCAGCAGCATCTTGAGGGACTTGTGTGGCCTGCAGACTGCTCTGCAGAGCTCACTGACTTTGCTTTTCTCTGGAAAGGTAATAAGCAATTCAGCATATACACGTAGGATGTACGATCTTTACCTGCCTTTACCTTATGCTTATCTCCAACAATTTTTTCTGTGCTTTTAACAACTCTGTTATTATTATTTTACATGTCCATAAAGAGTTACTTATAGTCCCTTTCTGATAATGGTGCACTTTTACGCAAATGAAATGTATTTTCTGAAAATATGCCACTGGACTTGTGGTATGGAAGTCCTTTTAGCAGATATCTCTCTCTCTATAGATATATATAGATATGCTACACAGCTTTTGTGCCAACTAATGAGCATAAATTATAAATTTTTAAATGCTTCTTCCATTTATTGTTAAGCTTAATGCCATTTTAAATTATACCTGAAAATAACAGTAGGTTTTCAAAGCCTTTCTTTAACCTTTAACGTGCCTTAACTTTTATCATGAAACAACAATTAGCTTAAGTCATTCACTGTAGTAGTTCTTTTATTTTGTTTTAAAGCATATTAAGCATGTTTTTATGCCAGAAAGTTTCTTTTTAATTCTCATTATTTCATATCTGACACTGTGTTAACAGGAACATGACTTAACAGTGGATATTGATTTGCACATAGTTTTTTCGTTTCACTTTCCTATTCAAAAGGAATCAGTGCTGACAAGTTAATGAACTCCAGCTACAAATACATAGATAAGCCAAGGAATGGGTTTAGTACCTGCCTTGTTCTAATTATGAAAGGTTTTCCTTAGTGACTGTTTCATGCTAACTACAGAGAACTTGGAATAGTCTGTTCTGACAGTAACCATCAACAAAGCAGAGACTATCTGGAGAAGTGACATAATAGACAGTTGTTTATGGAAACCTCTTAACAAGTCTAACTTCATTTATCCCAGTATATTTAAGTCTGTAATGTTTATATGTGGAACACAATGTAGACTGAGCCAAAGGGAACTAAATTCTAAATGTATTTAGTGAGAGTTCATAAAACTATGCTGCATTATAGCTTCTATTTTTAAATTAATTTATTATACAAATGAATCCATTTGGACAATAGAAAAGGAGCTCAGAACTGTAGAACTACTCAGCAGAATTTTCTCTAAATATGCTTGTAAATCTTTTGACTTCATTGTCAATGAATAAATCCTTTAACTAAGATGTTTTCCCTTGCGTATTGGGTTCTTTTAAAAATGTATATTATTCCAATTTCTATTTTATTGTTGTTTAACACATATAGATTGGTGCTCTCAGACTGGAAGAACTGTAAAACAGGGTAAAATTGTGCTCTCCAGTAACCAATGCCCATCTGTTATGTGTGCAGACTTTGTTGTGGTTGTAGAGGATGAAGAAACCATGGTACTTTGCTGTGGTGTAGATTTACTAGAAGGTAATTCCCCACTGCCTAGGAATTTACTGTTAGGAACTATCTCCATTACCAACAGTAGTGCAAAGAGTTGTTAATCTAATCGGGGAATTTGGCCACCTAAATCACTAGCAGACTTTTAGAATTAAAGACTTGCTTTCTAAATGTTGGCATGGGTTACAAGACTGAAGAAGTAGAAAGATGGGTAGGCCATTTGACAGAGAAGCTAGATATATTAGCTAGCTTGTGAAGTAAATTTCTGTGGTGACCTTAAAAGGCAGGGAACAGTGCGTTTCATATCTTCCATCATAATTTCTCTTTTCAGAACAGGGTGGAGATGGTCATGGCATTCTGCCCTGAATTCCATATGCACGCCTTGCCAGGGGTTGCTCTGGCAATAGAAATAAAATCTCATCTCCGGGGAATACACTAATGATATTTGGCCAACAAGACAAGAGAAATAAACAAAAGTTTAAAACTGTATTTTCCAAGCTATGTCTGCACAGTATTAGGAGCCGGCTCTGCTTCCCTGTTGTGCTGAAGATGCTGACAGGCAAAGTCAAGGTGCTGTGACTTCTTGACTTCAGAGGGAGCTCTGATTTTTCAGGAGGAGAGCTAGACATGGAGTAGAAGAGAATACCTTTTTCTCCTTTCTGCCCCAAAATAAACAGAACTGAAAACAAAAACTAAGTAACAGCAGTAGCAATAGTATTAGTTATTGAGTAAAACAGGATGAGAGGCTAACAGGTATTTTTAAAATGTACATCCCAATTATTATCCCAGTCTAGCAGCTGGATATACATGGGACAAATCTCAAGCAGGATTAAATTCTTTGTCTTTTTAGTACTGTTCATATTTTCCTAACTTGAGAAAAAGGTGAAATAACAGAAAGATTGATCTTTATTTCAAGATTAAAGCCTCCAAATCTTTTGAGTTGAACTTTACTCACCTCTTTTGAAGAGGTTTGAAAAGCTGTTATGTAATCATATCTTTCATTTTAGCTACAGTTGGAAACAATACCATCAACATATCATAAAAGTACTGTTTTTATTGTGATTCTATTTGTATTGCAAGAGTAAATGTCTCTCAGGACTTCCAGCACAAATTTGCAAGCTCTAAAACTTCATGATTATCTAAACTAAGCCTCAGACAAGCCTATAAAAAATTGCAGGTGTTTTATGCAAACGCAGACTTGTGTTTTTGAAGCGTAGCCACAACTGACATGTGCAGCAAGGTCACTTAAAGTTTTTGCTGTTTTAAAGGTAATGCTAGTTTCAGTGTATTCCTTGTATTAGTACAGAACAAATGCCTAGATGCATTGGATTTCTAGAGCTGTAAAGTTTAAATGTATTTGCAGTGCAAGTACAGATTTAGTAGAACACAACTAATCTATATTCCTTCATTATTAAATACAAAAATTGAAGTGCATTTGATTCAGAGGAAAAGGAAAGAAGAAAAAGAAAACAAGCTGTCTTGGAGTAATCTTGTTCTAATCCTTGTATCTGTGAAGAAAACAATCTGAAACTGCAGACTTCAACTGAAGTCTCACATAGTCCCAGTGACTGAAGGGGACGTGGATCTCTGAGACCTTGGTGAGGTGTCACTGAGATGATGATTTTGCGTCAGTACCCTGACGTTCACGTCAGCAGCTTTAATCGAGCTCTTCTCTGCATTTATTTGCTGTAAAGAGTCCTACAGCACTGATAAACTGTGTTTTCATGTTTTCTTTCAGGCATGATGCTTTAGAAGTGCACATCAAAGTTTTGTGGGCCACCTTAGTGGCTCGTCACACTGTTCAAGGAGCACAGTGTTGCCAGAATTAGGAAGGAGTAACAAGAAGGAATCCCATTTGGACAAATTTTATAGGAGAGAAACTGAGAAAAGAGTTAGGGGTTAGTGAAGAGGATGGCTGGGAGATAATAATAAGATAAATGTGGTGGACAGATGTCATAGAGGACACTGACTTTTTTATTATAAGTAGATAGTAGGCGGGAAATCAGAACTCAAAACCAACAGCAGCAGCAGCAACAACAACAAACAAATGGAAAATAATAATAATAACAAAAAAGCTGTATCTATTCTTACAGGTTTCCTCAAATTGTTCACACCCCTTTCTCAATATCAGTTTCTCTTTGGAGCCTGTAGCACGAGTCTCATAAAACTTCGCTAAGATTATAATGCAATACCTTGGCACCAATCTCTCTTGTTTATGTGGCCATTAGTTCAAAGCCACAGACAAGCAATTTATTGGGTATGAAAAATGTCACCTATGGCACCCTCATTTGCATCTGAAAATTGATTTTTGTCACACTGGGATTTTAGGACAACCTTTTTTGGCAGCCAACGTTGCCACAAAGCATAATAAAAATAATTATGTGACCACAAAAGCAGGTACGGTGCACTGTAAATTTTAAGTCTCTACAGGGTTGTAGTTGGCAAGGCATTGCTGATGAGATTGTGAGAGAGTTACCTGTGGTAATCTTTCTTGATGATTTAATATTGACACCTAAACTTAAAACATAACTTCTGATTGCTAGCAAAGTGTGTAACAACATAATGGTACTTGATTATGTTTAGTCAAACACTCCAGGATGATAGCAGAATATTAGAAATGCCAGCTGAACAATTGATGAACTATTAATTAAGATTTCTAAAGTGATAATTACTGAGACACAAACAAGGAATGTTTGTGAAGAAAGTACTATAAAACACCTTTTGATGATCAGTTAAAACATATAATCTACTTAGCATTTTTGTAAGTGCTAAGTTAATTCATTTTTCATTTTCTGATGTATTTGGCTCTTAGAGTCTGCCAAGTTTTTGTCTCTTCACTGGTGAGACAGTTAATTTACATAGGAAGATGTCATTGTCCGTTGTGATACTGAAAAATCCTATTAATTATCAGTGTTAAGTTTCTCAAATGCTTTCATTAGTTATTTTGGCAAAACAATTCCCCAGAGTAAGATATATTTATATAACAAATTCCACTAAAGCCGAACCAACCATAAATGGATTATGCAAACTTGTTTCCTTTCTTGTAGATAAATTGTTTTACAGCAGTGTTCATTATAAGAAAGTTCTTTGCCCACTGTAGTACTTTATCAGCTCAGAATAATCTACAGCTTCAGTTTCAATGGTAAAAAGACACCATTCTTTAATATGAATGCAGCTTTTAATCTTAGCTCAGGATGTTGGTTCTTTTCTTTCTTTCTTTTTCTGCCTTATTTAAAAGACAGGCAAAGGATGGCAGTTTATAAGCTCATACTCCTTACACCAAGTTTCTGTATGCAGCTATGAAGGGAGCAATATACTATTGAAAATGAATGAACATGATCTGACTGAAATGCATGTTAGAGAAAGGCAGGAGAAAAAAGTGAAAACTGACTCTTATTTAAAGGATGTGTAAGTTTTTACACAATTGGATGCATGTGGTGGAGAAATTTGGGTTTATAGAAGAGGTTGTTTTTGCTAAAATCAAAATTTATACCTTTGTTTTCTAATCAAATTCATATTCAGTATTTTAATACTTCATTAATAACACTGGCATTCAGCTGAATATGGAGAGAAATGCTGACAGAGTGACAACACTTCTGGCTGTTTTTGTGGAATGCCTTTACTTGGATTTATGAGATAGGCTGTTAAACAGTAAGCAGCGGCTGTGCATACATATTTCACATTCACCCAGTGCTGTTTCTGCTAGCAGAAGGATTTGAACTTAATCATGGGTTAGTCACAGTCCTCCCAAAACTAAGCCTGTTTTAAATCATGGGTGGCACAAATATTTTGCACTGATGTCAGGCTTCAGCTGTTAGGCACACTTGCTTCCTTTGGCGCTCACTGGCATTGGCGTCCTGCAGAGCTGCTGGCTTGATGGAGAGTACCAGGAATTTTGTCTGTCTTTGCCTAATTGGCGGTGAGATGAGACCTTGGCTATCACATTATAAAGTCTGGAGAAAACTCAGATATATTTTCTTCTTTGCAAATGGATTGATTGTCCATCAGTCCTTACAGCTTGGGTTTAAATATTTACTGAAATAATGATGATTACTGTTGTTTTCTAAGTTTCTCTCCATCGTTTTAATTGTCTTTTCTCCTTCAGGGTTTATTATGTTTGGTCTTTGCAACTTTGGCCATATTTTGAATGTAGACTTTATGGTTTGCAGCAGTAGCCTGAGGTAGTTTGAGAGTGTGCTCAGTAACATAGTTTCACCATATTTGGTTCTCTCCAATGGCAAGAAGCAGCCTCTGCTAGCAAAACTCTATATTTAGTTTTGAATGAATGATTTTGCTTTTATAAATCACTTGTTTCAGTAGAGAATAGGAATCATTGTTACTGGAGCAGAAACACTTAGGCAAATACAAAACCAAAAAGGTGTGAATTTCAATGTTTCTCATACTGATCACATTAGCAGAAAATAATAATAATAATAATAATAAAATCTATTAAGTTTGTATACCATCTACAATGAAATACTAGGAAATACTTTTTCAGCATTATTGAATGAGGCATGGTTGTTATGAACAATATGAGCAGGACTTCTTTTTTCTTTTTCTTTGTTCAAAGTTCAGAAAAAGGCAAATAACTATCTATACAAGAGTGAAAATAGTAATCCCTGGAAAGTACTGATCAATAGGAGATAAATTAATAATTTCTATATAGATAACTAGTAAAGGAATTACTGCATAGGTTCTATCTGATATTATAGCAAGACTCTTCCAAAGTTTCAACCTGTTCTTTATTTTCTTCATGTTTCTGTGAATGATGTCTTAGCCAAGTAAGATCCCTAGGCCACTCTCTCCACTGATTCTTGCTCTTCCTTTATTTTTAATGCTTATGTTTTTTGCTTTTGCATAGTATGTCACTAGTTTTCCAAGTGGCACAGACATTATTTGCCCTGTCAAGTCTTTCAGATCACCAAGATAACCTTTTTGTTTTCATCTTGTGCTGTAAATGTAATAAATCAAATCCTTGCCAAAAGCAAGTTTTGAATTTTATATCATGAAATTTGCATTTCATGCTCTGTTGCTTATTCACAGAAGCCCTCCAATCTGAAAAGAAAAATAATACCACATGGCTTGTGTATCTAATACAGACAAATGTTTCCAAGCAACTGCCTGAGCAATCTGAAGATCAAAAATTACTCATCTGAGAAACTTGCATATCATGGTAGATAATGTATTTATTCACAGATTTCAAGGTCTGTTAGTGGACAGTTTGTAAACTGAGACAGGGCCAAAAATGTATCAAATTATGAATGCTGTAATTTATTAACCTCTATTAGATAAATTCAGCGAAATAGAACTATTTTAAGTTAAGAGACTCTGATATTGTGTTTCACTCCACTTTGAAATGTTCAGGAAATAGCAATCACAACCTTAAGCACTAAGCTGATAGCTTGATTTTGCTGTAGTGCTACATTCATATACCAAAGGGAATGGTGCAAAGGAAGTTGAATAACAGAGTAGAATTAGTATTTTTTTTTTACATTCTTTGGAAACTCTGCACTTTATAAATGCAACATGCTGTGCATAATCTGATGTACACAATGGGTTTTCAGTCACTTTTTAAAGTAGGACATTTGTACTTGGCATGTGTGACAAGAACTGAAGAATTTATTTTATGAATTCACAGTGCTATTTAAATACAGCCCATTCAAGGTTCTTCTGGGGCTAGCTGCATGATGGATAATTATGAGGAGTAGAGAGATTTTGCTGATTTAGCTCAAGCTGTGAGTACTCAGGTTTTTAATTCTGGAATTCTTCTGTTTAGATTCCAGTATGTCAGCAAAGGCGGCAGACATCACAGGTCTCACTGAATGACTTCACTGCTTTTGGAATAAGATGTTGTGTTAGATAAAAGTAGACCTTACTTGATAAGACTGAACAAATATGAAATATGAACAAAATGTTTGCAAGCAAAGTAGATATTAGATGTATAATATTCTGCTTTAGCCAGTGCTCAGGCTTATGAATGCATCCCTTCTCAGAAAGACACTGGATTAGAAATTGCGATCTGAATGGAGTTTTTAGATCTGTGGGGTGTAAGTGCTGAAATAATGTGATCCACTGGAAGGTCTCTGGAGGCAACTGTTAAAACGGAAAATGCTGATTCTATATATCTTCTCTGTTCCCTGTCATTACTTTGAACAATGGACTGTCTGTATTCAGTCACTACTCTGTAGTTGATAAAGGGCTATGGAGTGTTCTCACCCTACTCTAAAACTTGTGAGAGTATTTATTTTTAACATTCTTGGATGCTGTGTCCCACTGACCAGAAACCCACAGCAGGTAACCCACAGTCAACCCTACAAAAACAAGTTAGTAGAAGTAGCAGTGACGTTGCAGAACAGATGGCATGCAGGAAGGTTGGATCTGTCTCCTCTTGGCCAGGAAACTTGAATAAGACCTGTTTACTTGGTGTTTTGTGTAGGTGGTGACTGTTCTTATCCCATGGAGATATGTAGTTAAAAGTCAACAGGTATGAAGGAGGGAATATAAATATTTGTATGCTACTATGGCTGCAGGTTGCTAGGGCAAAATGCTCAGATCCAAACATATGAATTTGAATGATATATGGTATTGCACTATCAGTGTCACATCTCATGTATTGTAAAGCTGCACTTGACTTTAGTTTCAGCTGTTATAATCCGGGGGGGGGGGGGGGGGGCAGAGAAGCAACTGCAAACTTCGGTAACCTGTAACTGTTGCCATTTGATTTTTTTTTTAATTATTATTATTACTTTTTTTTTCTTTTTCTCCTGAAGTATGGGCATTGTCCTGTGAATTTAATCACACCATTATAGTGGGAACAAAGAACACAGGAGTTCAGGGAGTAAGAATAAGTGTCTAAAAGACACTACTCCACAGTCTCTTACTTGTATCACAGAACAGAATTAAGCTTCTGATATCGGACACTTACTGTCTGTTAATTCGTTTGTATTGAAGAATAAAAATACAATCCAAATTGTGAAGTGGATTAATACACTACCGTTTTGGCTCTTTGCACTCAGTTAATGCCTGTTAATTAATTTGGTCTGAATAGCTGGACCAAGCTGTGAAGTGGATTAATGTACTAACATTTCGACCAAATTTCAAATCTAGTTTGGTGAATGAGAATTTTTGCCTTAGCTTGGATCTAAGTGGGCATTTTGTCTTCATCACAGACTACCACTCCATTTGTCAGTCTGGCAGCTCCTGTATTGGAAAGCACAAGAATGCCAGCTTTGTAGAGCACCATGCATGCATAGTAAAGTCAAATAGAATATATCCAGGCTTTTTTTTTTTTTTTGAGTTTTGTTGTGCAGATCTATGATCTCAACATAATTCATTCCTGCACTGCAATCTCATATAATATATTATTTTTGCTAGTAGTCAATACAAACCTGATCTAATGGAGAGGAGGAAGAAATTGCTGTGGGCATTGCAGCATTACATTACATGAAGGAATGTACCAATACTAACGGAAAGAAAAGTGTTGAAACTCCCTTCCAGATAAATAGTCCTTGATTACTTCAAGAAGAAACAGACCTCTCAGATTCTGAATAAAACTTGTCTTATTTTTCAGCATAAGGTAACTGGCAGATTTTTGCAATACACATGACCACATCTTCTATATGTAATCTGCTGTGCAAAGAAAGTGATTGATCTGGGTGTGTCCAACTGCCTGCAGTTGCAGACTTTAAGCTGCTAAAATGTACAAAGTATGGTTGTAGCACATATCATTTGTGAAAAATTTTCTGGGTTTTGTGAAATTGCAGACCAAGGGCCAAATAGTTCATTTTCCCCTCCGAGAATTTTATGGGATGGAAAAATGGCAGGAGAAAATTGGGTTTAGTGTGTATTATGGTGGGATTTCTCCAGCTCCTGCATGATATATAGCACATATAAATCTATTCTTTGCTGCAGTACTTCATGCATGTCTTGTCAGCTTCTAATGAGAAAGACAGGGGTTAAAATAAAGGGCATCATGAGGGGCCGCTGCATTCTTTCCTTGAATGAGTTGAAGAACCTGTGCCAAAAGTGTTCCCAAACCTACAAGGATTTCAGAACTTTTGATACTGGATATGCTTTCTGTGAGGAACTGGAACTGGTTATTTGATAAAGAAATAGGAAATAGGTGAAATAGGAAAGCTTTGGAGGTGTAATGCCCAGAAGGATATTGCTGAAGAAAAATGCGTAAGAGTATACATGTACATAAAATAAAAAAGGCATTCCGTTAAACAAAAATACAAATTTTAGATAACTTCATTTGGGTAAAGTTGTATGATCAAGTTTCAAGAGAAACAAATTCAAAATGAATGTTAAAGGATGAGCATTTTCCAAAAGCAAACAAGACTCATAGAATGACACTGATACCTGGATCAATAGAAAGTGAGGGGTGTTATCTGGGATTGTGGGAGGTGTTCAGGAAATATAGAAGGATCGTGCAGAGTTTAAAGAATAACAAAGTAAATAATCAATGTTTTGAATCAGATTATGGGTTGTTTTGTTGGTGGAGTGGGGATAATGAAGAAACTGAACAACAGCAAAGAATACGTGGTGATAGAGCTTGAAAATGTTGTGTGTTGAGGTAGCAAGACTGAAAAGGTTTGAACTGTAATCACAGCTTGGAGCCTTGGAGGGGATAGGAAGAAGTGTGTTTTATGCACCCATTCAGATATGGGACCAGGACTGCAGCCACTAGATCTATTAAACAGCATACATGATTTTAGCACACAGTATTATTGTTTTAGGGTATGATGAAATTGCTTTTGTGCAGCACTGTTATAATTCAGTGAATTTCATAGCATTTGAGCAATCCAGAACATGGGTATAAAATGTGTTAGTTTTCTTTCACATACTTACTTCTCACTGCCCTGAGGCAACAGATAGAAAGCTGTTTTTCCAAGGTGGGACAACAACTGCTATGAATAGGACTAATTTTTTTGTGAGAACTAAAATTTCTTTATTAGGAATTGTCCCTATATCCCAGTACTGAAACATGAAACAGTTTGCTCATGGCTGCTCGTCCTGTTCCAAATTTGTATTTGTATCAATTGTCTGCTACTGATGTACAGATTTTGTCGTCTTTTATAGGCTAGTGCCCCAAGACAGTTCATCTTTGATTCATTTATCATGCCTTAGAATCAAGATGTGTTTTCTATATGTTTTTTCTCCTTCTCACTCTGGAGATTAGGGTGTTTTCATCATGCCTGAAGCTTGATGGAGTTAAAGGGAAGCTCTTATATTATGAGTCTTCCAATATGAGTGAAGAAAGGAGTCTGTTCAGTGGGTAGGAATATGAAAAGTAGGAAGTTAAGGCTTTGTGTCCATGCTGTGCAATAAATTTTCCATGTGGTTTTGGTTAATTCTCAAAAGGACCAGTTTTCTGAAAGGTTTAAATTGCTTCAGAACTCCAGCATGTGTCTAGTACTATTTTCAATAGCAGTTTGGTATCTTACTTCAACAGGCGATACTTTCATTAAAAGCAAAACAAAATGCAGAGAAAACAAACAAAAACCTACCACCTGTTTTCAAAGGTAAAGTTTTGTAATAGGACACTTTCTTCAGGCCGGATGCCTTGGCAAAGGCATCAGCAAGTGTTTTCTGTATTTCAGTTACATTTACTTAAGGTGCTGAAGGTTTTGGGACATGTTTCACAATTTTTTATTTTTTGGCATGCTATAAAATCACTCTTCTTTGTTTGCTTTGCAACTGGTGTAAGCACAGTAGAGGTGGGGAGAAGGGTATTTTTAATGGTGATAAGTGATGTGTTGTTAATGTACCTTGGTGAAGACAGAGGCATAAGGTCAGCCGTTGTCTTTTTCTGTAAGCCCATATTTGCAATGTTTTTGACAGATGCAGTCAGTCAGAGCTTGTTTGGTTGCTTGTGTATAAGGGGTATCTCATTATATTTAATGAGCAGTGTGGAACTGGTATGAGATTTTCTGAAAGAGGGGGTGATTCACATATGGTTCAAAATGCAAATAACACCCACTAAATGACAACAAGAAAAGTCTGGAATGTTAATTTGAAATAAATAAATAAATGCTTGATTGCCAGTTCTGTATTTTTCTCAGAACAGGTAACTCCTATGGTTAATGTGTACAGAAAGGAAAGTTAACGGCAGTCAGTCCATTATGATCCTAGAAAACCTTTCCCCTGACATAGAATAAGGCAGGTGTGAAGATAAATGAAACTTATACTTGAATAGAGACGGGGCTTTTCCACCACAAAAGATGCTGCAGAGGTTCAATAGAATGTATCATTTCATAAAACAAAAGTTCAGATTTGTCTCCATGATAGTTTACATTATTTGTCACATATGCATTACAAAAATACATCAGAACAAATTAGCATTAAAATAGCTGTGATTTACACATTACCAAATGTTTAAAAAAATAAATAATAATTTTATTATTATTGACTCCTCTGAAGATAAAGTAACTTCCATCCTATAAAAATACATATAACACAGCTAAATGAATCTACAGTAGCAAAGCTGTAGTCTGAGACTATGAAGCACCTATGAAGTTAAGGGTATATTGGCTAGACTAAGGATCTGCCGTTAGGTAGCAATCAAAGCGGTAGAAATACCTCCCCCCCCACTTAAATCAAGTTACCATAGCAATTTCCATTACTCAGATGTCATATCTGGCCATGCTGGAAGTTCTGAGGTAACTGAATCTCCTTAGCATGCTAGATTTTGGCCGTATTTGTTCTTTTAAATTATAAAGTGTGATTTTTTTTAGCATGACATTTATGAGTATTGAGGACAGACTACTTTAGAGCAGATGTTTCTGTATATGTTATTGACCTTAACAATTCTCAGTTTTATTTGATTTAATGATTTACTGGTGGTATGCAGTTGTTCTTTGAATTGCAAGTAAAGTTCAGCATATTTCTTATTTTTTTGTATTGTTAAAAATATGAGAAAATGTTTTTGATGTATTTATTTGAGAAATCATTAACTATTAATTCTGCTGTTAATACTGTTGATAATAACAATAATCTGATAGAATTCACTTATAATGAACTTATGAGACGTTAAGTAAGAATTGCAGCACAAGTCTGAAATGCCAGCTGAGAATTGTATAAAAATATTTTTTAACTTGATCTGCGTGCCATTTTATTTTCTGTCATCTTAAGCAGTCTTATTAGTAGAAAGACTGATACACCACTGAATACCACATCCCAATTGCCATTTCAGATTAATTTCGTTTGCAGTGAGCACCCATTTACTTTTGTTTATTTTTGGAGTAGTACTTGGGATTGATCCCATTTAATACCATCAAGCTTAGTATATAAAACCAACAAAATGGCAAGAAACTCGGCCACTTTTCTGGTCACCATTGTGGGTTACAAATTGCTACTCCAGTGATGTTTCCAACACTTTTTGTGACGAATCGATAAGTATTCAGCCACCTTATTCCCATGACAAGTTCTAATGAAATTTTCTTTGCTAAGACTAATGGTGCCTGCTACTGGATAGTGACTAGGCCATTCATTCAAATATTCAAGAAGTGCAATGACCCCAAGAACCCCTTGCGAGAAGAAAGGGAGAGAAAGAAAAAAAAAAAAAAAAAAAAAAAAAAAAAAAAAAACACCAAACCATCAATAAACAAACAACAGACTGGAGAGTTCTCAAGGGAACTGAAGAAATTCATACTTGTGTAGCATCACAGGTTGGGCAGACTGACACCTCTCACTAAGCTAAATGTTAGCAAAATGAGGTGGCTTTGTTGCTTCCTTAACTTGAATAGGGAATTGAGATTTGTTACCAGTGAATCAGTGAACAGTGTTGCCTTGTTGAGTTATGAACTATTGCTGTTAAAAGTACTGATTCCGTGTCTAGAAAGGGAATTTAATAAAATGAAAAATAGGTCTAAAAACTAGTTATGAAATTTTGAATTGGACAATGAAATGATAGTTAGATGATAATCAGGAAAAGAGCAGCATAGGCCTGACAGGGCAATTAAACAGTGAAAATAAAGAACCTGGGAGGATTTTTCTCCTACCACTTTTTTTTTTTTTTTTTTTTAATTGCAATCAGAGAAACGGAATTTATATTTCTGCTGCACTCTTCTTAGAAAGGCCTATACTTATTATGACATATATATTTTCTTTAAACCTTTTCTTATGGATGGATGTTTTTGGAAGCACACCTTTCTTAGGCTTCTGTTTGTCACACAAAGCAGCAGGAGTAGGAGAAGCAGTCGGCCATCACAGCCATTGTCTCTTCAGGTGCTGGTTGAACCCCATGTTTGTGGGCTCTCCAGACTGATGACTCCAGACTCCAGGCACAGAAGCACTTGTCTGGAGCCATTGATGCTAGAAAGATGTGGTAGACGCTGTAGTCTCTGATGAGCTAGGTCCAGCAAAGATCACAGAAAACTGTGTGGGCTTCACTTCAGTCAAAGGCCAAAAGGAGGCTCCTGTAATTCTAGCTTGATATGAAGCAAAACTTCCAACTCCTTTTGGAGTGATTTCATATGCCTTGTGATTTGCTTCTTTAAGAAATTGTAAGTGAATTCAGTAAAAATGCTTATGTATGCAAAATATCCTCCTTTGGATGGGAATCTTTTCAGTGTTTTGACTGTTGAATCAGGTGTTAAATGCACATGCACTTTCAAATTTCTTGGTTTCTGTCGTATATACTGGTTGAGGATAAAGCCATCAGTTGCCATCTGCTTGGCATTAAGCAAAATCTTCTGTTTCCCTCTTCAGAAATGGGGAAAACATTATGAACTAGTATAGGAATAAACGTGATACAAGGATCTAAATACGTGTCATACTCATTTCCAATGACAATGCATCTGGGAGGTTACCCGTACATTTTTGTGAGCTGAAGAGAAACCATCAATGTAGTAGTTAGCATAAGTCAGAAGTGTGATCATTTTAGCACTGCTGCAGTTGATCTAAGGAACTGATATTCCCTCTCAGATATACCAGTAGTCATTTTTCCTCCTGTCCTTAGCAGCGTCACAGATCCATGCCAGCCAAACTGCTGTGCTTATAGCGTAAGTGATTTTGAAAGCTGCTCTGTGCATTTGCCTTTGGACAGAATTCAGCTCTTTCCTTTTTATTTGACACTTCAAATATTTTTGCCTTGAACTTTCTCATGAATTTTTATTGGGGAAAGTTCTTTTGAAAGACAAAAATAGGGACCCAAGTGACCGTCAGACCAAAAGATTACAGAGAAGTGGCAAAGCCTTTGGGAGAGATGGGAACTCCAAATCAGGGTGAGCCTTGAAAGGTTATGAAAATTGGCAAAATCGTGAGAAGGGATTCTCTGCATGGTTCTCACTGCTCTTTGACTTTACTGTGTCTAAAGCTGACAGTTGTAGGCTTGTTTCCCTAGCTGCTGCTTGTCATCAAATTTGCAAAGTCACACTAAAGCTAGTAGATGTAAATCAGTGTTCTGGCTGTGATATACTCACTAGATGGAAGGCATCTATGCAGGTGGCAGCAGAGCAGCCTGTGGAGTTCTTGACTGATGTTCAGATCATGCTATCAAGAAACCTCATTCATCTTTGCAGTTTTATAAAAATATAGCATAGAGATGAAGCTGTCCTTAGGTTATAAAGTAGCAGCTATTAAAACAACAACTTGGATTCCAGAACTGACTGAAAAATTATTGTATTAAGAAAGGGGAGAAAAGTGTATGGTAGGATGTAACTACCTTATTGAAATTAGACATTTCTTTCACCCTATGATTTGTTTTGCAAAATTGTCATGACAACCTGAACAAATTGTAGTGATCTAAACCTTTTCCAGTTTCAAAATTAATTCCCAACACAGTACAAATTGGTACATTTTTTTATTATTATCTTTTTTAAGAAAGGTGTCTGAGTCAAGGTGAGAGCTCTGGGAGATGGGAAGAGGCTGTCTTTGACCTCGGTAGCTGCTGAGTGTGCTTGGAGGAGAGGTTTGTGGAGGCTGGAGGATGAAGCAAAAATGAAGAAAATGGCCTCCGGAAAGCTGCAGTTTGTGCACTAAGAAATTATGGGAAGGGAAGGCAGAGGTGTGATGGACAGAGTTTTCCAAGGGCTAGAGGCCACTCTGAAGAGTTTGGTGTAGCTCATAACATGCTGAATTGCCTGAAGCTCAGCTGGAACTAAATACCTCAGAAAATGCAATGGGAAAAGAGCAGGCTTGTGTATAAACCACTTCTATTACTGTTCTTTCAGATACAGTAGCATGAAGTTTTCACTATGTAAAAGAAACCCACTGTCTGATATTCTGTGTTGCACTGAGTTTTGGTGCCCATTGCTTTTTAACTTACAAGTTTTTGGTCCTTTTTGAGAGATCACTATCTGGGGACAGTCTCAGCAAATCACCTGTAAGTTCTGTTTGACCTAAAGTGTGGACTGAGAAATGGCTGACTATAGAGGTGACTTGAAATGTGATAATGGAAAAATTATCTAAAACATTTAAAGTGTGGCTTTTTAAAGGTCGTATGGAAGTATTTGAGGGAAGCCAAACCTTGTCTAAGATTTATGAGTTAAGCAGTCCTCTTGTTAGGAAGGTAGACACACTTAAGTTTAAAACTAGTCAGTAGGAATACAAAATGAATACGGCCTGTCCACTGTTATTGTCATAAGTGGAATAAATCAACAGTTTTAAATAGTTTGATATGTTATCACTAATCACTGGAAAACACATAATATAAAACTTAGAACATGGCAGTTCATGTTCATTTTACCTGAAGATATAGGGATTGGAAATAACAAATGCTATTTTGAAAGTCATTGTACTTGGTCTTTTTCTTTTTTAGGAAATTTTTAAGATAGAAAGCAACCTTGGAATTCCAAGACAAAAAAGGGCTATTTTGGCAACTCCGATATTAATTCCAGAAAATCAAAGACCACCATTCCCCAGATCTGTTGGCAAGGTAAGTCATCAAATAATAGAGTCAATTTTTTATGTTAAGTAATCAATGTATTTCTCTTAAAATGTTGTGATGCCTATCAAATTGGTAGTAATATCCCAGACAAAATTAAGAAGCTTAAAGCCGAACAGAATGGATATTGTATAGACAGGTGAACACGGCTTTGTATTCATGGGAGACCTTAATAGCATACATTCTAGTAAAAAAGTATTAATTGAGACTGCTATCTGCAACAGAGGTTACTGTGTATCTACGTGTGAGGCTGGGGCTGAAATCTAGGCCAGAAATGCCATGAAGAGTATCCTACTGCATAGTGTGGATTATTTTGTGTCTATTCTTAACACTTGGTAGGAATTCAGAAGTCATGAAATAGAAAAATGTCCTAAGTTCATGTCCTTAAATTCATTTCTAGCATCCAAAGACTAAGCAAGTTTTTGCAGACATTTTCAGTTTGATTTTTTTGTTTGTTTGTTTGTGGTTTTTTGTTTTGTTTTGTTTGTTTGTTTGTTTGTTTGCAAAGGTCTGAAAAAGAGGAAAGTTTCTCTTGTGTCTGCAGGAAGGTTTTATGAATGAGAGTTCCAACAACACGTTTGGTGGCTAGAAAATGTGACACCCATCTACAAGAAGGGCCGGAGGGTAGACCCGGGGAACTATTGGCCTGTTAGTTTGACCTTGGTGCCAGGGAAGCTCATGGAGCAGATTATCTTGAGTGTCATCATGTGGCAGTTGCAGGGTGATCAGGCCCAGTCAGCATGGGTTTATGAAAGGCAGGTCCTGCTTGACGACCCTGTTCTCCTTTGATGATAAAGTGACGTGCTTGGTGGATGAGGGAAAGGCTGTGGATGTGGTCTACCTTGACTTCAGTAAGGCCTTTGACACCATTCCCCACAACATTCTCCTCAAGAAACTGACTGCTCATGGCTTGGACTGGCGCACGCTTCACTGGGTTAAAAACTGGCTGGATAGCGGGGCCCAAAGAATCGTGGTGAATGAAGTCAAATCCAGCTGGAGGCCAGTCACTAGTGGTGTCCTTCAGGGCTCAGTACTGGGGCCAGTCCTCTTTATCAACGATCTAGATGAGGGGATCAAGTGCACCCTCAGTAAGTTTGCAGATGACACCAAGTTAGGTGTGTGTGTCAATCTGCTCAAGGGTAGGAAAGCTCTGCAGGAGGATCTGGATAGGCTGCACCGATGGGCTGAGGCCAACTGTATGAAGTTCTACAAGGCCAAGTGCTGGGTCCTGCACCTGGGGCACAGCAACCCCAAGCAGAGCTAAAGGCTGGGAGATGAGTGGTTGGAAAGCTGCCTGGCAAAGAATCTGGAAGCACTGGTTGATAGTCGGCTGAATATGAGCCAGCAGTGTGCTCAGGTGGCCAAGAAGGCCAACAGCATCCTGGCTTCTATAAGAAGCAGAGTGGCCAGCAGGTCTAGGGAAGTGGTTGTCCCCCTGTACTTGGCTCTGGTGAGGCTGCACCTCAAGTACTGTGTTCAGTTTTGGGCCCCTCACTACAAGAAGGATGTGGAGGTGCACAAGAGATTCCAGAGAAGGGCAACGAAGCTGGTGAGGGGCCTGGAGAACAAGTCTTACAAGGATTGGCTGAGGGAGCTGGGATTGTTCAGCCTGGAGAAAAGGAGGCTCAGGGTACTTCTCAATAGGTACCTTAAAGGAGGATGTAGCGAGGTGGGGGTTGGTCTGTTCTCCCGCATGCCTGGCAGGACAGGTTGAGGGAAAATGGGCTAAAGTTCCTCCACAGGAGGTTTAGGTTGGATATTAGGAAATACCTCTTTACCGAAAGGGTTGTTAGGCATTGGAATGGTCTGCCCAGGGAAGTGGTTGAGTCACCATCCCTGGAGGTCTTTAAAAGACGTTTAGATGTAGAGCTTGGTTTAGTGGAGTGATGTTTTAGAGATGGTTTAGTGGAGGACTGGTTAGTGTTAGGTCAGAGGTTGGACTAGGTGATCTTGAAGGTCTCTTCCAACCTAGACGATTCCGTGATTCTGTGAACCCCTTTTCTAGAACTTCAGATATACAGCTAGAATACAAAATCATTCAAATTGAAAAAGAAAATAACTATTAAAATGGCTACTTAGGCAACATAAGTTGTAATTATGTTAATATATTTTGCACAATGGCAATTCTGAAACAGGAATCCTATGCATTGCTCTGATTTTAGTAGGTGTGACAATGGCATAATGGCCTATATAGCTGTAGAGTATGCTCGTAATTCCTACCAGTGGGATTACTAGAGCTATATGCACAGATTGAGGGCAAAATTTTTCTCTGGAATGTGTAATCTTCCTAGCTGGTACCTAATCAGTTACTTGAATAATTAGAAAAGATTGTTTTCCGTTCAGTACAAAGAAAGAATAATCTCTGAAGATTTTTTCTCCCCTTTCACTCTGAATAATTTTTTAAAGATATTTCTCAACTTTTCCCTTCATGTTTCAGTGTTTGAGAATTAATGATCAATAACTTGATATTGTTGTTTAATATACTAGTGATAAATAGTTAATTTTTAAGATTTCTGTTGCACAGTTTTAAAGGAGTGAGAGAATTAGAAGGTTACTTATACACAGATCTGCAGTCATTTTTGTTTTTCTTATTGATTATTTTTCCCCTTCACTCTCCTTCTTCCCCTACTGCCTGTGATTACTTTAAAGTTTTAGATCTCAAGTGGTCTGAGTTGCCTCTAGAATTGCCTCCATTAAGTATTTTTATTAGTAGTTTAGGATGATAGTCCTGGTAATGGAGGTTCCTTAAACAGAATGAGATGAATCTGATATTGTTTGTACTTAAATGTATTCCTAGCATCTTGTCATCTTTATTTGTTATCATTCTTGAAATGCTAGTTAGGGATCACACGTTAGATGCGGTAGATGAGGTACAAACACAGAAGTATAAAAGCATCTGGCAGTCTGTTTTTCAAAGGCCCTGAGACACCTATTCTCAACTGATGTTTAAATTATAGGAACTGCAAATGATCAGCACCTTGAAATACTTCGAGCTGTCATCAATTTAAAAAGTCTTTACATATATACATATATTTATTTTTTTTTTTCCCCAGTATATTTCCAATTTAGGTATCTAGATGACTATTTTGGCTATAGTCTGTTGCAAGGAGTAACATACAGTGAATAAGTGATGAGTGAGACAAAACTTTCAGAGATATTTAAAATAAGGGAATAAAACATTCTAGGTCAACTGCAGTAGTTTGCAACTGAATGCTTAATAAAGCATAAATAAAAAGGTTTAGAGTCTCAGACATACTGATGGTAGGAAAGACAGTCTATTGTTCCTTAAATAAAAAATTCAGTAGAAGTCAATGCTGAAAATAAAGACCTAAAATAATTGCTTTTATAAGCTGCACGATGAAGTCTGTACTAGTCTAGAGAACCTTAGACACCCAATTCATGTACTCATTTCAGCCACAACTTGCAGAAAAGGTTGATCATCTTTCTCATTTAACTTTAGGTGTTTATTGTGAATTGTATGTAGCTTCATGAATTTACAAGAATTCTGCACACTCCTGTGAGGCAAAAGAATCACAATTACTTCCCTCTTCCACATTATTTTGGGGCTTGCCATTAGAAGCCTCAACAAGGTACTGCATGGGCTGATGAATTATAGCTACTGATGTGTATGAATTTCTCTTGAACTTTTCTGTCTCTCTATTCTGTTGTAAGCACTGTGAAGGGGACATTGCAGGCATATTTTTTAGCTATGGTTTCTGTAGTGCTTGGAGGAAGAGAAAACTAACAAAGAATGCTGATCCCAAGCTTCTAACTAGGCTAATTTGCATGTTATGATAGAATTAAAAAAATGAAAGGGAAGAAAAAGCACATTCTGGACCATACTTTTGTCATGTAACTGCCAGCAGTCAGGGCTGAGGATTTGTGTAGGCTTGCTGTGAAGGGAATGGAAAATTCTCACACCTCAGGGGCTCACCTCGTCTGTCCAAGGCAGTGAACAATGTCCTTCTGAGCTCCACCGTGACGGGGGTTCATGCTCAAATTCCTGTGAGCCATGGTTGACTCAGCCAGGAGCCAGGGTCAACTCAAGCTGAACTGTGACAATTTTTCTATGAGAACCCTGTTCTTTCTGTACTGCTTAGCCCCATATATATATATATATATATACAAAATATAGAGGTTTATGAAAAGGACCGTACCTAAGGAAGTTTGTAGCATTTAAACAAACGCTTCCAAACTTCAGCAAAATTTTGTTTCAGTATGCACTGCGGGGCATTTCATGTTTTATTCAGACATAGTCAGGCACCCTGTTTGTATGAGCTATAGGATACAGAGCAACCCATAAGTTTACAGACATAAATACTGTATATATGTATTGTATTTTCATAACCCATATTGCTATGTCTCCATCTCCATTGGCAAAATCTCAAAGGGAAACTAAAGAGTAAAATTTAGAGAAGGAATATACAGTTTGACTATAATAAAAATGTACATGTATATTGAACTTGCTTCCTGTAAGGACGAACACAGCTGATTCAGTTGGTCAAGCGTTATAGTGAGGAAAAATGAATTAGTTCCAACTCAATGCAGCCATTTTCAGAATAATTTCTATTTCAGAAAATTGCTTTCTGCCATGTCTGGTGTCTGAGAGAGACTACAAAAAAAGGATAACAGATGTTTTGCATTCTTTCCTTATGGTAACATAGTGGCAGGTATCCAAATATGCCTGGAGACTCCATCACCTGCTAGAGGGTCAGAAGGTCCCTGGGTGCAGGAGATGTCAGCACTGTTTCAGGGTCTGGAGCAGCTCTGTGTGGCGTTTCCAGTGATGTAACGTTGGATCTTCATATTGCTCCACCTGTTGTGAGATTGAAGTGCAACATGCCACTGTAATTTCTAATTGGAATGGCATGAACGTATTTAACATGTCAGGCTTATTTCTGACTTAAGCATTTAAAGGAATGTATCTTCTGGAAATATGAAATTCTTCGGGTGATAAAACATAGCAATAAACACATTTAGGAACTAAGAATTCTAATGCAATAATGTGTTGGGGTGGAGGGAATAACTATACACTTTGCTGTGTGAAAAACAATTACGACGTTTGTTTTGTTCTTATCTTTGTTACACTTTCTGCTCATCAGAAAATAAAAGCTTTCCCACACTTTATTTAGTCAGGATAGTGATAATTTCAGATATGAGTAGTTCTGTTTGATTCTTGTGGTGCAGTTTGGATGTCCACATAAAAGTTAGGTTTCCAGTTGCACCCTGACTGTTTTCTCTTTCTTCCATTTATTTCGGAAAATTACCAATCTAATTTATTCCTCTGTCCTGGCTGCCTTCTATTTCCTAACTCATGCTAAAATTGTGTTGCCTGAAAATGCATAAGGTTGTTTGGAAGTGATTGCAGCAGCTGCCAGCAGTTGAGCTGCTTATTAGCACTTGGCTGGGTGCAGGGCAGATGTGCAAAAATAGAAGAGCAGGGGGAGAAAAAGTATATATTTCATAATTAGGAAACAATAGCATAAAAAAGAAAATCATGGTGATTTCAGAGGACCTTATTCATTAGGATTTAGTGAAATAACTCAGGAAGGAGATATTGCACTGGACAAGTGGAAAATTGGATTGTTTTAATTTAAAAAGTTCAAATAAGTACTTGGCATAACAAGGAAATTCAAGTGTAGAGGCTGTTTTCTTTGCTGTTACGGGCTTTCTATCATATCCACTTAGGCATAAGGTTGGTTAGGGTATCTATTAGGTTAAAAACTATCATAGATGTGCTGTGCTCATAGGTAAAGAAATCTCAGGTTTTAGCAAAATCTGAACTTCATATTATTCTTCATTCTTGAGGGAGAACAGGGAGATTAAAATATTTTAATACAGTCTTGGTAACATGGGTTTCTGTGTCCAGATGGCCCAGGCTACAACTGTTGACTGTTATTGATGTGTTTGGTTTAGCTCTTGCTGATAAAGCAGAGGGATATGATATTCAATTTTTAGTCTCTCTCCATATGTTACTCTTCCGGTTTATTTGTCCACATCAAGTCAAATGAAGTACAAAACAGTGGGGTGCAGGATTATCCTTAATTATGGTGATAGGTTATTTGTGAGTGCACTAAATAATACTAATTGTATTCTACAATTAACTTAAGGGTGGTGGTTCTATGCATCTGTTTGATGACACTCTCCAGACACACTTTAACTGTGATGATGAACTGCATGATGGTCCTTTTTGAAGTTTAATCTTTGCACTAACACAGAGCTCAAAGTGCCAGAAGGTAATTGTGAGGACAGTTGGCATGTTCCAGCTCTTCACACAGATCTTTGGAGAGAAGGGCATCTGCAAAGTGAGAGTGTTAATAAGCCCAGAATGATTTGCTATAGATTTATTGATTGATATATCATGAATCCGTGATTCTGTTCTTTAATTTAAAGGAATGCCCTTCATTATAATGAGTATTTTAATTATTTTAACAAAAGATATGGAAGCCATGAGTGGGCTGGCAAAAATTGGCTGGACTTTTAATGGTCAGTGAAGGCTGGAAAACAACAGAGAAGAACCCTGGAGATTCTCTAGCAAACAATTTCTGAACAAAGAAAATGCAAAACTTTGGGTTTTGCCAGTAAGAAAATGTGTTTCTTAGTTGCTTGGCTGTTTGTTTTGTCTTTTAGAAGACAAAGGGGGTGAGGCAGGACTGTTCAGATGCTTAGTATCAGAGAGTGTATATATACTCCCTGCTTTTCATCTGTGCTAATGGACGGATAGCTGCCAAATGACAATTAGATGGCAGAACTGTCATAAGCTCAAGAAAAAGGTAATGCAGGCAATCAAACAGAAGAGAAATCTCTTAATATCTACGAGGAGTTGTGTTCTTTTTTTTTTTTTCCTTTTTTTTTTTTCCTTTTTTTCCTCCTCCAATTTGTGAATTTAAGGCAAGTGAAAACACAGCTTGTCTGTTAATGCAGCAATAGAAAAACCTGAAGAGGAGAGGAAACTGAAGATAACTGGATGGAAAAGCTGCTGGAAGCTTATTATTTCT